>NC_138908.1:21592215-22249049 GCF_965231255.1 Vanellus vanellus
GACTTCATCCCATTCCTCCTTGAATTAATCCTCCTGCCTTCATATGTGTAGTCTGATTATAGCCACATTCTGTCTCCACATGCCTCTTGGGCTGCTTCTCCTCTGCTGTTACGAGGCTCTGCGAATCCCAGGAAAATCAGGGTCAAGGTAAAACTGCATGTTTTGGACGATTTTACTAAAAATCAGCAAAGTTCTTCGGAGTTATTTTTTTGCATTGCCTTTACAACGGCTACCACAGCAGTTCTGATCCGCATGAGCAGGTGTGGTAGCCGGTGCTGAGGCCCCAGCGTCTACACTATATGCTTCTTGAAGTGTTTAGTTCAGATTAGATTTATGCTGGTCCCCTAAAGAGGCAATAGCCACCTTACATGTGCTCCAAAGCTGTGTAAAGCACCAATTACTGCTCTTGAATCTCACTAGAGGTTGAGGTGCCCTCAGTAAGTGTCTGGCCCATAGCTCCCAGTTTAGCTGTTTCGGAGAAATCTAGTGTGACCATGGACTAATTCATTCTGCCACCTAAAACAGCACAACAGAGTGACTTGTTTCAAAACCTCACTACCGCCACTGCCATCTCAGCCTAAGTAACACAATAACAAGAAGTAAGGAAAAAATCTGAACCAAAACTTTGATTATACCATGAATCCTACAATGAGGCATCTCCATGGCAGAGGTCACAGCAAAAATTTTGCACAGCTACTGAGCTGCACACAGGGGAACAGACTCCTAATAATTGTCACAGATCTAACAGTGAAGCAGCCCACAAATCCAAGTTCTGTACAAAAACAGCCAACAAACCGTCTTGTCCTGACAAAATACTTTTCAGTTACACTACAACATCAATGAAAACTTACCAGAATACCTCTTTCAACCGTAGGGGTTTTTTTGGCATTTGTAGCACATTAAATTGAAATTGCAACATTGCTGTTAAAATAGTTTCTCTGATATTTCCTAAACCATATTTTTTTGGTTTTCATGTAATGATAAAATGTCATTTTTTTTAATTCAATACAGATTGCCACAAATTCTGACTACAGATAATCTATCTTCCCATACTTTATCTCAGAAGCCAAATATGAACCATACTGTTGGTGAGCATTTTTTTCCTCAAAAGATTCTGATGTTTGCTCCTCAAAGTAGAGTCGCCCTAACATAGGCTTTTGTAAGGCTGGTTGAACAAAATCATCCAAGCTGCTCACAGTGGAAGAATATTGTTCAAAGGAATATTATTTGCAGTGTAGAGCAGAGCTCTCATTCCAGGTTGCGTTGCCAGCACCATGAGAGCTCTGGTTTGTTTTTAAGCCTGCAGCACAGCTGTCAAAGGAAACCTGCCTAAATATTCACCAGTCAGTTGTCAGGAGAAGTCAGCCATTTGTTCAAGGTACCTGATACCCTGAGAAAATGAAAGTAATGAAAGTAAACTAAGTGTGCACTGCTGATAGGCCTTTTAATGAGTTAAGGTCAGAGGAGTTGATCTATACAAGGCAGCCAGCAGAAGAAAAATCCAAATTCAAATGGTAATTCAGAACTCTAATTTCCTAGACTGCAACTAATGCCTTTCCAATGGAAGCAGAAAAGCTTGGTTTCCTGGGTTGGTTGCAATTGTAATTATATACACTCTCTCCCATACCAGCAAACCTACAGTTAAGGAGCACAGCTTGAGGAAGGAAGGTCCTTCACCCTGTACCGCCAAGGAGACATACTGCTACGAGGTAGCCTGAGTACAAGGGGATTAAGACACTCTCAATCAAAAGAATAATGTGTATTAGAGGAGGGACTGAACTTACTGAGCAAACACATCGCTGCTTCAATGGTAGTGTAGTTTAATTGAGCATACACAAAACCGACCCAGAAAATCGAAGGTAGCCAAGGCATTGATGCAGTTTGGGTTATACAGTTATTCTGAGGGGAAGGGAAGCATTCACTGTTTGATGGTTGTGGTTTTCTAAACGGACTTTACACACATACCCTGAAGACATTAGCATGTATTTTTTCCTTACAGCCAGTAGACATTTTTATTTCCTAGAACACATGTAAAATAAGAAATATTGGTAGGACAAATATTACAACATTATGATAAAACACAGATATGTGGGGCAGAGAAGTAATACTAAATCTATGAAGAGAGGAATTTGTGTTTGATGACTACTAGCAGAACCTCCAAATTTTAAATTTTCATTTAAACATTCAAAGTGATTTGGGAAACAAGAAGGTCTGCGTAGGATATAATGCAGACCTCCAAGCCTAAGAAGAATCACAGTTTAAAAATATTATCTTCTTATATAAGAAATATATACATTACCTATTTTAGTAGAAAACCTTTTTTGGTTTGAGTGAAAGTGTTCTTATTTCTGACAACTTCTGAAGCAATTTTCTTTTCACTGTTCCCCACATGCACACGCCTTTTTTTTTTTTTTTTTTAAATGTCGTTAGCCACTGCAAATATGTGTAAGGGTTAGACAAAGAAAAAGCATTAAAAAGGAAGTAGAGACCACAAAGTTTTTGTGAACACAGTCTGCATATATTCGCTGGAAAATCTGGCCCCAATTTGTTACTAAAAATACATGGTTTGTTCTGTACGTGAAGACATTCCACCAGCTTGCAATTGTCAAAATAAGCTTTCATCTTTTCACGTTCATGACAGAAGTTCTGAGAAAAGTGTAAGACTTTATTTGCCCTCCCACTGAAATCCAAAGTTGTTTCCTTTACTTCTGAGGGCACTGGCGTTAGGCATGTAACTGCAGGCTACAGAATTAAAGTATACCATTGTGTCCTTAACAATGGACTGCATGGGGGAATTGCCAAATCAGGAATACAGCTTCCTACCAAGGAAGCACTGTTAATGATTTTCAGTCAATTAAACAGAGCACACTTATTACTCTACTGTGTTGGTATGGAAAATATTCGGTAACTATTTCCTTGCTATAAAAGGAACACATGAGCTAACTTTTATACTATCCTTACGCACAAACGTACATCATTTTGTTCCCCACAGAAGCTACAGTCATCTCTCTCACATTTGTTTTCAGTTTTCTTGGAACAGAGTGCAGACTACTAGCATTGCAAACACATGTTCTTTAATACAGCAAGCAGCCTGAAAAACCTAAGCTATCAGAAAGGAAGAAAAGGTGTAGTTGAATTCCCTTAGATACTTCAAGCAAATAGTGTTATTGCAAAATGTACAGGTGTTTTTCTTGCCTGATTCACCAAAAGAATTCTTCCTACCACCAAAAAGAAAATGGTGTGATCCAGAGGCACGTATTTGAGTTTTATATCCTTGGGTAGAGGGAGAGGAAAGAAAAAAAGACTCTGAAGGGATGGTAAGAAATGGATGGATGCTTTTGCTAAATTTCATGTCAGAAGGACAGGAACAAGTTGGAATCAGAAATATCTTGAAACAGAAAAAAAGGTTGAATTGTTTAACACCTGAACTCAAAAGGCTGTTTGCTAGTTGTTACTGTAGCAAATATACTCAAAGTGAACTATATAAACCATTAATTGGGTCGGAATCTCTCAAGTGTGTATTTGCTTAAGCAACAGAATTCCCCTTGCAGAGAATTCCTGTGTTTATAAAAGGGCTGAAAATTAACATTTCCTGCTTTTGTCAAATGGAAGCATGTTTCAACAGGACTCTGAAAACATCTGAAGGATTCTTGCATCCTGAGATCATCTGGCTATTATGTTTTGAAGTGTTGTTTCTTCATGAACTGTGAGACAAGCATAGGATAAGTGATTGCAGATTCTTTACAACATAATAAAAAGTTCATGAAGAACTGATCATTGTACTTGGTGATCTCTGTCAAATATCAATGGCACAAATTTTCTGCTGAGACATTTGCTGTGAGCTGCATGTTACCACCATACCTGTTCACACAGCCCTATCTGCTTAGATTAATATCATCGCTGTTTTAACCCAAGAAAGATAATAGCCTGAAATAGCATTAAGTGTTCTCTGCACAGAGAATGTGTACTACCAACCTCTGCTCTCTCCCTCATCCATGTGTCTCCAGTCAGTTGTGAAGGAATCATCTGTCGGAACAAGTGTTTATTCCGACTGCTTGTTTAGTACTTGGCCTTCAGGCTGAAATTGCCAGTAAGTTCAGCAACTGTGGCCATACCAGAATGCAGAATGATTCCTTGGATCTAGAAAATTAATTATCAACTTATTCCATGCTATTAAATCTTCAATTAAAAAAAAAAGGGATTTACCAGAAACCATTAGTTAAATTTTCCAAAATGGATGGATGCAATTTTATGCGGTTACATTTCTTCTCCTATTATCAAATCAGAAATCTCAAACATACCAACTTACTTATTGGCTTCTCAAGGAACATCTTTTCAGGTTTGGTTCAGTATCACAAAATCAAACATTTTAAAAATACAATGAAACAGAAATACCAAAATGAGAAGATTCAGAAGACTCAAGAACCTAGAGGTAGTAGCAGATACAGACTTCACCATGTGACTGTTACTTCCTACTAAAAACCATGCAACAAAATATACAGGTGTTGTTGATATTCTTATAACTATGATTTAAAATGTGCAGCTATATAACCACATATAGCCTAGCATGAGGCCATCCTTATATGAATTTATCACAATATCACATGCTCACAACAAGGTTTCAGACACAGCTTTGTCAAGTCAGAATAATGGTATATTTGTAGAGAAGCCTTACAGAAGAGACATGGGATAGCTGACCTAATGCAATGAAGCATAGCTACATTACTTTCTAAAAAGGGAACGATGCACGAAGTCAGGTTCACGGCCGATCTTCTGGAAGTTATGAAGATAATGCCATCAGTTTTTGGATAGACAGTTGTTCTGAGACAACGCTATTTCACCAGCACCAGAAATAAGAAAGTATGTCCAAAGTCATCTAGGAGAAATCCTCACCACAAATGCCTAGAGAGAAAATGCAGCAAGTACAGTACATTAATGGGACATGGAAGACAGGACAGGGAGGGAAACCTTTTACTGTTGATCTTTCCTCAAGAAGGGATTTTAAGAAAAGTAATTGAAATGAAAGTATTTCCTCTGTACAAAAACAAAATCATTATGTCTCATACTGAGCTTCAGGGTACACACTCTTCAGTTAAATGAGCTAGATGACGATGCCGAAATTTTTTACTGTTTTACTGTTTTATTTTAATTATCAGCATAACTACCATGGCTCTGGAACTATCAGATCCTTTTTTTAACTAAGTAAATATTAATAATATTATTCATTTACCAAGGAATTAATTTTTATCCATAGAGGATTATGAAAATATAGTTCCAGACTACAAAATTGCTCAAGAGGTATAGTCAAAGAAAAGCAGTAAGAGTTTGTATGGGTATTCCTCTTGTCCATATTCATACATACTCTCTCATAAATCAAATCCTCCATTATTTTCTACACACATTAACATCTTCTTTAGCTGCTCTATTTAGTAGCCCTTTCCCATAGAAGAGAGTAAAAGAAGAAACCCGTAGAAGAGAGTAAAGAAGAAACCCAGCATTCAGTATTGATATGCACAAGAACTATGATCCAGACATAGATCGACTAAAATATCTCAGTCATGTTATGGGTATCTATTCAATATTTTATACACACAGATCATACTATATTAACTATTGAAAGGGAGAGCTTTTGCCCTATGGGCAGTAGACAGAAGGAAGGTAGGACAAACTTGGGCTTTCTTCTAGATTTTGCTACTGACACGTGAGCTTGGAGACATAACTAATCTGCCTCTGTATCACTATCAATAAAATGGAGAAATGATGATTAACTGTATTTGTAAAATATTTCAAGAATGACAGGTTAAAAGTGCTACAGCAACAGCAACTCTAATTGTACACTTAATATTGAGTGATTAAGCCCTGAAATTCAGTAAGAAGAGTGATAAGATACACACCTGCTAAAATGAATGGATGCTTCACACCCAAAACTGATCGATTTCATTCTTATCTCCTGAATAATTAAGTCCTAGAAACCAATTCTAGAAAACCCTTTACATTTTAAATATTGGTGTTAACTTACTAGAAAACACAACTGAAATTGCAGAAAAAAATATGCTCATTTTATTCATGTTCAGCAGAATGCTTTCTTCCATGAAGTTAAGACATCATTCAAGGTAAGGAACCACTGCAAAGAGCATTTATCTCATTTCAACCATAATAGTTTCAAGAAAATATTTTTTAATTCTTACTAGTAAAGTTAAAGCAAAGGTATTAAAAAGCACAGCTTTGACATTAGAACATAAATGAACATAGCTATACTGACTTTAGATAAGCCACTCTGATTTTTATCAATAAGGAATACACATTCCCAGCCCTGGCTTATAGAACTGCACCTACCAAAACTTCACAGCAAAAAAATCCCTGTTTCAGAATGCAGAGGTTGTTTGCGGAGAGTTCATTCAGGATGCCCAGTTGAGCAAGAAAAAGAAATATTTTTTGAGTAACTGTTTATTTGTGTGCAATTTCTTTTTCCAGGTACAAAATTCATTGTGACTGATGCTGGCTGAAAATGCAGTCCTGATTTATTTTCATAAAGCAGAATTAATTATTTCACAGAAAGTTACTTTGACTGGGCACAGTGTGAAGTTTTAAATAATTTAGGAAAAATATTACCTGCAAGTCTTCATAATCTTACTTGGTAGGAAACTCATACAAAATATTCTTTAGCAGACTGCTTAATGATTTATACTAGCCTACAGTGCATAAACGTTTACCAGCCTGTCTTTTTCCAATATAAACTATCTCACCAAATCTAAAAAAAATATTTTCAATTAGTTATCACAGTACCTATATAGTACATACTTAGTGAGTGATGGATGTTGGTTTTGATGAGCTTTTGTTCCCAAATAGACCAAAACTTTGAACTGATTCTTTAAAAGCTAATGCATTTCTCATTGCTACAACTTGCTTGTATTACTTCATGATTCACAAAATTTTCCACTTTTTAAGGAAAAGGTATTGTCTTTTATCTCTGTTGCAAGCCACGTACACACTACAAACACACCACAGTGTTCTAGCATAATGTTGCAAATCAAATACTAAATTGCAATTAACTCACCAAATGCACAGCCTCTGCTTTAAACACGGTGCTGTGCATTATCTATAGTTATTAGACTTTTCTCCTTGATCCTTCTTAGTAATTTCAACTTGGTAAGTTTGAGTTCAATTAAAATATTTAATGATTCCATTATACTACCAGTACATAAACACAGTACTCCCACTAAATATATATAGCTGAATAATTATGTTTTATGAATATACCAAAAAAAAATACTTAGGCCCGATGACATATTGTCATTCCATTTTCTACCCCAAACCAAATTTACAAGCCATTTGTACACAAACCATACAGTTTAGTTCAGAGATGAAGAAAACTATGCAGCAGAAAAACAAGTAGAATTTAGTCTCTTCTTGCAGAAGAAATACTACTCACAGTGGCTTCTTATCCATTTGCAAATAATCGGGCTTTTATTAATATTACGTCACTCACTGTTCTTCCTTTATAGAATCATAGCATTGTCTAGGTTGGAAGGGACCTTTAAGATCATCAAGTCCAACCATTAACCCAATACTGCCAAGTCCACCACTAAACCACATCCCTAAGCACCGTGCTTACACATCTTTTAAATACTTCCAGGGATAGCAACTCAACCACCTCCCTGAGCAGCCTGTTCCAATGCTTAACAACCCTTTCTGTGAAGAAATTTTTCCCAATATCCAATCTAAACCTCCCCGGCATAACTTGAGGCCTTTTCCTCTTCTCCTATCACTTGTTATGAGCAAGAAGAGACCAACCTCCACCTCTATACAACCTCCTTTCAGGGAGTTGTAGAGAGTGATAAGGTGTCCTCTCAGCCTTCTTTTCTCCAGGCTAAACAACCCCAGTTCCCTCAGCCACTCCTCATAAGAATTTGTTCTCCAGACCCCTCACCAGCTTCATTGTTCTTCTCTGGACATGCTCCAATACGTTAATGTCTCTGGCAGTGAGGGGCCCCAAACTGAAAAGAGTATTTGAGATGGGGCCTCACCAGGTCCGAGTACAGCAGAACGATCACTTCCCTAGTCCTGCTGGCCACACTATTCCTGATACAGGCCACAATGCCATGGGCCTTCTTGGGCACCTAGGCACACTGCTGGCTCATATTCAGCCGGCTGTTGACCAAGACCCCCAGGCCCTTTTCTGCCGGGCAGCTTTCCAGACACTTTTCCCCCAGCCTGTGGTGTTGCATGGGGTTGTTGTGACCCAAGTTCAGGACCCGGCACTTGGCCTTGAACTTCATACATTTGGCCTTGCCCCTTCAATCCAACCTGTCCAGATCCCTCTGTAGAGCCTTTGTACTGTCAAGCAGATCAACAGTCTCACCCAACTTGGTGTCATCTGCAAACTTACTGAGGGTGCATTTGATCCCCTTGTCCAGGTCATTGATAAAGGTATTAAAGAGATCTGGCCCAAATACTGAGCCCTAGGGAACAACACTTGTGACAAGCTGCCCACTGGATTTAAGTCCATTCACCACCACTCTCTGGGCACAGCCATCCAGACAGTTTTTTACCCAGTGAAGAGTATGTCCATCCAAGCCATGAGCAGCCACTTTCTCCAGGAAAACGCTGTGGGAAATGGTATCAAAGGCTTTACTGAAGTCCAGGCAAACAACACCCACAGCGTTTCCCTCATCCAATAAGCGGGTCACCTTGTCATAGAAGGAGACAAGATTAGTCAAGCAGGACCTACCTTTCATGAACCCATGCTGACTGTGCCTGATCACCTTATTGTCCTGCATGTGCTGCCTAATGACACTCTGGACGATCTGTTCCATAACCTTCCCAGGCACTGAGGTCACACTGATAGGCCTGCAGTTCCACAGATCCTCCTCCAGATTCTTGTGGATGGGCGTCAATCCTAATATTAAATGATGGCCTTACTAATATATCATTATAAGCTAATCAGGCATTGCAAATGCTAGTGGCAATTAGCTGTTTTTTTTTCCCTCTGGGCATGGTTCTAGGTAAACCTGGCTGAAATTGGCAAACAGATGGTATTAAAAATGAAAGCATAAATAGAGAGAAAAATATCTTCTGTCTATAAGCAGGTATGCTGCTGAATGGAAAACAAATTAAACTAAACAGGGTCTTCATCTTTCAACAACATTAAAGCACAGAAGTATCTTGACTGGTTTAAATGGTCTCAGATACAGAGATGGTTTGTGCTGCAATATGTTTATCATGATCAGACTATTTCTTTTTACCACTTAACCACCTGACCTTGAAAGGTAATTGCTCTCATATTCTGTTGGGTGTAGAGCAAATTGTACGTATATTCTGTTACAGTAAAGCTGCAGGCTGAAACCCACAGAAGTAGTACTACCCAGCGCTGAGCTCTGAGATACCCAACTCCTAAACGCCCTGATTTTAGATATGGGAAAACCCATCTCTCCTACTCATCATAAAAACAGTTTGGTAGTCACTAAAGCTGGGTCCCCTGAGAAGCAGCATCCCCAGCAGGGTCTGGACTGAGATAACCACAATGAAGCACTACGGAATGGGGGAGCTGCATCTGAAATGGACCCCTCGCAGGTCCTCAGTACTTTTCTTAGGCTTTCAGGAAGCACCTTCCTCTGCCTTAAATTCACAGTAGCACATGTTCTTCCCATTAGGCAACCATCCGCAGTACAACCAAAGGGAGATGGGTATGTTTATGCAATAACTCAATGATTCAGATGAATTCATTAAAAGATAAGGAGCCACTCATACACTATCTACCAGTGGGTATATCGTTTATTGAGATGGTGCCAGGCAGCTAGAACTGTCACGAAATATTATGGAGTTGCATTATGCTATTGCATTTGATTGCTCTTTTCCCTGATGATGTGGAAGAAATCATTACTTTCAGGTACGTTACTGAGCAAGCTCATTTAGCGAAGTCACTGCAGGTGTATTTTGTGCCTACCTCACATTTCCCTGTTAGGTCTCAACCCGGTAATGTGTTTATTTTCTTTTTTACTATCTTCCTTTAAAATGCTCTCTTTTAAAACTATTTCTTTAATAAAGAAAAAAACCTGTGAAATATTGACCTCAGAGGGGTCAATGGAAGCTTTTTCTCACCTTCTGACATAGTGGCCTAAACCTATGACATCAATAGTTCAAACATTCCTGAATGAGTGTTTTTCTAGTAGCAATTAAGGGACATTTTTATACCACTGCTGCAGCTAGAAGTAACCACACAAAGTTACTTCCGTGTAATACATGTGATAAGCATATGCATTAATTTAAGAAACTAAATCCCCCAAACTCCAGGAGAAAAAGGACTGTAAACATGGATATAATTCAAAACTAAGAGTGAGGTGAAACCATTTGCTCTTGAATTCTGCTCGTTCCTCTCTGTCCACAAGCAATACCGTTCTGCCCTATGACCTCTTTCAGAGAACACAGAGAATGGTCTTTTCTTCTCCAGATAAACCATTTTAGGGACAAAGAAGGATAAAATCTGTTCACTCAGAGCATTTACTTGACTCTTGAAAAAGACCCTTTTAGCAAGAAAGGGATGAGACCTTATGGAATAACATTTGTCCTTGATTAACCAAAGAAAGGAGGAGGCAGAAGGAAGAGAACAGGGCAGAGGGAGTGTCCTTATTAAAGTCACTCTGTAAAACATTATAGTATCAGTGACACCATGAAACATGATGTGGTTCCAAGCAGAAAAAGCCTGTTTGCATGCTAAATTCATTGCAGGAGAAAGCCTAACCTGTTACTGTGACAGCATGCTTTGACTATGACATTCATAGAGGATAAATCATTTCCATTTAGTCTGCCCAGTTGCTTTGCTATTAAAGCTGACAAGGAAGCAACAGTAAGCATCACTAGAGAAATCACAGCAATATACATCTGTCATATCATAATATGGCAGGATCAGAGATCATCCAGGGGTGTCATAATTGTAATTTCAGAAAACTAAATTCTGTTTATGTGATAACACCCGCCTGTATCTCTTTAGCTTGTATTTCTAATTTGCTGCCTGTTTGCATCTATTTAGAAATGAGGTATTGCATGCCATTAAATACAGTGTAAATAAGTTAGGCCTGACTGTGAAAGATCAGCATGAAATGAGGAGCTACAAAGTATGTTGCAGTGGCTACAATAGAAAGTCCTTTGATGTGTGTGGTCTGTGAAGCATAACTACAATAAAATATAATTTGAGAGTATACGCTTTATAGAAGTTTAGAGGATGGGATTTCTTCTCTCTCCTTTTCTAGTTCCCCACAGAAGAACCCTTTACCAATAGAACAACAAAACCCAGAAGAGCTGATAAATCAAGCCTTCAATAAAAAGATGTATGCCCCAAAAATTAAGCAATGAGTGCTTAGTTTATTTTCCAGACCATAATCCACCTCTAGTCTCACCTCCATCCCTTCAAGCAGGAAAGGAGAGTAGATCACAGCATTGTTTACTAAATGTCTTACCATGGAAAGGGCTGCCTCTGCAGCAATTTACACAATAGCAAGCAAAATGGAGACAAAATATTTGCTTTACACAGCTCTTAATTTTTAATGTAGTTTCCTAGAGCTGTATCCTACAGAATTTTTCTAACAACATTGTATATTTCTGTTCAAGATTTCTGCTGAATAAATTCCTGGAGCATTTAACTATTGCTAAAGTATTAGACAAGCACTGTTATCTCTTTAGTTCTTCATTGCTATGGTTTACTTCTATATTTCTCGAGCTGTACCTTTTTGTTCAGAGGTCATGAGTTAAAGACATTGCTAGATCAGGGTTTGGGGTACTCAGCACCTCCTCCTGGATGCATGATGTAGATTACCATGGCAAACCTACTTGCAAAGAGATTTCACAGAAAACACACACATTTACTCCATATTAGTGGTGCACTGGAACAAACTATTCGAATTCACCTAGATTTTCACCTACATCACTGTGTAAAGTTAACACACATGAAAATTATTTTCTAAGAGGACACACAGAGGAGCCTTAATAACTTTTGAGATTCGTGGACGAAACCATAAAAAGGGCAAAGCTCCATTCAGTCTAATTAAGCTGCAAGAAAGGCCTGGTTGCCCTTCAGATGTGTGCAGGAGACAGCTAACAGGCAGCAGCCAGTAAGTGATTTCTATGAGGCGACTGTCAGCAAAATGCAAAGCTGAGGTGAAGATCAAGTGCGTAAGAACGTGGTCTCCACCTTTAACTGATACAAATTCTCCCAACCAGCGCTGCCTCACTATGAGTTTCAGAATGCAGCTGACAAGTAAGTGGTCTTCCTTCTCTGCAATTTTTCTCTCTTTCTACAAAATATTTCTGCTCCAAACCTGTTTTATAATAACACACTTAGTCCCAGGATATTTACATATGGCTGTTGAAAAGTTTCCACTGTCGTGCATGCATATTTTTTTAAATAATTAAAGCCAGCTTTATGTATATAACATAACAACAAAGAGCTCAGAGCGGAACACAATGACTTTTCTAGAAGAAAGCCAATCAGTACTTGGTATTGTGTAAAAAACAGAAGACATATGAAGTTACAGCAATTGCAATAAGAAATTCCAAGAGCATGAAGTAGTATTTTGTATTATTCTGGTAACCAAGCTTGGGTGCAGTTGTTCTAACACAACGCTGAGGTTAGGGAAACCAACAGGACACCTTTGCAAGGAAAGGAGACTGCAAGGTTAATATATTCCAAATGCTGGAAACACAAGATGTTTTCACTGTGGCAATATCCTGCCTTGCATTGTGTTATTTTTAGCCTGTCCTAAAATATGACATGATGGATAAAGGAAATTACTGTTTTTATGGCCAAAGCTTGTGTGCGAAGATAAGGTGTGATGAATTAGCAGCTGCAAAAGAAGTAAAAGGTCTTTGTTTAAACTTTTTTTAAAAAAATAAAGAAGCTGGTTTGATCTTCTTTTTTAATTTCTCTTTTTCTTTTTTTTTTTTCCTCCTAATGGCAAAATGCATCTAGTGACTCTGAAAAAAAAAAAAAAAAAAAAAAAACAAACAGTAAAATCAACTTTAAACCCTGACTAAATCTCCACTTTCATGTAAGATACAAAACATACTGCAAATCAAATTATTTCTTCCTTTAATTCTAAATATAGTTTGGACTTGGCAAACAAAATAATTCTGGTTAAAATTATGCATGATCAAACAAAGTTATAAATTGCTATAAAATGTTGTAGCTATTTTTTCAACTGTTATTTTCTTTCTGTGTTTTGAAGTCTTGTGTATACATTAATATTTTACATTCTTTTTAACACACAACAGACATCCAGTTTCAGTCCAAAATACCTATTTCTTTTGTCACAAGCTCACAAGGATTCTCCTGATCTCTGGCAGTCAGATTCACATAAATCAGACACATCCAGAAAACACACACGCTAACTTGCACTGATTTAAACACGCAAAGACTGGTAGTGTGCATCCATGATGCCTTTTACGTCTACAAATGAATGCCATCCTAACAACTTTACTTGGCTCCTCTATTCTCCTATCTCCATTAACACGTTTTGTTTTCACTTGCATATTTTGTCAGACTTTAACAGCTACTCTTGAAATGTTTCAGTGCTAGGAAACAACACTTGTTCAGATGAATGTGAAAGAATTTTGTTATAAAGCACAAAGAGGTTGTACAAACGTAAGAATGTACGTTTACATGACCCTCAGACTAATGTTTCCTAATATCTGGCCCCAGGACTTTGTGGTTAAAATATTCTTTTTACGTGCCTTATTTTGCGTTGACTAAGGTGGAAAACAATCTTGTAATAGCAAACAATATAATGATGACATGATGTATTTCCATAAGAGCTTCAATATAGTTTGAAATTTTCAAAATCACAGTAAGCCTTACAGTTCTGTGCATTCTCCACTCTTGAAACACTGGGGACGGAAAGGTAGAAGGAGACAATACCACCACAACGCAACTACTGCAGCACTTCCGCACCTCCAAGAAATGTGTTCAAATCACAGATTCCAAGAGCATTATAATTTCAGTTAGATGATAAAACCTGGGATATTTTTAATGAGCTGTAGGGGGGAAAGAAAAGGAACAAGGTAAGGAAGTTTCAGAATGCGGGTTCTACCTTTCCCCTTACCTGATCCCCTACCTGCACAACAAAATATCTGCTTTACAGAAGACTGAATAATACAAATAAGCAAGCCCCTCCAAAATAATTTGGGAGGAACAAGTTACCAATATATTTTGCACACTTCTTCCATACAGAATCAATGCCAAATTTTAAAAGCACTACCTCCAAGTTTCATATAAACAAATGAAGCAGCTTGCAGTCAAACGTATTTCCTTCACCAAGGCTGCATTTCTAAAATCCCATCCTCATTAAAACACAAAAGATGTCTCCCACATTTACATCCCATCATCTACACACAGCGAGCATGCAGAAATGTACATATGCAACCAACGTACACAAAAGTGTTGAATGGGCACAAATAAAAGGTCAAAAGTGCCCTTTTCAAAGTTCAGATGGGGGAAAAAGAGGAAGTAGATGACTGAAGTCATTAAAACTGGAATTTTTAAATTAATAGAGTATGTCATGTCCAATATATTGCTTTATTAAATTTTAAGCTATTCATCAATTTGTTACCACAGATTTGAATATGATATTGCACTAGAACTATATAAAACCTGGAAATTTCATTTGGGTTTACAGAAGAGATGATGAGCACTATTGAAGGGTTTTTTTCACATGTAGATGCTTTTTTAAACATGTGTTTTTCATGTATTTTCATTTGATTGTTTGATGTTGCATTGAGTCTGACAAATGGTTGAATTAAAGGTCTGAGCTGTTTCAAATGATGGAGGTTCAAAAGAATCCAGAACTAATCAGGACTGCCTTCAGACATTTGCAAACTAAGGAAAAATCCCTTTATTTTGCAGTTGCTCACTCTCTCCCATGCAAAACATCAAGAATGAATCTCCTAGCTAATGATGAAAACAGATGTAACATTTACTGCATGCTTATCTTATGTGATATACTGAAGAAAATAACAGCAAAGTTAACCTCTTATTAGAAACATTTAAAATGTCAGTAAATAGATACCAATGACGTACAGCACAGTTCCAGTCTAAATTACCTTATCAACAATTAACATTCTCTCTCAATTTTCTTCTCAGTAAGAGGAAAGAAGCCATCAGTAAATGTTCATTTATCCCATGGCAGCTGTACAAGAGCCACTAATTTAACAAATATAATAAATAAATTTATTGCTGTGTAAAGGAAACACACTCCCAGTGAAAGCTATCAAACTCTTGGCTTCTCCTTTGGATACCTTCAGCTCCAACTACATACAGACCACCACGAATATTTCATATGTCCTTTGTGCTGAGTATTATGTATCTAGCATATTCATCTGCACTAGGTTGTCATTAAGACCACATAAACCTAATAAATGTAAATCCTGAGACAAGTGAACATGTCACAAAGTAGGCTGAATTAAAGCACCTAAGTCAGAAAAAAAAACATGGAAGGAATGATGCATACTATTTTTTTTTTTCTATTTGTAACAGTTTATAACATGTTAAAATGTTATTGTTTCCCATTCATAGTTGGGAACTGTCTGTGCTCCCCAAAGCTTACTTCCTTCCACCACTCAAACACCTTAAGAATAGAATAGACTATTTCTGTTGGAAGGGACCTGCAATGATCATCTAGTTCAATGGCCCAATCAATTCACAGCTGACAAAGTTAAAGCAGAAGGTTTCATTCAGGCATAAAAGCAGAATTTACCTTCGGAAGAGACACTTTGCTGTCTTCTCTAAGGAAAAGGTACTCTGCCACATCAGATTCAGCCCAACAGATTAACTTGTAATAATCTGGGAAAATTAGACCTTGTGTTTCAGCTAAACAGCTTGAGCAAATGGGTCAGGTTCAGCAATACTGTAAGTTTTGGTGGTGGTGGTGGGAGGTTTTGGTTGTTTTTAAAAAGCATATCGATGGCTTTTACTTCAACAGTACCGTGCCATCATCAAAACTCAGTATTTGGAGTCAACTCAAAATTCATACTCCATGTTGTGATGGAACTGGGTCAAAAAATTCTAGCTCGATTACCTGAATTCAATTTGAAAAAATGAAACCTGCCATCAAGCCTCCCAACTCATTCTTAATTTATAGATAGTATTGTTCGATACTCAAGGTCAGAAGGCAATCAAGAGGTAAAACAGAACTTGGAGCTCCAAGTTCTCTCTCAGTGAGGACGCTAGCAACAAATGTTGGACAACGTGATGGATAAATAGAATGTCAATATCACACAATGAGCAGGGAATGGTTTGTATTACTTTCTGAAACTCATAGTCTGTCACAATGTGCTTTATGGTTTGAATTGCTTTGAAAACATCTCTTCTGATTTTTTTCTTCTGTTAAATGATCAGCCATTTTCATGTGAAATTGAGAAACCTAAAACCTGTAAGCATTCAATTTTTCACTTTTAAGGTGATACATAAAAGTCACTTTGGTCTCTTTGAAAATAAAATCCAAATGCACAGATGCATTTTAATTCAAGTATTAAATGTTGTTAGATGCTTCATTGTATGGAAATTAAAACTAAATGAATGACATTAATAGTATACAAAGAATAATTCTGAAGTCTAAGTTGATCCCTTATGGGTTGTAGCCCCTGGTGTTAATTCCGCTATCCCTAGAGTAGTCGACAAAGGGAGATTAATTAGGCTCAATACATTCCTAATTTAAGTAACTACTTTTGACCTATTGTCTTCTGCAGGAATCTAGGTTTGCACTGGCGTTTTGGAAAATGATTGCGTCATATTAAAAAAAAAATACAAAAATCTTGATAAAATCACAAATAATGTTTTACTGCAGTCAAGGTCCAAACATAAGCATTGTCAATTAGCCTGCACTACTTAGAAGAACTGCTCAATGCTTTTTAGATCCAACCCATTCTGGTTTTCGTGAAAATGCAAAGACAAACTTTTTCCCTTGAAATTTATAATACTTTTTCAAGAACTATTACACTTTGACTGATTTTGTGTCTGATTTTTTTCTCCAAGCGTAAAGTATGAGAAAAACAATGTGGTTCAGTTACTTTTCCAACTCTATTTGTTGGAAAACTTTCATACCAAAAGTGCCTTTCCCATTGGGGTTTTACATCATCTCAATTTAATAGCTGTGGTAGATCATACTCTATAACCTCAAATAAGATGAGAGTAATTTAAGTAGATGAAAAGCAGACCACTAATCGGTAAAGAAAATACTATTCCATTTTAGTAGACTTTTCTCCCTTCCCTCCCTGCCCCTTCTCACTCTGTCCTGTTTTCCATGTATAATTCTCATTCTGGTTGTCATGCACGAACTCATCAAGTTCAAGACAAAATACTGGCATTTCTCTAAAAGGTTTATGATTACAAATATCAAGCCAGAACAGCTGTGTTGACTTGAAATTCCTCTTTAGCCAGCAAAACTGACAGAATCTTACAATGCACCACTCCTTCTTTAAGAGTTTAAAAAGAACACGTTTCTCCAATCAAACACACACTTTTTTTGTGGCTGACATTTTTATTGATTGGAAAAAACCTACGGGCACAAAGGGACAAAAACACACTCACATATCCATATTTCATCTTACTGCCTCCATTTCTGGCATTTTATTATTGAGACGTTCTGATGTACTTTCAACAATAGATCTGTGATGTGGGCAAGTCCTTTTGGGCTTGGGTGACATTTGCTTTTCCCTTTAAGCTAAGAAAAGAGGGGTAAATTCTGAAAAGAAATAATTCCTATAGGGAAATATGGTTTGGATTAGACAAACGAAGGTTTCATTTATTTATTTTGAGAGGCCACTAAGAAGTGGAGCTCTGATTGTCGCAAGCAAACCTTCTTGTCAATGCCTGGCTTCCTCGAGATCTTGCAGAATAAGGAAACATGCAAAGGAAGACTTCAGCAAGTGCAACAGAAACAGTAGAAGTTGCAGACACCCCATTGAAGAGGGGAGATGTGTCTCATCCTTTAAAGAAAGATCAAGCACCACCTGCATTAGGAATGAAAACAGAAAAAGCTGTAGCAAAAAAAAAAAAAAAAAAAGAAATAATATAAATAGATCAAATAGTATTGTGCCAACTGCCCATCTAATTACCCTGCCAGTACTGCAAGATCGCAAAACAGGAGACTTCCTTGGGAGTTTGTATAAAAAATGTATTCTTCTCATGGATGACAGTGTCCTAATCCATACTTCACAGTACAGTTCCATGAGAACAGAACACATTTAGCTGGCTTTATTTTCTCTCCCTTCTCCCAAGCATCAGAAACCGCTTAGACTTACTTTCCCAACAGAGTGAATAACTTTTATCTAGCACCGACTGCATTTTCTTCCTCTATGAATGGCTGCTTAGATTCTAAAATGCCCATGTGATACCTGGCACTTAATAATTAAGGAAAAAAATGTGGATATTGGTTTGTAATTTGCATTAAAATTCTTGCATATTTTCCTATTAAGTTAATCAATAGTAATAGCTTGGCAAAACATAGGGAGTCATACTGGTTATGGGTAGTTTCGTTCTTTGTTTTACTTTTTAAAATTATTTTATTAAATCATTTAGATTCTGATGATTATATATAAATTGTTCATAAGTGGGATTTTTTCAAAGTTGAACTTTGGAACATAATTTTATCTTTATATTTTAAGGCAGTTTTAGCAAATGTATTTATGTTCCCCTGAGGATTTGTGCTGTCAGAAAAAGTACCAAGACATTTTTCCTCGATACCCAGAGACTTCACCCAACTGATTCTTGGTATTTCCAGGTCAAGAAAAAGAACTCTGTAATAAGCTGTGTTACCAGCACTGTTTTAAAAATTGCTGATTCTGCATAACAGATTCAGATTTCTTAGCAGCCCCTTGACACCAGAGGAAAAACACTTCCCAAGGTTGAACACCTTTATCAGCTGTACTCATGCAAGAAAAGAAAACATGTCCTGGCAGCCTTCAGAAATGTGGACAAATGAAAACAAAGTTACATTTTGACAGACAGGTATCTATTGTTGAAGACATGAATTTTTCACAATCTCTTTTCCACAACACCTCAGTTAAGACAGAGCATTTCTATCCCTTGATTTTGTGTCATTATGAAAGAAAGCCATAAAAAAAACAGGAGGATAAGACTGGGCAGGTCCAACAGGGAGTCTTACTCTCAGAGGACCTCAGGGTGGAAGGAAGGCACAGCCCCAAGCAAGGTATCCAAACACCACTTCCGTGTAGATCTCATAACACCGCATTTCAGGGAATTTGGAAACATCTTCACCATCAAGATAAAGACAATTTCGAGACAGATAAGCACACCAAACTAGTCAGGCCCCTTTCATTTTGCATTCAATAGTTATACAATGCCTGATCCGGGATGCCAGCAGGATATTTGCATGAATGCCAAGCTGCCACATGCTGGCAGGACCAAGTCACATCTGGGCACATGCACGGGGCCAGAAGTGCTGTGGCAGGGGAAATTAACATCTGAAAAAACTGGCAGTTACAAGGCTTAGCTTTACCCAACTGGCTGCTTTACTAGGCATAGGCAGCTAAAATTTGTTAGAAACATTTTTTGATACACAATACTTTTCCTGATCAAATACTTTTCCTAATCAAACATGCCATCAACACACAGGAAGCTTCTGGAGGAGCAAAGAAACTAAGCCAATTTAGCACCCTTCCCACTAGACACCCCTCACTTTATATGAACAAAGACATAGTAGATTAATAATACTTCGTTACAAGGAATAATTATTTTCAAGTACACCCAAGCCATAAGAACCTCTTGACTCTTCACTGATGATGAATCTTAAGCCAACAGCTTTTCACCAAATAACTAAAACCAGTAAATCTGAACATATCTTGTAGAATCTTACTTAAGATTATTTTCCGTGTAAGTTAGTTCAAGCACAACTCATGACCCATTTCTGTTCTTCGATCAAGCAAATAACCTCGAATCTGTTTCCCACTGCACCTGCAATTACAGACTCAAAGTTTTGTTCTCCAGTCTATCCCTGATATCTATTTAGAATTCAGTATGATGGAAAACTTCCCTGCTTTCAAACTTGAGCTTGAAACTTTCAGGACATTTACGGGAAAAACAATGCAATCACATTTCTTTCCCCTTTTATAGTAAGTTTATTTTGAAATCTGAACACATCTTCATGAAAAATTGTTGCCAGAGGCCCAGCTCTACATGATTTTTATTATAACACCTCTGCTATTCTTGTGTCCACAAGATTGAATGCAATGTTCAGATTTCAAATAGCACACAAGTCATCCACAGGAAAGACAAAGTTGCGTTTAGCAGATAAAAACAAAGAACAAATGGGAGGCCAGATTAGATTACTGCCTGTCAGCAGACCTTATGAGGCAATTGGCTGGCAGCTTTGGTAACGCTAACTACAAACAGCTTGCAATACCAAACCATTGCATATATTCCTTGCCAAGACTGGCTGTCAGCTGTATGACTGGCCATTTCCTGCCAACATAGTTGACATTCTCTCCTCATTTATTAGTGAGGGCCCTGTACTTGTTGACATGGAAAGTCAACAACTATCAGTCCCTCATCTTATGCTACCTACTGAATCAGGTTGTCTAAATTGCTAATAGCAAGGAATGTACGCTATTTTCGTCTAGTCACAAAAAAATATTGTTTTTTCCCCGATGTTCAGAATATCGTGTTTATGGGCTAATGGGTATGTATATCCTGGAAACCATTTTTTCTGCATCTTTCTTTCTAATTGATTAAAATAGCATTATGTAGTCATTTCTTATTTATTGCTAGAGTCAGGCTTACCTTCACAGAAGTACAGAAATACAGAAAAAAAGAATCAAATACATTCCATTTCCAGAAAGCAGATTGTTCGGCAGACTAGCAAAAGTAATTATCTTGCCATATTTTCTGGAAAGCACGTCTAGTTCTAGTACAAGTAATTGCGGCAGAGAAAGCTCAAATGATTGCTTGGACATCCATGCAGTATTAGTGCAATTATTTGACCATTTCTTTGACCATCTTCTTCTCATTATAGTCTGTAAGTCCTTGATTTCAGCATTCTTTTGTCTCAACAACAACTTGGTGGGACAATACAGACAACTAGGGTTTTTAAAACAACCATTTGTAGAATTATTGGTGCTAATAGGTTTTCATCAACCTGCCCTTTGAAAACATACAGCCTTTGGACCATTTTGCTCAGCCTATCTGACTTCACGCACTGAGACAGACCACAGGGCAGCCTTCCCTGGAGTTGCTTAACCTACACTTTCCTGTTCTGAGATTAATTTTAACATGTTATTTTTAAATTCTAAATGCAAATTAGCCCAGATTTCAAAACGCAGAAGTCTATGCAATGAGTCTATCTTTCTTTTGTAAGGCTATGTTCGGAGTGTTGGGGGGGTTTTTCCCCTCCATACCCAACAGTCCCTTATCCTACTGACTGTTTACCACAATGTCTGAGCAAATGTTTTGGGTAATAATTTACCATTAGCAGAGGTTCAGTATACCCAGATACCCTTTAGCACACTTCCCCAGGTACATTTCTGATGTTGTCCAACGTCATTGGTCCAAGATCCAGAACCACGTACTGAAGATCTAACTATATCTTTGAAGACTAAGACAAGAACTAGACACAAAGTGTCGCTGAGTTCAGCCTAAGACATCAGGTTTTTTACCATCTCTGTCTGCATGCCAATTGGCAGTTTAGTAGAGAAACTAGTCAAGAAAAACTAGAGAAAATAGGAATGAAGAATGAAGACTTCTGCTTAATGTATGCTTTAGGAGTCTCAGTCTTTAAACACATGTTCACCAATTACAGATACGTTGTGTGACTTTGGGTAAATCTTTAAACACCTTGGTGCTTCAAATTCTGTCTTTAACGTAGGAAGATGGTAATTCCCAACCTTATGGTATGGACTACAAGGCAGGAGCTATACAGTGGTGAAGACTGTGTAACAGGACAAACAAAATTAAGAAAGGATTTGTAATAATAGCACTCCGAAGAAGAAACCCACAACACGAGACAATCTGAATACCAAACACCTTGGTATGGCGTGAACGGTAACCTAACAGAAGACAGACTATCGCATTTCCTTCCATCTACATCGTGCAGGCTGTGACTGAAGAACAATTTGCCTGCATGTCAGTTACACCATACAGTTTCAGACATCACCTGAAAAAGGAAGAAAACAGGAAAAATATTACTACACAAATTTTTCCCAAAGATCTTAGTTTTCTAGTATTGTATCAGCTAAGGACAAGTCTTCATTTATTATTCACTTAATTTGAATGAACTTGTATTTGAGATCCACTCAAAACGTCCACATTAGTCTTCACAATCAAAAATTATATGTAAAGGTAACCCTTTTGTATATCCAAAGCCTACTGGGATGTAGTAATGCAGACTTTGTAACCTTCATTCACTCGTGGAAAACAGCCCTCTATTTTCTATTGCACTATATCTTAAAAGACAGCAAATCCACACAATCCTCAGAGGTAAAATTTGAGGAGTTCTGAAAATAGCCCAAAAATGCCTGACGACCACTTAATGCTATTTTAGGCCCTTTAATAGTTTGCTGTGAGCACCAGACCCAAAATAATTTTCAACCTATCCAAATAACTGTGGTGTTACAGTTCCATGTTCCAGATTATGAGTCAACTCCCATCTGAACGCATAATGTTCTTGGCAGACTTTGACTTACCCAAAAAGATTTACTTTCTGAATACAGATTTCTACAAGCCTCCCAGGCAGCATGAGAACAGGCAACTTCTGTTTATATTTAAAAGCTGCAGGCTCCCCTTCCTCTCACTAAACCCTGTAAAAAAAGTTATTATAGGTCAAAGCTAGATAATGACACCACATTTTTTTCTTTTAAGATATAAAATAGAATATATGTATAAATTTCTCTAGTAAAACAAGCAAAACAGCTAATATCAAAACACTTGCAAAAAAATTGAAATTACTTAGAAAATGGACAGCATAGCCAAGCTATTAGACTTATCAGTTGATTTTACTTCAGAGCAGTTAAAAAACAGAACAAAATTTACAGTTTTGTTTCTAAAAAAAGTCTGGAAAAAAAAACATAGAAATAAATAATTTGATCTAAACAATCTTAACGTACAACACTTGATTTTCTATTTTTTTACCGTGGCTTTCTTCTGAAACTCAGTTATAATATTTTATATGTAGAATCATTCAGAAATTTCCCTTCATATTTGGAGAAATCAGACTAGTAAGTTTCAGTAATATCAATGGGTTCCTTTCTAACCATGCAAAAATGGACAACTTCATTCAGTACGTTCATATAGGCCACACTTTGGAACATTACTGGGAATTAAAAATGAAAATGTTACTTTTAGTTAACATGTAAGCAATTTTAAAAGTATTCTAATAATTACATTTATGGTCTTTGGTATGTATGAATGTGCTTTACCCTCAAGGTAACAGAATTTTTCTCCCAGTTCTGCAGAGAGATGTACATACTTTTAGATGAAACTCCTCTTTTCAATGCCCGGTCGATTCTCCAGTTTATCAACTCTATTATTCCTATTAGAAACACAATTTGGGGCATCATGACCTGTATATGTGAAATCAGAACTTTTCAACGGTTCACACATTGAATTTCATACACTCAAAAATGAGATGCTAACAAATAATCAGTACTTATTTGCAGAAATTGTTCAATAAGTCTGAAGTTATGAGCACTGTAACAGAAATATTCCATAACCTGTTGGGTTTTTTTGTATGGTATCTTATGGATAAGGAGATTGTAGCTGGTGGTCAGGATATATAGCATAATTCCAACTCATTGTGCATGGCAAAATGGCTTCCCCTAACAACTACCTACAAAAATAGCTGAGCAATTGGCAAACTGTTCATTGATAATTCACTGATAATAAAGGAAGCAAAATTCAGAATGCAAGTGTTGTGGTTTACGACAAATCGGCTACTGGGGACCTGGGGGACACCAGATGGGACCAACAGATGCTCTCCTCTACCCCTCTTCAAAGAGAGAGGCAGAGGAGGACAAAGAGACTTATGAGTTTAGAAGGAATTAAACTACTTTAATGAAATATTAATAATAAAATAAAAAGAAATAATGAAAAATATATACAAAACAGTATCAAGCTCCCGAGACGTCACCGGCTGGCACTGGGGCAGTCCCAGGCTGGACTCAGTGACAGACGGGAACTGGATTCCGGATCTGGAGTCAGGATCGGGATCACAGGCAGACAAACAGAGTCCTCCTCAGACGTCGGCCATTGAAGGAAGAGAGAGGACCCTTTGATCCCTCAGCTTTTATACTGAGCATGAGGCAGATGGGATGGAATACCCTGTGGGTCAGTTTTGGGTCACCTGTCCTGTCCGCTCCTCCCTGCATGTTGGACCCCACTCTGCTTTTCTGCTTCCGACCCTCCAACGGGGCAAATAACAAAGTTGGTTGGCCTTGGCTGTTATGGCAATAAGTATAAGCAGGAGCCTCTCTGCATACCATGCCTGGGCATCAGCTATAAACAATTGGTCTTATCACTCTGAGAGAGTGAACACTGTCTGCACAATATGCACTTAATTTCAGTAGTTAGAGAGGCCCAGTTAAGAAGCGAAGTTACTGAACAAAATTGGTTCTGTTTTACCTCCAACCAGGACAGCAAGTTATTTATAATCAACTCATTCAAGCACAGTCCTTGGAAATATATTCAGTAATTTTTATTCATTAAAGTGAAGGAAGAAATTGCTGTATTTTTCCCTCTCTATATTAAGGAGTCTACTTTATTTACCATCTAGTTAATCTCTTCAGCCTTCCAGCTCTTTCTGCCCTCCCACTCCAGCACAGACACATTTCAGACTCAATAGCTATTTAATTAAACAAATGTTATTTCACAGAATTCTTGATTTATTGTGCAATGTCTGGTTAGAGCAGACATCCAATATGAAAGATGAAAATAAAGGAAGTCAGCACCTACCCTTTAACTGATATTCACTGTGAATTTCTATTGCTAATATTTTGTTTTCATGTTTATGCTGGAGAACCCTTCAGTACTGATGAAAGTGAGACACTAGTAGATCGGTTCAGCTTCACAATGCTGGACACAGAGAGTTCAGGTTTCCCTGTGAAATTCCTTTTATCACACTATCCCATCTGACTGCCACCCCCCTTGAGGAGTCTGGTTCTTTGCCCTCAAGAGCAGGATTCTGATCACTCACAATGAAAATTTCTACTGAACACTCTGCCGACAACACTCTGCTTGCCTGATTTAACCTGGGAGTGAGTTGCGGAAGAAGGAGGAAAGCCGGTGTCTTCTAGACATTTTAGGGAGGCTTCCAATGCCTTCAGAAATCTACCTAGAAAACTCATGTTTATGTTATTCAGCTAATGTAATATTCAGTTTTCCCAATATAAAACTGTAGTAGTTCTGTAGCGTGGAATTATTCTTCTGCCATTTCATGCAGCCCACATTTCATCCAATTACAATTATTTTTACGCAGGCAGAAATATGGAAGCTTGACAGCTCAGTAATTTACAGGAGGCTGTGGGCAGAAAAGCACCTATTGTAAGGCATGCCAAAAGATGATTTAAAATCCTGAATTACTCTGTAAGCTTCAATCCTGCTTTTTCTTTTTTCCCCTCTGTAAAAAGTGTTGTTGAAGAAACAGACAAGAGAAAAGCAGATTCATAAATTTATCCCTCAATCTCATTTAAGGGACTTAAATAAATTGGGGCCAGGACATGAATCATCTTTTAAAGAATCAAACTCAATTGAGACTCTACGAACCCATCCTTGGTTTGGATATCTTTGCTTGAAAAACCTTCTGACGGATTGATGTGAGTAAATATTTTTTAAATTGGTAAAAGGCCAGACAATAAAGTTCCTGAAACATTTTGCCAGCCATAAATTGATGGGTTTTCTCTGTTTTCCAGCAATTCACAATACCGCAATGCCTCAATTCAATTAAGTTGGTTAAAAGGCATTTTTCTTGCTATAAATGCTTCTCAATTGTGGAAATATCTGTAACTAAAACGAGATTACACATGATTGGTATTTATGGGGCAGTCTTACGGTATTGGAAATTGAATTTCAAAGACCCAGACTTTCTTTTTTTTTTTTAAGGTCTTTCTGTAGAAAAGGAGCTTTGTTGACTGAAATAATTCTCAACTGACAGCTGTTTCGTAGCCCAAAGTCTAAGCCTATTCCCAGAGGACAGATGCTTGGATCTTGAAAACCAGCACCAGTACCAACAGCAAGAGTAAAGACTTTATACAAAAAGTCAAAACAGAAGCCAGCATAAAGGATAACACACCACAGACTCAACCCAAGTGAAGTCTTTCAGAAAGCACAACACAATCAGCCGGTACAAGCCAGTCATAACTGTCTCATATGCCCCTACCTCCAGGGTGATTCCTTGTCACTTTGCTGTTTTTCTCTTATATTTCCCCCTTATAACCTGAACTTTTAACAACTTTACAAGAGACAAACACTGGTAATACAAAAACAAGCTATAAAAATATCAATTAGATTCTCTGTAATAAAGAACTGAGATCATATTGTAAACTCCCTAGGTATATACCAATGCCAAATCTATCATTTAAGATCTGAGAGATACCTACAAGAAAGCTGGGGAGGGACTTTTTACAAGTGATAGGACAAGGGCGAATGGCTTAAAACTGGAAGAGGGGAGATTTAGATTAGATCTGAGGCAGAAATTTTTCTCTGTGAGGGTGGTGAGACACTGGTGCAGGTTGCCCAGAGAAGTTGTGGAAGCCCCATCCCTGGAAGTGCTCAAGGCCAGGCTGGATGGGGCTTCAAGCAACCTGGTCTAGTGAGAGACGTCCCTGTCCATGGCATGGGGGTTGGAACGAGGTGATCTTTACAGTACCTTCCAACCTAAAGCATTCTATGATTCTATGATTTAGTTGCTAAGAACAATGACGGTAGGAATAGAGAGATATTTAAAAGTATAGTGAAGTGCACTTGATAATATGGTCCAAATTTTGATGTTTGGAGAGTGAAAAAGACTCAGATGTCAGACTAGGTCAAATACACAAGAAATTTAGGAAGACTAGGCAGGCTGAAGTGGCATACTGAGGAGTGGTGCACTTTTAAGAGGGAGACATTGCCTGCCCAACAGATCACAGAATCATGGAGTTTTCAGAGTTGGAAGGGACCTCTAGAGATCATCTAGTCCAACTCCCCTGCCAAAGCAGGATTGCCCAGAGCACATTACTCAGGACTGCACCCAGGCGGGTCTTGAAAATCTCCAGGGAAGGGGACTCCACAACCTCCCTGGGCAGCCTGTGCCAGTGCTCTGTCGCCCTCACCGTAAAGAACTGTTTCCGTGTATTTGAACGGAACTTCCTGTGTTCTAACTTGTGCCTGTTACCCCTCGTCCTGTCACTGGGAACCATTGAAAAGAGCCTGGCTCCATCCTCCTTCAACCCACCCTTTAGATACTTGTACGCCATAATAAGGTCTCCCCTCAGCCTTCTCTTCTCCAGGCTAAAGAGTCCCAGCTCTCTCAGCCTTTCCTCATAAGGCAGATGCTCCAAGCCCTTAATCATCTTAGTTGCCCTTCGCTGGACTCGCTCCAGCAGTTCCCTGTCCCTCTTGAACTGGGGAGCCCAGAACTGGACACAGTATTCCAGTTGTGGCCTCACCAGTGCAGAGTAAAGGGGGAGAATGACCTCCCTCAACCTACTGGCCACACTCTTCCCTATGCAGCCCAGGATTCCATTGGCCTTTTTGGCGACAAGGGCACATTGCTGGCTCATGGATAATTTACTGTCTACCAGAACCCCCAGATCCTTCTCCTCAGAACTACTTCCCAGCAGGTCCGCCCCTAACCTATACTGGTGCTTTGCATTCTTCCTCCCCAGCTGCAGGACCTTGCATTTGCTTTTGTTGAACCTCATTAGGTTCTTCTCTGCCCAGCTCTCCAGCCTGTCCAGGTCACGCTGGATGGCAGTACGGCCCTCTGGGGTGTCAGCCACCCCACCCAGTTTGGTATCATCAACGAACTTGCTGAGGATACACTCTGTCCCCTCATCCAGGTCATTAATGAATATATTAAACAAGATTGGACCAAGTATTGACCCCTGGGGGACACAACTGGTTACAGGCCTCCAACTAGACTCTGTGCCGCTGATCACAACCCTCTGAGTTCTGTCACACAGCCAACTCTCAATCCACCTCGCTGTCACCTCATCTTGACCATACTTCCTCAGCTTCCTAATGAGGATGTTATGGGAGACAGCGTCAAAGGCCTTGCTAAAGTCAAGGTAGATGACATCTACGACTCTCCCCTCATCCAGCCAACCAGTTATAACATCATAGAAAGCTATCAGATTGGTCAAGCACGATTTACCCTTGGTAAATCCATGTTGACCACTTCCAATAACTTCCTGTTCCTCAATGTGTTTGGAGACGACATCCAGAATGAGTCGCTCCATTACCTTCCCAGGGACAGTGGTGAGACTAACCGGTCTGTAGTTCCCTGGGTCCTCCTTCTTGCCTTTTTTGAAGATCGGAGTGATATCAGCCTTCCTCCAGTCCTCAGGCACCTCTCCTGTCCTCCATTACCGTTCAAAGACGATGGAGAGTGGCCTAGCAATAACATCCGCCAGCTCTCTCAGCACTCGTGGGTGCATCCTGTCAGGGCCCATGGACTTGTGAATGTCCAGCTTGGCCAAGTGGTCTCTGACCCGGTCCTCCTCAACTGAGGGAAAATCCTCCTCTCTCCAGACCTTCCCCTTTGCCTTCAGAGTATGGGATTCATGAGGGACAGATTTAGATCATGACCCAAACCCAAGTGCTTGGAAGCAGAAAGCTAAGCATGAAAAGATTTGTCATGTTCGAACTGTTTTTTCACATAAATGTATAATCTTTTGGTTTTAAAGTACAGTAGGTACTTTAAAGATTAGGTAAAAATAAATATCTTCATTGACTATACTTTTAGAAGCACAGTATAGGTGTAGATCTGTGTATTGGAAAACTCATACCTTCAGAGAGTTTCCACAAAAATGTGCTAAACTACCAGATCTGAACAAGCTGGAAGACATGAAAAAAAGAAATCTAAACTTGCAGTCTGTATATAGGCAAGCTAGTTTAGGAAGCACTCCTGGACTTTTTTCAGACTTGGAGTCTTTAGACAAAAATAGCAGCTGAATGCAATGATTTTTTTCCCCCCTGAATGTTCACTGCATAAGTTCACCCATCTGTGTGACAAATATTGGTAGCTGAATGCCTTTGTCTTGTCACAGTATATGTAGGATGTGAAAATGTCAGACTCCAGAACACTCCCATTTGCAATTCTCATGACCTCATTTTGAAGGAGGCGAAACCCCACATTTGTTCTATTTAAAAAAAAAAAAGCCTAATGCACAAGGTATATTTAGCCCATTGAAAATTCTGATTATCAAATTAACCGAGGAAAAAACTTATAAATTAAATATATAGATAAGTAACAGAGCAAATTGAAGTAACTGAAGACATTTGACTGAAATCCTCTCCTCTCCTCTCCCCTCCACCCCACCCCTCCCCTCCCCTCCCCTCCCCTCCCCTCCCCTCCCCTCCCCTCCCCTCCCTTCCCCTCCCCTCCAGAAAGGCTGAGAGAGTTGTCCTTGTTCGGCCTGGAGAAGAGAAGGCTCCAGGGAGACTTTATTGTGGCCTTTCAATACATATACAGAGGGCTTATAAGAAAGATGAGGATAAACTTTTTAGCAGGGCCTGTTGCGATAGGACAAAAGGTAATGGTTTTAAAATAAAAGAGGGTAGATATAGACTAGATATAAGTAAGAAATTTTTTACAATGACGGTGTTGAAACAGTTGAACAGGTTGTCCAGAGAGGTGATAGATGCTCCATCCCTGGAAACATTTAGGGTCAGGTTGGACGGGGCTCTGAGCAACCCAATCAAGTTGAAGATGTCCCCCACTCATTACTGGGGAAGTTGGACTAGATGACCTTTGAAGGTCCCTTCCAACCCAAACTATTCTATGATTCTATTGATTCTATGATTCCAAGATAGAAATAATTAAAAGTGACAGTAAATATTTTAGATATTTCAGTATTTACCATAAAAAGTAAATTACAGGGTTCTCTGAAATAAAACTATCCTTTTTTTTTTTTTGACACTTCCAAATTGCCATCTATGTAAGGATGGATTTTTAAAACTATATTTGCGCCACTTATCAATCTGAGTGTTGAGAAAGGCAGATATATACATACAGCAAGATACGTAACTGCAGTTACCTATTTATTATTGGGCTACTCTTCTATTTAGGTAAAATCAGTATCTGGCAGCAAAACAACAAAGATGTCTAAGTAATGCTGATGCCCAGTGATGAAATAATGGGCATACGGGCAAGGTCTCATTCACTGGTCAAAAAAAACAAAGGCAAAGCATTTACACCAGTCATCACATCTTATATTTATTTTACACAACCTGATATTTGTAAAGCATAGGTCCACCTGCTATTTGTGGGACACTTAACAGGTGCTTAAAAATTTATGGCTGAATTATATTTTTCTTAATCTGCATTAGAAATGAAATGTCACTGATTTTTGTTTGCCTGGACTGGCTGTGCAGCAAATGATTCATCTTTGCATCAAACAGATCACTGATACAAATTACTACATATTGCTGGATACAGATTTTCAGTACTTTGCATAAATATTCTACATCTCAACAGAAACAGAGATGTTGGTTGGCTGAAACATTGCACAGTGTATATGTAATTTATTTCCATGTACTGGGAACTCTAATCCCAGAAAATGATTGCCCATGAGTAGACAAGCTCAAAAATACAGGAAAAAGCTGAGCTATAGCTGTCATCCAACACTTAACAAAGCCATTCAGGGCACAAGCAATGATTCACAAAGAGAGGACACCAGGATGAAACACCACCTGAGCTCAGGAAATACCACCCTTTACTGTTACTCAGATATATCTCTTTGGACAGACAAAAAAAAAAAATCCCCCACGTTAATACCTTCCTTAAATGCAAAATAGCTCCAAAAAGCAGAACAGATGGAGTTTCTTTCATCCTCTCCACAAAAATGCTAGATAGGTAGGGGTGTCATTTTCACACCATTTTCCTATTATTAAGTACTATAAAAACCAACAATGAAGACCAATGTCAATGCATATAAAGGGACTCATGTAGGTGAAAAAAATCATGTGATTTCTATTAATCTCTGTATCTGCCTTAAGGTGTATTTCATGTTAAGCTCTATACTCTAATATTCCCTCATATCTTATTTTAAATCCTGCAGAGCATGTACATCATACATTTTTATCTTCTACTTTCCTCATTCATATGAACATATGCTTCTTTACATTTTGGCAGTTCTTCAAGTGGGATCATTTGAAAAAGACTTACAGCTAATGACTTTAACCTTCCAAAACAAAATGCACTGCCTCTTCAAAATTTGGAACACTTTCCCCAATACTGACAACCACTTCTGTTAGCCAGACCATTCATTTATAGACATAATTATTTTTTTAATTAAAAAAAAATAAAATCCCTCCAAAGCTACCACACACATGTCTGGAACGTAAAAAGATATCTTCATACTTAATAGAAATTCTTCTTTATATTACAAAGCAGCATCTTAGTGCAGTTTTTGTCTTTACCTTCAACATTATTTTTTTCCAATATATTGCCATCAACCATCTAAAAAAGGAACAACACTGACAATAGCTCAAATAAATTCTGAGAGACTTTTAGCCAGTGACAAGCTTTATAAGATAAGCATCTCCAGAGTACAGGTACAAATGAAATTCCAAAATAAATTCAAAAAGATAGATGCATGAAACAAAGGCAAAAAGGCTTTTCCATACTGCATTCAAAAGTGTCTAGATCAAGCAACTACCCATTAAGACAGGAAAAGCTAGAAGGCCATATCGGTAGTCATACCCCTTCTAATGGTAAAAAAATAACTAGTTCCAAGTTAAAAAATTTTTGATCTAGCTCTGTTAGTATTTTTGTGGAAACACCAAATTCTTGCAATGTATGTGCAAATAAAGTACACTATCACAGTGATGTTAAGGCATAATTTTGTTCCCTAATCCTCAGTGAAACATTAATGTTTTGTCTTTCATTCAGTGCCTCGCAGCCGTCATGTCAAACTGGGGCAAGAGAACGGCAGTCAAACTAAAATAATACAGGCATGTAAGTTTTATTTCCATTTTTACTGATGATGGTTAGGAATCAAGAGCTAGCATACTATTTAGCATGAAAACTTGTCGTGGTTTAGGCCAAAATTAGGATATACAGGTAGAGCCGTTACCCAACTCATCATGTTATACATCTGAATTGCGAACCACGCCAAAACAGCACCTTTAAACCTTCACATAAAAAGACAAAGAATAAATGAACTTTGCAACGCGTTTGGCAGGTTAAACCAAGCTGACTGCATTAAGGTCGAACAAAGCTGCTTAAAGGCATGATACAAGATTTCGTCTAAGAATGACACGATGCAAGCTGTCTGTTCTAATCTCTGAGCAAGCTGGAACTCAAACTATTTGGGCAATTTATCACAGGTCTGGTGGAGCACTGCTCGAGCCCCACGTTGGGCGCCAATTAATCTGTCGTGGTTTAGGCCAAAATCCACTACTGGGGACCTGAGGCACCCCAGATGGCACCGACAGGTGCTCCCCTCTACCCTTCTTCAAAGAGAGGCAGAGGAGGAAAAAGAGACTTATGAGTTTAGAAGAAACTAAACTACTTTAATGAAATATTAATAATAAAATAAAAAGAAATAATGAAAAATATATACAAAACAGTATCAAGCTCCCGAGATGACAATCACCTCACTGGCTGGCACTGGGGCAGTCCCAGGCTGGACGCAGTGACGGACGGGAACTGGATTCTGGATCTGGATTCAGGATCGGGATCACAGGCAGACGAACAGAGTCCTCCTCAGACGTCGGCCATTGAAGGAAGAGCTGACCCTTTGATCCCTCAGCTTTTATACTGAGCATGAGGCAGATGGGATGGAATACCCTGTGGGTCAGTTTTGGGTCACCTGTCCTGTCCGCTCCTCCCTGCAGGTGGGACCCCACTCTGCTTTTCTGCTTCTGACCCTCCAACGTGGCAAATAACAAAGTTGGTTGGCCTTGGGGGTTATAGCAATAAGTATAAGCAGGAGCCTCTCTGCATACCATGTCTGGGCATCAGCTACAAACAATTGGCCTTATCACTCTGAGAGAGTGAACACTGTCTGCACAATATGCAGTTAATTTCAGTAGTTAGAGAGGCCCAGCTAAGAAGCAAAGTTACTGAACAAAATTGGTTCTGTTTTACCTCAAACCAGGACAAAACTGGAAGCAGAACACTTGCTGCAAGGAACGCTATTTTTCCTTTGACTTCGCAAAAAAGAAATTAAAAAGAAATTGAGATAGGCATATTAGCCAATACTTCTGTTTCAACAAATCTAGTGAAAAGGCTGTTCTCCAACAGATTTGTGATTAGCAAGACTTTTTCTCAGTCTGCTTAAAATACAAAGCCATTGATACTTAAGGTCTACTTATCAGGAAAATAAAAGAGAAAGCTTTAATAGGAGTAGTGAGGAACCAAGAGGAGACTGTGTCTCTTATCTTATGTTTGGCCACTGATTTTTAAATCACTGCCCCTCAGCTCCTTCTCTTCCGTCAGTTGCAGTGGATTGACTTGACTTTTTTCTTGGTTAATTTGATAATCAGAGCTTTAAATGGTTTAGATATACCTTGTGCATTAGGCTTTTTTAAAATATAGCACAGATCTCCTCCTCCTTGATATTTCATGGATGCTTGCAAGTCCAAATATTCCTCTGTATTTTTGTTCTTAAAGAGTAAAATACATTGCCATTTATAAGGGCGCTATGAAGTAATGACTTATCCTCCCTCTCACCGCTGCTTCTCAAATGGTCTGCTAGTTACCTGATCTCTTCCTCCCCAGGCAGTATTTTTTCAAGAAAATCCTTCAAAGTTCAAAAGTCAACTTACAAATAAAAGTAAACGAGCAGAGGCTTTAAGGTCTGAGTGAAATTGAGAAAGAGAGAAAGAAAGAAACATCATTCGGCAGCACAATGATCACATTTACAAATCTGCGCAATGATTTTGTCAGTAGATGTTCATCTTTCTGAGTGCAAGTTTGCTTGGACACTTTTCCACTGCACTCTGGATGACCTACAGCAGTCTACGGGTAGAATAAACCCGAGCAGAGTCCATCTGTCCTCATTTTCCTACATACTTCTACCAGGAGATATAAAAATAATATATGCCTAATAGAGTTTTAAATACATTTATTGAAACTGAAGCTGCTTCACATGCAGCATTTCACAGAGTCACCATTATCTCAACTCCTGGAAAAACACCGTAAGAGCTAGGCCTGGGGCTGAGCATCTGTAAACGGCAAGTTCTTGTAGTAAAGCTTTTCTACAAGCCTTCCATTCATTCATTCCTGTTCCTATTACACACCACCTGCTTTGAATCATCACCTCAAAGAACGTAATCTTTTCCTCATTTTTGCCTTCCTCATTTTGCCTCAGCAAAATAAATTCAAAACCAGAGCCTGGAAATTATGAGGAAGAAGGAATATATTTCATTCTTGTTTCCCAATAAATTGGGACACAGGGCTTGCTGCCCCCAGTCAGAGTCAGGTAGAGAGTGCATTCGGAGTCTCCCACCCCTCAGGAAGTGCCTCTGATATGGTGCCATTTATACTGTTAAGTCCCTGGAAATGTAATCACTGCACTCCTCAATACTCTGCAATGAGTTTTAAGGAGAGAGAGAGAGAGAGAGAAATTTGAACTGCCTCACATAAATGCGTTATTTGAACTTATGTCTCTTATGTCCAGACCTAGAGTGGGCTACTGGACAAAAGAGGAGAGCTGCTCCCATCACCTTTGTGAAGGTAATGCTTTCTTACTGTGGCATTCATATCCTCTCTCTTTCAACATCATTCCTGTTTAAATCCATCCAACTGTCTGCCTGTGCCCCTTCACCCCTTACATAATTTACTAGCACAAATCACCACATTAAAAAGACAAAAACATTTTTTCCAACATGAGAGGGTTTTGTTGTTGCTGTTTTAGTCTAAACCTCTGTATTGTTCAAGAAACTTAATTGATGTTTTGCATAATATTTTTTTGAAAAACATTTTTCCTTCATCAGAAACTTTTTATTTTTCTATATTCACACTCAAACTACAATAGATAAAAGATAAAATGAAAACAGACACAGGATTTATATACCTTTATGTACATACGATGAATTATTATATTAATACATTACTTTAACATAGCAATCTTCTCCCGAAACACTCAAAATCACTGTTCTTCAAATGAGGCTAAAGCACCAGTGTGTACCAACAAATGTAAATAAACTCACAGCTATAAATATAAAAAAATCCCACAAATGTGAAAGGCAAGGCTAACATAGGATAAAACATACATGAACAAAGAGCACAGGTTGTAGGATTCCTTGGCACACATTTAGCTATAGTACTTACACCTTGCCACCAATTTAGCTAACCAGGTGGGAACTGTAAACGCACAGCGAAAGGGAAAATGATACCATGACACTGACAACACCACAAGAGGCAGCGAAAAGGAGGATAACAATCAATACGAGAACGTTGCAGATGAAGCTGCCAACTTAAAAATCTATCAAGCTACACAGACATTGTTCAAATAAATATTATTGCATCATTAAAAAGTGGTTTGCTGACATCCATGGGAATGGATTGATACCGATGGAATTCCAATGGCAATCAAGCAGGGAAAAACCTTCCCGATCTCTCTGAAATTGCTCAGCAACCCCTATCACTTCTGACATAAATTTATGAGGTAACATCCACAAATCCAAGCTATGTTTCACTCAATGTACCTAGTGACATCTATATATTGTGTATGACTAATATCATTGCTATGTGCTATATGAAAAGGCCTTTTTCTTTAAAAAACTGCGTTACTGTATCGCATTCTGTAGAAAGGGAAGAATACCGAAAGTCAGAGCAAAATTACTCAAATCTTCCCAATCCTAAATTCTGGAAGTTACAGAATCACTAGTCTCCTCAAAAGCATCCAAGCCTTTCAGCCAAGTCCTTTATCAGTGATTTTATGTCACTTTTAGTACCACTGTGAAGCAGCAGGACAGGAGTACAGTGCCCTTACCCAACTGAGGAACATCTGAAGAACGTAGCATTCACTTAAGAGAGCAAGTGAAACTGCCTGACTTACACATTATTACTATTCAAACCACAATCATGAGAAGCCAGTGAAGAAAATATTTTGCTCCTTGAATGTCAACAAGGCCAAAGGACTTCAGGGGACAAATAATTTCACAGGAGAATCAATTGTTGAGGTAGACATAACAAAATAAAACCACTTACATACCCTTTTGTTTAACCTTTCCAAGCGCTTTAGAAATCTCTCCAATTCTTCTCATCTGAGACAGATTTTATGTGCAGATTTTAGAAGAGACTTGCCAAATTCTTCAGTAATTCCAGACACTGAGGTCTCTAGATATTTAAAGTGATTAGTAATAGTTAATACAGATTTCAGTTATTTATTCAGTTCTGCAGCCAGAATTTTATTGACTTCACTGTCTCACTCAGAAGAATGAAGTTCTACCTGCTAGTAAGGACACCTTTGTTTGTTATGAACATTTCATTAACAGTGCAGAAATTACCAGGAGTGATTCATTCTGTTGCCCTGGTTCAGAAAATACCTCTCATGATGGCTTCCTAATAGATAGTTTCTTGGATATTGATGCTGGCTTTAGCAAATAACATATATTCTGTGGTATACCTTCCCCAGTGTTTTCAGAAATATTTCCTGGATACTGCTGTGGCAAAGACAGAATATACTTACTACCAATCTCCTAACTATTAGAGTAATTCCTCTTTTCCCACCTTTTCTGAAGCCCCCATTTTATCAATGGATTCAGTTAGACATAAAGTTACACCCTGTTCATCTGAATATTTTTTTCTTTTTTTTCCTCAACTGATTTACAAATAGTTTTCACTTTCTGAGCATTAGCCATCCATGGCTTTACTCACCAGTAAAACTATTGCTCTTTAACAGTTCTAGACTTTAAAAATGTAGCTGCAACGTACCTAGTCCTTTGAAAGACATTATGGGTGGTAAGTATCCGTCAGGGAAGGAACTTCTAACTTATGTACTGAGTTATTTGCATAAATTGAAAACTAAAACACTCTTGCCTGACAGTATTACTTTTATAATCAGTAAAAAGACTCAAGAGAATACATTAGATGTCTCTTCAGAGTACCAAGCAAAAACATCAAGAACTCCTGCACAGAAGCGCAGGGATAAGCACCAAGGAATTTTATTTCAATGCGAAAGCTGAAGTGTTTCTTTAAAATACAAAGCCCTTGAGACAGAAGGGAAAAGGAACATTTAAACAATAGCAACTCAATATGATCTCCTATAAAACTGAAGACAGAAGTACATTATTTCCCTACGTTGTAAAGAATAGCCATATAGGGAAAATATTTTCAAACAATATTAAAAAATAAGCTTGAATGGTAATGATCTTGATACAGCTATATTCAAAATGAAAGCTACAAGATAACATAAGTATACAATATCAGCAATGCCATAGAAGTAAACTTAGGCAAAATTAATGACATCAAATTAAAACTATATGGAAATAGACCATACCACTACATATTTATGCTGCATCACATATTCAAATATCTTTGATGACTTGAAGGTGAAAACAGACTGTAGTTAAAATCAAATCACAAATGAAAAATAGAAGGGAATCAAAAAAGGATATTGCAAATAATGAATAAAGACAACCTAAAACACAAAAGCAATCACTTATCCAGTCAGTTTAGAAGAATTTTCCACCATCAACAAGACCAGAAAAGTCATGAACCTAAGAAATATCTACAGTAGCCACATGAAAATAAATATGAGAATCTTAAAGAACACAGAAAAGATCTTTGGCAGAAATAAATTATTGACTGATATCAACAGAACTATGGCATCTTTTCTCAGCAAAATATCTGCTGTTGTTTTCTCACACCTCTAACGACTGTACAGGGTTTTGTTTTCCACAGACCTGTAATTTTAATATAGGGCTTTTTCTAACATTTCAGCTTCTTCTACCATTTCAGCTGTCAAAAATATCATTAATGCTTAGACTGAGCAGAGCTTTTCTTGAGTATTTTTACACCCTTAGAAAAGTATTTGGTCATGCTTTTGCTTGTTGGTGACATGCTACTTTCTTGACTGGAAATCAGGAAAATTCCTCGTTCAAACAACTATTGAAATTCTTTCCCACTAATTGCTGCATTATCATGCTGAAAAATTTTTCGTATCTTATATTCACCTTTTTCTCAGAAGAGTCTCAAACCTGTTGTTTGTTACAATATTTGTATTGTATTAAAACAATACAATTATTGTTACAATAGCACAGCTAGGACTGATTCCCTATGGGTCAGGTGGCTTGCTCCACTCTTATACTGATGTTCTTAAATGGTTCAAGACAGACTTTGTGATAATTAAACTCAGTCTCTCTCAAATAACAATTGGGCTTTTAAAGGGGCCCAAAAAGATAAGACAGAAACGCTTATTACCTTTTTTAGTAATATTAAAGAAAACATTTCATTTGGTATCAGAAAATACTCCTACAGGCGGGAGTTTATTCTAGGAGATCAACGTTAATAGGAAACAATTTTGTAAGTCACATAGGCTACTAGCACAAACAGAGAAATAAGGTAATTTTTCATTCCCGTATCATTTATCTGCATAATAAACCTTTCTTCACTTTAAATATAAATTAACTGTGTCTTTTTATTTTTGTCTTTTTAAACAAAATGCATAGTGGTGAAATAGAAATGTTCATGGAGAAAAATAATTATCTAATGGAAATAAAAGAGTGAGAGAGGAAACACACTTTAAGCTAAATTATGCCAGCATAAAAATCTGCCTTCTCATAAACATCCAACAGACTCCCTGCACAAACACACTCTGGTAATGGTCCATCAAATGCTGATGTGCATGAGGAATTCCTGCTGGATATAATGATTCCTACATGAAAACCACTTACCTCTCAGAAAAAAAAGAAAATAACAGAATCGAGATGTAATGCTTAAACACATAAAAAAGAAAATAGGCTATAATACAAGTATTGGGTCAACATTTCCAGCAGCTCTTTAGCAAGTGCCAAAGAACTGAAGCAGACTGAGCAAATGAAAATGTAAAGAAAGACAAACACTGTTAACTTGACTTGAACTCCATCTGCAGAGAGAATATTGTTTGCCTGTTTCTGACAGATTATGAGCAGGCACATAGGGCTGTACCCAGTCTGCCTCTACAGGCCTAATTAACGGGCCTCAGGTGCTTCTGGGTTGAACCATTTCTCTTTGCTGTGGCCAATACCTGGCTATATAGTCTGTTAGAAACTACTCAGTTGCTTTCAGAAGCAGCAGAAAAAACATTTCCTTCATCAGTGGATATGTAAGTTAATTGTAGCCATATCAGACCTTAAAGCGGAGCTGTATACAGTGAAACTATGTGACTTGTTCAATATTTTCCCCTATCTTTCTAAGGTATTTCGTGCATTCTTTTGTAAAAAGAGCTGAGCTCTCTGATTTAATTCAGAATATTTTTCACGTGTATTTGGCATCCAATGTGTTGTTTTGAAACAGTGAGATATAATTATTTTACCCATTGAGAAAAATTTTAATGGCAGGTGTTCGTTCTCATGTCCGTGATTTTGTGGGACTTTGTGTATCTAACCAAAGGGCCTTTTAAAATTTTGAAAACAGTGGGATGTATTCATCTTATTCCTGGCAAAGAGGTCACAGGCCAGACACCGCAACCCCAAAACACATGAGTACAGTTTGCAGCTGTGTGTCAGCACTGAGAGCTTTCCTTCCTCCCTTATGTTTTAGACCAGGCACATAAACAGCCTTCAAAATCAACAGGTTGACTTTTCAGCTTGATTTTTGTGGAGCTGGATGGTACATCGCGAACACATAATTACCAAGATTCAACAGACAAATACAATAACCAAATATTTCTTTCCGTTTGAGCATATCTTCCATTGGAGGGAGCCAACTGAAACAATATTCTGTGGGTTTCCGCCCCTCTCCGTATGAACTGAGCAAGCACCCTGTTGTGACATCGGCTGCTGCTCTCTCCTGTAATGAACGTATACTTGGAAACATCCTTAGGAGACAGGGCTACATCTGTGGCCATTAGAATTTTTAAAAATTCAAAAGCACATCCCCATGCTCTACCAAAGGCCTATTACCAGTCTTTTGAAAATCTATTGGCCCTCCAAGAATAGCCCACCTTTACATTTGTTCTGCCGTTGTGTTCACACCAAGCACCTGTATCAGTTCCACTGCATTGCTAGCTGTTGAAATGAGAGCTAGACTTCAGCAACCAGGAGCACTAAAAAATACACTAAGCTGGATTTTATTAAAAATTGCCAAGGATAAGGTACATCCACGTGTTAAAGCGCACTGTTACATCTCAAACAGGGTAGCCCGAACACAACACTGTTAGAGACACAAGACCAGAGCAACACACATCCACTACCCCTGGAGCCAGCTCTCCTGCTCCCATCTCAGGCATTTTCCAGGGCTGATGCCACTGCATTGGAACTCTTCCATCACTGGTTCTGTTATATAGTAACAATATCTTTCATTTTCACCTGGTAACGTCAGTTGTCTTGATGACACGTTAAGTTTATCTTCCAAATTTCCCTAAAATAAACAGTCTTCTGTATAAACTTCCAGGCCTTGCTGAATCTTTACTTTCCTTTGGAAAACTCCCAGGACACACGTAATGCTGAATGAGGGGCGGTGAAGTCTGTGTTTCTGGAGGAGATTATAAAAAACAGCAGTTTGACTAAACATTACAGAATTCAGGGAGCAATGTGTACGTATCCACACAGAAGATTCTATTTTTGTTTATTAATTTATTTTTAGTAATTGCATTTTCATTTGGTGACTTCACACTTACTGCTTGCAGAAGGGGATTACATTTCAAATGTTAGTTAGCCCAACAAAAATTAGGTGGCCACAAGATCCCAGAAGTTGCTTTTGACAGCATTAGTGAGCCCCCAGAATCAAAACACGACCCTTAATTTCAATCATGTTTGCTTATTTGGTCACTCTGAGAAAAACACATTTTTTTCATTCCTTTGGTAAAGAGGCTCATAAGAACATGGTTAAAAAAATTGGTATAGCCGTCTTAAAAAAGATCAGCTGGTGAGGGTAAAAGCATCAGGGAAAATTCTTAGGCTGGAAGGGAGCAAGACAAAGCACTTCAGAGGGCAAAAAAGAAATGTTTGATGAAAGGCAGGCGCCTGGAAATTTTCATCTGTCTTAACTTGACCAAAATTACACCAGGACTGAACAATGCAAACTGTCTCAGCCGTATTCTTACTGTATCTGTTGCAGCAAAGCAGCTTAGCCTTTCCTCTGTGTGCTATGTTTACATAATCAATTCTGACTCAGTTATTTAATGATGTGAAATACAAACATTTCTTTATCAACTCATTTTGCAAAATATTCTGCCTAATTAATCTCTCCCCACCACCACCTTTTACTTTCTCTCTGTTTTTAACCACAAGGTTTCACAGCTAACGTTACAAGATGACAAGGGCAATTATCATTAAAACAGAGCAGAACAAAGCTATGGTAATGAGAAGAACTACAGTTTATTCACTGAGGTTCTGGCAGTGATGAAAGGAGTAAACTGAGCATACCTTTCTTTTATAGATAACAAAGCAATTACAACGTGTAAAGTAATACAGAGAAAATAATAATTTACTGGAAAACTGAGAGAACAGCAGGCTCTGAAAAATACAAAGGAAAACAACTTGTATAAAAGATAATTCACTATATCAAAAATTATTATGAACAGATGATATATAAAAAGTGCTGGGATGTCTAGCAAGTAAATCCACTATTTCAGAAAGAAATCCTGTTAATTGGAAAAAAAAAAAAAAAAAACCACAAATACCCCCAAAAAACCCAACAAAACAGCACCACAGGAAAAAAATACAAGTGCTTTATTAAATCCTACAAAGGGATAAGATGTTTTGGTATCGCACAAAAAAGGGAAAAAACACATAACTTTAGCATGCAGCACTCTGGGCACTTTGGCAGGCTGGTGCTGCTCAGTGTAAATCAGAGATACCACTACACCTGCTCTATCGCTGGCACTCAGGACCTGTCAGAAAGGTAAATTAAAGTTGCTTCTTCCCTCACGCTCCACAGCACTTTTGAACCAAGCACAAGAAAGGAAAACTTCACAGTGTATGGGTCAGTAGGCTCAGACAGGGCTCAGGTGTTGCCCCCCCTGAACACCAGCCCCCCACACAGGCACCTCCACCAGGGGACATGCTGGCAATAAAAATTGGTGGCACATTCACATCACATCATCTTGGCTTCTGATTCCAGCGACTTGGCACTTCTCAGGAACAGCAAGCAAATAAATGAAAGCCTTAGCTGGGAAGAAGCTTCTCCACAAGAAATTTTGTCAGATTAATCTGAAAGCCAGGCTCGGCTTCCATGTTTTGGCAGCACAGAATGACTTAAAAGTAAATTAAGAACATGCAAGAAGAAATCTGAAGCTCAAAAAGGACAAGTAACTGCCTCACACTCATGCAGGAAGGAAACAACAGACACTCAGGTCCTGCTTCTTCGGGAGTCAATGTAGTGCCCTGCTCTGCCACCACTTCAACTGTGTTTGTGGCAACCTCTCTTAGAGTTTCAATGTCTGTTAAAATAAGACATCATTCCATTGCTTTTTGCTGGGTTGGAATTGCCCATTTTTTTCTACATGGAATTTCCTAAGTATTCCGAGCAGGGCAGTGGTACCTTCCACAGCAGACAGATCCCACAGATGGGTATCTTCCTTTTCTCCCTGGCACACAGTTCAGCACAAGCAGCTACAGACCGGAAAGCAGCGTTAACCCCATATACCAGGCTAAGGATCTGAGGCTTTATGCAGTGCTCCAGCAGATTAGGAGCGGGAATAAGTGCCAAGTGACCTGGGTTCCCACCCTCTTTCTGAACTTGTTTTATTGCAGAGCACAACCTCTATGAGTCTCAATTCACCCACTTGAAAAAGTGAGATAATTACACCTCTGTACCTCACAGGGACTCTGTGAAGCTTAAATTAATAATGTTTGCCAAGTGCTATGTAAGTGCAAAAACTTATTAAGGTCACTCAGCATCAAAAAGGGGACCAGAGTCCAAGGTTTTATGACTCCTGGCCCCATATATAATCCACAAGACTTTCCAGTCAAGTGGTTGCATTAAATAAATCCAGCACTTCACTTCTTTACTATTTAGTATGTGAAATGTCCTAGGCAGAAGTTCATTCCAAAACTGATTTCTACAAAACACATACATTTTTACAAAGAAAAATTATTCTTTTTTGAGCTACCTAATTACTCAGTAAGGTATTTTTTGTGCAGTTGAAGAAGGATTTTCCTCCAGCAGTTCTATCTCACAAATTGTTTTTTCCAACACATTAAAGAAGAATAAACCTGATAAAAAAGGATAAATCTTAGAAATATCTAATAGATGGAATCTTGTTTATTTACAAAGCCATCCTAGGAATATATAATTTTTCCCCTTCCTTTTTCTTTTTAAGGTCAGAAAAAATGCTGCTTTTTATTGGGTGAAAAAACAGTACTGGTTTTTCTGTATTTATATTCATGGAAGCACTTGCTCTTAGAAAAAAAAAAAAAAAAAAAAACTAACCCATTAACAATCTTTAACTTCAAAGTATGCCATTACAAAGAGGATTTAAACACAGTATAAATATACCCTTAATAAATTCTTGGCCCATTGATTTGGAATACTCTTGGGGAAACATGAAGAACAAGAATAATTTGTCAGATTAAACTGGCTCAAAACTGAGGGGAGGTACTATGTGCAGCCTTAGCATTATGAGACAACACAATGGAACCAGTTGGTGTTTCCTGATGCTTTCTCTTCCAGCTACATGCAATGAAGAATAATTGTTCTCTGCCACATAGTGTAAGAACTGGAAAAATACTTCTTGATATCCCTTCCGGTTACATTAAGAACAAAGCTGTCTAAAACATATTCAGTTCTTTCCTTTCCTGGGACTGGGTAGGGGAGAGAAATCTTGAGTACACTTAAAAAAATCTCTCCTTGAAAACAGATAATAATTTAAAACAATATCACTCTGTAATATATTCTCCATCCCACAGGAATCCAGTATAATTTCCAAATGTCAGATGACCAGCAGAAAATTTCCCCCGGATAAATTAATTTCATATTTTAGCCTTTCTGGTAAAGAACTAGGAAGCATGCCTTGAAGTTCACAGATAAGATTGTCCTCAGGACTTCACCCAGACTCTACAATGTTCAGACCAGGCTTTATTCTAACCTTCTTGTCTGCAATGGAACAATACATGACAGTGGTTTTAAAATAAAAGACTCCTTTTTTGTTTGCTTTGTTTGTTTATTTGTTTGGGTAGGCCAGGATGAGGTTTGAGCATTACCTTCCCCACCCCTCATTGGTATTCATAACTACTGTTTTAGTTCCTGATATTATGAGGTCTTAAAAATGGAGGGACGCTAAGACTGACGTTGGACAGGGCAATGAAATCAAAAGAAATCACACCAGTAGTGTTAAAGTATATGCAGATTTCTTTTAGATAGGACATCTTCTTGTGAAAATCTCTGACACCACTGTAAGATCTAGTTTTACATTCCCTTCATTTGCAAAATAAAATACTCCATCTGTAAAACAATACTGTTACTAATACTAATGAGCCTAAATGTTTTAAAGAAACGTGTACAGAAATAAGGATCGTTATGTTACCCTGGACCCTGACGTTTCACCAAAACTTTCATAAATGAATTGATAGCTGTTAGTGGAAAGCTGTAGTTAATTTGAAAATAAGGGTATAAAAATACAGACATCTTGGCCAAGTAAGGTTTTTTCACTTCAGAACAGGAAGGAAAGCTTTGCCAGCCTTGTAGCCAGATTTTCCTTGCCAATGGAATATTAAGAGGTACGATTATTTATGAAACTGGAAGAAAGGGCTCTAATTTAAAGTGAAACATTTCATCCATCTTTGAAATAAACAGACTTGCTGATGAAGACATCAATATGAATTTGTTTTGGCTTGCTGGAGTAAAATTATTAGTAGGAGTATCTCATGTATTTCTGGTTATGAAGAATAAACATGATACAAACATGTTTAACTTCACATTTCTGTTTGCTTTGTAGGACATCTTGGAAAGTTCTCAACTATAAAACCCACGCAGTCCTCAGCTTTTACTTTCCCGTCTGACAGTGAATTAACATATTTCCCACAACATAGCTATCCCTTAAGAGGCAGAATGACCTGTTTCTGAAGTGGTGAGAGGGGAGAACCATTTAAGGTCTATCTGATTAACCAGATGCTTTACAGGGAATATATTTCATCAGCTGAAGAGACAGAATGAAATTCAAAACTCCTTATTGTACATTTTTTCTTCCCTAAGCATCTCCGATTTCATCCCCGTACAAGCATATTTCAATTCTGCAAGGTGAATGTAAATTATTGTGATAATGTCACAATAAAATAAAAGTTACGTGCTTGAAATCAGCTTGGTGAAAATAAAAGGAAGTGCCACATAGAGCAACGCCTGACATGCTGCGCACATCACTCTATTAGTCCCAGGGAGACTGTATCTTTAAATGAGAGAGCGTTTCAGTTTCAGTGCATTGTCTGGTTCCTGTCTCCTTCCACATTCCATGTGTCAGCTCTGTAACTATTACTTGAGCTAATCTAAAAGAAATAACCTACCTATTCAGGAGAAGTCTGAACATTTCACTTAAGATTACATTTCTTCCTTTCCATGTCAGGAGCGATAAGCAAAACCCAATACCCTGAGCATAGAAATGATAATTCAAAGAGAAAGAAAATACTCTTGACATTTTAACAATAACAAGTTATTAATATAATTCACTTCAGTTGAAAGAAAGCGGAATACATTTACAATGCAACTGAATAAAGGTTAAGTGTATTTTGTGTTTTGCTCTGCATTAAATATAAATATCTGTCATATCAAATCCTACACTAGTTGTAAGCACCCTCTTAAAATCTATGTTTCTAGCAGAAAGGAAAGCAACTTCAAATACCATTTTTACAAATGACAAAATCCAAATCAGGTAGACCTTGTATGGAATAGCTCAAGGAAAACTATTCCTGGCAGAGTTATCCACACACTGGGAACATCGCAATTTCCTTAATACAAGTGATACTATTAAGATACAGTACCATTGCAGCAGCACACTTCAGACCAGTTTCCTGAGATGAAATAATGTAAAGCAGACCTATGTCTTCCTTTTTCTTGTTTGTTTCATATTATACCTTCCATATTCCCCTCTGTGAAAACCGTATATTTTTACATAAAAAAATATTTAACCGGGAAAAATATCACTGTAGATTTGTTCAAAGTTATTTCTTTTTTAAAGGTACATGAAGCAGTTACCTACTGTATTATGAAAACACAAGATGAAAAATAAACACATGTAGTAACAAATCAAATGTCCTCTCCCTCCTTTTCTTTTATAAGGGCAGTCAGTCTGAAGGAAGCGTTCACTTCTCTACATTTGGAGTCAAGATTGAAGCCACCAGGGGTCTGTTGTCCACTTTTGTCTGTGGTTTATTGTCTCTTTCCTGGGACACTTCCAAGCAAGCATTTGAAATGACATTTTTTTCCTGCAACACTTAGGCCAAATACTGGTATCCCAAATGTAAGTGAAGCAATGGGCTTCAGGTTGGCTCCCTCCTACACTTTCTTTTTTAATTGGTCATCAATCAAGTGTTATAACACTTCTGTTCTAATGCTAGGAGATAGGACCTGTCATCACTTATGTCAGTTTCATTATTTTGGAAAAAAAAAAAAAAAAAGTCTCTAGCTTTTGGGGATTTTACACCATTCCAGATGTGGGGATTCAAAAGCCCACTTAGGATGCATACTCCAGGCAGTAAAGTACTTCAGTCAAGGACCAAACTCCACTTGCTACTATTTGCTTTCTAACGGTCAGAAATATGTACAAGGTTGCCTACATAGGTACCAACTCCCACACATTTGTTCCCTATGCCCTAATTCACCACTAAAAAATGTGTGGGTGTAACAAACTAAAGGGTATTTGTCAGTAACATTTCTCTTTCTCTAGCACACTTTCCTTCAAAAGCTCAGAAGGTAAAGCACTTTTCAGATGTGGTATGGAAAGGATGCTGTAGGGAAGACAGGAACCCTCAGAGTCAGAACAAGGAAGGAGACATGAAAGATGTTCATGTGCAGAAGTGTTCTTCAACTGAAAGGAGTTAAATGGAGAGAGCTGAGGAAGAGAATAAACAACAGGGAGTAACATGAAAGGATACAGAGAGGGGAAAAAGAAAAAAAAAAAAAGGAAGAGTTAATGAGAAGTTCAGCTGCAAATCCATGCAGTATAAAAATATACAAAGGTAATTAGAAAAACATGTTTAGTCTGTGAATGGAACATGTGGCTTATTTTGAACTGTGGTTTTTGCATTAGAAAGAACATTCCAACATCAATAACAGATACACATGTTTACTTACTCTACTGCTATGAGCAAATATATCTCCACGATGAGTTGAAGGTTATATATAAGAAGGTAAGGAACACAGCCAGATCTCACTAAGGACAGATGTATTTTGTGTGCTTCAGCTCTGAGCAAAGCAGAGACTTGTAACACTGCCGACATTTGCAAGATTTTAAAAGTCACCAGCTCTGTTCAGAAAACATCTGCAGAAGCCAGCTGCACATGGACAATGCCAAAGAGTAAGGAGAAAACAAGCCAATAAATTTTTCCTTTTAAATCTAAGATGACAGGTTCAAAGGCTGCTGAACAGCCACTTTTTGCTGGGAGAAAGACACGTAAAACTTCTGCAATGAGAGTAAAAGGAGAGGGTGGATTGAATACAGAATTCCACCAAAGTGAATGGAAAGTATACACATAGGGAAAGCAACCTCAGGGCCAAATGCAACAAGACAATTAAAATAGACATCAACTTAGAGAAACACTTTGTGGCTCCGTATCTGCCTCTGCTGTTCTCAGTGAAGTGAATAACTAAGACGGAAAGCAAATCTAGTGCACTTCCCCACCACAGAAAGAGAACAACCTCCCTATAAGAACAGTGTCTTTCCTGCATGGATGGCATAGGAGTAGTTGTACAGCAGGAAGTATGCAAGAGAAGGGACCGTGAAAAGGTCCGCTTAGGTGTTCCTCACTCTTCGGGGCCAACTCCATAAGGAATGTCCGCCATACCTATTTGCTTGACCTCAAGGTAGGTATTAGGCTCTGGATTTGTTAAAAGTCCTATGCTCAAAAAATAATCAAACACTAACAGATGTTAAGCAGTTGCAGCTGAGGCAGCGTATTTCCTTTTGGATTTGCCTACAAAGAGAATGAAGGTAATGTACAGCAAAGTGACAGTTTAAGTCTTGCCACGAAGATTAAGGGGATGACCTCAATTTCCCCCCACTCAGATGGTGACTGTGTCCTTTGGGCTAGTTAGCTATGCCACAGTCATCCTGTGAAGTCACTTTCAATGCCACTGAACACTTTTGGCTGAAAGAAAATTAAACCTTTAAGAATAAAGTATTTCCTTAAAAATTAGTAGATAAAAATTAAAGTTAGTAAATGAAAAACTCTAATTAAAATGCACACCTTTAGTTACTGCAAAACAATAGATGGAGCTCTATCATGGTTTCTCATTAAGTCAGCTTCATTGAGGGCCCAACTTAAATGCCTCTGTGCAAACTCATGTAACACGGGAAATAAAGAGGAGTTAGACACGTGCGCACGCCTGCAGGTCTATGACCTTATTGGCATCACGGAGATGTAGTAGGTCGGCTCCTGTGACTGGAGTGTTGGAATGGAAGGATGCAAGCTCTTCAGGAGGGACAGGCAGGGGAAACAAAGAGGGGGTGTCACCCTCTATGTCAGTGACCAGCTAGAGTGCATGGAGTTCCACCTGGGCATGGATGAGGAGCCAACCAAGAGCTTACGGGTCAGGATTAAAGGGAGAGCAGGGACAAGTGATATTACAGTGGGGGTCTGCTACAGGCCAACGAACCAGGAAGACTGAGATGATAAGGCCTTCTATAGACAGATAGGAACAGCCTCATGTTCACAAGCCCTGGTCCTCATGGGAGACTGCAACCACCCCAATATCTGTTGGAGGGACAACACAGCAGGGCATAAGTAATCCAGGAGGTTCCTGGAATGCGCCAATGATAACTTCCTTCTCCAAGTGACAGAAAAGCCAAAGAGGAAAGATGCCTGAGAGGGGCTGGTGGGGAATGTGAAGCTCAAGGGCAGCCTTGCCTGCAGTGATCATGAGATAGTGGAGTTCAAGATCCTTAGGGAAGTGAGGAGGGCACACAGTAAGCTTACTTCCCTGAACTTCAGGAGAGCAGATTTTGGCCTCTTCATGGATCTGCTTGGAAGAGTACCATGGGATAAAGCCCTGGAGAGAAGAGTTGCCCAAGAAAACTGGCTAATATTCAAGGATCACTTCCTCCAAGCTCTGGAGCAATGCATATAAGTAAAGACAAAGTTGGGCAAAAACCCCATGCCAAGGGGTCAGCATGGATAAAGAAGATGCTCCTGGACAAACTCCAACACAAAAAGGAAGCCTACAAAGGGTGGAAGCAAGGACAGATAGCCTGGGAGGACTACAGAGTAATTGCCTAAGCAGCCAGGGATCAGGTTAGAAAATCTAAAGCCCAGAGAGAGTTAAATCTGGCCAGGGACATCAAGGGCAACAAGAAAAGCTTCTACAGGTATGTCAGTTACAAAAGGAAGATTAGGAAAAATGTGGGCCCTCTCCAGAATGAAATGGGAGACCTGGTCACCTGGGATATGAATAAGACTGAGGTACTCAGCAAGTTTTTTGCCTTGGTCTTCACTGGCAAGCAGTCTAGCCACACTGCCCAAGTCACAGAAGGCGAAGGCAAAGGCAGGGGCCAGGAAAATGAACGGCCCAATGTAGGAGAAGATGAGGTTTGAGACCATCTAAGGAACCTGAAGGTGCACAAGTCCATGGGAGCTGATGAGACACATCCATGGGCCCTGAGGGAACTTGGGTCCTGAGAGTATTTGACTGATACAATTAAAAGTGACAGCAACAAAAAAACCCACCCTAATAACTAGAAGAGAAAGGCTACTACTAACTCCTAAGATAATTAAGAAGATGAAAATTCTGTTGCATCACAATTTTGGCATTTTCATTACAGAGAAAGAATGGGGATAAAAGAACACAGAAAAACAATATTCACACTTTCATGAACTGAACTTGTATCTAAAAATCCATTTCCCAGTTTAGAACCTTTCTATTCTTTTCTTTAAGGAGTGGTGAGAGACCCAGATGATGGAAATCAGGAGGGCTGAACTATTTTTGCATTGTCAAAACAATGTATTTTCTTGAAACTACATTTATATCAAAACTTTCTAAAGCTAGCCATTCAAACTCAGATATACCAAATTTGCTTTCAGAAAGGAAATAAGAGGACAGCATTTTTGCTGTAAGTATTGTAATTGATTATTTGGTCTTTAACAGCTCACAAAAACTTGATCACATTAATGATATTCTTTTGGAGTTTCTAGAAGAACCCTACCAGCTGTCTGTGTTTTACGTAAGGGTTGAATCAGTGATATCAGATTATAGTAAAGACAGTGGCCAAGAACTGAGCACAGAACAGGAATGAAATCTGTTTCTCATTGTAGCTCTTTGTAAACCATTTGTTGACTTTTGTTTGATAAGTTACCTCTGGAGGCACGATAGAGCCAAATCATTACTACTACAAGCTTTTCATTTTTTTCAAATCACTAAAAGCCCAAACGATTGTACTGAAAGCTTTTCATAATGTGACAAAGATGTTCTACGTGAGTCACTATTAACCAAAAACAACACACTGTCACTAATGACTTTAACACTAACTGGAGTTATACATTATTATTATCAAGAACAGAGCCATCTTATTTGCTAGGAGGTAGCCTGCACAGGTTACCCCAGGAAGCATTCAACAAAACCACTCTGGGTTCTCCTGGAAAAATTGTGTGTACGTTTATATTTTAGGGTGTCCATACCACAGTTAGAATGTGATAACTCAGGCTAGCATATCATTGCTTACTTTAAACTGGGTAATTAAGCAACTGTATCAGGACAGTAGTAACAGCCGGCTGAAAACTGAGCTGAAGACATGGTTTCGTACACAGGGAGCAGGTCTGTACTTGGCTGTGTGATGTTACAGCTAACCTCCCTGAAGGTGACTCATTTTAAATTAGCATAGTGTCTGCAAGAGACACAGCCACACTTCTGACTGCTCCAGAATTGTACCCTACAAGAACACACAAACTTAAAACAGTCATAGAGGTAGAAAATTTAATTGCTTACCTTCAAAAAAAAGAAAAAAGGTAGAAAAAACTCGGATGGCTACAATCATGATGCATACACGTCCTCTCCTTGCAAAAAGTCTTGTCATGGACATCAAGAGAATATGGATCATCAACACAGTAGCTGTGGGATACTCAAATGAGTGGATACCATTTCTGGCACTTTTAGCAATAGTTTTTTGTAAGTTTCTGGAGAAGGCAAGTTCATGTAAGACAGGAAACTAGAAAGTAAGAGAGTGGCGGTATTTAAAATGGATTTGTATTTTTCTTTTTCCATTTCAACTTCATACTGTAATTTTTCTCTCTCATTTCTTTCACTTTGTATTTATTTCTATTTCCCTTGTCAATACTACAAAAACCCCATAACTTGTGAATAGTCCATTAAAACTGGACTAAAACAACAATGGGGCAATTAGTTGTTTCTACTGAACTTCACAGCAACACTGTTTAAAAGATAAAAAATCTACATAAAAATTCAAAACTAAAGGATTTGCATACCAAATGAAATTGTACACTGTATTTCCAGTATTGGAAGCAAGCTAAGGTGCCTCATGAAACATCAATAATTTCTGAATGGTCCCCCAGAGATAACATACATCAAAAGAGTCCTATCAAATGGAAGGCAAGTTTTACTACATGACTGAATGCTGGTAGCATGTACAAATGGAAGGGTAATTAATATTAAGAATCTCCTTTTATCCCTCTAGCAGAGAATCACTTTTTAGCCTACACAGCACTTATAAAATAATATTCATTTAACACAATGATATATAATCTCACATACTCTAAATATTTCTTTCCATTGATAATTATTATAACATACTACATATTCTAGGTTTTTATTTGTGCAGACATTCACACCATAAATAATGTCTTTGATTACCTCAAATACATTTTTTTAAAGTGGACAAAACTTACAATTATTTTTTTTTTTTTAATTCATAACAATTCAACCCAGGAAACAGATTACTATGCACAGATCTGTCAAGGGTTTTGTTGTCGTTGTTGTTAGGGGGATGTTTATTTTTATTTTGTGAGTCTCTCAGACCTGAAAATTGAACTTGTACAAAAAATCCAGGAGGCTGTCCAAAGGGTAGCAATTTCCCTTCGTATCGCAAGGCAGCAGATCTCTTCTACCTATAATACCAACTTTTGCATTGATACAGTATGATAAAATACTTAAGTAAAGTATAATATCTGTTAGAAACAGGTATAGAGACCTGATGCTTCATCATTTTTTAGACACTTTACATGACTCAGCATAAAGACAGATAGCAATATAAGACAATTGAATACTCAGCTTGTGAGAAGAGACTAGTGATAGCGGAGGTGGTACGAATAGCAGACTTTCTAATGCAGTTACCTCAGGCCAGTAATTCATAGGGTGGGGAGGCAGAAGCCTTAACTTCATAAAATTATGGTAAGCACTGAGCTAGCTATTGCCACCCAGACCTTGAGGCCGTTGTAGGCTGTTCTCTGAAAACAACAGTAGTCCATAAAAAATGGATGTTAGAGATGATTAAAAAAAAATAGGGAAGGGATAGCAAACAAAACCAGAGAAGAGCATTATGCCTCAGTGAAAATGCATGGTGCAGCAATGTTTTGGTGCTGCATGTAATTCCGGACTTGTGTCAAAAAGGACTGAGCTACAAAGAGCAACAGAGATGATCAAAGGTACAACATGATATCTGTCTAAGGAGTTACTAGATAGATGAGGTCCCTTCAGTCTGGAGAAAAAACGACTAAGTGGGGAAGGGTTTGCCAGGAGGGACCTACAAAGTCACACGCCGCTTGGAGAAATTAATGTGAAGAGAATTCCTGAGCTTTTTACATTGCAAGAACTGGCAAAGCAAATGAAACAACAATGGGCTGCTTGCGCCCTGTGCCCCTCTCAACTCCCCACCCTCCCCAAAAGGGCATTCTTCACACAAGGCACAGTCAAGCCTTGGAGATCCTTGCTACGGGGCACTGCGGCTATTAGGCGCTTACAGGCATTCATGAAGTAACTGGACAACTTGGTGGGAGAGGAAAAGACCAGCAGGCTAATCAATAAAAAGACAGAAACCCCCAAGCTACAAGTTGCTGGAAACTGAAACCTTGTTTTGGAGGAGGTGTTCTTACTGTGCCACTGCCCCATGTGTCCTCCATGTCTTGCAGGCACCTCAAGACTTCTGGTCCCAACTCCTGACCTCACAGACTTTGGTCTCCATCTGGAACAACCATTCACATGATTCTATAGAATAAACCAGTGAGACATCTACTGCATACCTCAAGGTGTTGAGTCTGCTTTACCCAACAGCCACAGTAATGTTGATGCAGAGGATGACTAAACCTAGACAGGAAAGATTATAAAAAATTTAAGGCAATATAGCCAAAGTATCTTAAATCATATGACTGCCCCCAGCTGAGGAGCTGCACATGTCATAGTTCAGACTTCTCTAAGTATTAAATCCTTTACATGAGAGACTGCCTTTCTTCTGGAGCTTTTTGAAGTTAATAGATACTGCTCACAACTTCACCACTTTCAACTCGACCTTTTTTCTTGAATTGGCTGTTATTTAGTTTCTGCACTTTGTACTGCTCCATCTCAGATTAGCAGTCTCTGCCCATATAATTACTTCCAGCATCCTAATATAATGGGTGGAGTTCATTACTGCAGGTACCACAGTAATTCAACCATGATTTCCTACTAGTTCCCAAGAGGGCTCCAAGTGCAGAAATATGCATTTTAAGAAGTTACTTTAAAATGTATTGTATGAAAGAAATGGTGCAGAGGTTGAGAAGACTGCCACAGTGTCACAATCTGTCAGCAGGGAAAGAAAGACAGAAAGGGAGAAAGGGAGGGAGGAAAGCAAGGTGAGAAAGAGGGAGGCAGGGAGGACCTGCTAGGTTAACTGAAAACCAAGAAAAACTCCAGAACATTTTAAGAAACACATAAACTATCTTTGAAGGCTCCTGTTAATAGGTTTTATATTAAGTGGGTTGAAAACCACCAAGTTTTGGAGCTCTACCTGAACAAACCCCATAGCTCTTGTTTTCTCTTGGTATCTGATGGGTTGAATACTAAGATTTATCAAAATCCTAAAGGACATACTGCTTTAAGAGCAAAGATTTAATCTACAACAAAAATAGCTAAAAGAACCCTCACTCTTAAAAGGGGGATTTCCTCTTGTTCATAAATTATTAACTAGCAATAAAATGTTCAAACTTTGGAAAAATCAGAAAAGAGCTGTTTTCCTGCTTTCCAAAACCAGCCCAAATATTATAAAATCTATTAGTTTGAAATCACCAGTCAAAACAACATCCTTAGCCCATTTTGGTCAAATTCCCAATCAAAGTCAAGACATCTCATTCCTCTTTCTTTCTCCAAGCCAGTCATTTTGGCATCCATCGATGACAGACGCTGCAGCCATCCTTCAGCCCTAGTTAAGCACTGGTAGTTATATGGATTGAGTATATAACCTATTCAAAAGCAATGTGTTGAAAACATTCTTCCAAACCATTGGCTGCTAATAAAATATCAGCTCTTCCACGTTAAGTTTTATTATATTCTGGTGTTGCTTCACCTCTTCACAATGTAATTCTCTGCTGAGAAGTCAAGGATGCTGCCAATCCCTTGCCCTTTAATCAAATCTGAATGCTTGAATGTTTTCTCTGGCTTCTTCTTGTTAGTTTGGCCTTGCACACGGTCCTGTTTAACTCCTGTGTGGTTTCTGTAAAGTCTGGCAGGATGTCCTGGTGTGATTACAGCTCCTATATGTGCTGAAGTTATTATTGCAGTATTATAAAATGTGTTGTCAACTGGGAATTAGCAAACCAGCTAAGATAAAATAACTGTAATCCCGCACCTTCATTAAAACTGGATTCAAACTGTGATTATCAAAAGAGGAGGAAGCATGGGCTTGCAGCTAATGCCACAGCAAATGCTGAAGGCTTCAGTTCCTGGTAGTGTTAAAGATTTCTTGCTTGGTCTGGAGCTGTGCCTCTTAAAGCCGTGAGAGTGTAAGTACTTGCTGATAAAGCTTCTAGTTACACTTGCAAAGATTTGTCAAAAGTTCTTTGCACATCACTGACTTTCAATATTATGCAAGCACGAAAGCTAACATTTTTAAAAACTTCAGCACTTATATATCCGCACCTCCAGAAGCCTGTATGTCTTGGAAACGTTGGAAGTGGTGTGTTCTCACCAGTTTTCAGCTGTAAATTTGGGATAGCATTGCCAAATCTACTTCACTGCAGTGTTCAGAAGATAATTTTACCTGAGAGCCACCCTTATGGTCAGGGTGGTTTATGGTTTTATGCTCATAAGACGCGGCTGCTCCACACAGCCAACCTCTAGCAAAAGTACAGAAAAGACCTCAGTACAAAGCAGTTAGTTTTTCCATTATTCTTCCTGAGAAGCTTCTGGCACTACTTTTGTGAGATGTGCTGTAAAAGGATTTTTTTATTTTTTTTTTAATACTAACCATCTCCTTTCCTATTTCAGGTACAAAGGTAGAAAGATCAAATGCATTAGTAATAAAGCATATTTCTTCCTCACGACCCCCTCCCCAGAATCCCCACCAGTGGAGACCCTGGATTAAGTGCTTTTATAGAAGCCTAAAATCCATCAGCACCTAAAGCAAACTGTTCAAACACAATTATTACTATACTGTTTGCAAAATATTAGGTTGTTTCAGAGATTACTCTATACCAGGGAACCCTTTAGGTAAAGGGGATCCATGTGCCACATCATGAGAGAAATAGCGTTTCCCTGCAGCATCACACTAATAGGACTGCCACGGAGGTAGCCATTAAAAACTAATGAATGAAGTGGGGAAGGAGAATGATAGTATCACCTCCCAAAAGGTCTGAAAGAGACATCAAAGGCACTGGAGCTGATGGTGTGGATTGACTGAAAAAGCAGAAAGCCAAACAAAGCTCAAAAGGCCTTTTCTATTTTTGACCTTTCTTTAGAGTTTGTCAAAGAATTGAAGGAAGAGTAAGGACATGGATATTGAATGAAAGCAAAATGGCAATTTTAAAGAGAGAAGTCTAATCTTTACTGAATTTTGTTTTGAAATTATAAAAGTGAAAAATCTCGTTAATTTTTCCCTGTTGGGCAAGCAGACACAATTATTTTTTATACCCAGATTTCACTGCGTTTTCTGACGAAAACAACAGGTAGTTTCTCTCCATTAACATTAGTCACAAGAAGTAACATTAGAAGTAGCAGAGTCTGATTAATAATATTTACTACTTTTATTGCAACATAACTTTGGATACGCCTTTCAAAAAAAATTAATTTTTATAAATTTATTACATAAGACTGAAACACTCTAAAATTCTTAAGGAAGATCAGCAGAGTTCTCCTAAAAGTGTCCCTTTTTATTTTTTCAAGAGAAATCTACAGTTCTGTAGTAAAAGCAATTAAACCAGCATGTTCCCCTATTCTACTTTGTACCCAAGACATAGCGTTCAAAACTAAATTCAACTTTTAATTCCACGCTAAGATTATGGTTTCCACTAGAGACAACTCTCTCAATTCATTTCAATGGTCAAAATTAATTTAGAAAAAAATGACACCTGGATGTATATTTGAGTTTGTGCCGATTCTAGATGTTGTCATAAAACCAACTTCCAGGCAAGATCCTGAAACTCCCCCTCTTTCTGGATGATCTTCTTTCTCAAATGGAGGAAGATCTACTCTGTTGACACCCAAGAGCTTCTTGGTATATTGAATAACTTCTGAAGAGATTACAGACAGCTATACACCAAACTGCTAACTGATCAGTTCAAAACTCTTGAGTGAAAGAGCCAAGCTGGATAACTTTTCTAAAGCATGGAGAGTGGTGTTTTTCTGGAATTGGGAGTTCCTACAGCTTTAGTGCAGCTTTCTCTAACAAGCCAAAAAGCAAACACCATTGTGGCTTTTCCCAATTATAAGGCCTGAGAGTGAATTCACAGCAAGAGAAAGCAAGAATAAGCCTGATCTACACTTACCAACATTAAAATTGGCATGTGTACATTTGAAGAAGGTTCTGCAGAGCTTTCAGCCACTGATAACTGCTTTCTCTATTTGGCACTGTTGACTTGAGTTCTGTATTACATTAAGGGCAACTTTGTTAGTGTGTAATTTTATGCTTTCATACTTTTTAAAAATCTTTCTGGCCATAATCAAGCACAAGTCTGGATTTGCTTTTTATTTACAAAGGTAAGATCATCTCTCTTGGTAAGCTTACTATATTGTTTTGACTTTGTTAACTATATTTGAATATCTGTCTTACACAGTACCTTGCAGGCTATGAATATTCAAGCGATCTTCTCCTGCTAAGCAATTTCAATTAATCTGTCTCTCACGTCATAATCAGAGAAATGGTTTGCATTTTCAACAGGAAATGGACAGAGTCCCAGAAATCCATTGCCTGCCAGAATTTAAACTTCCCACTGTTCAGGGAAGAAATCATGCAGGATTTACTACCTGTGCTACAACCAGGTTGCAATAAATGTTACTTTGAATTAGATGTGCTTTAATTTACCATGACTTTTGCATCTCTAGGCACCCTGTTGGAGTTCTGCTGTTAATATTAACTGAAGCACATAGTTCTTTTGTTACTCATTAATGGCCCTATTCAACAGAAATTGAATTTCCACAGCTGCCAAGCACTGCAAGCTCCTGAGGCTGTGTACCCACAGAGATGCAACCAATAGAATTTCCTTCCCAGACAGTAAGACCTTTCTCCAGGGCTGCCATGCCATCTCAGACGGGCTTCCACAGCCCACTTATCTAGATCCAAGGAGACGAACCATATCCAGGTAATGGACTGAACTGTTTCTGGAAGTGTTCACACACCTCTCCATTTCAAAAGGTATCCGGTGAACATCACAGGGCTCTCCAGGTATTTCAAGTCACAAGTGTGCTACCAACCTGGCATGAAAATATTTAATTGAACTCTATGAAAGTTGATGGAAGCACACTTTTTTTTGAGTTGGTAACAGATAATAGGAAAGCATGCATTTTCAATGCTTTCACTCTTCCATTTTGTCAAAGGGTATCTAAATTTGGTTCTTACTGTTTCCACAATGTGTTTCTCAGGACACAGGATCCTTACTTTATTAGGAAGTCTCCTGCACTCAGAAAAGCTGAAGACATTCTCACAGCTACTTCATTTCCATAGCCGTTTTATCTTAGATGAATAATGTGGGGACATGGGAACAAAAATTGTTTCTGTATGCTAGGATTTCTGATGATGTGAGTGACTTCTGCCAAATATACGAGCTTAAGATAAATTTGTTAGTAATGTTTGTTTCTCCTGTAACCTAATCTTGACTAAAACTATTAACACTTCAAAGAAGACATTTTAATATAGCACTTGTCAAAAACCTGGCATTTCTGTAGATGTAGCCCTTCGTGTCTTTTCTTACTTTGTCAGTCAACCAGCTTATGTTGGGGTTGTAGAAAGGCATTAAACACCAGCTGAGCATCATAATTTATGGGCGTGGAATACTATGGTAAAAGCAGCACCACCAAGAAAGACTTTCCGGCCTTTGCAACCTGTTTTCTGCCTGAAAAGATGTCTTGAGCCTATACCCAGACAATTCTCAACCTGTTATCTGCAGGTCTTTTACAGACCCTGTCTACCACATGGAGGGAGGACCTACAGCAGAAGCGGTTTATTTCCATGCTAATAATTAGGAGAGAAAAGCCCACTTTTTTCCTCAAAATATCAGGGTCTCAATATAATCAAAACGGCATGCAGTGTTCCTATTTATCTCTGAGATGAGAAATTGACTGCATTTATACAGCTTTGCCCTGCAGCTACTCTGACTTTCCTTTTTACTCCAGATATATACAACCTTCTAACGACTTTCTAAATTCATGACAGGAATGTACATTTAGATAATCACAGCATTAAAATCAGTATCTATAGATTAAAATCTCAAAGTTACAAAATGTAATAAAATAAACTAAATACACCGGAGAAGTTGATTCTTTGCCAGCATGAAAATTCACTATATTCAGTGAGACATCTTGTAAGGTCCAGGACTAATCTCCTGTATATCCAGAACCTACACCGATGTTAGTCTGAAGATCACAGAAAGCATGACTTTACAAACAGTCTTTGTAATTAACATGAATAAAAGGCTAGCGGCACGGGGTATACTTTTTTTTATTCAAGTATGATAAAAATCAATATAATTTAATAGAAATTGCTACTAAGGTTCGTGTTAACTGAATATGTGGTTTTTTGGTTTTTTTTTTAAAGTTGTACTTTGACATTTCCTGGGTAAGCCCTACATATCATAGTCTTTCATATTAAACAAAGAAATTTAACTAAGACTGAGTTAGTGAATTCAGCTGTAGAAAAATAACGAGCGGACTATCTACCATCATATGTTTCAGACAGAGAGTCCTTTGTGAGCATCAGAAGACGTACATATGTTTGTCATTTTCATGACATTTTATTTTGCAGCACCTGGCACAATATAGTCTCAATTACATATGTCCATAAAGATAGCGCTATTGCTATTGTTAGTACATGTCCATGCTTCTCATTCCCCACTCTCAGATGGGGTCATACAACACACTGCACTGTACACTGCCCAGCTGTTTTTTATACTGGGCTATAGAATCTTAGAATCCCAGAATATCTCAAGTTGGAAGAGACCCATAAGGATCATCAAATTCAACTCCTTACTCCTTGCAGGACTACCTAAAACTAAACTACATGCCTAAGAACGCTGTCCAGATGCACCTTGAACTCTGACAGGCTTGGTGCCATGACCACATCCCTGGGGAGCCTGTTCCAGCGACTGACCACCCTCTCAGTGAAGAACCTTTCTCTCTGTAAGGCCTCTCTGCCCTCAAGGCAGTCCCCAGCTCCTCCTAATTATCATTGACAAACTTACTTAATGTACAATCATCTCCTGCACCCAGACAGTTTATAAAAATATTAAACAGCCATGATCCTAAAATTGAGCCCTGCAGAACTATCATCGACTCTCTTGATTTTTCCATCCATTTTTAGTTTCTCTTGCTGTACTCCCACCTAGGTTACTTTCTGACTTTTGGGATTTTAGAGAGATGTGTAAGCATTTGTAAAACATTTTCACATTAAAGACAAACTTACATAAGATAGTTCTAGTTGCACAGAATTCTGAATCTTTGGGATACAAATTCAATAAAAAGCGATTAAATGCTCAAAAAATTGTCATTATTCTACCCAAAGAATTGTTCAAATTAGCAGTCCATTTACACTGTATAGTAGGTATGCAGAGAAACTTTTTTGCCAAAAAGGAAGAAAACAGGGTGAAGTTTTAGTTCATGTTTCTGTGCCAAATGAGAATCAAACATACCTGACAAATGTGTCTAAAAATGATTGGAAAGACCACCAGCAATGGAAAATCCATAATATCCCCCAAGTAATGTATTCCAGTGTTTCACTGTCCTTACTATTGGAAAGGTTTTTTGTTGATTTCTGCCTTGACCTTTCTTCCTTGTAGCAATCTGAGCTCATCAGCGCTCTCCCCTCCACAGAAGGGAGAATGTAATTCTTTTCCATTTAACAAGAACCCATCTAATTATGTAAATAATTGATTCTCAGTGTTTTACCAGCCTTTTATTTAAGACAAACTTTTACAGACCTTTCAATATTTTCCTCACAGGTCACATTTGCTAGAGCACTGTACTTTTCTGGATTCATTTCAATTTATCTATGACTCTCCTCAAGTACCCAAAACCAGATTTTTCTCTGGTAAGGGCTCAGATGTGCTACTCAAGAAGCAATACTGTGACCCATTCATGTTTCTCTTTGGTGTTTCTCTTGGTATGAGTTAATAGCCAACACTTCCTTAAGGGCACCCACTCTGTGTTTGTAGAGTTTTTATGTCAATATGTTAGCTTGTCCTGTCTTGAGTTTCACCTTCTTTGATGCCCAGACCATCTTTATAATCTCTTCCTCCTACAGTTAGTCTCCTCCAAATGTAAATAAGAAGAGGCTTTCATTTACATGAAAATCTGAACAGCCTTAAACCCCTTATGGAACCACAGTAGATATATATCCCCATTTCAACAGTGAATTTGTGGTAACAGGTTCTCTAAATGCTGCTACTTAGTACTGCAATATTTTCAGTCAAGATGGTGATTTCCTAGCTTCCCTTTTAGACTACCATATTAACCAGTGTCAAAGCTGGTGGTATTTACGGTACCTCCCCTATCCAAACTGCTTGTCACCTTGCTATAATTTGCTTTAACTTACTTTGTTCTCAATAAATCCAGGTTAGTTACTACTCTTTTCCCTTGTTATTTTTCAAACACTCAGAATTCTGGGAACTGAAGTAGCTTGTTGGTCCATACTTGTTGTATCTCTCCTCTCCCAGTTTCCATGTAGAAATTAATACTAGGGACTATGCTTGCCATTTTCTAGCACTGCTGTTCCACAGCTGTCCTCCATCATTTCTCTAAGGCAACTTCCAAGGATTCTTAAATTGCTTCAGCCAGGTCACTAAATATACTATTATGAAGTTTATCAGAAAAAAAAAATACTTTATGTAAGTGGTCTCTAATCTGTTCTTTCTGCAGTTCAGATTGAACCTTTTCTTATTAGTATTAACTGTGTTAATCATCTGCTCTGTCTGAATTTTCTGTGAAGACTAAATGCAACAAAGCACATATACCATTTGATGGTTTTCAGTTTGGGAAGGGAAAGGGTTTCCTTTTCCCTTCAACTTCCTTTTACTAACAATAGACTTGCAAAACTTAAAATTATCTTATTTAAAAATGTTTTCTTTTTATCCCCGATATTTCTGCTACTTAACCTCAATCTGTGCCTTGACTTTCTGACTTTGTTACAACATATTCACCTTATACTTCTCCTCCATCAGACTATTAACTACATAACCAAGTTTACATTTTTTGTTCAGTCCTTTCTTGAAGTCAGTAAAGCTGTCATGACTTGGCCTTATTTAGTCTACCTATCTGTCCTGTGGAAGCTCTCTGTATCTTCTTTTTCATCGGGCTTTGCTCCCATGTGACCTTAAATAACAATTCTGAGAGTTCATTGAAATGGGCTTTCTGGAAGTTCAGGATCTTTATTTTGCTTTCTCCTTTCTTCCCTTCCCAAGGTCGTAAGACCTTGTTTCAGTTTCTCTCACTTTCACTTCACAACCTCAGGCTGTTCTAGATTTGATTGCCCTCTCTCTCTACTTGCTGCCTCCACCTTCTTTAGCAAAACAAAGCTTTCACCTATCAATTCCTGTATTTTGTTGGACAGCTTGGGTCTTTACTTGGATTCATTAAGATCTTCCATTGAACATTAAATTTTTCACTTGGTGCTTTCTACATTTTATTTTGTGTTAGCTATCTGATTAAAGATTTTTGTGTAAACAGACATAAAAAATTCACATAGACTTCTACCATGTAAGTCTGCAGCTTTTATCATAATAATAATATTTTTAATAATAATATTTTTATTATTTTTATACTTTGAACAAACCTAACTGCATATGTACTGAAAACCTCAGGGCAAGCATATTTTGTTCTTCATGTTCAAGATCACACTTTTTTCTCCTGAACAAGCTACACACTTGTATATTAGCACACCAGTAAAAAGTAGTTCCACAAAACCTGTTATACTAGTTAAATTATGTTCCTGATTGCATATTAAGATTTACAGCTTCTCCTGTTTGTAGTCCACCTTGTTTCATTTATGTGCTGACATGCAAGATGTTATTTTTATTAGCTTTCATGAATGAACTAACTCAGTTTTGTCATCTTGTCTAGAAGACTGTTTATGATCATCAGTGGTTACTTCTCACATCCTGCTTCTTGATTTTCAACTGAGGTAGTCAGTCAAAGTGCAGAGGTGCTTGCAGAGGTGCTTCCTTCCTCTTTTTAGGTATATTCATTCTTGCCCAGTAGCTCAGGAAACATCACTGCAAAACATTTTATATTTATCTTTGGAAAATGCCAGTGTAGTCAACACTACTCAAACATCTGAGTTCAAACTACATGGGGTATGAGGGGTGGTTTTTTGGTTGTTTCATTTTTCAAACAAAGCAAGGAGAACTGAGGGGTCCTAGTAGACAGTAAATTATCCATGGCCCAGCAATGTGCCCTTGTTGCCAAAACGGCCAATGGAATCCTGGGCCGCATAGGGAAGAGTGTGGCCAGTAGATCGAGGGAGGTCATTCTCCCCCTCTACTCTGCACTGGTGAGGCCACAACTGGAATACTGTGTCCAGTTTTGGGCTCCCCAGTTCAAGAGGGACAGGGAACTGCTGGAGCGAGTCCAGCGAAGGGCAACTAAGATGATTAAGGGATTGGAGCATCTCCCTTATGAGGAAAGACTGAGAGAGCTGGGACTCTTTAGCCTGGAGAAGAGAAGGCTGAGGGGAGACCTTATTATGGCGTACAAGTATCTAAAGGTTGGGTTGAAGGAGGATGGAGCCAGGCTCTTTTCAGTGCTTCCCAGTGACAGGACGAGGGGTAACGGGCACAAGTTAGAACACAGGAAGTTCCGTTCAAATACACGGAAAAACTTCTTTACAGTGAGGGTGCCAAAGCACTGGCACAGGCTGCCCAGGGAGGTTGTGGAGTCCCCTTCTCTTGAAATTTTCAAGACCCGCCTGGGTGCAGTCCTGAGTAATGTGCTCTGGGCAATCCTGCTTTGGCAGGGGAGTTGGACTAGATGATCTCTAGAGGTCCCTTCCAACTCTGAAAATTCTGTGTGATTCCATGATTCTGTGAAAGGAATACCTATGTTCAACATAAGTCAACATAAGTGACTATTGAACCTTATTTTTCTAATCAGTTATGAGAAGGTCCTCCAGAAGCTCAGTTCTTTTTGCTAAAATCAGTAAAATATGAGAGTAATCTTCCTCTTTGATTGGATTATTCCATAGTTGCCTATTTTAAGACTTGCTAACCCTTCTTTGAAGCAGCTGGTTATTGAGATTGTTGGATACAGCATACTAGACTAGCTAGGACCCTGACACAGCAATCCGCACAATTCTTTTCTGAATTATCCTCTTCAGCCTTTTTTGTCCATTTTTTCACTAGGGGCCCAACTGTTGCTCCTAACTGTGGATCCCAGGGAAATCACTATTGTACCTTCATCATTTTTTAGACAGGAACCTGAAGAAGGCAACTAGTGAGCAGATGAGTATCTAAGTACTATTCTTTTGACACATAGACAACAAGGAAATCTCACTGCATCAAAACCTGGCAACTAGGCACCAGAACAGCTGATAGCACCTCTCGCACCTGATGGCTACCCGGATCCCAGTGACAGAAGGGGAAAAGATAGGCACACCTTGAACCAGTAGCAGATGAAGAAACCAAGATGGTGACATGAAAAGCAGTTGAGACTGCAGGAAACACAGACGAAAACATCAAGTATTGAATATGATTACCATAAATCACACAAAAGGCACATATCAGTCAGCCAGTATCTCAAGGCCTTCCAGCGTCCCTAAAGCACAGGAAAGATGTCAATGTCTGCATTACTGAGGTGATCAAAGTATTTGATGAAGATGACAGGGGTGACAATGAAGAATAAGGACAACAAGAAAACTACTTCAGTGAACACTGGATACTCTAAATTTTCTATATACTAATTCAAATTATAAAATCTCAACTCCTCTGACAGTTGTAGGGAAGTATAAAAGAATTGTTTACTATGAACCTCACCACACCTACATATTGTACTAAAACCCAAACATATAAATTCTTCCTGTAACAACTGAACACAATCTAAGTCATCTCTTAGTGTATCCCTTTCTGGCTTACCTAGTCTGAAGAAAACTAAACTTCTAGATCAGTACCTATGACTCTTGAACGCAGCCTGTTTTTCTTGATTCCTCTTTTAACCTGATTTACATGTTGTGTTAGGCCAAACAGCACCTGGACAATAAAGCTTAGTAGCCGACAAATTCTAAAACCAAAAGGTTTGCGCTTTTTCTCATAAAAGTTTTAAAGCCAGTTCATTCTCAAGAGCAAGCAATAACAGATGTTACAGGTGCAAAAGAAGTCTTTGTCCAAGAGACCACAGGAATAGCTCTGTGACAAAATCTAGCTCATATGTGTACCATCAAAACCAGACAATTGAGTTTTGAGTGTTTTCAGAAGCCTGATGAGCTGTTTTATTTCTTGCTCTTTGTGCTTTGTTCCTTCTTCCCAGCTCAAGATATTACCCCTAGAAAGCCTGTGAAAGAAAGAAAAAAAAAAACTCTTTTGCTTTCTAAAAACATTGAGTATCTTCTTCTGTTCTTATGCATTATTAGTTGCATTGCTAACTGGTTTCGAGGATGGTATCCAACTTACAGGAGTAGCAATGGACAGCTTGTGTGAAAAAAGTCCATGATGGAGGCAACAAAGTGTAAACAGGAGTAGGAGGCATCTCATGTAATGGACGTGGTGGCAATTAATAACTGGTCTAACTCCCTGTCCTGACAGGTGAGGTTCGCCTCAACCTTACACAATCAACATGAGGAACCAAATAGGTCTTACCTATTTTCAACAAATACAGAACATCAGGTTTCACGGCATAAGCTGACTGCATCAATATTAAACTCCATGTGCAGTAATTATCAGATTAATTAACAGTTGTAATGGACAGTGGTAGAGAATTTTGAGGGAAGACAAGGGTGGGGTTGGAGTCTTTCAGCCACTGAAATGGAGCAAGAGACAGTGCCTACCCTCTGAGGAACTCCCATGTTCCTTAAATGAGAGAGTTGCAACATTCTAGAAATGTAACTCAAAATTTTCAAATGGGCTGTAAACATGCCTTCTCAAAAAAAGACAGCTTCTTAGACTTTTTATCTCAAAAATTAAAGGAATTAAATCAGTAGCTGTAGCATACTTTATAAGGTGTCTCAAGTAAATAAAACTATTCTTTATTCTAAAAACAGGTTTAAGAATCAGCAGGCACTATAATAAAAGGAAATAATGGCATTTTTAATATCAGTTTATGTCCAAGATGTTTGCTTTCCCAGAGAAGCTATTCTGGGGGATCTATTTTTATGAAAACTCTTCTATTAATTATAGCCAAAGACACTTCAAATCTTGTTTACCTTTTTTTAAAAAAAACACAGGATGATTGACCTCCACATAGTTCAAACTGAGCAAGGTAGATCTTGATAAAAATGTCAGTAGGTAGTATTTTTATTAGTAGAAAAAAGTACATATTATGACAGAACCTAGGGAATTAGAAAGTAGAATTTATCTCCCACTTGAGGTTTCAAATCTATATCATCGAATCTTTCAGGAAGGGGAAATATTTCTCTTTGTTCTTACTATCTCCCTTTGTATTTTTTCTTCCGGGAAAAAAAACTCAAATACCAAGGGTTGCAACTTTCTTTAAAAAAAAAAAAAAAAAGAAAGAATCCATTGTGATATTCATCCTACTGTGGATTGCTGGTTAAGAGCTTTCTTTTAAATAGATTTTAATTCCTATATCTGCAGGAGATTTTGTAAAATCCATTCGAAGTCTAATATCTATATCTTAAAAAGGAAGCAATCTTGTGGGAGCCTGAAAGTGCAAAGAGCTTTATTTCCACCCATTAGACAATAATGCTGTAATTTACCTTGTCAGCTCAAATCTGCTTTAATAGATGCAATCTTCACATGTTGCCCTTCTTGTTCTGTCACAATTACCAGTATGAAATTAGAAGGGAAAGTGATGTCACTGCAACAATAGTTTGACATCTTACTGTGCACTGGTCTGGATAAGTGACTCAGCCTGAATGAGCAACGCGATCATAATGAAATATCTTGCCATGTAGTTTGCCCACATACCTTGACTATCAGGTTCCAACATATAAACAAAACATTTTACAATACGATGCCGACTTACTGTTGAAATGACTTTTTGCTTTCTAAAGAACTTCCACGTCCAGAGTGTAGCAGAAGGGGAATAACCACCAGGTCACAATTCTTCTGGTGATTTGTAATTGCAGCAGTCTATATATGCTTAAGCCCTCATTCTGGGCACAGTCATAAGCTGCGCTCTCTCAAGTGTCTCATCTGATATCAGGCTTCCCAGTGTCTCAGTCCTCCTTCTCTAGGCTGAATGATGGCAGTTGCTGTCAATCAATTTATCAACCCTTAAGATGTACAGCCAGACATGGCAGTGGACAGATTCCCTTTGTGATAGAAGGATACCGTGGAAAGGATGCTGTGCTTCCAGGCAAGGAAGCAGTGACATGGCTAAGCTGACTGGCACCTGGCAGAGGAGGCAAAACCAGTACAGTCCGATCAGCATCCATCTGAAAAGCCATACTTGAGAAGCGCAAAGCAAGAGAACCACTGAGAATTGACTGTACCACTACTGCAGTGTCTCTGAACAATCTGCTTCTTAACCTTATCTTACGGTTTCACCCTCAATTATAAGGATGAAGTACAGGCAAATCCGTCACTGGTGGCACCCCGAGCTCTCAGTGAGGGACCACTGGAAAAATGGCTGCTAATCAGCCTTTGCTGTCTTCCTGCCTTCCAACAGGGGGAGAAGGAGGAAGATGGTGAAGAGCAATGATACTTAAAAAGAAAATAATTTCGAAGGGTGGCTTTAGGCCCAGATTCATCCTCTCCAACTAAGTGCTTAACGAAGTCACTAAATCATCCCAGCTTTCCTCTGGAGTCAATATAGGAAAACAGCTGGCAGAATTACCTGCTAGATTAAAGAGGTACCCAAAGGCAACAAGTCATTTACTGTCAGCACCTCAGGCAAGAGGGAGCTGATTGGGCCAAAACCACTTACTACTTAATTCAAGAAAGTAACACACTCTATTCGGTTTATTAACCAGTGATCTACACAATGACGAATTTCGGCGTATTCTTACAGGCTTCCTTCAACTATCACCAGAAAAAACTAAAAGACTTGAAACAATTTACTGATATTATGACTACTTCAGCCACATCTGTGAGATGGACATGGACTAAAGTTACTGGAAAGACAAAGGAACATTTTGTGCATTTGCAGGCACTGTGCAGCTGAGTGTGTCTCTATTAAATTTTGGTTCTCACTACGAAAACCTTGAATTTCATATTTGCTTTTCCAATGAGACTTTGCCTTTGGTTTGGCTACAATATGGGTTCTCCTATTTCAATAAATTAAATTTCCATTTAAAGCTTTTAGATTATACTTTAATTATTAAAATCTTAAAAGTAAGCTATTTGACCATAATCTTAATAGTATATATATCTATACTATGCATTCATTAAGTGGAATACATGAGTACATGAGTGTGTTTGTTATGGGTAATACATAAAACAACTAGATTAGAAAAACAGTGAACTCAAAGGAGCATTCAATGCAGAATGTGTCCTGACACTATTATTTCTATTCAAATAAATCTTTTGGGGCAAAAATCTGTGTAATCAGAATTACATTAGAAAGCTATTTCAAGGGAAAGAAACAAAACTTTTTAAAACTACGTTATGCCCTAACAGATATAATCAGCTGATACCTTAAAATTAGGAAAAGCTGTAATTTCAGAGCCTTGGTAATCATTCATATAGAAATCTTTTTCTCACAGTTGCTTTCTGGGAACTGTGATCGGCAGAATTCTTGCATACAGTTAGTGTAACCTTGGAAATGTCTCTGGGTGTTAATTATTATAAAGAGCAATTGCAAAAAGGACAAAGAAGTGTGAACACATATTTCTTTGCGAAAGGTGTCCTTAATCTTTTTACTTGAGCTGAATTTCGTATGAACTTCCTTCCAGTCTTTCTTTGCACTTGACAAAGAAGAAAATTATCCTTTCTGACCTCCATTGTAGATACTTAAAAAGGAGATAAAAGAGTTTTGCCAATATGGCTACTCATTCTCCCGACCAAATTGTACCATTTCCTTCCACAGGTCTTGCTACACCCCTCAGAGGAAGCACAGTGGTTAGTCTCATGCAACATTGCCATCTGGTGATGAAGTACTTTCATTACACTATGAGCATATTAGACAATGCTTTACAAAAAGAAAATTAGTCAAGTTGGCTACTTTAATCACCCATGACTGACCGCCTTTGAGTACTCTGTAGGGAAGATAAGGGATTACAGGAGAATGGGCAGCGCTCTTTTAAAAAGAGATTTTCTTGCATATATAGTTCACATCATCCACTACAAAGAAACTGTTCTGTGATCGAAAATGCATGTTCACACTCTGAGAAGCTCCAGCCGCATCTGTTGCATCACGCATACAAGTAAACTTTGTCAGGGCAGTGGAAGAAGTTGCATAGGTGTAAAACAACCAACCATAGCTTGCACTAGTGTTTTAGTGTCAGGATTTAACCCCAGCTGGCAGCTAGGACCATGCAGCCGCTCTCTCAATTCTCTCCCTCCCCCCCCAGAATGGTAAGGAGAGGGGGAGAAAAATAGGACAAAGCTGGGCGGGGGGGAACTCATGGATTGAGATAAAGACGGTTTAATAGAACAGTAACAGAAAAGGAAAATAACAATAATAATATTAATAATGGTAAAAGAATATACAAATAAGGTAATACAACACGTCATTCTCACCACCCGATGATCTCTTCCCCAGCCTGTTCCAAGCAGCAATCTTGGATTCCCACCTCCCAGTCAACCCCTGTTTATATACTGAGCATGGTGTCTATGGTATGGAATATTGTTTTGGCCAGCTTGTCCTGTATATGCTCCATCTCAGCTTCTGTGCGAAGCTGAAAAAAGTCCTTGAATAATATAAACATCACCTGGCAGCAACTAAACCAATATGCATTATCGACATTCTTTTCATATCAAATCTGAAACACAGCAGCCACTAGAAAGAAAAATAATTCTACCACATCTGAAACCAGGACGTTTAACAATATAAAAGAGAAAGCGCAATCTTAAGAATCAGAGTTTAGAAAGAAATAATTGTTGTTATTGCACTAGAATAATTGCTAGAGGCCAGAGAATCAAGTAATCCCTTGGGTTTTTACCCCTAAAGAATCTGTGCTGCTAAAGTTTGTAACTTGACATTATTAGGTTACTGTACAGAAAAAATAAAAAAGTGACATTCATTTTTTTCCCCTCTAAATAATTCACTAGAATTGAGTGTCAATAATTCATATCAACACCTTGTCAAGTCTTCAACTACACCTGTTAGATATGTGAAACAAAGTACACCAAAGTGATAACAGATATACAGAGTGTATACATACAGTACAAAAGTAATTTTAAAAATCAGTGAAAAAAACGTGAGCAGTCATACACCTTAAAAAAAAAAAAAAAAACACACACACAAAAAACCCAAAACCAAACCCAAAGCATTGGAGTTTTTCTTTGATCTAGTAAGATTAGGCTCGTGCTTGCCAGTGTCCCAGTAACAGTGGAGCAATTTCAGCTAATTTTGATGGAAAACCAGAGTTCAGAAATAATCAAGCTCCTGCAAATTAAAATCAGAGCTCTTCCGAAGGAAAGACATGCCTTTCGTTTCATTATATGTTTTGTTTCTGGACAGACAACCAGCTAGGATACCAGCCGGGGCCTGTTGTAAGCATCACCCTACACTGAAAAGAGCAGGGGTGAACGCAGTGCAGGGAGAGAAGAAGAGTTGTGGTTAGGGTAAGCTTAGGAGAGAGACCCTTAGGTTACTTCCACCCTCAGATCAGCTGATCGCATCTGTGTATTACACAGACGTTAATAAAGAAAGAGCAATCTTTTATTAAATTCTAGGTAAGGAACAAGAGTCAGGCCTGGAGAAATGGATCAGTTGAAGTTACAGCACCTTCTAATGGTGGAAATCGAGAGCTTCTTTTATGGTCTTGGTCTGGTACAAAGAAACGATTTACACCACCAGATCTTAATATTCCCTAGCTGTGTCTGCAAACATCGCTTGTTCAGCTTGCTCAGCTTCTAACTGAACAAAGTCACAGTTTTTTCTCTGTTTTTCAAAACTCAGTGCTTAGGATGCACCTTTTAACTCTTCAAACGTCAAAGCAATTAAAAAAAAAAAAGAAAAGAAAAGAAAAACTGCCCTGATGTACTTGCAAAGGGTAGCTTTATCCATTGTATATACTCAAAAGCACATGGAAATATACATACTTAAAAGCAAGAGGAGATCCTGCCATGCACCTTCATGATGTAAGGATATCCCAAGCAGTTCTTAGAAGCTTGTTATCTTGTGTCAAAACCACTGGGAATTTAAGTCAAGCTGTGGGTAACAACACCATAAGAACATGAGGTGCTCCTATTGCATCGGCACCATTTTGCTTTTAGAATTATAACAGCACATTACAATAGTAACTCAAACAAATAAATTAGAGACAGGAAGCCCCAGAGCTAACACTGAGAACGAGCACGTGCCTGCAGCAGACCAGATTTGCCTGGACCACAGAACACTACAGGTAGCCAAGGCAGCACAACCTGGGAAAAAATATTTAGAAAGGGAAGTTCCTCAAAAGCTTCCCTGTCTCCATTTTGTGGGATGAAATATAGGCCACATAAAGGTAACACAGTGGCTTGCTTGTGAGCTCTCGAGTGATTTTGGCTATTGCCAAAACTGGAGGGAAAGCATCTGTCTGCTGCTGCTTTGCCTTTGACAACTATGGCAAAATCAGGATGCTTTTTCCCCCACCTCAGGGCGCAGGACAAAGCGAGAAGATTCATGTTTGCTGATTTTACTGTGGCTGAAGATCTTTGCTGATCTGGCCACATTTTGATCTTCTCTCTATGTTAGCTTTTGTGTATGCCCAAGCACAGCTGTTTGTGCTGGAAGCAGAGTCACTACCAGAAGCTTAAGGTCACTAATGTTAGTAAATTAACTTCAGATGGAGACATTTCTGCTCTTTGCTGAGCAAAAGCTAAATAGGAAAACAAATCACCATGGGTATAATTCTCGATTCATTTGTACACAAAATTACTCAGTTTGTTCAGGCAGGTATGTGTTCTGAATGAAAAATTTGTGGGCTTAATCAAAAAGCTGATTTGGGAAAGAGTAAACTTTTTTGTTTGTGATGTTTGGAAGCAGTGTTACAATGGGACTGGCATGGGCACATGCCAGGCACAGCACTTCTGCTTTTGTCTCTTCAGCTTTGCTCTCCCAGCTTAAAAACAAGAAGGGAAGGGGGCTGACAATGGAAAAAATCCAAAACAGTGTCCTGTATGGAAAAGAAAAAAGGAAGCTTTTTTTTTTTTTTTTTGAAAGATGGTGAAGGTAAGACTCTCAGGGAACTCTGAGCAAAGATTCCCTTTAAGGATCAACACATCTCACATACAGATCCCAGGGGAAGAGACATATCATCGCATGTTCAAGGTCACTAAAATCCTCTGAAAGTAAATTCTGAATGGGAGAGCGACAGATAACATCAAATACCAAAGCGCAGAGCAACACTAAACAGAAGTTCTTAGTTGCCTGATTATGTACACTTTTTATTCTTTTGATGTAACATAAAGGAGATGTACGGGGGAATTAGCAGGTCTCTGTACCTGCCATGCTCCTTGTGCCAGCAGAGGCCCTTCTGGAAGGAATGAAGACACGTCTCTTATGTCAATGTTGCCATTTAATTCTTAACCACAAATTTACTTTCCACAATTCACAGATCCATGAAACATAATGGAAAACGCTATGCACTCTCCTGCCACTGTCAAATAGGATAATGTTGGAAAAGCAGCAAGACAGCCATTTAAGTGGTCCTGCTACAAGCTCTCTGTTTCTTAATTCCTCTCATAATTTTACAGGCTGATGATATTCGGTTTAACCATTTTGAAGTGGCTTAAAAAAAAAAGAGATGACCATTAAGGAAAAAATGCTCAAATACACAATAAAGTAAAAATGAGCCTTTTAAAAATGGCAGATCCACCTGACTGAGTGCAAGAGCCAGCTTCAACTCACACTGCCAGGAGTGCAAGCAAGCATTTAAAGGGGAACCTAATTAAGAAAACTGACTGGCACTTGGTCTCATTGTTGGTCTTTTGGTGCAGGGAGAAATCAATCTAGCACAGAAGACTTGACAGCTGTATAACATAAAGGGCACTCTGCAAACCGGTGACTAGCTGCAGACTAAATTCTGCATTACGCATTCAGAGAGGGCTCTGCCAGCATTAAATCGGAGAAACAGTCAAACATAAGGAGCCTTTGAGCCCACAGACTAGTTGACTTTTGCAGACCCTACACACAGCAATTTAGCCTGTGTTTCACCCACAATAGGAGAAGCGAGATGTTGTTTTTTGGTGCAGTGCAATAGCTTGGTGAGTTAATCCTTCTCCAACGAGCAGGATTTTACACAGGAGAAATGTGAGTGAACAGTGAATATTATTTCTCCAAGATTCATCTTCAATACACTCATGTGTACAGTATAATGGGGATATTTTAATTCCTTTCGATTCCCTATTTATGTGTGCATTTGAAAGTCCAAGAGAATATTTACAACAAAAGGGAGTGAAAAGGCATGTTCACACACATACACACAGAATCAAAGCAAAAGCAACATAAAAATAGAGATTATTTGGCTTCTAATCAAATAATCTGCAAGACAGTCACATCATGAGGAGATGGTGTGGTAAGACAAACACCCAGAAGAGACAAATACACAGGGTAATGCAAAAGCAGCTTTTTGTCAGGATATATTTTAAACTACTTAAAAATTTTAACTTATCCCAAAGAAAAATCAGAGAAAGAAACCTACCATATGCTCCTTATATAGTCTGTATATACCATCTATTTAGAATACAGCTTTAGAAAGCATTGCAATCTCTGCACAGGAATATCATCTTCCTCTGGTGGTAAGCAAGGCACAGAAGACAGAACCATAGAATTGTCTAAGTTGGAAGGGACCTTTAAGACCATCAGGTCCAACCATTAACCTAACACTACCAAGTCCACCACTAAACCATGTCCCTAAACACCATGTCTACCCATCTTTTAGACACCTCCAGGGATGGTGATTCAGCCACTTCCCTGCACAGCCTGTTCCAGTGCTTGAGAACCCTTTTTCACAGCTTTTAAAAAAACATTGAAGAGTTGCCATCCGCATGCATAGAAATTTATTGTTTCTAACCTAACAGTATATCTGTACCAAATCCCTACAACCAAAAGTAGAGCCTCTGATATTACTGTCAATGAAAATGCTTGCAGTTAAAGCACATGTGACAAGATTCATTAGAGAAACAAAAGCAAAATTCATGCAGTAAGTCAGTTAAAACTGGGTAAAAAAGCTCAGTGCTCTTTCATGAAAGTTTTTTTTTTGCCCAGAAAGACATTAAATTCCATCATCTTATGTCCTTCCATTGCTAGAAACAGATGCTGTAAAGCACTGCTGGGAAGTCAGCAACTATTCTTCTCCTATAGACTAAAGCTGCAGTTGCTAGTCCCTGTGGTAAAGATGCCAGCCATTAAAACAGTGACAGAACACTGCATCTTAGGCTTTAATTACAGCCCGTGTCTATATCAACCTCATTCCTAAAGAAGAGCAACATTTAAAAAAAATAGTTCTACTGATGCTCTCACGTATGTGTGTGTAACACTAACACTGAACAGTCCCAGTGAGATCTTTATTGTACAAGCACTGTAAAAATGCAGCAAACACATCCTTTCCTAAAAGCTTCCATCAGCAATTAACAGAAAATAAGGAAAAAAATTCAAGTCTTCTTTATAGTCAGTAATTGAATTTATTAGCTATTGTGATCTCAAAAACCCCTAGCCATTGAATTTCCTCCTGCATTACCACCCTCAAGCATTTTGGGTCATTTTTGTTTAAAGATGACACTCAGACTCTGAATTGTCTGATGAAGAATTTAACACAGTCTCAAGGAAATAATTGTAGTGCTTATTTCCAATGCATTTAAATATGTGGGTTTTATTTCCAGATATGACTTTACTGCCAGCCAGTTTTTCACAATCTGCTTTTGTCCTCTTTATCTACCCAAATGGTGCTGATTTTATCCCTCAAAGGCTGGGTTGCCAATCCAAGTCCGCTAGCAGTCTAAAGTCTACCCCACACGGTGTCCTGTAGGACAGACAAATCCAAGTTAACAGCCCTTGCAGTGGTCAATGGCACAGTACGATTTGGCAAGTGTATGCTAGCTGAGGTGCAAAAGAGATATAGCTAGAGCTGCGAACTATGTGAAACTGATCATAGAGGTCTATCAACACTACTTCTGGTTCTGGTGGTGGCTCAAGCACTGCTAGCTTCAGCAGAGGTGTACATGTGGAAAGGGGATCTGTGCCACATTACATTGTGTGAGACAGCCGTACCATTTAAGAAACTCCCTTCCCTTAACCATGTGACAAGAGATGCTCATCATACTGCTAAACAACCCGAACCTCAGGCCCAAAAAATTTAATTAATCACAATTTCATTTTGATTTCAGAACTCACCCACACACAAAACCAAGCAGTTTAAATCTGTAGCATAGGCTCTAGTTTAGGCCCTCTGTCCGTATAGGCGGGGGTGGTAAGGGTAGGCGAGGAAGAGACATTTACAAACCATTTTATTCTCTTGGAATCCCAAGCACACCACTGTCTTGTTGTTAGTTACAGTAAAAGTGACCTCTGTCAAATGGACAAATCTCCCCCTGCAAACAGAGTTCTTACTGCCCAATCTCCCATTTAGGGATGTATTGCTGAAACATTCACCGGCACCTATTCTGAAAGATCAGAAGCCTTGATGAATTATTTGATGCTCTCTAATCAAATAGATTTTCACAATGGGCAGGCAGGGAACAGAAAATGTGAAAAGGGTTTTAAACATGTTCTGAAAGAAAAAATTGCAAATCAATGACAGTGGACAGAAGCTGAAGTTGAAAAGACTTTTGATCACATCCCCTACAGCTTCTATTAGAAATGAACTCAATATATTAAATTTAAATTTAGATAGCCTGAAGAACAGAAGCATATAAATTTGAGGGTTTGGTTTCACCCATTAAGATGGTAAGAGCTCATTTGCAAAATTCAAAAATACATCAGTGTATCGGGTTGTGGTGTGTTGAAAACCATAGGCTCCACGTTTAGGTCTGACTGACCTGAGCCTGAGAGATCCACAAGAGGGAAACGAGGGCAAGGAAAAAGTAGCTCTATGCTACCATCTTTCAGCTCACCAATCCTGACGGCTCAGGAAGCCAAAGCTACCACCTCCACCAGCCTTAGACTACCACAAGAACCAGCTTTCACAATCCACTTGCTAGGAGCAGTGCTGTCACACAAGAACAGAGTGTATTGCTAACGGCACTTTGAGGGTATCCACCCAATTTCAGGCAGATGCTGCATCCCGTACCGAGTACCAGGCTGCAGCTCCTCATGATGTGTCAACCCATGCCCCAATCAGCAAGCAAGTCAGTTGTCTCGGGTGCAGCTGTATGGTAGCAGAAGAAGCCACTACCATTGGATTATTCCATTTTCCTCATTCGTCTGCTTAATTGTGCTTTCTTCAGAGGCTTTGCTTTTCCTGGATCAGGACTAATTCAGATTGCACTTTAGGGATGTTTTCAAGCCACTTAGTAATTCTTAGCGCATGAAGGTTTGATTCTCTCCCTAGCTTCAGACACTTGTACATATTTGTTCCCAGAACCACAGTATACTAATTCTGCAAGTCTAATATTAATTAATCTTTATATTGAAGTCATAATCACTGAATTAATGTATTAGTCAAGAACCTCAACTTTCAGCTTTATTTTAAAATGTTTCATATCCAGCCATCATGTTGGGGTGGAAAAAAAAAAACCACACATGTGAAAATGTGAACAAAAAGGAAAGGAAAAAAAAAGACATGACTCCAAAAGGCTCAAATATCAAAAGAGCAAGAACACTGGGTAATCATTAAATCATTTAAGACTAAATAACTGGGGAGGGAGTGCAATTTTAACTACTCCAAACTGACATAATGATTCCCAAGTTCGAAAAACTATATAATAGCTTTTGAAATTATTATATAAACATATTTGTTTAATATATAAACTATATAATTACATACACATAAAAGGCCAGGGGGGGGAATGCCTTGGAAGGGTCTTGTAAGATGGAAGGTCAGGACGCTTTTGTGTCCAGAGTATGGACAGTCCTGGAGAATAACTGGGGACAGGGGTGAAGTAGTGAGATGAAGGAAGATGGCAACAGAGAAAGGTGATTACTCTTTTCTTGTAAATGCTGTTTTGGCTTTTGAGTTATAAAGACTGGAGGAAAGTGGTGAAATTATCTTTCCAGAAGTTGAGAAGGAAAAAAAATCCCTTAACAGTGAAATATGAACTGTTGTCTAGTTATTTCAGCACCTACTTATGGTAAGGCTACATAAAGCTGCAGAACACATTTGGAATAAAAATATAGACACTGATATTTGCATGGGACACACGGTACTTGTTTATATATAAAGCTTACTCTCACTACTTGTCATGAACAAAGCTTGACAAAACGATTTTCCTAAGAGACAGTTCGCTGGGGGAATTTTGACAGTTCCCATTTGAGTTTTCTTGAAACTCTTCAGAGAAACATCACTTAAAAACAGCACATTGCAACCAGAGAGTTCATTCTTAAAATGTTGAAACCCTTTTCTAAAGCCAGCTCCCTGTGTTTTCTTGCAGACTATTTTCATAGCTTTTCCTTACCAATATCTGTATGCCCACCCTGTGATAAGCTAAACCTAGCCCAGAAGGAGAAAAAAAAAAAAAACATTAATAGAGATGAAAGCGAGAAGAACATTTCGGAACAACTTGCTCTGAGATGTTGCCAGGAATGGGAGAAAAGAGACTGGAGTGCTAGCAAATTAGACAGCTTAGTCTCATTCTTTAAGCATGAAAGTGTTAACAGCAACAAAAGGTTCAATGAAGTTGAGATATGAAATGCTGCTTTGTGAAGGACTCATCTCATTCTCTTTTCCAATCCACAAACTCTTGAATCAATCCTATGCCAGAACAAAAGCAGCTGAGTTACCTGCCTAGTTATACAGACACCTTCCAGATCTGTTAAAGTACTACAATGAATGTTTTCTTTGGACTATGAAGAAAAAAAGCTGCCTGTCATTGCTTAGTTTTCCTCAGAGTACTGGGGAACCTAATTGAAATATCACCCCCCTGTTCTTTTTTTGCAGTTTCACTTAAAACTTCCATAATCCCAAGTCTGTGTGTAAGCAAAAAACTCTCATGAGTGTGCGATCCTAAAGACAAACAATTTCTTAGACATACTTGAATCTAATGTGAGTCAGCTGTACACTCCCATAAAGAATCATTAAAAGCATTGGCATCTTTCTTGTGAAACGCTCAAAGACATATGGAAAAATACACTTTGCTCTATGCACATGTAGTTGAGTGACTTCCATCTTTATTTTTTAGTCTCTGCTACCTAGTGTTAACCTGTTTGGCACTCCCCCCCCCCATTAAGCACTTCTCAGTACCTGTTCTTTTGAACAGCTGCGAACATTGTATTTAATTAAAGCCTAGGGCCCAACATATATAATTTTCTTGATCTTCTGGTTATTAAAATTCCCTGGCTCTTTCTTCAATATTAAATAACATTTAAAACATATGCTGTAATACTAGAACTATCTTTTACATCATTTTGAAGCAAAGAAGAGCTTTCTTTTTGAACACCTCTGTGACAGCTAGGTCCTGCTGACAATTTTAAGATCAGAACTTGGTATTTAAAAGTGAACTGAGCTCTACATATGGGTCCAAAATAATCCATTTTAGCTATTGGACCACTGCCCTTTAGGTAAAAATATTCAACACTATTTGAAAATTCTACTAATTACCTGCTTCATGTAATTTTATTGTTACCCTCCTGTATTTTTATTTTTCAGCTTAGTTAAACATCCAGACCCGTATTAAAACAGTTTTAAAAATATCACCTTTCAGAATTACAGAATGTAAACATTTGCTGTGGAGCTCTGAACACACTCCCCACATCAGCATCAAAACAGAAAGGTGGACAAGAGTGGCCGTAAGTATCTCTACAGGGATTTCTTTGAATTATTTAAACATTTCACTTGACCTGAATTTATGCTGACTCTCACATCTCTGTGTCGTCTAATAGAGGAGTCTGCTTCGAGAGAAATGCCAGCCAGTTCGTTGGAAAGGGACAAGAGCCAGAACGGCTGTATCCTTCCCCAGACGGGGGTTTCCGAGGCAAACCAGGGCTGGATCGCACAGGCCCACCGACCTTGCCAAGCACACGTGGCCACCGGTAACGAGGACTGAAGCTTACTGGAAGCAGTATTCAGACAGCTCAAGAGCCGAACCCCTCCTAACATAGCTTTGGAAGCAGGCGGGTGAAGGTTTGCCAGACATCATTGCCCACTTTAGTAGCAAGTGACGAAACGCACGTGCCCCCGGCAGGCTGACACAGCCACAGTCCCAGAGCTGCAGAGCCCTCTGCCAGACCAGGGCTGGGATTGGTCCTGCTTGCAGAGACCACGCTACAACATCAGCTGCGATCTGCTCTTACTCATTGTGGTTTTTTAGTTAGTGCACCGAAAAACACTCCACACCTAACAGACCCTTTGGGCACATGCAAAACCACGCAGCTGCCATTGCTAAGTGCATCCAATCTCCAAACACATACATGGCGGTCAACACAGAGCAGTACCCAGTTTGGACCATGCTGTTATAGTCATGGTACTCAGCATGGCAACAAATTTCAGTTGCAGAATTTCACATGGACTGCAGTGGAAGTGGGTTAAAGCATATTCCTCCATCTGCCTCTCGCGTGCTGGCTCCTCTTGAATTTCTCGTGTACCTTTCATCAGATCAAGTAGTACACGCAGTTTCTCTCTTGATGACCGTGAATAGGTCAAAAAATAATTGATTTTCCTACTCCTAGCCCATTTACATGGTAGTCTGGCATCTTTTCAAAACACAACACAAATTATTTTTCTTTCCATGGGAACGACTTTTTTCACTTGACTTGCGCATTGTTCTACTCTGGGCAGCTGTTACAAAGGGAAAAAAAGAGAGAAGCCTCAGTTCCCAAGTTATTGAAAACCATGGACTAAAACAAATAACACAGCGACTAATTCTTCTAAAGCAAAATAAAAGCTGGATTCTACCTAAAGACACCAGCTACATCCCAGAGCGCTCTACCTGGCACCCGGTAAACTGCTCTAGCTGATTCTTGTCTGGTTTTTAGTGAGTAACTACATTAATTATGTAGTTACTCACCAAAGAGAAAGCAAAAAACCTGATCATCCAGATGAAAGTTCTCACCACCCAACAAAACGTCACAAGCTTTTCAATGACTGTTTAATAATTTTATACAAAACAGGAAAGCTTCCGTGTACCTGTCCTTCAGAATAGACCATAGTCAATTTTTTGGAAAGGGAAATGCACACAAGATATACAGGAGCTTTCTTGATGTTGTTAAGCAAAGCAGGACAGGATCAACAGGCTGAAGTGAGAACTCACTCCAGACAACATCAACAGCCTACTATAGGTGGTGAGTTAGGCAACTCTTCCCCTTCTTCCAGGTACAGGGGACTGAATTTCACATACTTGGTCAGCATGCTGCTGATTTATTTTCAGACTATCTCTCACTAAAAGCATAGCAGAGAAAAAATTATTGTAATGAATTTATCCCAAGTCACAATTACTCAATGAGTCTGAACACCATGAAACTACACCTCCGGCTCAAGGTTGCTGCCTACCTCAAGGGGTAGACTATTGTGGACATAATGCAAACCTTTACATTAAAATACAACACAGTTTTACTGCTCATCTACCCTGCCCCCTCAAAGCTTAGTGATAGAACTCAGATCTCAATCTGAAAATATGATCTTCACACTCCTTTCCCAACCTGATACTGCAATGTTCTTTCAAATACGCAGACTTGGGGAAAAAAAAAAAAAAAACAAACAAACAACATAAAACTCTTCTCTTTTTTTCTGTGAAAAAGTATCAGAAGTAAGAATCCAGAGTTGCCTCAACAGCTGCATGTCTCTGTTTTACCCATTAAAATATAACCTAGTTCCAAGAATGTCTTGATCAAGATGTAAAACTTTGTATGGACAAGATAACCAGACCAAATTTGAAGTAATTTGAAGTCTTTTTAACCACTGATGGAACCCTGAATAAAAAATGACTAGGTTATATCTCACACTCTACAGCTAGAATTCAGAAAAATATTATTTTAAATTATTTTCTACACTCAGATTCCTCTAAATCCACTAAACAAAAAAAAAAACCTGCTTATAATTCTGACATCAAATTAAGTATTTTATTTATTCAAGAAGAAAAAAGAATTAAGGAAGAAAGTAGAAGAATGTTTTATGTTTAGTTTTAAGGCAAACATATTGCCCTCATTAAACATTTGACAGACTTCAAGTACATGTAGCACAATACTGGCAAGCTGCAACTCAGGCTAAGTTTCAGTCACATGGTTAATATCATGCACTGAGAATTTCTTGATGTTTATGGTTAGCTTTAAAGTTCAGAGCAAAGACTTTTCTTAAGGAGGGCAGACACTTGCATTGTTAATTTCTTTTTGACATTGTTCAGAACTTCATTACAAGTGTTGCAGGACAGATTATGGCCCTCATTCAGAAAAAAAAAAAAAAAAAAAAAACCAACACTAAAATACACGCTTGCTGTTGAACTTGCTCTTATATACTCCCTAAAAGGCAATTTCTCCAGAGTCGGTATATTCCATCACACACTTGTTCTTAGCCTGCAGGACTTCAGAAAACAGTAATATATGATGGTTTTTTGCATAGCTATTTGGAAAAAAAAAAGATGGCATTCAGTTTAGTATTCTTATCAGACAGACTTTCATGAGCACTGCTTATAAAGATCTAAGAATGATCACTTAAAAGTGTTTAAAAGCACACCACGGTAGGCTCCACACAGCTAACATGACAAAAAAAAATATGTCTGGCTGAAAAGGAGTCTATACAACATCTATTAACGCTTTTAATCCTCTTTCTTTTTGGTTGTGAAGCTTGTCACTGAGGCACAGCCTTTTGTTTTTAATGAATATCAAAAAGATGATCTGAAAGGAGCTCCGGTGACACAATCATTAAAACTACCTGTGTTATAGGGAAATACATATTATCCCAGTCAACGCCAGTAGCAGAGACAAGGACATATTCTAGAGAGGAAAGAACTAGTTAGAGAAGGATTGTAGGGAAAAGCTTCTGCCAGACAACTCTCTCTCACACACACATACACTTTCCCTCATTTAAAATTCATGAAGATGAAGTGCCGCTTTTGTTTCCTGTCTCCAAGATGAGCCCTAATACTCTTGCCAAAAGCAAGCTAACACAGTGTAATTGTTTTTCATCTAAATTGCATGTCCAACCTGCTTAGTTTTCAAAGAACATTGATGATGATGCTTTGATACCCAACTGCCAAATGACAAAGTACAGGGCACACACAGGCAGATGGGCATGATGAGAATTTTTAATCATTATGTCTCTCGGTCAGCTTATAGAACATGGAAAAACAGGGGGGAAACATAGCAGAGAAGAAAAATTCTTTGCAAGAACAAGAGGGTTCCTACTTCCATTAAGAATAACTAAGAAAAACAAATAACGAAAAGAAGCAATTCAGAACAAAGATCCCCTGAGGCGTTTTTAATCTGTTATATTCCATGCAGCTAAAAGGGCTTTTTGAAAGGTTACAAAATGAAAGAGAATGGTCAGAAAGCACAAAGGCAGCTTTCTTTTTTAACAGAGGCCTTTCTTCTGAGAGAAAAGCGGCTTCAGAGTTTGATCTTCACAGAAGACACTTGTAAATTGCCAAAACCATAAATTAGAATGTAAAGCTACCATCATTTAACTTTCTCAAGTTCATAGACATACCTGAACTGTATACCTGCACTGATCTCCTGTTTTTCTACTCGACATCCTATTTCATGTCATCTAAACAGATCTGTAAGATGCAGCTTTGAGAACACAGATCCACGTGGAAATACGTAAGGAAAGCCCTGAATTGTCAAAGTGTATCCTCAGTGATGGTCAGCCAGTGCAGAACGAAACGCAGCTTTTACTATGGATCCACACGCTTCGTCCTGTCATCTGGAGCTAGAAAAAGAAAAGCTTGATTCTGTTTACCATGCTCGTTCCAGATAATTTAGGACCTTCCCAGCTTCAACTGTTGTTCTCTAATTACATTCTCTAAGCTCTACAGAGCCGGGGCCGGGGAGTGTACCGCTTTCCTTGTCATGCATGTAAAGCATGTGGCTTCAGCAGCTGCGTCGCTCCTGCTGGCTCTCTCTGACCTTATCTCCGTCATACCCAGACGCTGGTGGAGAAGCAGGGCATCCTGGAAGACCTCCTTTACAGGTGGGTGAACCCGGGTGAAGAACAACACTGAATGGCGGAAAGAGGGCAAGGAGGGTGTGTGGCAGCACAACGTGATCACAACATGGATCTACACTTCACTGAGAACTGCAGAAGGAAAGCAGAGGTGGCGGATTTTTGCCAAGACACGTGCAAGTAAACTTTTTTTATTTTTATTTTCTTTTTTTGCAAAGTTGTGAGAGTTAATGGCATTCTTCTGTTAAAAGAAAGCACAAACATCAGTTTCATATTTAATACATACTCTCTGCTAGTCTCAAAATTAGCCCAAAGACAGTAATTCTCATGCTTCTTTCTTTTTCACCCACACTTTCCACCTACTTATGCACACATGTATACTTCTGGCTTAAAAGAGACAGGGATCAAGAAAATCAGACCTCTTACATTTAATGAAAACTGTTCAGAGGGAAATTTACTCAGGGCATACACACACAAATCTACACTTACCACCAGTTTACCACCTGAATCCCAGTCAGTTGTGACTTCTCTTTGTCACGTGTGGCACATTCATAGAATAGGAACCATTACTTTCCCATGCAACACCAAGGCACATTGTATTTTAAGTGTTATTTTGGCAAATTGCTTAACATTTGGCCGCCCCAATATTTTTACTCTCGTTAAGGCGTAGTTCTCCAGGTTGCTAGTACACCAACCCTGGACATTTAATCACATGTTTAAAATGCATGTTTAACTTAACTGTATTTATGTGTTTAAATACTGGCCTTTTAGCTCTGACACACTGATTGGCAAGTGTTACCAAGTAAAGACTTGCTATTTACAAATTACCAAGTAGGTATTTTAACTTATATATAAAAAGCCTTTAACTGTTACACAAGGGCTTGCAGAAAACCTTGAAATAAACCACAATGGATGCCTTCATTGTTTAATCTTTTCTCTCGCTAAAGGAGAAAGAGCAGCACGATTTAAAAATCAGTATGAGGCACCAAACAATCTGCTTCAGAAGTAATTGGTGTGCACAGAATGCATCTAGCTAGAGAAGTCCCACAACCTATTAGCAGGAACACAGATTGTGCATTTACTAAAACCTGTGTGACCCTGGGTGAAGAGATCAAGGAGGAGGGCAGAGCACATCAGTGACAGCCATAGCCTGAACTTCACATGAGTGCTATTGATCTTATTGACTGGGTCACTGAAGAGCTGCTGTACATTAAGTAGGGAAGAACAACTGAAAATTACATTAATTCAAATTGTTAAATCAATATTTAACAGTATATTTAGTGGCAGTTGACCTCAGATGCAGCTTTAATAAAACAAAGGTGAACTAGAACAGCCAGAGTCAGAGGCAACCCGGTAATCTGAATTAGCGTGAAAGATGTATTTTAAGGGCCTGTGTAAATGTAGACATTCCTTGCAGCTACTTCATTTGTTGTAGTAAGAAAAAGGTTCTTGCCACCGCATTGCATTACACATGAAGAAAGAAGAAACCATTTTCTCTTCACCTAGTGCAGTTCATTTTAAATGGTCAGTCAGGTAACCACTGACGTAGAATTGGAAGAAATGAAAAATCCTAATATTTCAGTGCCACATGTCTTTTTTGATACGTATGTGTAACTATTTTTAATCATACTTTATAAGAAGAATTGAAACAAACAGTAACGATATTAAGATAGGACTCTGCCACTGACAGGCTTGTCTGACCAGTTTGAACCAGGGTGCATACAGGGCATTTCTCCCTCAGACAAATGAGCTGCATCCCGATCTGAGGCTCAGGGATTGTCTCCATGGGACAACCCTGGGGAGAAAAAAAAGTGTTTTAAAAACAGGATTTTTTTTGTATCAAGTTAACACTCCTAAAATACAAAGTGGTAAACCAAATAGAAAGCAGATTTACATCACTGTCCTTGAATCTCCCAATAACACTATCCCAGGATGTACCTAAGCTGCTGCTGACCTGGAAAGTGAAATTCCTGAGGCACCACCTATGCAGCCAGGCTACCAGATCATAGTGCACAACAGACGATTCAAAGAAATGTGGCCTCATTAACAGATAATAAGCATTGGATTAATACATCAAATCCACCAGAAACACCTTAGTCCATTCAATTTAAATAATAACCATTATTAAACCAGACCTCTTTCCATCAGCAAGATCACTAAGTTACCTGTCTGGAAATCTAGGTTCCACTCCTTCCTTTTTCACAGGCATCTTTCATTGCTAGCAAAATATGCCAGATATGTTTTCTTCCACTCAGTTCTGCCTATCAGGCAGAATGATAATAATACTAAAAAGAGAGAGTGAAGTTTTTTCTTGACACTAGATATTATAGGCATAAATACAATTTAGATTTTAAGTACTTCTTATCAAAGGGAGACTAAAAACAGTGGGATTTTATCTTGTCACACTTAAAAACTTTGATTATTCTAGGATCTCTGAACGGGTAAATCTCTGGGCATACCATTTCTTCCCACAGGTTAAAGCCTAAACATCACGAAACACTTCATGTAGTATTATCCACTACACTTATTTAAGCCAATCATCTCCACCATTTCCATTTTTTGACCAGGGAAAGGAGGAGATTGGACCTTTTTAATCAACTATAAAAGGCCATAATCACCTGCCATTTTATTGCTTAGTGATTCAGTACCATGAGGGCCCTCTGCAATCTTTTTCAAGTGGCCTTCCTCCTTACCAGACTGAACATATCCAATGCAATGCAAGCAAAAGGTAACACACTTAAGTAAAGCATATAGAGTGACAGTTCCTAAGCTGGCTGTTTCTAGTCACAAAAGATTTTATGATTAAAGTAGAGGGTTTTGTGAAAATGTCAGTCCAACACCCAGTTCCCTGACGCAGGATGCTTTCCATGCTGAAAGTTTGCAAGAATTCAAAAGAAGAAGAAGAAAAAAATACTACATTATTCATCCACCAGGAAGTATTAAACCAAGATATTTCTCCTGGTTCACATAACTGCAGAACTACAAGTGTTATTGTATGTTTGCCCTATAACTCTTACATAAACGTTCTCTACTAGCCACTAACGGAAATAAGACTTAGACCATAAAATTTCACCCAGCATGCCCATTCTTTACTTCTCCTTTCTCTCAAGTAAGGAAACCATGCTGTTTCCAATTCTATGCGTGAAGCACAGATGACAAGTTATTTCCCCAGCATATATCAAGGTAGTAACAGAGCTAAAAGAATAGCATTTTTGATTTCCTGTCCAGTACCAATGACTAAATAAACATTGCCCTCATCCTACATCTGAAGGCAATAAAATACCTCACCAAACCCTAATGAAACTACATAGATCGGTAAGATTAACTCATTTAAATAAAACTTAGCCCTCCAGAAATCTACTTCAATTGATATCTAATTCTTTAATTCCTTGACAAAAACCTTGACAAAAACTGCCACCAACTTCCTAACAGTTTTCTATATTCAAAATCTTCTTTGATTATTCACACTTAAAATACCCTTATCTCTTAACACTGCAGTATTTCTGAGATTCACAGTTTTAAGCAAGAAAACAAGTTGGTTTTTTTGAAATGATTACCAACTGAAGCATGGAGTAAATCTGCTGGCATTAAAAACTGCAGGTTAGTCTCCAATTTACCATTTGCATGTCACGGCAGCATTGTCCAGCTGGTGTATCCATAAAAACACTGGGCAAAACTGATCAAAGTCATATTTAGCTGTTGGAAAACATGACTAATAACTCCCCACCACTTCTTGGGGCAGTTGAATATGGCATGAGATCATTGAAGTTTATACTAGGATATCAGTTTAGTCACTTTTTAATGCCCAGAGCCACAGCTCCTCAACTGCAGCAAGAGTTAGCAATTACTGAAGCAAATTTGCTGTCATTAATACTCTCTTAAATGCCCCAAAAAACCCCAAAAACCAAACAGGAATGACTTCTAGGAATACAATAGAATTATACTGCTGCAATCCACCATGCACTCCTTAAGAAAATTAAGAACTTTGCCTTTTTTCTGACATTTACTTTAGTAGTAGCAGCTACCATGGGACAGAGAAAAACTTTATCCAACCATGTTTATTTTGTTGCCAGAATTTCTCAAGTTCTCCTAAGAGAAAAGCATATTTTCTTAAATTGGTTAACATCTCTCCTCAGTATTACTAATATGATTATAGAAATGACTGGTTAACTAAATATTAGATTTGCAAAACCTGGCACACAAGTTAATGAGGAATTTTCTTTAATACTGGCATAGCTGCTAAATTTTTGAAAGCATCCACTGTGGCCTGATTATCTTAATTCTAAATGATCACTGTTTTTTATTCATTATTTTTATCTGCATGATTTGGAAAAGTTTTACATCTCATTTGAAGATTTAAGTCAGAAATCTAGCACGTAGTGCAGGCATCATGTTTTCATAACACCTGGGTCCAGGAGGCTCTTGATAGACAGAGTACCTGTGAATCAAGGAATAATAAACTCCTCTGAAGTGAATTTTTAATTACTGCAGAGCCTTAATGCGGTTCACTGGGGCCATGAATGTCATCCAGGATATATTTTCTAACAGCTTTCTTTTCCTTTAATGCACCTTTCTATTAAAAACTGATGACATTTTGTCATTGCTAAAGCTGGAATGATACAGGCATATCCCTAGTGACTACACTTAAGTTATTATTTACTGTAAAACATCTAGGAGATTTAGACTTAGTGTATTTATTACTTGAGTGAATTTGTTCAGGTGTTACTTCTCTTCTGTTAAATGGATTTTGGAAACAAATTATTTACTTCCCTTTTATTTCATCAATGAGTGGATTTCACTGCCAAAATAACCCCTCTCTGGTCAAAGAATACATTCAAATAAAATTAGGAAAATAGCCTACTCTTTGCCAAAAGGATACTGACTGTTTTCTGCCACCCAAGGAAAGCTGCTATCTACAATCGCCAAACATTTTCAAACCAACCTGATGCACTCCCCAAAACATCCCACATGACACACTCTGACTTTCATTTCACATCAGTTGTACAGCTCTGTGACTGCAATACTGATGCCAGAGAAAAGAATCAGCTTAAGAAAGTGTTATTTGAAGTTTCTCGGTAGTAAGTTATAATTAATACTCCCTGTCAATTTTAAGACACCAAGTCACCCAGCAGCATATCGTGCTCAGCATACTCACAAGTGACCTGCATTTGTCTTTTTATGTATATTTCCTCCCAACAGAAATGCTTTATCCATTCAAATGAAGTTATCTAAATCACAGTGACTCCTTTTTAACTAAAGGTAATAGTAGACAAAAGTGGCATAATAGCTGGAAGCATGATGCAGTGCTCTTGCTGACAGCTTCTCTTGTGTACAACGTAGACCTTAGCTAGTTTGATAAGAGCATGCTGCTCTTGGAAGTAACTGTTATTTAGAGGAGAATGAGTTCTTTCCAGTTGTCATTGAAGTGCTGCACCAGGGCTTTGATTTGCATAAAACCTGATTATATTTAATATCTGCTCATGTATCTATGCTAAATAAGCATTGCTTCATCAGCATGCAGATATTATCTTTCTACCTATATTTCTTCTAAGATCTCCCTAAGTCTTCTTATTATTAGAAAGTATCACACTTCAGTTTAAAAATATGCATGTAATCAACATATAATACTCATGGGTACTCAGATGTCTCCTAATTTCCTGCCTTTCTCTTCAATTTATTCCTCAATGTACAATAAATGACTGTAACTGATACTCAACTTCTAAAGACACTGGAACAGGTTGCCCAGAGAAGCTGTGGAAGCCCCATCCCTGGAAGTGCTCAAGGCCAGGCTGGAGGGGACTTTGAGTAACCTGGTCTAGAGGGAGGTGTCCCTGCCCATGACAGGGGGGTTGGAACTGGATGATCTTCAAGGTCCCTTCCAACCTAAACCATTCTATGATTCAATGATTCTCTGAAAGCCTTAATTACTCGTAAGGTGCATAGAATCTTGGTAAACATATGAAATGATCATCAAAATTATCTGTTTGGGTTTTTTTTAAAGGATCCCATACTTGATTTTACAGATTAATTTTTAATACATTGTCATATTATCTAGTCATATCTTTGTTTTTGTCCAGGTCATCAGAAAAAGCACATCACCAGGTTTGTGTGCTAGCGTGTGTTGTCTGTTACTGTGACAACAATGATGTTCCGTGCAGAGTTATTACTGTACTGTGATTATGACAACTCCTTTAGGGCCAAATGCAAATACTCATGGTAGACTTTGACATCAATGTCAAAAGACCAAATCACAAATACAAGATGAGAGTATAACACCCTTCCCTGCTGTGGTACGTAGGGGGGTTCTAGTAGGCAAAAAAGAATGTTATTAAAAGAATTTCCTCAATTTACCACAAGGTGACAGGGAGCTCCTAAGTTACTTGTCTACTTGATAATTTGAGAAATAACTGGGGGGAAAATATCTCTTACTGGAGAGCTTTGAACCCAAGCTACAAACTCATCAGCTCTAAGAAGCTTGCCTTGAGTGGCTAGGTAAAGGAGATGAAAAATATATGACCATGTTGTCCGGTAAAGTCACAGACAGGAATAATTATTTCAGCCTTACTTAGCCCTATAACGTCACCTTAATCACTGTCTGAGAGGCTGCCTCCGCATTATAAAGGTCAAATAAACAAGACGAGTATAACCAGTTACATGCATAGGTATACATAGGCTATAATTATTCTGTGTATGGTAAGAGAGCTCCTCTTAAATCATTTTTCCTCTCCTTGAAAATAACAAAAATCAGGCTCCTGTTGTGGCACTAAAGTGGCTAAAACAAAGAGCACAGATCTGTGAGGAGCTGGGAAACAGAATGTACGGAAAAGTATTTCACCCAACTACACATAATTTACATTCCACGCCTTTCACAGTCCTGGATGACTGCATTTATTACTTTTTTAAGAAGCAAATTTTTGGCTAAAATGCCCTTCTCATGTTGTGTAAGTATGGATAAAATCTTCCTAATGAATAAGAATACACTGAACTGACTGAATCCAGAAGATAAAAATAATACATCTCACTACAATTCACAAGGACATAAGTATAAAGACTCTTCTTGGCTACATCTGTGTTTTAAGCCAATAGTAATTCTTCCACAGTCAACAGCCTGCACCAAGATGAAGCTTCCATGGCTCAGGCTCAGTACCCGTACTGCTGCACTGGCTCCCAGGCAATGACATCCCCCTTCATAGCAGAAAGCAAGTGGGTTTTGGTAGCAGGTCCTATCAGGCCCACGTTAGCTCAGTACAGTGAGTGCCTCTGGAGGTCTCACAGTTGAGGCAGTCCCAAAGTAGGGTGAGAGGAAGCTGTGTTTCATAGGGCAAGAAGAAATTTGAAAAGAAGACGGGAGCTCTGAAAGGGTAAGAATAATTCCTATGCTTTGAAGTGATGGTCAAGGAAAGTTTCCATTCATATTTTAAAATAACTCGTTCTTAAAAGGAATGTAAAAACAGTGAGGAAGGATGTCCTGCTTTGTAAGGACTTGGTCCTGTTGGTAGCAGTTGGTTCAAACCAAAATACGCATGTCTCTACAAAAATGCTGCAAAAAAACCACTTCCCATTGTTGATAAGCTACAGCATGTGGAACCTTTGCCATAAGACACTAAAATGGGAATCTTACTCACGTTCTCTTATTTTAATAGATTCGTGTTCCTCATTTTAAGATACAGGTTCTCAAGCTCACAGACCTAAATTTTCAGAGCAAGCTCTGTGAGCATGGTTGGAAGTATCATGCGTATTTGAAGTACAACATTTTTTAGCTGCACACTTTGAACTTGGGCCAGAATTTCAGAGTTCAGTATCCAGCAGTTCCTAGCATTTCACTGTGTCCTGCTGGGTGCCAAGTCCTTTCAAATAATCTGACTATTGAGGCACCCATGTGGAAGTATAGTTCATAACTCACCCAAAGGAAAACCAATTTTCACTGCAACGGTCAAAGCATTTATTAAATAAGAAGTATTGCTCTGTCAAACTGCAACTGTCTATATCCCACATTTCTGCTATAAGAAAAATGCATCTGAGAAAGTATACTTTTTACTACATACTTTTCTTGAATTATCAAATAGTAAAAAAAGATTTGTCAAAACTTTATTTTCTTAAAGTTTTCAGAGACACCCAGCAAGTTTCAGAGTCCAGAGGACTAGGGCAGTGATCATCCCCCTGTACTCAGCACTGGTGAGGCCCCACCTCAAATATTGTGTTCATTTGGGGGCCCCTCACTACAAGAAAGACATTGAGGTGCTGGAGCGTATCCAGAGAAGAGCAATGAAGCTGGTGAGGGGTCTGGAGAACAAGTTCTTACAAGGAGCAGCTGAGGAAACTGGGGTTGTTCAGCCTGGAGAAAAGGAGGCGGAGGGGAGACCTTATCGCTCTCTACAACTCCCTGAAAGGAGGCTGTAGCGAGGTGGTGGTCAATCTCTTCTCCCAAGTAACGAGATAGGAGAAGAGGAAATGGCCTCAAGTTGTGCCAGGGGACGTTTAGATTGGGTATGGGGAAAAATTTCTTCACTGAAAGGGTTATCAAGAACTGGAATAGGCTGCCCAGAGAAGCTGTTGAGTCACCATCCCTGGAAGTATTTAAAAGATGTGTAGATGTGGTGCTTAGGGATGTGGTTTAGTGGTGGACTTGGCAGTGCTAGGTTAACAGTTAGACTTGATGATCTTAAAGGTCTTTTCCAACCCAAACAATTCTATGATTCTATGATCCCATTTTTTTTGCTGCAAAGCACCTAAAGATAGGGGTGTAAAGTAGAAGTGACAGTGCAACCTTATCTACCTACCATATCATAACACTAATTTCCTTTTCAGTAACAAAACATAAATTCAAACATCATTAAAAATTATGTATAGTTTTGCTTTCATTTCAGATTCTGATTCAGCTGGCTGAAAAAATGATACAGAAAACTACACGTGTTAGATAAGCGAAACCTACACTTTACCCAGAATATGTTTGTTGTGTTATCCATCAAAGGTAGCACCAAAACATGTCACAACCAACCTATCATTATTCAGGAAGTCTCAAATGGGACCAATTAACATGTTTTATTACCCAAGTGGTAATTTTTCATTAGCAAATGGTGCATTTATATAGAATTCATGATGGTTTACATCGGGATTTTAATAACATTGCTTATCAGTGAGAAAGAGCACCATACCTCATATTGGGTAAAACCAACTGTGCAGGATTTAACCAAGGACCAGGCCAGTCATTAGTGGGCTCTGTTTATTCTTCTGAACACTAATTACTCAAAGTATATTAGCCTCTCATCAAGGAAAGGTTGGGAAGAAAGACAGAATGACTTTAACTGTATTAATGATTAAGAAATCATGGAAGGCAGAAAGAAGATGGAGCTGATAGATCCTCAAACAGAAAAGAGAGAACATAAAAAAATCCATGTCTTCATACCCAATATAGGTTTCACTTTTGAAGCTGTAGGCTGTGTATATGCCCAAGTGACAATACTCTTAACTACATGGAGCAGGAAAGTATCTATAGCTTGCTCTCTAGATACAGGGACAGAGAAAAGGAACAACCTTTAGGAACTCAAGCTCTGACAAGCAAGCAAGAAAAAGAATCACAATTAAGTGGAGCCATCTGAGTCTTTAAACACAGACAGTGAGGCTGCAAGTGTTTGTAGGTTTTATGAAAGAAATGTTTTTCTTTACTGTTATCTTGATCTGAGACCACCTTGATCATGGTTGCACTAAACTAGCAAAATAACACGGCATGCTGTCCAGCCAGCCATGGCAATACTTTAAAGCCAGCAAGGATCAATATCAAGAGCACCCTCCACAGCTCTGATGAGTAAATTGGCGGATACATTCCCACTTTTCTGCAAGAACAGCTTTGGCCTTGGTAACCAAGGTCTGCATGGACTGAGCGAATGGTCGATACGCGTTCCACACAAGACAAGCAGGTTAGCAAGGATGTGTTGCAACTTCTAATGGCTTGTTCCTGTGTGCTTTTGTTACTCTTTTGCAAGCCAGTAGAGATGAATTCTGCAAAAAGTGGACTTATTAAATACCATGACAGCATTCCATGCAAGTGCTTGAAGAAACATAATTTTGATCAACACTTTCTACAGTTTGTCCAGGTTTTTCATATAGCAAACAAGAGAGGGAAAAGAGACAAAATGGGCAATATGGGATGAAATCCACCAAATACAAGAGGCTTCTGAGCTGCAGCAGTAACTTGAATTGCTGTTACCAAAGTTAGCCACAACTTGGTAGGAAATTGAACTGTGTTCCTAAAAAAGGATGGAACGAAAAGCTAGGTTGTTGTGTTCTCTCTTATCCACCCAGGGGGAAAAAAAAAGTTTCTAAATGTTTTTGTGTCATATTTACCAAATTAAATACATTTAGTATTCCCTCAGGCACCAATACCCAGGGAGGTTTTCTAGTGCAAAGCACAGAGATTTGAAATACCAAGAGCTCTGATCTCAAGGCAACTGGATTAAGATCCAACAAGAGGAGCCTTCTCTGTATCCCAATCTGTGGCCATCAAAGCACTCTTGGCCCCTGCAGTCTTGGCACCATCAACCAACACAATTGGGTTACCCCCATCTTTAGACTTTGGACACCTGGGATCCTGCAGTCAAGAATCACTCTGCACAAAAACAAGGACCCTGGATCTTGAATTTCCTGAGCAGTCTACCAGTTACAACCAGGAGGCAAATATCAGCAAAGTCTTTATTTAAAAATAAATAAATAAATACATGCACTGAAACAAGTATTTCCAGAAAAAAAAGTTTTTATTTCCACCAAACAACATTTTTTCCAGAAACTCCTGCTACTTTCAGACCGTGTCAGCAATATTACTCTGAATTCAGTCAACTCAGACTGAGTTCAAGTATGATTTCTTTCACACACACTTGAGTTCTACTGAACTAGAACTGAGTTACACAAAACATTAAGGCATTCGAAGCATTAACACACATACTCAATTCACCGTATGTAAGTTTTAGTTAAGCTATGGGTGCCATGTTAAGTATAAGCATAACTGCTTCCAGGATCCACGTCTAATCTAAATTAGTAATTATGGCTTAATATACATGTGAGATGGTAAAACACACACACACATGCACAGAGTAAATATTACCCTTTCTGAATGGGACTCAAAGTCAAGTGCCAGTAAGCAGGGAGGAAAATGGGAATTTGTTTTATTAGATTTCAGGAGAAGAAACTGTCCAACTTTGATGAGAATACCGATTTTAGCTCCTAATTATTATCTGAATGGAATCACTTTCATTTGCAATTACCCATTTCACTTTACGATTTAATAAATCATCACAGTGGGAAATAAATCAGCAGATAGTCATGCTTAAGCCTGAAATTTCTGGAGTAATTTGCATACAAGACATCATTTCAGAGAAAATACACTCTTGGTTATATTTTCACATGGTAGAAATAACTGCAAAGAATTAGAGATACAGCAGGTACAGATGTTTAAAAAAGATAAGCTACACTGCTAATATTTATGCATGGACACTTTATGATGATTGTGTGTTTTTATATAGCTCAGAAGTAGAATAACATCTTACTGAAAATTATGATCTTAAGCATTTTCTGTGATATTATGTAGACATTGCACTCTTTATTCTTCCACACAGAAGCCAACATTTCACTAACAATAATGCTATGCATCCATAGGAAAAATAACTGAAAAATTATAAGTTTAATTAACCAGAGGTGTGATCATGCATACTAGGTCAGTTTCAGGAAGGAGTCACATTCTGTCAAGTATTTAGAGAAAGGACACACTTTCTTATAAGTTTTCACTTTTTTTAAATCAATCATTCACATTTCCATATTTTTGCCTCAAGATGAGAAAACAGTCACAAAAGAGAAAAAAAAACCAAACCCTTTGCTAACAGTGGTGTTCATTCCAACCTTTAACTTCAGGGTGGAAATCAAACAAGAAGTTGATGATACAGTGTAACACATTATAAAAAGTTAATTGAACTCCAGACAAAAGAACTTTGACACTGATTGAGTTTACACTTCTTCCTGATCTTTATGTACTTCCTCAGCTTTCTTTTTATTATACATTAGAGAGCTTTCAAGAAAACTCGGTTCTAAACATAAGTACATGCCAATACATTCTCAGGAAAGTATATACTCTTACTGGAATAGTGTTCTCATTTCAGGAAATAAATACAGGAGTTGAACCCTGTAGCAGTTTATTTCACCACAATTGTTTTGGTACCTAAGAACAGCCCCCAAGACCATCATTAAGCTGTATTGTTTCTTTGCTAGAAATGCAAGTAAACCAGAAATGTCTCCAATTTGGAGGAAGCCCATGACATCTGAGGTCTGCAGTTTGACCCACAAAAACAATCCTGAGAACAATTTTAGTGCCTGTGATAAGAAAGGGAAAAAATCTGGTATTTCAGTTTGATGGTAGTATAAGATTCATACTGTTATAATCAACAGTTTCCCCATAGAAGGAGCTAAGTAATTATTATAAAGAAAAAAGGAATAAAGCCTCAATTGTTACAATATCTTTGCTGGTTTTTTCTTTTAAATTTGGATGCTGAACAAGATTTCACAAATTAGAATGATCCTCCATATGTGTAAAACTAGGGGAATACTGAGACAAGAAACAGGTGGAGAACATAGCTGGATCACAGGTTCTTTTCACCAAGAGGGCAGATAAAAAGGGGCTATGGATTAAACAGTTTGAAATACTGCAGATTAAAACAAAGTGAAAGTTCCAATGAACCGGGGGAAAAAAGGAAAACAAAAGAAAAGATACTCATAACCAGTACATTTGGATCAGAGCAGGAAGAAATACACAGAGTATTAGAGTACCAAGAACACTTTTTACCCACAAAAAGGGTGAGAGAAAAACATTCCTTTACAGCATAAAGCCCATAAGCAGAGGAAATGCAATAATCATACAGGAAAAGTAAATAAGGCAGAAGCTATGCAAAAGGAAATGCATAAATACAAAACTACAGAGATGAACAAAATGAACAGCTTGAGCTGTTGTAAAGAAAATGGAAATGCCCTGCCTAGTGGGGCACACGATAGCTGTGTCACTGTGCTAAGGCTTGTAGCAAAGAAAAAGATACACATGCTATGAAAGCAAAACAGCATCTTGGAGGAAAGTTTCTGCACTTTATGACTTTAATGCAATGCAAAATAGCACGGCTAAATGGTTTGTAGAACTCGGACTAGTGCCAGATGCAAAGACAAGGCAGCAGCAGGCAAAGAGTACACTGAATGCCAAATAGACAGTGGGGCACCAGCAAACCTGTGAAGCTACAAAAAGAGCTATGTAAGAGGGGAAAAAAATTGCAGCCAAAGGCAAAATTATTTAGCTTTACAAATGCATCACTAGGACAATGCAAATTATAAGCAAAATTCTGGGGGGGGGGGGGAGAAAGACATGCTAAAATTTTAGGCAAAGGGAAAAAGCACATAAACTATACAATACATAAATAGACATGCAAGCAACACCACCAGCACTAAAAACATTCTGCCAAGGCCTGTAACATCCACTGGCACCTCTACAAAGGTGTTACAGATTATTATGATATATTTACAGGACCAGAGCATCCTCTCCATAAACAGACTGAACCAGATAAAAGCACCTTAAGCAATACAGCATCCAGTTCACTGATTACTTTTGTGGTGTTAGAGTAGTGGAAGTAATAGAACAAGCAGAAAAAGAAGGCACTGTGGGTAACATCTGTAAGTTGTTAGTGCCAAAGAAATGTTTGAAAAACGGGAATGAAAGTCATGAACAGATGAATCAGTGTTTGCAAGATTAAGAAAACATGTGAGTCTAAGCCATATTTTAAGCATCACAAACAAGTTCCCCAAAGAAATCTTTCAGTAATTGTCTGAAAAAGTAGCATTCTCACTTCCCGAGGTTTGCCACAGTAAAAAGCACCAGAGATGAACACTGCTAACTCTGTATCTAAAACAGCTCTGCAGCAGGCCAAGAGCATCCGGACCACCTGGGAAAGCAGAAAACAGTGATAAAGCAGATGAACTGAACTAGTTTAATGGCTTCAGAGAGAAAACAAACAAATAAACAAACAAACAAAACAACAACAACAACAACAACAAAAACACAACAAAGAGAAGACTGCACACAAACTAAGATTACAAGATTATTCACATCTGATATTCTAACAAGGATCAGCTATTGAATATGCTGAATTATCGAGAACAGCAACTGAGAAAACTGTCGCTGTATGTTAAAGCACTGAAGTCTTTGAGACACAGAATTCTCTGTAAAATACTTTAAAGCTATGTGGGAATAGTCAAGCAGCTCTGGCTGAATTTGGCTTTCAAGTTAAGCCTACTACAGACATTTGCCAAACGTGACCAAAGATACTCAGCATTCAGCGAGCAGCTGGTGGCACATTCCAGGAAACACAGCGCAAGCAGCAAGAGCCAAACGCTTCTTGGAAACTGGGAGCATTCCTAGATTTGGGGAGAGGGAAGGAGTGTATTTCATGGACTGATAGACCTTTGTAAGGGTCTGTAAGCAAGAAGAACGTGGCAAATGAGTAAAACAGAAAGAAATACAAATCTGTTTCTCAGCCACTAGACACAAAATCCTATGTTTCACCTTGCAACCTATTAAGTCAAGATATGAATGTCAGTAGGCAACCACCCAGCATGCTAAGATAAACTACCACTGATTTCATTTTAAATGTGACTTGAAAGAGTGTAGGCACCCACAGCATTCAGGAACTGATTCGTGTTCCTCAGCCAGCACTGAGGCAGGATTTGGGCATCCCCAGGTGATACAGCCACTGCCCTCATCATCACAAGCAAATTATATCAACCATATCCCACTATTATAGAGCCACAGACATGACTGAAATGAACTTATATATTCCCTGTACTGATTCTGTTGTAAGGATAACAGCCGCTGCCGTTGTAAAGATAACAGATTAGGCTAGGTTGATCATAACCACCTTTGTTACGATCATGGCAAAAGCACGCAGTACGCCACGCCACAGGCTTCACTCAGACCCTGAGTAAGAGGGTGTCCTGCAGATGTTCTCTGCACAAACCAAAGACAAGTGCTTGCAACACTTCAGAAACAGGGTGGTTCTGACAACAGATGGCTATTCGCTCGCAGCATGTTTACACCGCTTAGCCAGGAATTTAGTCATATCCCTCTACCACAGTACCACAGCCAGCCAAAAGCCAAAGCTGGGTCAGCAACTAAAATTTTAGCCTCAACAGCTGCATAAAGCAAATAAATATGTCAATCCACCCTTGAAAGAAATAAATGCACAAGGATTCTCATTGACAATGTCTCAATAAAACATTCAGTGCCAAGATGCAGGCCTTAATATCTGCAGCAGGACACAAAATCAGTCATACATACAAAGTGTCCCGTAATGGTGACCCAAAACCTCCCAGGGGTCCTGTGAGGAGAAAACCATTTTCTCAGGATAAATCATGTTCTGGAAAAGAGCTGCATATGTGAAATGGAAAAATCTGTGGGTTTGGGGTTGTTTTGGTTTTGGTTTAAGTGAATGGGTACATATTTTTCCAAAACCACAGATATATCCACTCACTACAAACACAAGCATCCCTGAAATATGCTGAGAGTCCAACACTTGACCAGCAACCCAGGGAAAGCATCTGCACTTCTAAGTAGCTAGCATCATTGAAGACATCCTCAAAAATACTACATACCCACAAAAAAAGAGCGTGACAATCTATGGAAAGATGAGTCCAACTTTAAATCACCCACAAAACACGATGATTCATCCAATGTTAGGATCTAAAAAGAAAAGCTGTCAAATTCAGAGGGGAAAAAGTTAGTGGCCAAATAGAGGGGGGATGTTGAATGTTGAGTTTAAAAGAATGAGGATAGTGGTGACAACACAAGTTTTACCGTTATGAGAAAATACAATATACGTAATCAAGGTACAGTAGCTGCATTTAGTTGTGTCCTGTTGTATAAACAGGTCAAAAGATGTATTACAATAATCAGCTACCTGATGAGAGGGTGTGTAACTGGCATGTATAAAGGACCTTAAAATATTAACACTCAGAAGATATACAGGAAAAAGACAACTGCTGCACTAACTTCGTACACTCATTTTGGACTTCAGCAGTGAGTACATTCACCTTAGGAGCACTGTTTCTGAAGACAAACATGTTTTGGCTTTCAACACAGCTACTCCAGAGAATCACACTGCACCTTCCAAACCAGTCTACTTATAACATCCAAAGAGAGGAGGGTCTCAAGGGGAGAATGATGAACTTTACAAATGGCAGAAATGAGTGAAGAAAAAGATCCAAGGCTTTCAGCAGGATTTCAAGGCACAGAGCAAGCAGAGTGTCTTGTCTTGTTCGATGCACAGCTGGCAACGTATGAAGACTGTTTTGTAGAGTAGCTGGTCCAGTAGCACAGTTAAAGCTCAGTTCATTTTTTGCTCTTTAAGTCCACTGATTTTACTTTACATGAAGGATAAGGCTGCTCCTGAGCAGCCTCACGTTCACAAGCCCTGGTTCCTCATGGCAGACTTATACCACTCCGTGGTTTAAACCGTGGGACTTAAACTATTGGAGGGACAACACAGCAGGGCATAAGTAATCCAGGAGGTTCCTGGAATGCATCAATGATAACTTCCTTCTCCAAGTGACAGAAGAGCCAACGATGAGAGATGCCTGAGAGGGGCTGGTGGGGAATGTGAAGCTCAAGGGCAGCCTTGCCTGCAGTGATCATGAGATGGTGGAGTTCAAGATCCTTAGGGTGGTGAGGAGGGAGCACAGTAAGCTCACTACCTGCTGCTTCAGGAGAGCAGATTTTGGCCTCTTCATGGATCTGCTTGGCAGAGTACCATGGTGTCGTGGTTTGGGCTGGGCTGGCCACTAAAACAAGTAACAGATGCTCTCCTTTACCTCTCTCCCCTTCAGAGAAGGGAGAGCATCTCCCTTCAGAGGAGAGGAAAGAAAATGAGAGATACTTATCAGTGAAAAAGAAACTAAACTATTTTAATGAATATTAATAATAAAATGAAAATATAATCATATTTTTAAAAGAAAATAATGAAATATATACAATATATACAACCTGTACCAAGCTCCCAGGACGATGATTACAGCACCGGCAGGCACTGGGAGAGTCCCAGATTGGACTCAGTGATGGATGGGAGCTGATATGAGGAACTGGATTCAGGAACACACAGATTGGGATCAAAGGCAGACAAAGAGACAAAGTCCTCATACACCAGCCGTTGAAGAAAGAGGACTGACCCTTTGATCCCTCAGCTAAGCATGATGCATATATATATATATATATATCATATACATATATATATCATATACTAAGCATGATGCAGATGGGATGGAATACCCTGTGGGCCAGTTTTGGGTCACCTGTCCTGTCCGCTCCTCCCTGCAAGCACGAACCCTCTACATTCTTCTGCTTCCAATCCTCCAATGGGGCAAATAACCAAGTTAGCTGACCTTGGGTGTTATAGCAATAAGTATAAGCAAGAGCCTCTCTGCATACCATTCCTCAGTATTTATTATAAACATCAGGACTATCTCTGCTAGAAGCCAACACTGTCTGAAAAATATGCCGTTAATTTCAGAGTTCACTTAGTTAGAAGAGGCTTAGCTGAACAGCAAAACTACTGAAAAGAAAATTGGTCACCCGGGATATTAACAAGGCTGAGGTACTCAGCAACTTTTTTGCCTCAGTCTTCACTGGCAAGGGCTCTAGCCACACCACTCAAGTCACAGAAGGCAAAAGTAGGGACCAGGAGAATGAGGAACTGCTCACTGCAGAAGGTGAGGTTCAAAACCATCTAAGGAACCTGAAGGTGCACAAGTCCATGGGAGCTGATGAGATATATCCTCAGATCCTAAGGGAATTGGTGGATGAAGGTGCCAAGCCACTATCCATCATATTTGAGAAGATATGGAAGTCCGCTGAAGTTCCCACTGACTGGTCAGTCTCACCTCTGTGTCCAGCAAGATCATGGAGCAGATGCTCCTGGATACTATGCTAAGGTACATGGAAAATAAGGATGTGATTGGTGACAGCCAGAATGGCTTTACTAAGGGCAAATTGTGCCTGACAAATTTGGTGGCCTTCTACAACAATGTTACAGCGCTGGTGGATAAGCAAAGAGCAAGTGATACCAGCTACCTGAACTTGTGCAAAGCATTTCATGCTGTCCCACACAACATCTTTGTCTATAAATTGGAGACATGGATTTGACAGATTGACCACGCAGTGGATAAGAAATCGGCTGGACAGTCACACTCAAAGAGTTGTGGTCAATGGCTCAATATCCAAGTGGAGATCAGTTACAAATGGTGTTCTGCAGGGGTCAGTACTGGGACCGGTGTTGTTTAACATCTTTGTTGGTGACATGAACAGTGAGATTGAGTACAATCTCAGCAAGTTTGCCCATGACACCAGGCTGTGTGGTGTGGTCGACACACTGGAGGGAAGGGGTGCCATCCAGAGGGACCTGGACAGGCTTGAGAGGAGAGCCTGTGCAAATTTCATGAAGTTCAACAAGGCCAAGTGCAAGGTCCTGCACGTGGGTCAGGGCAATCCCATGCACAAATACAGGCTGGGCAGAGAATGGATGGAGGACAGCCCTGAGGAGAAGGATTTTGCGGTGTTGGTTGATAAGAATTTCAACATGAGCCAGCAATGTGAGCTTGCAGTGGAGAAAGCCAACCGCACCCTGGGCTGCATCAAAGGAAGCATGGCCAGCAGGTCAAAGGATGTGATTCTGTCCCTCTACTCCACTCTCGTGAGACCTCACCCACAGTACTGCGTCCAGCTCAGAGCCCCCAGCATAAGAAGGGCATTGATCTGTTGGAGCGACTCCAGAGGAGGACCACAAAAACGACCAGAGGGCTGGAGCACCTCTCCTATGAAGGCAGACTGAGAGATTTAGGGTTGTTCAGACTGGAAAAGAGAAGGCTCCGGGGAGACATTATAGCAGCCTTACAGTACTTAATGGGGGCCTACAGGAAAGATGGGAAGGGACTCTTTATCAGGGAGTGCAGTGATAGGATGAGGCGTAACAGTTTTAAACTAGAAGAGGGTAGATTTAGATTAGATATTAGGAAGAAATTCTTTACTCTGAGGGTGGTGAGACACCGGAAGAGGTTGCCCAGAGAAGTTGTGGACGTCCCATCCCTGGAAGTGTACAAGGCCAGGTCAGACAGGGCTTTGAGCAACCTGGTCTAGTGGGAGGTCTCCCTGCCCAGGGCAGCGGGAGTGGAACTGAATGATCGTTAAGGTCGCTTCCCACTCTAACCATTCTATGATTCTATCACACAGTTAATCCTACAAAAATGACAGGACTGACTTCCAGGACACCAAATAAATTTTCAGAGAATTTGCTGGCAGAGCTCTTTATTTTACATGTTAAAATTAATTAAGGCTTGTGTTCTTTAAGAAATATAGTATATGTTGATCTTTGTCTCCAACAAGCTGAGAAGAATACAGTAACTTCAAATGTTCTGTACTACATTGATACTTAATAAAATACTTCATGTTGCAAGATTGGAATAAACCAGTTCTTAATTAAAATGAAATAACAGCTGATGTACTAAGTTTCAGCAACTGAATATGCTACAGAGTAGTTCTGATAAGTAGTTCTCAAAATGAACCACTTTGATTCAACTCATCTCCAGTAATCCCACCAATCTTTTTTCTATGTCCAACCCAGATTTATTCAGATTGATCATACATGACTAGTAAACTAACTGCAAGAACTGCTCACTTAACTATCTCCATGTGAAATACCTTTACTCTCAAGTAAACAGTGTGTTTTTGTATCACCAACCTTAAGCAATTATAAATTGGGCATTTAAAAAAAAATACTTCACTATTAGGTTGGAGTAAGAAGATTTTAAATCATAGAATCATAAAATGGCTTGGGTTGGAAGGGACCTATAAAGGCCATCTAGTCCACCCCCTCTGCAATAAGCAGACACCTTCAACTAGATCAGGTTGCTCAGAGCCCTGTCCAACCTGACTTTGAATGTTTCCTGGGATGGGGCATCTATCACCTCTCTGGGCAACCTCTGCCAGTGTTTCACCACATGTGTAAAATGTCTGTAAAAATGCCTTCCCTACATCTAGTTTGAATCTAACCTCTTTTAGTTTAAAACCATTACCCCTTGTCCTATCAACACAGGCCCTATTAAACTCTGTCCCCATCTTTCTTATAAGCCCCCTTTAATTGTTGAAAGGACAAATTCCAAAGAAGCACTTGCTTCCTTAAAGAAATAGCTTCAGTCACGTTTTCAAGGTTTTCTCCAAAAACTGAGAACTAGAAATACTTTTAGGATGACAGCTAAAATTTACATTAACCATGAACCCAGGAATATAAGCTGTAAGAAAAAGTAGTATTATGAAACTGCCATGTTTGAGATGTGTGATACACACTCAGCTGTGTTACATTATTTGATTATTTAATCTACATCCATACCACAATGCTGGAATCACAGAGAGTATTTCATCAGCCTGAAGGTTGTGTGGGTTGTGGTGTTTGTTTGTTCAACACACATGCACCAGGTATTAAACCTCCTCATTTTTCATCATCATCTTACATTTTCTTCAACCTCGTATGTATTCAAACTTATTAACAAAGTGAATTTTTACATATGTTTATTCGCACTTTTGCTGTTACTCAGTGTGGAGATATGAGGGAAACTAACTTCTAGTATGTAGAGCTTCAGAGAACCTAGTTAGTTTTTTAAAAATCATCACCACCCCCTTCTATCAGCTTACTTCTTTCCCTAGAAAGGGCACATAAGTACAAAGATAACCAAGACCTCCATTTACACAAGAAAACACAGAATCAATGTAATCAAATGCTAGTGGATGGAAAACATTAAAGAAACTATAAAATATTTCTAGGGTCAATTACCCAGAACACAGAAAGTTTTGACAGTGTTGGTGTATGAGCTCAGACATACAGAATAAAGCACTGGTATTTAAATGATTGATTTGAGCTTAATAAGAAGTGAGACTAATTTGCTATGCACAGAATTAGTAGAAGCATTTCAAAGAACAAATAACCAGAACCCACAGTTCCATGTAATTTATTCCTTATATTCATTTCTAAGATTTCTAGTGTACCTAGTAATAAAAATTTGAAGTGGATAAGAGGGTAATTAGGTTTTGTGTCAACGTCTGTATGGATTTTCATTTTCTGACAGTACTAGGAAGCTATATTGCCAGCACCTGGAATAGTACAGAGTACGTTTGAGGTCCCCATTGGTGGGAAAATGAACACTGTATGCCTGATTTAAACAAAAGACCCTTCTCAGTAGTTTTCTAGAACATAATAAACTGCAGTACAGCATGGCAGACTGTAGTCTGGCAGAGGAAGTAACAAATACATCCAGGCTTTTTGTGTTGAAGCTTATTGTTTTTCAGCAACAGATTCGCTTAGATACCTCACTGCCAGTAGCAATAAACTGTGTATTTAGTCCTTGTTTACATTTATGGCACAATTTTACTTTTAAAGAAATGTAAAAGAAAACATATGCCCCATCACAATAGTCTGTCTTGCTGTTTAACATCAGCTGTAATGATCTTTCGAGAGTCTGACTGAAAGCCTGGTGTTTCTCTACATGATGTCCCTTTAGTCTCTTGGAAAACATCACAGAATGCCTGCCGTGTAAAATTAGGCCTAATCTTAATTATCTTGCTGTCTATTTCCTGAGCTTAATTAACTTTTCTGAGTGCTTTTCTACACTGCAATGAAGACTAAACCTATTCTGTCTTATTCAGCATTTCATAATTTCTTTTTCCTCTGTTCCTAGGACAACGAAAAGCTCTTCGCAATACTAATTACTATGGCAAAAGCTAAGATATGAGATTTGAAAGAAAAGCTATAACAAAAAATTTGAGAACATACTGCCATGCATACAAATAGAAGGGCAGAAATCCGCAAATGTGCAGAGCTAATCCATTCTAGCCTCTAAATGAACTGACTGTAGATATTTAATTATCTTGTTAAGTAAATTCAGATTACACGATTCAAACATTAGTCATTATAGGTCATCAGGCTGTTTCAGGTGAAGTACAAATTGTCTACAGTCCACAGTGCTCAAATAAGTTTAGAGTAATACAGCAGCTAATTCCAATGACCAAGACTTCTCCCTTAGTGCTCACTGAAATTTTCCTATATCTGGCCACTTTTCTCGCAAGGGAGAACTACACAATGAAGGTTGAGCCCAAAAAAAGGACAACAACCTTCTTCTTAAGTGGTTTAAGATTTGAATCAGAGTTCCACCAGCTTGTGGACTTGTAAATTGTTTTCAGTTCATGGAGCAACTGTATTAATTCCCACTAAATTGGAGGGCAGTTTGATTAAAAGATCAAGTGAAACATTTCTCAGTTCCTAACCTTCCAGCACTAGGCTAATGGCGTAAGAAACCATTGCTTAGATAAAAGTGCCACAGTCTTCAACCATAAACCTATCACCTTACTGTATTTATTGTCTCTTGAAGTCAGTGACCTGCTCTTTGTGCTACATTAGTCACTTTATAAAAAGTGACTGCTAGATAGCAGCCGTTCAGTTAGTTTTCTTAGATCTCCTTAGCATGAGACTGAATTTTAAGACAACCATTGGATTAGCTAGATACACTAATTTAAACTTCCATGTAAGAGCAGCAAGAACATTATTTGTTGAAACCATTCAACAGCAATGGACTCTCTGCAAGTGAGTATTAACAGAACTAGTATCTACTTGTGTTCACCTGCCTGGGGTGGTTTATATACTTTGGGATTCAATTCTCATTAAGAGCTGCAGCGAAACATATATACATGTGTGTGTAAAGCCACTCAATAGAGATGTGAAGAGGAAGGAGGAGAAATACGTATGTCCCTGGCTATTTTGAAATGAAGAGTCTGACCAACAAGGAAAGTAATACATGTGCTCTTATCCTTATATTTACTTACAAAGAGCAGCAGGCAAATAAATGAAGTCATATAAAGAGACACAGATGTTCAACAAGTTACTTCTGTACAAAGAGAAAAAGTGGCTGCATTTTAGAAGTAAGAGTGTAGGTTTCATACCCATGCATGCTCGTGTACAAAGCAGTATGTACCTTCTGCTGTCTCTGGTATGAAGCAGGTGATTAGGAGTGAACAGATTGAGGGACTAACTGTCATGTAGGGTAAGTGTTAAAGGAAAGCAATCTCATGTTATCCCATCTGCATCACCACGAAGCTTTCAACTACTACTTGCTTGTTAAAATGGAGTGAAATGAACAACTAGTGAAACAAGAACTAAAATAAACCCTAGAAGTAACCATTGGTAATAGCAGTTTAAAGCTCACTTAACTCATAGGCTTATTTAAAAATAACAACATTTCTAGCACCACTTAGAAAAAATTTGCTCATGCCTGCATACGCAGTGAGTTTCCAGGTATGCTTCATGCTTGCTAGAAAATATACTAGTTTTATTTGATCTAGATGAATGGGGAAAAAAAAAGTAATTCCTGCATCTGCTGAAGCCACTAGTAGCTTATTGATGCATTCAACTGAGCCCCTTCCAGGTTTTCTCTACTTTTATTAATATATATCTTGGCAGCCAGTAGAAACAACAAAACATAGTAATTCAGAAGGTAGAGAAAAAGCCGATACACAGCTAAAGAAAAACATAAATCAACACTTAAAGCAACTTTTTTTCCCCATGCTTTTGCTTTTTCCTCTCAGTGTGCGTACTGATGGTTTTCTACAGCTATGTCTTTACAAGAGCTATCACTCAAACTAATACTAATTTAACATATTAACATATGAACATACTTCTCTGCTCTTGCAAATCACAGATTTCTTCCTGTATTTTATGGGGTTTTGAGAATACAGGTCTCAGAAGCCACAGAAGCACCACTTGACACACACACAAACATAATGCAAACATATCCATGCATAATATACATAGAGAGCTCCTATGTCCATTCATTGATTCTTTCCTTCCTCCATGCTTCCATTGCTACCCAAATGAATATCCACTCCTTCACTTTACAGATTCCAATACATTTTAGCTTACAGCACTTCCATCTAAAGATACCCCTAAAGTTTTGCAAGAAATTAAAACATTTTCAAAATAGGAATGAGTTATTAGAAGGATGTGCTTCTATAAAATAAGTATACTTTCTGAATTCTAAAACCTGTAGGGTTTTTTTTAGATGCCTTTGAATCCAGACTCTTTGTATATGGGGCAAACTGGCTGATATAAATCAAAGGCAATACTATCTTTTAACATAGTCAATATAGATATGTATATATTTATACACACATAAATATATCTATATCTGTGTACATCTTGACTATGTTAACAGGTAGTACTGCTTTTGTTTTATATCAACTGGTTTGCCATATATCAGACAGCACTCCTGTAACTCTCATGTTTTAATACTTTTTTCATCCCAGTATCTTCAGTGTGACTTTTGCAGCCATATGGCCGGGTTTACTTCATTTTTGTTCTGGCAATGCACAGGGATTTCCAAACTCTGCAAATCATACTTTGCAAATACCATTAGTTTAAGTCAAAATCATGAAGCAATGAAAGAGCAGAACATCCCAGTATTTCTTTTTCATTTGTCAAGTGGAATTTGCAAGAAACATGAATATGTATTTTTTCTGCCCTTCTTACCACTGCCATTCCCACTTGCATAGTCATTACAAGATAGACATCACTTGAAACACTATTTGCAAACAAGTACGAGGAAATAATTCAGTTGTATATTTCCCCTTTTCCAATGCAACATTATTTTGCACCCATGCAGTCACTGTTACAAACAAATCTGCCACTGGGCCCTCTACTCTTAATACTATGTTGTGAGAACTGTGAAGAATAAACACAACAGCACAGAATGCTATTAAATATTTAGACTATGATTTGATACCTGCTGGAGAGTAAGTCATATGAATTTTATGTGAAATCTAGAACAATACATCCTCTTTCAGAAAGCAAACCAATAAAAACTGTTGCCTTGTAATATCACAAATGTGCATGTTTGCTGTTACATCTAAATTATGGAAGGGACCAAGAAACTGAAAACTGGCAAATAACAGAAGAGAAAAACAAGAAAGGTGACACAGCTCAAATCTAATATAAATTCAGCTGGCAAGGTCAGACTGCACGTTGCTTTTCTGTGGGCACTCACAGGGTCACCCAAGCACCAGGAGTTGGTGGTAACAGGCAATTTCAATGTTTAACACCGGAACAGAGCAGGATATAGGCTAGTTCTTCCCAAACTTGGGGTCATCCCTTAAACAGAAACATGAGACTGCAGCTTAGTTTGGAAGTAACAGAGAATAGAAGTGGAAAGTAACTTAGGTGAAAATAATAATAATAACATTTCTGGTTCTTAGGAAGGACGGCACAGAAAAAAAAAATCAATAGCCTTCAGCAAAGCTGACTTCTATAACCTTACAGACATGGTCGCTGAGGTCTCATGGGATGGATGTCTAAAAGAGAAGGAAATAAGGAGAGCTGCTAACATTTAAAGGGCACAAGTGCAAGTTATCACAGTGCACTGAAAAGATAAGGAAGGCTTGGAAGACACCTACTTGGCTAAATCAGTTTTTTAGTCATTTCAAAAAGAAAGCTCAAAGTAGAAATTAGGTGAGCTTATTGTTTAATACCATTAGTAATTTAAACAAACATGAGAAGAAAATCTAGAGAGACCAATCTTTGAAGAGTTAAGGAGAAATTAAACTTATTTGGTAAGTAATTTAATAAGAAGGCAACAGCTGAATGAACTGTTTTGATACACAATGGAGAGGAAGTGCTGCTTCACAGTTCTCAGTGACTGATGTATTCAATACCAATTTGCCTCCTTCTTTGCTCAGGATGTGATCGATGCTTAACGTGACCAGCCCCAGTGACAGAGAGCCAAGAACTGCAGCCGCTGCAGGTTAAAGGGCACGTTGGATGTTTTCAAGCCAGCAGTGCTGTTGAACTTCACCTTTGAATACACTGAGGCCAGTGCCTCCATGAACAGTGGAGCCCATCTAACGGCACACTGGGGCTGAGAGGGGACGAGAGGAACCTACCTCCTTGACAGCAATCTGTGGTTTATCAGCCCATTCTACTGTCCTAAAACCAGTGCTTACAAAAGACCAAAGGAAGCAGCTCCAGAATGGCTAGCAGTTATCTTTTGGATTTCAGAAAGGACCTGGACCCGCTCAGAAAACTGAGAACAGAAAAACCACCTGGTGTCCACCTGTAAAACAGGGAAGAAGAAAGGAGAGAACTTTGGACTTAGAGCCCTGTCAGCTTACCTCCATTTCCTAGAAAACAGGACAACAAGAAAGTTTAAGCACCACAAAGGTAAAAAGTGAATAAGAATGTGCCCCATATAGTAGTATTGAGCTATTCTCGCTTCCTTCCTCTACCAGGGCATAGATCCTTCTGAACAGGGGAGAAATAATAAGTGTTAATACCTTTAATTTAAGCCTCAATTATAAAGCTGTTTCAGATTATGCTCTTGTAAGAAATAAGAAAGCAAGTTAAGAAAAAGAAACATGCTAAATAGCAAAAGTATTATCAGCAGGTTAGTGACAAGCTGGAAGAGGGCAAGGAGTGAGGTTTTACAAAAGTCTATCCCACACACAGAACTATTCAGTGTTTCTTTACTAGCTTGGATGAAATAAATAACAGGTATGCTTAGTAAATTTACAGGTAATATTGATCTGGAAGGAACTAAGTTGAAGGACAGGATTAGAATTCAAAATCCTAATTAACTGACTTCTTACTGACTACAGCAGAAGTTAGGCGGCTCTCACTAAGAGAAAATGCAAAGCTCTACATTTAGAGGTAATCAGCTGCACAGTCATAGGGTAACAGACAACTGCACACACAGCTGCACTGCAGAAAGAGATCTAGGAGTTAATTGGTGCATTTTGTGATCCAAGGGAAAATGCATAATGGAATAGGTTTTATCACCCATGAGAATTTCTTCACTCATTTAAGTGACAGAGTTGCCCTCAGCTGGAAAGACATGCCCCATTCTGGGCACTAATTCAAGAAAGATATGAACCAGCTGGAAAAAGGCAATAAGAATCATCAAAGGTTTGGGAAACAGGAAAGGCCGAAAGAATTCAAGTTACTCAGTCTAGACGGATGAAGAGGAATGTGACAAAAAAACAATGTACATTAGAATAAACTCTTAAGGTCCATTGTCAACAGGACAATACTGATCTTAAAAATTGAAAGCTTTACCTTGCATGCCAACAAAAAAGTCTTAACATCCAAGACTTTTAAAAATGCAATACTGCCTATAACCATTCCTGTTTGAGAGAAGACTGGACAAACCTCCATGACAGATAGGCAGAAGTAGCATCACAATGATTCTCTAATAGAGTTCACAATTAATTCAAATAATCGAGTAAAAAGAGTTGGAGTTGGGGAAAGAGGTGACTGGCCATCTTGCAGAAAGTATACATCTGATTTATTTGAATTACAGTTGTGTAGGGGTGGCTTCTCTGAGAAGGTGCCAGAAGCTTCCCCCACGTCTGGTAGAGCCAATGCCAGCCAGCTCCAAGCCAAACCCAATGTTGGCCAAGGCCGAGCCCATCAGCAGCCACTGTACTGCTTCTGGGATAATATATGTAAGAAGGGGGGGGGAAATGGCTGTGCAACAGCAGCTGGAGAGAGTGAGAATATGTGAGAGAAACAGCCCTGCAGACACCAAGTCAGTGAAGAAGGAGGGGGAGGAGGTGCTCCAGGTGCCAAAGTGGAGATTCCCCTGCAGCCCATCATGAAGACCATGGTGAGGCAGGCTGTCACCCCGCAGCCCATGGAGGTCCATGGTGGAGCAGATATCCACCTGCAGCCCATGAAGGACCTCACACCAGAGCAGGTGGATGCCCGAAGGAGCCTGTGACCCTGTGAGAAGCCCGTGCTGGAGCAGCTTTGTGGCAGGACCTGTGGACCTGTGGAGAGGAGCCCATGCTGGAGCAGGTTTGCTGGCAGGACTTGTGACCCTATGGGAGACCCACCCTGGACCAGTCTGTTGCTGAAGGACTGCCCCACAGGGAAGGGATCCACGCTGGAGCAGTTTAAGAAGAACTGCAGCCTGTGGGAAGGACCCACGTTGGAGAAGTTCATGGAGGACTCTCTTCCATGGGAGGGACCCCATGCTAGAGCATGTGTGAGTCCTCCTCCCACTGAGGAAGAAGGAGCAGTAGAGACAAGGTGTGATGAACTGAGTGGAGACATGGGGGAAGTTGTTGCAAGAATTAATATTTATTTTTCACTACCCCACTCTGATTTGATTGCCAATAAATTAAATTAATTTCCCCAAGTCGAGTTTGTTTTTCCCATGATGGTAACCACTGAGTGATCTCCCTGTCCTTATCTCGACCTACGAGCCTTTCATTATATTTCCTCTCCCCTCGTCCTGCTGAGGAGGGGGAGTAATAGAGTGGCTTGGTGGGCACCTGGTGTCCAGCCAAGGTCAAACCCACCACAACAGTAAGGATGTCACATACTTCAGGCAGGCCTCTTTTCCCTTTTATTCTGATTCTCCGTGACTTCTGCATCCAAACTTTGTGTTGCATTGCCCTTTAAATCTCATTAGATTGTCAATTTATGGTACACATTCTTTGCAAATCTGATATTACCTCTGTCTTCAGGAATCATGAAAAGGCAGAAAGTAATGATGTAGTTCTAGGTTAGTATTGGTGAGCTTTGCCAATGGAAGATGGGATTAAAGAAACAGAAGACAACTAATTGATGTTCAGTGTCTCATTTAAAGCTACACATCACTTAAAGCATACAACGCTTTCTCATGCGAAGCCATTATCTCTGCTACAATTATCTCTGTATATTACCCATGGTGGTATTTGTCACTTGGGCAGACAATTCAAATGTGATACCAGAAATACGGCAGTAGATGGCATAATTACACTGTGATCTAGTGGAAATTTCAGCTCCACTCTTCTCTTTTGATGAAATAATTCAGACCAAATATTAAAAAGAAAAAAAAATAAAAAGCTCTATACCCAACACATTCTGCTCTCAAATTGAGGAAGCATGATGTTGGCTGATCAACTATATGAGCAGAAACAATGCAGTGGAAAATGAAGCGTTGTTTTCTTGTTATAGAAGGTTGTGCTCTAGCTCAGAATCAAGCTGAAATTCAGTGTTTAAATTCCTTTCTGGCAATTACAAGCAATAAAAACTTCAGAAAATAAACTCATCATGTTCTTATGTAGATTTGTAGATAATGTGGTTAACATTACTAACCCTTGCTTTAAGATTATTTTCTTCCCTACAGATTTTAAGGCAAGGCTGATTGGACGTTATAGTATTGGTGTTTTTTAAGAAATCATAATTACATTTAGAACTAACTGTATATCTGAATTTTTCCCTTTATCTTCACAGCTATCATAGCTTTTCAGAAATTTCATCTGCAGTTATTTTAAATTACAGTAAAAGCCCTCAGTACATTTCAGACTGATCTCAAAGTGATGAGTAGATATTAAAGCATGTCATTGTAAAAAAAATGACACCATAAACAATGTAATATAACAGCTTCAGAGCCACAGGCAGCAGTAAAACTAAGCTTCCACTATCAGTAGGGGTTAGCAATACTTTGAAGAAAACTGAATTGCATGGTGCTTGTTTCCTTTGCACTTAAGAATGTTTCAAGATGCACAGTCTTGCAAAATACTTTGATTTTTCTAGAGTGCAGAATAAACTCTTTAGTAGATATCACCATTATCTTGCTCATATGATCCTCATTCACTGAACTGGCTCTCAGAAGGAATCAAAACAAGAAAAGAAAGAGATCCTCAAAAAGCTGTAGCGTCAGAGTAGCTAATACCCTTAACATGTGACATAGCACCTGGAGACAGCAGTGCCCCACAGGCAACACCAACTCCTCTTAGAAACGCAGGTCCCCTCTTCGGGATCACCATGTGTCCCCTTTCTTCAGCTATCTTTACTGCTGCCTTTCCTCGTTTAGAGAAATAATGCAGAAAGAGGTACTGTCTAGAAAATATTCTATAATTTATGCGTAAGTTTTGGAGACTGTGGGTCAATATGATGTTCTTACGGGCAGTTTAGGTAGATACAAACATCACCATACCCTCCCCATTTCATTATCTCTTCTTTCCTAACTCTTGGAGGCAAGCATAATCTGCTTCTAAGTTGCACTCAGAACTCAGGTTTATTCTCCTGAACTTGGTTTATTCTCCTGCTCGTACACTGGGTATGCAAAATTTTCCTATACCAGAAGAGCCTTCTGCAGTCTTCAATGGGTTCTTCTACCATCTAGAAGATCCTTTTATAGCACCCTTGGACAAAAATACCCACAAAGGAGGAAAGATCTGGATCTTCTTACGAAAGACTTTGCCAGGGAGGACTGAAGACTTGAAAAAAGAAACTGTCCTTCCTGAACCCCGGTTCAGGGGTTTTGTTTAAGCAAAGAGGTTCAGGCAGACAAGTTTTGTCTCCTTTGTGTATGGTAATAGGCTTACTTACATGATCAAATTTCTTCCTACAAGACCATCATCTGAGTGATTCACTGTCCAGGATGTTTATGCTCACTGAATAGAGCATTTTCATGTTGTTCTTATTACTTGGTGTGCAGCCTCCACAGCAGAAAGAGGGTAGATTTAGATTAGATATTAGGAAGAAATTCTTTACTCTGAGAGTGGTGAGACACTGGAACAGGGTGCCCAGGGAAGCTGTGGAGGCCCCATCCCTGGAAGTGTACAAGGCCAGGCTGGATGGGGCTTTGAGCAACCTGGTCTAGCTGGAGGTGTCCCTGCCCATGGCAGGGGGGATGGAACTGGATGATCTTCAAGGTCCCTTCCAACTCTAACCATTCTATGGTTCTATGATACACTAAAGTTTAGCTGTGAAATCTCAGCATATCTGTGAACTGGGATACTCAGGGGAGAAGTAGCATGCAATTAGTGTAGGTTTTGGCTTGGGGTTCTGCTTTTTAGGTTTTTTAAGTGTTTGTTTTGTTTGTAGGATTTTGATTTGAGTGATCTACTAAGATTCCAGTAAGACTTTAGAATCATAGAATGGTTTAGGTTGGAAGGGACCTTAATGATCATTTAGTTCCAACCCCAAGGGGACTTTGTGCAAGGGGAATTAAATTCTCAAGGACAAGTTTCACCTGCCTTAAAATTAAGATGTCTCTCCTCTACATCAGACATTAAGCATTCCTGTCTACCTGTCATTCAGTCTATACGAACCTCTGAAAGTTTGGACCTTATAGCCAAAACGTTTATTATTTTCTTATGAACATCGTTACTATTCAGTGTACTGGCTGTTCAAAGAGCGCTCTGTGAGAGACTGCCCTAGTTTACTTGCACATGAAGATGTAGTATGTCTTGCTGGAAGCTGTGGTATTCCCAAATCAACTTTTTAGAGTGCTTGGGAGTAGTCCAACTACCTCCAAACTTTATAGCATAAGCCTCTATGTTGCACATTAGAAACTATCAAAAGGAACAGTTCCCCTGGATTTCTCTCCCAGCCCAAAGCAATTTCAAATGCATATAAACAAACCTACTAAAATCATCAATAATACTCAAACAATTTGAGATGCCTTGCAACATGCCTTTGACTTGAGGGCATAATCACAGAGAACAGCATTACCGTTCCCAGAGAGAAATATTTCAATGTGAGATGATGGCAAGGGACTCTTCAGACCTTGCAGATTCTATTCTCATGATCAAGTCAAGTTGCACCTTGAGGGGATTTAATTTAGTTTCTAAACAAAACAAGCTGGTTTGGGGAAAATGTTTTGCAACAGAAATGTGTTGTGTAATTCTTCCTCTTCTTTCTCCTCTCCCACTGCAGTACCTCCTGGAGCCCCAATGAAGTTTCCAAAATAGAATATTCATGATTAGACTCTCTTCTCTCAGTTATTTATCCTTTGCAGGTAATGGAACTTCGACAAGTTTGAGTCCACACATAACAAGGAGTCTATGGCCTTCATCCAACCCCTCACAATATTCTCTGCTGGAGAATCCGTTCCATTTCTGGTTTGGGGTTTATTTTGTTGTTGTTGTTTGCTTTTGGCTTGGTTTGATTTTTTTTAAGAACTGAAGCCATCTAGATCCTTCCAGATTTTGTATTTTTATTTCTGTCACTGCCCTGGCAGCATTCTTCTTTACCACAGGAAGATGTTCTCAGGCTCTGTCTTACAAGTACTCTCTCTGAAAGAAGTCAGAGGCTTTTACATATTTATCTAGTAACAGGTGTTCTCTTGCTCAGTGTCTTTTCACATAACATCTGTCCCAATTCCCTGTTTGCCCATAAAAGTCAAGTCCTGCTTGCCTCACAGGACATAAAATTGTTCTCTGGAACCAAATAAACTTTCCTTTTGTGTCAATGGCTTCCCTCAGTATTATTAAGACTACTGTTCTGTCAGGATACTAGACAGTGTACAGCTGATATTAAAAAAAAAAAAAAAAAAAAAACAAACAACAAACAACTCAACCACACCATTTACTCTAGGTTAACAGATCAAAACCGTACTCTACATTTTGCCAGAGGAATGCCTGTTACACTTTAAGAGAAACTTTATGACAGTTGTATTACAGTTCATGATCTTTGTCCATACTGGGCAAACTCTGCCAACGTTTTCAAATGCAAATACTCGTGTAAGCTTTTTCCACCCTATAAGTAAGGACATGTTTCTCCTTGTACTAATTGTAAGGGCCCATATGTTTTTTCTGGACCACAGCTTGGATCTCCACATGCTCATATGCTACAATTTCTTTCACTGTAGTATTCCAAATTCTCAAGTCATCTCTATTGTTTCAGGCACTATCTACCTTCAGAAATAGACCAAATCCACTATCTGCCAAGTTGTAGCTGCTTTGTCAAGCATCCATTGTTTTTCAGAGTTTTTATTTGGTATCCAATCTTTTATTGAATATATCTTGCTAAGCAGTAGAAACCAGCTGCTTAACTTCAATCTTGCTATAACTCCCTCTGCTCAGTAAAATCATGTCTCCTCCATGTTTAATGTTTGCAACTGAATTCTTCAAGTTCCTATGTTTACATCTAGAGTTGACTCTATAGAACAGATCCTTTGATGTAACTGAATGTCACCACACCTAGGAAGCCCCTCAGATATGCCATATCCCAACAGTAACTGCTTCCTGAAAACCTGCATTATCACTCTCTACCTATTTGTAGGGTCAAGCATGGTTTAATTTTTCTCAGCCTATCTTTTCCTTCTAATCGCTCCACCCAGAAGTGCGTTAGCCCACTACTACATGTGAGATGCAGTAAGATGGTTACACAGAGTTTCGATTCCAGATGCCTGTAAGCTACAAAAAGCAAGCTTTTCCACCACCCATTCCTCAGGCATCTGTGATCTCCAGCTCTCCTGCAGGAAACAGCCAAGGCTGCCTGCAACCACTCAAGAAGGCACACAAGCCACTCCTGAACAGGGCAATGCCTCACCAGAAAGCAAGACAGACGAGTTACTACTATTAAACATCTTTCATTTTTCAGCACCTGTTAATTGAGTATTGTGCTACTCAATAAAGAGACTACCAAGCATTCTGTGAACACAGACAGGCCTTTTTCTGGACAAAAATTAACAGCTGCCTCAAGTTTTGTGGCACCTGCATTTTTAAAAGAGCTTGAATTTCATGCAAGATTAATTGAACTGGTGCTTCACAAACGCAAGTGTTTATCACTCCTGTGTATTTTTGCAACAAACTGTAGTTCTCCAGATTTGGAACCCGATTTTAATCTTCAGTTTCCTGTGATATCTTTGGACTCCCTTCCAATGAACTAGCCCAAAATAGAAGTTTTACAGTCACTTTACTGAACCAAGAGTATGTTGTTACAGTACTAATTTGAAAATAGTGTTTGAAAAGATGATGTAGCAAAATAGACACTGCACAGAAAATAAAATACAGATGTAAGTCATTGACAGATCAATTCAAAGCTACTGAGATTTACTATGGTTATTAATAAAATTAAATTATGATTATGAAGAAATGTTTCAATACAGCATTGGGACTTGCTCATGAAGTAGCAGCTAGGCTGTCAGAAAAAACTTCAGGATTGTGGAAAAGAGCACATGGATATTTCTGTATGTGTCCAAAAGGTCCAAAATGAAAAAAATCACAAATGGGTCTCTTTAAGGAGGTTTTAATTTAAGAGGTTCATAAGACATAATTGATTGTGTTGACTTGCTTTCTGAATTTTAGATATCAAGTGAAACCATAGGAACCCATGCAAAGAAACGGGGGGCAGGGGTTGTGTATCTCCCATTTGTATTGTCTGCAGAATGCACTTAGTAGTTTACTTCCAGTTGCTCTTACAGAGCAGTCACAGGAGACTGCTGAAATCTGGGAGCATCACCTGGGTACAGGGACTGCCCAGGACAGAAGCAGCACTACTGAAATCACAGAGCCTTTCTTAGGCTATAGAAGAAATGGGGAGGAACTGGATACCCTTGCACACCAGGGTGGAGGCTTCCCACCTTTCCACCCCTGCAGCCAGGCACAGCAGCTCTGCAGGCCCCCAGGGCTACCTTGCCTCCCTACTGGCACCCATGGCTTTCCATGCTGGAACCAACCTCTGCTCTTGCAATGCCAGGGACACCGCATGCCCAAATCCCAGCCGCCCCTCACCGCCCGACTTGTATCTGCAGCCCAAACCCCAATGTCCAAAGCCACTCCATAAACCCATCAGTCCAGGCACTGGCTGCAGTCACCACCACACAGCAGAGGTGTCACGGTGACGCTTGAATACCTCCCCTTGGCACCTGCAGCCAGATGTTTAAAACTGTTGAATATATGAATGGGTCAGTGTCCATATAGCATTTTCTCATTTAAATACAGACACACTAACAGATTTTCTTGGACTCCAGATACTTAACTGACCACACAGGCCTCATCTTGTGCTTGAGATAGTTAATAAGAACATTTCCTCTGGAAGTAGCACAACGTAGCAGTAGAGTGTGGTGTTCTTTAAACATGAGCAGGATAGGGCCAGAATCAATGAAAAAGGCTTTAGGAAATAGGCTCGCCATCCTGCCCCAGATATAAAGCCATTTTCTGACACAGGGATAGAATTCTGAGCCTCCAGCTGCTCTCTTGTCAGGGTTAGACCAAAGTAGTGCCTAGCTGTAGGTATTTCCCTGGGGGGCTGGGCTTGGTCCTGCCAGACAGCAAGGGCCAACGAACTGGCACCAAGTGACTGTGTGCGCCGAACGTCACCGTGATGCCTGTGCTGCATGATGGTGACATCACAGCCTGGAGTGCTGCAGCAGCAAGAGAAGATGCTGCTGAACAGCGATTATTGCTCATCATTTCCAGGGCTGCAGGTGTTTGGACTCAAGAGTTGAGCAGTAAATCCAATGCCAGGGCAGTGCTGTATCTCATTGGCTGTAGGAGCTGGTGGCCAGGGAGGAAGAGGGAAGGCTGCAGCACTAGGCATCAAAGTGTCCCATTGTGGAAGCTATTCAGATGGGTATCTATTCCACATGCAGAACTGTTCTTGCCTCTCTGCTGTAGTGGTGGTTTTGGAGCTCCTGCTTGAGAGTCTGCTTGAGCAAGAGGTGTGATGGGCAGGGTTGGGGCTGCAGCCAGTGCCCAGCCTGCTGGGTTTGTGGGGTGGCTCCTTCTCTGGACATTGCACGGTCCTGGCCATGTGGTGCCCTAAATAGCTGCCTTCTGGCCTCCTGCATTTCCCTCTGGGTTCTCCATCTGCATGTGTCTGGTGGTGCAGACCTCCCCCTCCCTCTCCTCTAGGCCACAGTGCAATGTCAACACAAGCCAACATTGTTCTGGCTATAGCTACAAGGGAGGTGGGCTCAACATTGTTCTAGTTTAAAATTGCAAGTGCAGTGGGCTGGAACAATCTGGCTCTTTCTGACCTTGCCTGCTGGGGCAGTGAGTTGAGACAATCTGGTACCTTCTTGTCCCAGTGCAAGTACAGTGAGTTGGGATGACTAAGCGCTCCCTAACTGCACCTGGAACTCCTGTTCCCTGGGAAGCATACCCGAGACCCCTCCTGCCTGGATCACAAGCCCAATCGGAAAGTTGCCAAGATCACCTGACAAGAATTGTGGCCACACTGGAAAAGTACCGACCAAAGTCAATCATCTTGCGTCCCTCTACATATTGATCCTAAAGTGGGGCCCTTTGGAGCTTTCCAGGATCACAGCAGGCTACTGCCCTGTATTTTATGACATGATTCAGACCATCCACTGATAGAAGCTGACAAAAGGATAGGAGTTAGGAGTTTCAGACCATCTGCTGACAGAAGCCAATGAAGGGAAAAGGGTGAGCATAGTTTGATTTTGATCACTGGGTACCAAAATTTAATACAACCTGCAGAAAAGGAAACATCTTAGTCATAGGTTAACTTCTATTTCTCTCTGTGTGTGTGTGTGTGTGCTTTGATTTAGGAAACGCTTTTAAGTTTCAGGTGAACCTTGCCATTTTCGAATCTTTAACTTAGTCTCTATTGATGATAGCAAATTTTGTTAAATCACTTTTATCATTGGGTGATAATTAAGTATTGTTAAAAATATTGTCTCAATAAATCTTAAATTTCTGCTACCTCAAAGTTGTGCAGATTCTAAATTAACATTTGCAACAGTGTGGAAATGCTTTTCCCAAGTACCAGTACCATGAGTCATTGCATGGGGCATCTCAGCCTGGCCTTAGGACTATCTCCCAGCTCAGCTCTGCTACACAGAGGCAGCCCCTGAGCAATCCCATTACAGGATGGCTACGAGGCAAAACTAGGGCTGTTGCTTATCTCATCACCAAGGCAAACTTCATTCCCTTACAGAAAGTCCTTCTGTGTCTGGCATTCCTGCTTCCCGACAGTTTGAGCCCTTCTTGCAGCTGGGCCTTCTTGCCCTCCATGCCTGAGCAGTTAAAATTTGAATTTCCCATTCATATTCCCTCCTTTCATAAGCAGTTATTACTCACATGCATTCACCATTGCAAACCTTACAAATTCCTCCTTGTGCTTCTTCTGTCCATTTCCATTTCCAAAAACATTTGTTTTGCCTCACAAAGTTTTATTCCCTTTGCTCCCTTCTTCATTTGTTTACAGCTTAATTTCAGACACGTTCAGATCAGGATCTCTTTCTCTTAAAGAACTAGAGTATGGCAGAAGGGCCACAGACACCCAGCCCACAACTTGTGGGAAATGAGGATCAATCACCACGTGGGCCATGCTGTCCCATCATCCATTCCTGCCTCTAGGTTTTAAAATCATTTATAGTCATAAGAGCAAGCACTTCTTCCTTATCCTGTAACATACTTGGCATTTTTGTTCTGGCCTCTGCTTGCTTTTTGCCATGCTCTACACTTTTACTTACCAATGGGCCACAACGTAAGATCAACTGAACAAATACATGCACAAGCACTAAAGTTAATAAACCCAACAAATTGTACCCTCAATGATGTTTTAAGTAGTTTTTCCTAACTATCCTTTCCAGTCTGGAAGCCATCCCCACCAGTCAAAAAGGTTTTTCCCCAGGTATTTCACAGAATCACAGAATCACAGAATAGTCAGAGTTGGAAGGGACCTCTGGAGATCATCTAGTCCAACCCCCCTGCCAGAGCAGGGTCACCTACAACAGGTTGCACAGGACAGCGTCCAGGCGGGTTTTGAACGTCTCCAGAGTGGGAGACTCCACAACCTCTCTGGGCAGCCTGTTCCAGTGCTCCACTACCCTCAAAGTGAAGAAGTTCCTCCTCATGTTAAGATGGAACTTCCTATGTTCAAGCTTGTGCCCATTACCCCTCGTCCTATCAATGGCCACCACTGAAAAAAGACTCCTCCCATCACTCTGGCATCCTCTCTTTAAGTATTCGAAAGCATTAATAAGATTCCCCCTCGTTCTTCTTTTCTCTAGACTAAAGAGACCCCAGTTCCTCAGCCTTTCCTCATATGAAAGATGTTCTAATCCCCTAATCATCTTCATAGCCCTTTGCTGGACCCTCTCCAGCAGATCCCTGTCTTTCTTGAACTGGGGAGCCCAGAACTGGATGCAGTACTCCAGATGCAGCCTCACCAGGGCAGAGTAGAGGGGGAGGATGACCTCCCTCGACCTGCTGGCCACACTCTTTTTGATGCACCCCAGGATGCCATTGGCCCTCTTGGCCACCAGGGCACATTGCTGGCTCATGGTCATCCTGTTGTCCACCAGGACTCCCAGGTCCCTTTCCACAGAGCTGCTCTCCAGGAGGTCAGCCCCCAACCTGTACTGATGCGTGGGGTTATTCCTCCCCAGATGCAGTACCCTACATTTACCCTTGTTGAATTTCATTAGGTTCCTCCCTGCCCAACTCTCCAGCCTGTGCAGTATTTCCTCTCCATTTCGTGCAGTATCTGAACGTTACCTCAAATTTCATGTTTGCCCATTTCTAGTCCATGATCTTATTCCGCATCTGTGCAGCAAGTGGTCTTAACCAGTATCCAAGTAGCTTCCTTGAGGGACGAGCACATAATCAAATACCATTCCATTTTGCAGGGCTACCTGAGGTGATCATTGTACCTCTAACTGTAAGGTGAAATAGCATTACCCACCTCTTCCATGACAGCAGATATACTTACGATAGCCCTTTATAATTCTGATTATAATGCAGACTGGTAGAAGCAAGTTTTTCAAATAACAAGTACTTTGCAGAGAGTATTTTATCTTTTGTTTGGTATGCTGGGATAAGTTATGTCCGTCATTTCAAGAGAGGTCTGGATGTACTGAAATGCCAAGAAAAAAATGAAAACATTTTAATGTACAAGTGCCAGTCCAATGAACAGGCAGTATCTCATGTGCCTTAGAGCCACATATCCCTCATAATCTTTCATTCCTTAAGCTGTTACCATATAACAATTCTCACAGGTTAATATATGACCAGTAATAATACAAACGCAAATGCAAAACCCCGAGCTACAATTTCTAAAAATAATCAACAGGTTCAGATGATGGTAATAGGGTCATCAAAGTCTACTTGCAGGGCTGTAGACTGTACTTCTGTTGACATTTGATCAAAGGATCCAGATCATCCAGCTCTGGTGTCACAGGTGGTATGCTCTGCTTTGTGTCTGAAGATGGTGTGAACCTTTTACCCTGGGAAGCATGGATCCATCAAGCAGTCCCTTGCACTGCAGCACTAGTAATTACCAGTACCAATAAGGTCCCCTTCAGTACAGCTCAAGCACACGTTCTCACTGTTATACCTAAATGTACACTCAGTCTCCTGATTTCAACAAGTGACAGACTTCAGTGGTGGGTTCTGGTAAAACATCTTTCAGTGGTCTGTAGGAAGTCCTAAAACATTTCATTAAAAGCTAACAATATTTCAGGAAAGCATTATCTGTTAGTTTTATGTTTGACTGTAGGGAGTGCTGGGTGACACAGTCACATGGGTCTGCCTGTTAAAATCTCGTGAGGTGACAGCCCATATTTTCCTTTCACAGTGCTTTTTGTATTTGTGGGAGAGGTGACACATCCAGGCATTTCAGACCAGTCTCTGCACATTTTTTTGCCAATTGTGTTTTAAAATTGGAGTTTTTCCTCTCCTCTGGATTGAGGATGATGGGCACAATGACACCTTGGTTCTATTTGTAGGGCTGCCAAAATTTTATGCATTACTTGTCCAGTAAAATGGGTGCCTTTATTGCTCTCTAGCATTAGGGGAATATTCAAGCAAGGAATTAGTTCTCAGCAACATTTTTTGCAACAGTTGTTTTATCTGCATGTTTACAAGGACAGGCCTCCATCCTAAGAACATACCTAAAATGACAAGGAAGGACATACTCAAAATTACAGCATTTAGGCACCTGAATACAGCCAATTTGGAAATTTAGAAATGGTCTTCACGGTTCAGGTTGTGCAGCTATACTTGTCATCTCCTTCTGTCTTCTATTATTTTGTTGAAATCATGTCCTAACAATATGAAGAATAAAGGACATGAACAGTACTTTGCTAGTAAGCCTCAGTTGCTTGCACCTTAATTTCTGACAAAATAAAAGCCCATTCCTGATCACTCAAGCTGTAGCAGTATTTGATTAAATAAAAATGTGTTTGAATTATACAAATCCTAAAATTGTGTAGATTATTAAAAAAAAGTCACTTGAAAGCTCTTTAACCAAAACAACTATACAGAGACTAAATAAGATATCAAGAATAATAGCCAAAGCCTCACAGAACAGGCGTGCATTTTGATGCTTCACCCCCAAAAAATAAAAGGCAATACAGAACACAATGTAAAGTTTGCCACATACCCTCAGTATAAGCAATGCAGGCCAGGACAACTGCTGTCTTGGCTGTACTCCTTGCACATTTCAGGAACAGCCTCTTTAACCTTTTAAAGACTGGGTAGTCTGAACCCTGGAATGAAAGCAAGGCATCACAAATTTTATACTCCAGCCGAAGCTCCTCTGAGGATAAGTAAACATAGGCATATTCAGCTAGCAGCTTTATCTAGCCTTATAACAGGCCTTGGAGATTACATATCACCACCTGCATACTTTGGATTTAATTTCCATGGTTTGGGATGTGCTGAAAGGCCAGTTTTCCGATAGCACACAAATGCCTGTGTTTTGATTGACTGCCAGACGAGGGAGGAGTTTTGTACTTATTAGAAAGAAATCCATTCAATAAGTAATATGGGAAGCATTACCAAAATTAATAGCTCTTTCTTGCCAATGGTGTCGATTGTTGTAGGGAGTGTGCTGATACCCTTCTGTGTAGGGAGTGTGCTGATACCCATCCTGCACACAGAGGCTTCATACAATAAAATCAAGCATACTATGAAATCAAAACATCTCTGAGTCCTTCCTAGTGTGCACTAGCACATCCAGTTGTTACCATAACAAGAAAAGACGCAGGGGATGAGATGTTATTTTCAACACTGAAATACCTGAAGAACTACTTTCCTCAGGAAAAGAATCAACAGGACTCTAAATATTCTCATCTTCAGTTGCGACAGGATTGCAAGCTCTTAAAAGCTGAAAAGCAGCTTTAAAAGCATTCCCATGTAGTTTTGGGTAGCACAAATAGACACTAAAAAAAACCCATAGAATCAAAATATTTAAAACTGTACAAGTTTACTTCCTTTAAAAAAACTAAGTTTTTTACTTAATGAAAAAGCAGTTTTTTTCCTCAGGCACTTCTAACAACCAGCTGTCAAAGTAAATGTCATGCATGCTTTCAGGAGGTAAGCTATTAAATATACACTTTTTCAATGTAATCCACCCAGAAAATTAATTTGCTATTACAGCTTAGCCAGTGTGCAAGCCAAGACTTCGAGATAGACCTTTAAGTGCATGACAAACTGAAAATACTCTTCATATCCCTAACATAACACTTAACATCAAGTTAAATCACAAAGCAAACCAGGATGAGTGTCATGCATATATAAAGTTTCATCATTTAGACAGTTAAAAAAAATTATTTGAGAGCGGCTTCTCCCTCCACAAATGTTATATACAGATAGGTTACAGTCTGAAAAATGCTCTTTTAAAACTGCTGTTATAATTCACTGACAAACATGTACATTTCTCCTGATCAATACAGCAGTTTCTTGCGTCAACTTTTTAAATCCATTTCTAAATACACCCAACACATTTTTTTTTTTTTGACAAAAACTGTGAAAAACTCAGAAACGGAAACCTACAAGAATAAGGATACAATTTAAGAGAGGCAAAAAATATATACTAAGAGCCAGATTTGGAAAATGTGCAGCAGTTTCTTGCAGCCTCAACACTCTTGGTCAAAGGAACCACGCCAAGACACACTTAATGTCCACTAAAATGATGCTTGATTCCATATCTGTGTAACCAAGCCATGAAATTTAGTGCTTACAATGAAACAGAGCTCAAGCACATTCAATCCTTATTTTAGTTTGTGCAGTACTGTTTCTCAAGCCCACAAAGCTTGTTCTTATAAGCAAAAGTATAAAATGTTTAAGGTAAATAACTGCAAATACAGGCAGGCAGCAGTTCTAGCAATCCAGAACCCTGACTATGGACTATGTGGCTATCTGCATGCAAGAGGCAGAGCCACTTGCTACTTAGAGGAAATGTTGGGCAGAAAAATTCAGTCTCCATATCAGGATATAAAGTTAGACACTGCAGAAGTCTTCAAAAGCCATAGGTTCATAAACAGACAGATGTAGATGAAGTAAAGGTAACCTAGAACACTTCAGCATATTTTCTGGTGAAGTTTGTATTTCTGATCCCTCTTCTATACATCCCCTTCAAGAAAGTGTAATTTATAAAATGTTGTTCAGAGACTTTTGGTTCCAAAGATGCTAAAAGCCAGTTTGGGGTCTTTTTTTTTTTTTCATCAGGGGTTGAGGGGCTTTTTTAAACACACAGAAGCCAAAGAAGCAAACAAAGGGGTTTTTTCCCCCCATAAATAATTCTACTGCAAAGTTTCCATTGAATTTTTAGACTTCAAGATGCACACGCAGCTCCACACATAATTTCAAGTACTTAATGAGTAGCTCTCCTTGTTAATACCAACCAGCATCGTATGTACTTCTACATCAGCTTTAGGACTGTCACCTCTCCTATTTCTCCAGCTTCAGGTGTGGCTGCATTCAGCTGTGCAAACTCAATGTTTCCAGCACAATGTTGTTGCACTATTCATCGGTTTAAAGCCAGAGATTCAGTCTGTCAACATGTTCTGCCACTATCATACACCTTCATCTTTTAGCACTAAGGGGACCTAGGAAGAAAATTAGTAATAACCAGAATAAGTGCATCTGTACATATGAAGAAATCTAAGATGAACATTCCATGTGAAACAGGTGTAGAGCTTCACACTATTAGGTTTATCGCTACAGGGGAAAAAGCAACAGAAGTCAGATCACTGATTTACTCCCCAAGATCTCTCAGCTACATACAGTAGTCTTTATGTCCTGTTCACATTTCTGTGCACAGTCCCAGCAAACAAAGCACTGTTATCAATGGGCCCTCTCCAAGCTCAAGTTTGGCAACAGCCTTCACACCAACTTTGATCAACTGTCAGATTACTGCATTATCTGCAGCTGCAAAGTTGTATCATACAATAGGCAGTCTGGATTAGCGCTCATCATTTTAACAAGTATATTCCAGAAAGCAGACAAGCTATGAAATACATAGTTATCACGAAGAGTTTGTGACTGAGCATAAATTCCCTAGCATACACACAACCAATTATTCTTCCTAAATCCAGATTCCAGAGGTAAACCTCCTTTGATTACACTTTTCCCCCCATCATATTCAGGACATATTCAACTCTCACATTTTACAATCAGGTCAGATTAGGATCTAATATGTGTCACGCTCCATAATTCATTTCAGATCTGTGATTTAATATACCAAACACCTAATATTTTAAAGTTCTTGCATATAAATTGGATGATGAGAAACAACCTCCCAGAGGACGAGGGAGAAAAAAAAAAGCACAAGACAACTAAAACCCTGCTAGCTGATCAAGCTAAAGCAGAGAACACACTTAGCAGTTCGGCAGCTAACTAGCCTTCTCAGAACCATACACTTGCCCAAGTGTTTCCTTCCACACCTTTTCCTCTTTTTTTTGAACACTCAAGCTATTAATTCACAGAAGTAAGTTTTTATTCACCACAATCACTATGCAATTACTCACCATAACTTTTATAGCTTCCCTTGTAATTAACAAACCACAAACATCCACATCATAAATGAACTACAGTTTATGTAGGAGAATCTCACTAGTACTGGCTTATACCTGGTGGATATATGTTCTATTCTCTTATCCAATAATCTCATATGTAGAAAATGCAATATTGCCACAGAATGTAGACAACGTTGAGTAAAAAGCAGCATAATGAAAATACTCTTTCCATAGAGAAAATATATGAGGCTTCCCCTGATCTGTAAATTTCTTACTTTATGCCATTTTGCATTAAAACTAGCAAATGAACTATCTCACAAGAAGTAAATTACCAAGCACCTGTTTTGACATCTGGCTGCTCTCAGATCTCAACTTTCATGTTTGTTCTATCATTTCTGGATCAACGCCTTAAAGGAGCCTTAACTTCTATTCCTGCAAAAATAAACTACATTTAGGCATCACTTTATGAGAGTCAAAAGGGCTAACGGATCACAGTGGAAGAGGTTTTCTTTGGAAGAAAAAACATTGCTGAAAAGCTGTGCTAACTACTAATAAGCGACTGCAGAGATAACCAAGAGCATTCTCAACTGGGGAATATTTGTAAAGGATGATCTTTAACTGAAATGTTATCAGAATATTTTTTAGAACAAATAAATAAACGGATTATTAAATATACTGAACTCACCCCAAGCTGTAGAAAATTTCATGCACTGAATTTTTGCAGAACCCGCAGTTTATCATTTGTATTGGCCGCCATCCCAAGCAAATGGGAAGTGGTAGCTGCAGCACCAGCAGGAGAGCTGCTGACTCTGGCTCCAAAGAGGAAAGAGAACGCCCCCCAGCACAGGCCACCAGGGTGCCAGGGCCCACTAGATGGAGCTGCTCTCCCGTAGATTCAGGACCTTTGGATTTGAACTAAAAAAATAAGAACAGGAAAATATTCACTGGGGTAGTGTTGATTTGTTGTTTTTTTTTTAAAAGGACGAAAATAGGATAAAGCTTGAAAAGAGTATTCTATCAGCTTTCTCCTTATCACCTGTGTGAGTGGTACTGGGTCCATCACATCTTTTTCTTGAGGCAACATTATTAGATCAGAAAATTAAACTCTGCCATAGCATTACAAACTCGGAGGGGTGTTTTCTTTTTTTAACTGTTGATCTCCAAAATAACTCAAAGCTTAGACTGCGCTAGTGATAAGGTTTATTATTCAACCAAATATTAAATTATACTATGGGAGAGTCTCCCCTTTATTAATTCAAAGAAATATTTAACATGTTTGAAAATAATTTACACTGAAAATATAAGTTACATTGTAGGTTAAAAAAAATAATTTAGATTGTAAGGAACAGAACCTGACCTTTTGTTTCCTGAACTTTTTCCAGTGTATACATTGATAAATGTCACAAGTTCACTGCACACAAAAACTAGGACTATTTTTTCCAGATGGTATATTCCATTTTATCTTCATTTCAAAGTAATAGTCTATGCCCTTCAACACCCTTTGAGGGCATACCAGGGGCAAAAAAGAAAAGAAAAATAAAAGTATTTTCAGAAAATTTTGGTGCAAAAATGGCAGTCGAACCACAAAAGGTAGTAATTTTCTGCTGGAAAAAGAAAGTTCCACCAAAAAAAAAAAAGTTATACACACAGGATTACAAGGAAAGGAATAATGGGTTGAGCCATATGGAAACTTTACCGAAGGGGGGAGGGAGAAAACTGGAAAGTACTAAGCCAATAAGGTACAGTAGACTGCATCAGAATAGATAAGAGTGTCAGAATAAAACACAGTGGAGATTTAATCTTCAGCAGTCTCAATAGAATTTAGAAAATATGTGTCTTATTGCTAAAGGCCTAAATAAAGTTAGAGGAGAAGAATTCAAGGCAGCAATTGCAGATGGTCAGTGAAGAACCACATTGCCATTTACCTTTTTTAGCTTCTAAGGGAAAGCTTAGAAACAAGGCTGAACCCGACAGTTAGGTTCATATGTTAGGCAAAGAACAAATCCAGTGCCTGCCTGAATAACAATACACAGAAAGCAATCTGCTGATGAAAACTCCTATTATACATGCAAAGTTACGATCGCACCGCAGGAATCTAGTATAAAACAGTGAAATTTAACAGCATTTTTAAGGACATAGGATCAACATTACATTAGAATGGCTGACATCACACCATTACTTCTTAAACTGTGATGATTCTGATTATAAACCAAAGTCAATTTTAAGTATGACTGCAGAGGTTTAATTTAATCTTTCAGATATAAAACCGATGAAAATGTTAAAGGTTACCAACAAAACTAGCAAGTGACCAAAAAAAACAAAAAAGTATTTGTAATATTTTCTGTCTTTCCTTAACATAAATAATTTACTGCCAGATTGGAACCCTCAGAAAGCAAATTTATAGGTAATATTTATCATATTTTTAAAAAAATTAGTAATTAAAAATAATGTTAGGAATTTAAAGCTAGATGTTAAAAAGCCAAGTAGTATTGTTACCAGTTTAAATGGAACACTGGGCTATGTTGCCTGTTTAAGCATATACAGATTTTGTTCACTTATGGTACTATTATATTATCAACAACAAATTGATAGCATGGCGTAGTGAACTGACCTACCAATCTATTCTTAGGCTTAAGCATAAAAGATTTTTCTGGACACATCAACAACTTATTTGGGCTTCTTATGCTATTAGCTTACTAGGTAGCTTGTATTCTAATTCCTTTGATTTTAAATTATAACCTATGTAACAACTAGAAAGAACAACACACTTGTTACATAATGCCAGATCTAGTACAGATTTTAAAGTGCTTCCTTATATTTTCAAACATGTTTCTGCATATACTAATGATTAATACAAATGGTTTTTTTGCAAGTTGCCAACTTTGTTGCATTAATCTGTTTTATATTTTGTTCACTCTCATTGAAGGGATAGGAAAATTGCCGTAAGACTATTAAAACAGATATATAAAGGGAGTTGCTAAAAACCTAATCTCAGTTACCATCATTGGAGGAATGCATGCAGAGATGAACGGACCAAAATTACCATGGTTCAGCTTGTTTAAGCAATGCCACCTAGTGCAAATTGAGCCAAATAATAGCTTTATGGAATTAATTTGAAGTATTAGGGACCCTAAGAACACAGTGCGGTATAGCTGGTCAAACTGAAGAGCTGAAGCTTTGAAGACTCTCCCTACCTCACTAATCTGAGTGATGTGGTCAGCTGGAGGAGGCTTTTCACTCAGTATTAATTGGTAACAGAGACTAGATCAAAATCAGCCCAGTTCCTTTAACCTCCCCAAATACCCTCACATCTTCAAGTTTCACTTAATGTAATTGTAAAAACATGTCTTCTGTTATGCAACTCTTAAAGGAGGCATTAACTTCTTTAGGTGTTGTTTGTACAATGTTTTAAGCTCCTCATTATAACATGCACAGAGGTATTTTAGACTAATGAGGCTCTATTGTTATAACCTGTCACTACATAGTTGCAATTTCTTTATAAGTAGCTGATGTGGTGCAAACTCCCTTAAACGGTAAATACTGGCACAACAATCGGTTTGCATCTATGTGTACTTTAAAATAAATCTTCCCTAGGCTGCAGACTGTATGCCTACTAGCTTCAGACAAAAAGGATTTAAAAAAAAAAGAGAAAGGAAAGTACACACATGTGACCAACACCTCACCCACTTGCAGAAGAGTGTTGCAGCCTCCTTCCTTCTGCGTGGCCCCACTACACAGCCCGTGCAGCAGCAGATAGGCTCTACAGCCACCTCTGAGATGACGGAGTCCAGCTCATCCCGCCTGTGTTTTTCAGCACTAGCCTTCACTGATACCTTCAGCTCAGGTGTTTCACTGTCTCCTCTCAAGCTAAAAGAGAAGCAACCCCAGAGGTCTGGATAGACAGTCTCCTCTCTCCACAAGTGCACCGTCTCAAGAGCTAAACCGTGTTATTGCAACTGTGCTCACAGTAGCTGGAGGGGACAGATACTCAATCTGTCAACTCAGCAAATGCAGCAACTAATGCTCTAGACAGGACAAGCATATACAGCAACTTATCCACGACACATAAGAGTGTTTTGGAATGAAAGAACTTACACAAATCAAGAGAAAAACAAAAGCAAAACCAAACCAAAAATATCCAGGTTGCAAACAGTTTGCTTCTGAAACAGTTTGTTTCTGAACAATATAATTTCTATGCTCCTCTTTGCCTTCAAGGAAGATGTGAGCCTTATGTAATATAAATCGTGTACACAGCTAAATATAAAATAATGGTCAAGAGCCACACCTAAACCTTGTTTCCTCTTTTGCCCTGACAAGGCTTCTTCTAATTGTCGTACCTGTGCAAAAAAAGTTCTGCATTTAACACAGTTGCACAGAGAAAGATAATAGATTAAAACAGACACTTGCATGTGCAGGGACAGAAATTTATCTCTGAAAAGACATGTAAAAGGAAAAAGTTTTGTAAAAAAACATCTATTTTTATTTCACTTTCAGGAAGCACTCTACTGTGCAATCACGTAAGATTAAACTTGTCTCTCCAACTCTTCCTCCTATTGTTTGTGTTAAACACAACAAAAATATATGGTAAGAGGTAGAAAGGGAATGTAACAGCTGTGCCCATATTCTGACCGGGACTACATCAGAGCAGTAAGTGGCCACTTTTCTTCTAAAGAACAGAAAAACAGGTTTGAAGTGCTTAAACTTCCTGGATCTGTTTACTTTCCTCATGGGCTAGTCTAATCACTTCCTTGAGAAAATCAAAGCAACCAAATCCATAATCTGTTCTGACTTTCTTTATTGATTATTGTTGGCAAGTTTCTACCAAGTGATGTTTTTTCCATGCTTCCTACCTACAAGTTAAGTTCACTGTTGCAGCACAGGGTTGTCTGACAGCAATCTGATTAGAAGTCTGATGAAGTTTCTGTTCATGTCGCTGGGGTTTTGTATGTCTCAAATGCCCTTCCCATTTTAACAATTTGCTACACTGACATATTATAACTGGTCTTGTTGGAGTTTTATTCCTATTACCACCTTGTTGTTGTTTCACTGATAGCTGCTGCTATCTCACCAACATTATTACTGTCTCATGCATCTCCCTAGTGCTGCTAAACATTACTGGAATTTCCTACTTTATTCACTAATGCCTCTGGCCAGGCAGCCCTCAAGAGGGGGTGTTACCGCACAGTCAGCAATGGTATTTTACACTGTGCAAACCAGTAGCTCATTTACGAAGTGAAGTGTTTGATAACGCAGAGGTCTAGATAGAAGACTAGTAGCATAAGCTAACCTCAGAGATGACAGTACTATGGGTAAGCAGAAATTTTCAACATTTCCCAATGCTGCTTACTGAATTTATTTTGTCCTTTCATGTCAGCAGCCACTAGCTTCTCGTTCTCAGCAACATTTTACTCCAGGTGTGGCTGCAATCCTCACCATTATGACAGAAAGTTTGAAAACATGGCCTTGACCAACTCATCAGATTCACATGCATAAATAAAAAGATGTTGTGGGGTTGTTATTATTATTATTATTATTATTACTACTATTATTATTATTATTATTATTATATTATCTTCTTACACTACTCAGAAAAGAGAAAGAAAATAAATTCACATTTATAAATGCTTGGATTGATAGTAGTGTAAGCCTCTAGACATCACTTCAAGAATCAGAAATGCAGTCATTTACAAAGCTGAATTTCTTTACCTTCTTAAAGATATCCTGCAAACATCTGTAAGGTACAAAGTGGGCCATTCACTCAAAGAAGTAGCACGCTGCAAAAATCAGGTGCTAGTAGCCTATTTGCTTCATATGCCTGTATTCTCTTGTTTACTACCACAGAGTCCATACTTTCATTCTCACCCAAGCCACTCAGGTCAGGCATTACCAGAAGTCTGTCAATCAACCAGATGTATATTTTTGTTGTTATTAACAAACCCAAATCTCTCATTCACACCAGGCAACAAACTCCGACACATTTTTTCTTTTATTTCTTTATCAGCTTCTCGTGCTTAAGCACTAAAGCTGTACGTAAACCAAATTTATAGACTTTAGAGTTTTCTACTGTTACAAGAAATTTTACAGAACCCTGTCTTTCAAGTCAGAGTTGCCTTTTGTAACCCCACCACATCAGACTCTCTTCTCCACCCCAATGGCTTTCTTCCAAGTTCACTGGGTGTGAGTTTGTTTTTTAAAAAACTCTTTCCTGCCTGGAAGTAGAGGGTCCCAAACAAAGATAAGCCTGAATACTCCAATTGGGTAAGTCTCATCTATGTGGGTGCAGAAGTTGAGCATAGAGGAGTTCCAATGGGAGGAAGGTGAGCATTCTTACACTGGAGTAAGGACAACAGCATCTACTGAGGTGACCACCATGCCAGAAAACAAAAACAACGTAGTTTTAAGTACATGTTCCTACAACAAGATTACTGAAGAGAAAAAAAAAAAAATACTGGCTTCCATGAGCATAGACACCACACCATTCAGTTCATTCCTATATACCTCTAGGTGTCATTCTTTTATGCTGCATTTTCATCTCCCTCTCTCACTGCACTCACCAGTTGAAGAAGTTTTTTGTCTCCTTGCTCCATAAATGTGTTTGTGATTCTACCAGTTATGCTGTCATCCAGCATTTCAGAGCAGCACAGAAGGAACCACAGCCACCCTAGGTATCTGCCTGTAGCATCCCACATACTCAACAAAGTACTGGTCTAAATTTAATCAGAAACAGGCACAACTCAAAACTCACTGCATACAAACTGAGCATATCTCATTGTTGCACAGGGTGCAACAGATGAAACACAAGTTCAAGAGGAAAACCAAGAAATCCAAGATTAGAAAGAGGAACAGAATATAGGAACCAAGATGTAAAAATTATCTAAAAATGTCTAAACTGAATTTATAGTGAACCAGATGTGATCCATATTTCATTCTGGAATTGTCTGTTGAAAAGTGAACTTTTCAAGTGTACAATTCAGAGAAAAAAAAAAGTAGGTTTTGCACAGGCTTGGTCCAGGCAGCAAAAAAGAAAACAATCACTGGAGGCAGTCCTAAGCATGAAAGACAATGTCAGCTCTGGATCAGAGCAGCTGCTTCTTTATATACCACTGAAAACAAAAATTATGCAAACCATAAAGCAAGAACTCAGTGCTTTAGGCTACTGGTTAAACGTTGCCCCTTCCCCCCCAGTTATTCTAGGGATCATAACAGGCTAATTACGCACAGTCTTAGTTCTTAATCTTTACAGGCTGTAAATTCTGAAACTCTGAACAAACTGATCCATTCCCCTGCTCTTTATTATAAAATCTATAAGGTTTTGTGGCTGCACTCCAGCCAAGATGTAAACTCTTATAAGATTGTACATAAAAACATACACCACCATGTCAAATCACTGGCATGACATTCTGCCACAAGTACAGCAGCTGGTTTACTGTTGATTTTATTTATTCTTGGATGGTAATAAAATCAAGTGTTTTGTTCAGAATGTATTTCCAGCTATCTCTTTACATTTTTTGTTTAACAACAATCTCCCTTTATCATCACTTCAACTTGCAGTATCTGTGCAGTTTCTTACCAGTTCCCTATCACAAGGCACAAAGGCTTTCCTAGGATAAATGAAAGCTCTCACTCCAAATACCCAGAATTAATGATTTTTTTTCTTCCTATCCGATAACATGAGATTATTCTAGTAAAGACACAGGGACTTAAAACAGGTGCAACGCAATTATGCAATTGGCATTGCTAATATACTTCCTGGTATCTCTTTCCTCAGAAGAAATACTTCAGGAGCTGAGAAAGCAAAAGTAAACTACCATTTCTTTTCCTGGAGTTACTCACTTTGAAAAAAAAAAAAATCATAGTAGTCATGAGGATAAAACAAGAAAAGAGAATTGAAATTTTTTCAGGACAAATTCTATCCTTTCAGTGATAGCCACTGCAGACTAAGAATAACATTGTATGAGGTTCAAGGACACCAACTACTTTTTTTTCCCCTCTATCAGAAACAATTGCAACAGTGCTAGACTCCACAAGATATAGTCTAGCAGGTAAGCGATAACAGAGTGTCAGTGACAAAGGTCAGAATTAAAGGGCATAGTTTGATAATTGAAAAAAACGGGGATACACTTGGCCAAATATGCATATGGAGTTGAAGAAAAGTAGATTACAGGAAGAGAAATGAGAAATAAAGGGGAAAAGCTGTTTTCATTATATGGGACAGCAAGAGACAGAGTCAAAAAATGTATTCAAGCTTACAAGCCGCTGAGCTACTAATTTCTTTAGAACATGAAGAACAATTCTCTGGGGAGAAGTCTGTGTACAGCAGATAGCCACACCATCAGGAGTATCAACTTCTTCCCACACCTGATCCACCGCATCAGAAAGAGAAAAGATATTGGTGTCCGTTAACTACTGCTAAGAGATCTGAAGCAAGCAGCTAAGAAAAGTAAGTACTGTATCTGCCACACACCACTATAGATGAAATTTCTTTAGGTATCTAATCTTCTCCTGGAAAATTTTATGGATACCAGAAATCAGAAAGACAGTGAGTGATTGACTGCTTTAAAAATTTGCATAGTACTTATAAACTACAAGGTTTGCATAATACTTGCATCAAAATAGGGCTATCCCAAGGTTGATCATACTGCTGAGATCCCCTTCCAATAAAAATGGCATTCAAGTACCTTTTATACAGGCACCATCACGACAGCACTTTTAAGCTCCTAACCACAAACTACCATCTCCTTTTCTAGCCCCAAAACAATCTCCAAAACATCTCAAGATCACAGTTGTGCAGAGACACTAAAAATCAATAGTAAACTCAGTTTGTCTGAGCCTGACAATAAAGAGAGGAAAGCTTCATCTGTTGGGCATATAATGACATCACTACCACCTCTCTACCTCTCCTGTTCCCACCAGAAATGCATCTTGTAGGCCTACTCCCCTTCTTGCCATCAATCCAGGCAGTTAGTGCTGCAACACTCAAAAAAGGTGAGCCTTCTTAATAGCCAGCAGCTATAAGAGTCTAAGGGCGCTATCACAGCCTGCTTTGCTTCACCAGTGTCACTGCAACAAAGTTCATGTGGTGGACTTAGCAGCATGAGGTTTACGGCTGGACTAAATGATCTTAAAGGTCTTTTCCAACCTAAATGACTCTATGATTCTATGTAGTCAGGCCTGAGCTAGTCCCAAACTCACTCAGTAATACCAGCTGTGTAGCCACAACAGCATTTAACTCACCAGCTAAGTATCTGACTTGGTTAGTTTAGCACTAGCATGGGCAAACCTAGAAGCCCTTCTGTACAGGCAAATGTGATGTGGTCATATAATTGCATACTGGAAAGCATAGGCTTACCCTGTGGTAGCGTAAAATAGAATACAGTAGTTCAGAGAGGGCCATAGGGCTCTGTAAGAGAACTGTTTTGTGAACAACAACTAAGACGCATAAACTTGAAGGATGGAAATCATGTCATGGTTGCTCCTTGCTAAAAATGTTCCTGCAAGTACCCATTCAGGGAAAAATTCAATTGGCCTCTCTCTCTACTTGCTCTTTAACAAACAGAAGGAACACAATTGCTGCTAACTTTTAATGAATGGCTTTCATTACGTTTTACAAGTAGATTGTTTTCAAGGATAAATATTCCATAATAATTATTTACAAGCTCACTAAGCCACTTAAGTTTTCTAGTAAGTTTTAAGGATGTTTGTTTCTTTAAAAAGAATGAAGACTTCCTATCGTAAGGGGATAGATGTGAACAACACAACAGAGCCAAGGCTAATTCTCCTTGTGACTAGAGGAGGAAAATAGCTTTTGTTTACTGTATTTGTTGAAGGTTATATCACTTGTTTTATGGAGGAGGAATAAAGTACAGAGACTTTGCAATGCTAGCAAGCCCTGTGTTTGCAGTTTATGATCATGCAGGCTCAAGCAGAATCAGAGTAACAAAAAGGCCTAGATAGCAGGAAACCAAAGATGTATAGCATACCTACGGAAGGAGGCATTCATTCAGAACATTTAACTCAGGGAAAAACAAGAAGTCCAACTCAATTTCCAAGCAGCTTAAACCCTGCTCCTAAATAAAAGTGTATGATTTGTTCTGTTTCACAGGGAATACGTAAGATGATGAAGAGTGTGTATTTCATTCCTTTTCTGCCTTTTTTTCTTTCAAGACTTCTCACATTTATTCGGAATTTTCACTTCCAAGGAAATGGCTGTTTCATCTCTACCTTTGCTTCTTAGCTATTATGCTAATCCTGTATTTTAATAGTTACTGTTTCTCTTGTTTTCTTCTGACATTTATAGATTTCATGACGGTTTGCTTAATAGTGATCACATAATAAATTTTACATTTAAAAAAGCAAAGACCAGGTATTTAGTCACACAAAGAAACCAGAGACAAAAAAAAATCCACACCAAAACATGGAGAAAGACAACATAGTTTGACTAGACGTCTTTGAGCCTACGAGTAAAACCTGGGAATAGTCCAAATGCATTTTTATTCTTTCACAATCTGTTTATAGACGCTGAGAACAGAAAGAGTGTGTCATACATTCTGTATGTTTGTTCAGTCTTATAGACAAACCCTTATTACCATGCAGGCCCTAAATTAACTTTAACAGAATTTCTGGAGGCCTTGGGGTGCTAATTTGGTATTATAAAAGGACTTGCAATCTCAAGAAACATCGCTTATCATTTCCTTGACTAACCTAATCATTATAGGCATCTTCAACAAACAGAAAACTGTGTCAGTTTGTAGTTAATGTTTGCTAAGACCTATGGAAAAACTGGTTTTGTTCAGTTTGGGTTTGGTGCACAGAGAATTAAAAGATTATCTGTATTTAAGCTGAACTGCAATGACTTTATAGCACCTACATGCATGCATGAGCACCAATTTGTCACTGGAGAAGTGCAATATGATAATTTTGAATGTCAAAATGAGTGGATGTAGTCACTTCTGAAAGATACACAATTATGTTACTCAAACTTGGGTAATTAGGTAGATAATTCACAAAGCAGAATTTCTGACAGACCATGTTAGTTTTTGGTACAAACCTGTCAATAAATCATTATTTGAATTAGAGTTGTTGTTTTACATTCCTTCTTGTTCTTAATTCATCAAAACAAGTTATTGCTACTAATAATGACATTCCAAAGACACAGTGCACCTATATTTGATGAGTTTTGTTTCCAAGTAAATCTATGAAGTGCTGCAGATAAAAAGGAAAACCACCTTATGACGTCACATCAATATGTTACTCATTAACTGATTTAAAAAACTAGGCTGAGCTGGAGTCACACAAGGACTGCACTTCCTACAGCAGTGGAAGGCTGTGCGTTTGAAGGATTGCTCTAAAACTGAACTTACCTAACTCTGCAGTTAACTCCAGTAAAATGATAAGAAAAGGGGATTCCTTGGAGGACTCCGTTTTTCATTCTGAAAGGCAGAACAGCTTCCAAAAGTCAAGTAACGACACACCAGTGAGCCCTACAGAGAGTTTTGGATCAGTATTTATAAGGTAAATCCTGATGTGTCTGAGTGTTCTGTATGTACTTGATGCCAGGTGGGGAACAGGGCGGCAACACAGGAGAGCACTGGGACAAATACACCAGTGAAAATACACTGATGAGGAAGCTTAATATGAGAAGGCAATGCATGCAGAGATGGTAATTTCACTCACATTACTGATTGCACTGGGAAGGGAAGCAATACTGTAAAGACAAAATATGTAAGGGAGGACAGGAGAGTGTTATTCTCTCTTTCCATATCTATTAAACTGAAGTAGGGCTTTGAATGTGTACAGCACTGTACACTAATACACTCAAGTCTTAAAATGAGCTCTGCGAGGTCATCCAATACTATCTATGATATTTGACTGAATCTCTGTACAAAACAAATGTAAGTTTTGTTAGAACAGGGAGTTTAACAAAATATTTTCCTGTGTTTTTTGGCCTATATGAAACTTTACAATGCTTATTAAATTATGTTTCAAGAGAAATGCTATCATAATTTTAAGGAGTATTCATGGAAATTGAATGCTTGCCTGAATGAACACTGCTAAAGGGTTTGCCGGTAGAAAAACTGCGAACAATTTTAAGGGGAAGTCTGTTTTCTTACTTTGGAAGGGTGGACTTGGGGATTGCGGACTCACATTGAGGTGGAATTCATTGCAATGAACAGTTCTGCATAAATCATGCACATTTTAGACAGCACAGATAAATGAGGGAAGGCAGTGTCAGAGGGTTAGTGGCACTTACCATTCATCCTTCCCCATCTACTGCAGGAGATGTGCACAAATTCTTTATATGGGGTGACGGCTCATATCACTAAGTGGGTCACAAGTATAAATAAGTCTGCTGGCCTCATTTTTCCTCTTTTGAAATGTTATTAGGGCTTTTTAATATTATATCTGCATAATGTCCTTTCTTCCTACTCAAGTGTCAGAGAGATCATGTCCAACGGTTTGAACAGAGAACAAGGAATCAGAAATTTTAAGTTTTAATTAAAGTGCTCAAAGGCTCCTTCCAACCTGGAACTAATCACTTAGAGCCTGTTTTTTAAAACAACATCCACATGTGGTTTTGTATGCCTCTCTTGATCTTACTTTCCGATTAGGCATGGGATATGAATACATACAGTGGCGTATGGAGGGTTCAACACAAGTAGGTGATGTTTAACCACTTCTAATTTGGGCAATAGAAAGTTTGCCCTCTTTTCTCTGACCAGCCCAGAACACTGGGCAGACAGATTTACCTACTTTTTTATTTACCACTAGATAACCAGTACACAAAAAGCTACCATATATGCTCTGACAGCAACGTGATCAGCCCTTACAAAGAACAGAGTCCTTTGCCTCAGATTACGCAATAATCAACCTGCCTGCCAAGTAGCAAGCGGCAGGGGCAGGCCTTCTCGAACTCCAGTTTGCTCAATTGCTGCTTCAGTAAGAAGGATAATAAGATCATAAAGCCCTGCTGTGAATCTATATCTCTATCAAGAGCAAAGATGGAATAGCAGACTGCATATACTAGACAATCTAATAAGAAGAATGTATGATTGCACACAGTGAGCTAGTAGCTGGGCTGAGCTCTCACCGAACTTGCTTTTCATGTGTTTGTCGCAGTCGTGATACACTTACCCAAGCTGAGCCACATGAAAAATCTGGGAAAATGCTTTCGGTAAAAAGAAATGCAAACTCTGCATTTTTAGGTACTATTTTCAATACAGTCCATTTACGAAGATGTATCCACAAAGAAAATTTACTATATTAATGATTGGGCTTGTTCATCCTAATTATTCATGCCCGAGGACAAAAACTGACTATATGTCTAAGTTTTTATATACCTCTGCTTTCACATCACTGTAATTGGCGCCATGTGGATGAGCACAAATTTGCCAGAATCCAGGGGCTGATTAACATTTCAGACAGGGGAGCTCACAGTTTATCACCATGGCAGCATGTTATTCCTCACACAGAGCGGAACTGATATCAGAAGCAAATTAAGACTCTGGTGCTATAGCTGAGGTGTCAGCCATGCATAATAGATCACAGATTTGTATTGATAAAAGTATTGGCCACATATGTATGCAGCATTTTATCAGCACGAATGTATACAGTTGTTATGACATTAGAACAAAACATTTTTCCAGTACTCCAGATCAAAATATTGGCAAAAACAATAGGGATCATGATGTGGAGCCCATCCCTATAATATTAGGCAATACCCTGCACCAAGATCTCCTAAACTGTAGAAAAATCTCGAGCCTTGTGGTTTTGGCCAATCTTCAGAATGACGCAGAAAAAAATATATTGAACACAAGAGAATGAGATTTTTAAGCAATTTAGATCAGGACTACTGACCACCAGCGCTGTGAATGTCATACTGCTACGTATGTTAACATGAAGCCTCGCAATAATCAAATGCAGTTTGTATATCAAATGCTTCAAAAAAAAAAAGTGCAGATTCAGCATTTGCCAGTAACATTGATATTAGGTAAAAATTATAAATAAAAAAAAAAAAACAGAAAAAATAAAAAAATACATAATGGAGAGGTATGTTTTCTAAATGCAAAGTCATGGAAATGGGAGTCGAAAGGGTCCTTGACTCTAATCCTGGCTTGACAGCTCAATTGGTGCATTGCGATGTGTAAATCAATTAAATACAATACTTGTGTTTTCCATCTGTGATCTGGTATTAATACTTTAGTATCTTTTACACACAGCAGAATAACAGAAAAACTGTAACAACTTGTAACAAACTGTAAAGACTGTTTTGTTGCAGTTCGGTTTTTGTTTGGACACAAGAAAGGATCCATATATTCAGGTTTTCTCTCTGAAGATTTTTGGATGGGAATGTGAACTTTTTTTACAGAAATTTCCTTCTGCATTGAAATTATACCCCTCAGAAACATCCAATGCACTGCTGTAGGGCTGAGGCTTAGTTCAGACTAATCCAAACAGTCATGTTAAAGAGATAAGCACATACCTACCATCTTCTAAAAGATGTGTTGTCTTTATACCTCAGTTAGGAGCACCTGAAACACTGGCAACCACTTTACTACTTAATGGCTTGCACCTGGGATTTGGCATTCCCCCTATGTGGCCTTGCTATGCAAGACATATCTAATTCTTTTTTTTTTCCCCCAGAGTAATATAGCATCTAGCTCTAAATGAGACAAACCAGTAAATCTATCCAGCTCAGTAGAATAGGTTATTATTCACAACCCCATCTGATGTAAAGACTGTGAGAGAACTGATAGCATGATTCATCCTTCACATTATCTTGTGTCCCTCACTTTAACCTTCCTCTCCTCAGAGTAAGAACAATCCTTTCCTAAGCTCCTGGAAAGTCTGGGCACTCCTTTTTCTTGTAGGAGATTCCATTTATTCTCAAAGAAGCTGTGCTAACTTTCACTTTCTTATATACTTAATATACTGTACTGCTGCCCTTCAGAGACTGCCAGATAACTAAAGGTTTCTCTCAACAAAATGATCACTGTATTTAGACATAAATGTTTGCCACTGTATTTAGACATAAATGTTTGCATGCGTGCATTCATATCAGGTTCAGAGAGGTATCCATGTGTATTCCTTTATGATATGCAGGTGCAATAATTACACATACCTGCATGCACGTTATACACTAGACACACACAATCTGTTTGATGTCTTAAACATACTGGTCCACCTAGATTGAAATTTTTGTCCATGTAATCTGTATATAGACATGTCATACTTGGATGTCACCCCGGATTTCCTTTGGACATTTATAAGCAGAGGATGACAAATCAAGCTAAGCTGATCCACCAGGGTAGAACAAGCAGTATTTGTGTTTATCTTTTCCTGCCTAGCTGACCAATATATTAAATGACAGTTATAAATGCAGAAACACGGATTTCACTGCCATGGGATTTGGTACTTTTATTATAAATGACAAGATCTAGGCATCACAGCATTCTAACAATGCCATCCATGAGGCATCCAGGGCAATATATTGCTTGGGAAATATGCCATGACTGCTTTTTTTCCTCATGAACTAAGAGCATACACTGACCTGTGTTTTTCAGCAAAGTGCCAACTGGTTGAGTGCCATCTCATAGGTAGCAGAACTGAACTATCACATGTCACAAGGTTGCTTTTTTCAGAATATAAGGAAGTTACCACGAACAATTTGGAGACATTAATATTCCTTTACTTCACCAGTTCATCTGTGTTTTGCCATTAACCCTCCTTCACATACTGTTCTTTTGATCAGTATGACACACAGTAAGACACATCAGTAAGATGCACAGTGTTCAATGTGTCTTCTGTGGCTGTACACATTAAGTTGTGTGAAGGCCACTGGTATCAAAATGGCAGTAAACATGCAGATGGAGCACATATACAACACGTTACACATTCACTATGAGGGAAGCTGACACTACATTACTAATACCCCAGCAGTTTTGTGTGAGAATTTCTCTCCTTTTTCCTGCTGGGTGCTACAGTACCTAATTGTAGTGTAGCCCACTTCATCCAATTGCTTCAGTATTTAGCCACAATGAAGTGCCTCAGTGTGCCTCACTATTTGTGGTAAGAAATGCTTTAACTAGCTTTCAGCGCAGCTTATTTTGTATGTCCTATGCACTTCCCTGTTGAAAGGGGAGTTCAACAAATAGAATCCAGGCTCCTTTAAACAAAAAACAGGAAGAGACAGGCAGATAAGACTTCTAGCAAACTGCTCAGAAGAAAGAAATCCCATGATATAGGTCTCTATGAAGCAATCTCACACTTTTAAAAACAAATAGATTATTAAACTCTTAATCCAGGCAAGGTATGGGTATCAATTGGCCAAAACTGCTTCTTAAAATTTTTCCTTACAAAATTGCACCACTCACTGTGTTATGGCCTTAGTTATCTTCTACAGACTATTTAGGACCTTGGTTTACTCCATTTATTTTCAGCATACTTCAAATATGCTGAGTAACTTGCAGATGTTTCTGAACATTCCTGCTTGAGGAAGGATTATCCCCAACACCAGATCAGATCAGGTATGGCTTTGTCTAGCTGGGCCTTATAACCTCCAAAGACAGAGTCCACAGCCTCTCTGGGCAACCTCTTCCAATGCTGCAGCCCTCTTTTAGTGCATTTTTGTTTGTCTTTTCTAGTCTGCACCTCCCAAGCTGTAAGCCATTTCAGTCTGGCTTGTAGCTGACGTGCATATATTCTAGAAATCAAAATTTTTCACTGTTTCAAAATCTTTCCAAATGTCTACTATCACAGCTCCTATTTTTATGGTACTATCTAAAATAAGTCTGCTTTCCTATTGCATTTCAACAGAGTAATATAAGGACTTACTTAACGGGTCTTTCATCACGTAATGGCTTCTGAGGCATTTGAGTAGCTTTCACAGAATCCTACAAATGCAGAATACCATATAGAAAACTGCAGACAAGACATATAATGACCTATAATCCAAAGTACCTGTATTCAGGTACTGTTAAGGCTGTATCTCTTTGTAACTTTTCACACCTGCAAAGAAGAATTCTGTATTGAGGAGAAATATATAGAATGCCAGAAATCACTGTACTTAATTCCTTCCCAAGAACTTCCCTCACATTTAGGCATGCCAATACTCACCATATAAGCTGAGAAATACTTTGTGAACAGCCATGATGACTGTACTGAAATAAAACCCCAAGATACGTAAATGCTGTTGATTAAGACAGTCTCTTAACTCTGTTCATTTCCAGCTAGATTGTCTTTTTTATCATTCATCGGCAATATTCTATCCAAGAATCTCTAGGCATTGATAGCAGTCCTACTGCTTTCTATACTGACCTTTCCAGTGTGTCTCATTGGGCTCCTTTATTCTTCCTTTCTTCATGTCATTTAAGACAGGATTGATAATTATCTGATAAATTGAAGAAACAGTCTGAAAAAAAAAAAAAGAGTGAAATTCAAAAAGGATATGTAGAAGGTCAGACTTAGTCAAATCTAACAATCAGCTGCTAATGTACTAGAGGAGAACAACATCTCAGTTGTCCTGTATAAAAGCTTCTCCGGGTCATAGTGGTTCACCAATTAAACCTCAGCCAGCCTCATGCTGCTGTGAAACACGTAAACGGTTCACTATAAAATATATAAAAAATGATTGTGTGTATAGGACAGATAAAGTAATCTTGTAATGTCACCTCTATTCAGCCTTTGTAAGGCTTCTGGTGTCCAGCTTGGGGCACTGCACTTCAGAAAAGATACAAATCTATTAGAGACAGTTCATAGGAAAAAAATAAGTCCAGAAAACACAGTTTATACCTTTTATCTGAGGCTAAAGAGAAGAAGAAAATTGGGGGAAAATGGGAGACAGTTTTTTGCTGTTCTTCATATTGAATAAATTAAGAAGCAATGGCTTTAAATTTCAGCAAGAAGGATTAGATTAGAGATTAAGGAGGACTTCCTCTGGACACTGGAATTGATTGCCTCGATACATTGCTGACTTTTAAGAACAACTTAGACCAGTGATGAGTGGTGTTCCTCAGGTGTTGGTACTGGGACTGGTGCTGTCCAACATCTTTGTCGGTGACATGGACAGTGCAATTGAGTGCACCCTCAGCAAGTTTGCCAACAACACCAAGCTGTGTGGGACAGTCGACATGCTGGAGGGAAGGGATGCCATCCAGACGGACCTTGAAAGGCTTGAGAGGTGGGCCTGTGCAAACCTCATGAAGTTCAACAAGGCTGTCGTGCTTGAGGCCGAATTGGCCACTGGGGCACCCCAGATGGGACAGACAGCTGTGGGTTGGGGCAACCCCAAGTACAAATACAGGCTGGGTGGAGAATGGATTCAGAGCAGCCCTAAGAAGGACTTGGGGGTGTTGGTGGATGAAAAGTTCAACATGAGCCAGCAATGTATGCTTTCAGTCCAGAAAGCAAATGGCATCCTGGGCTGCATCAAAAGCAGCATGGCCAGCAGGTCAACAGAGGTGGTTCTGCCCCTCTACTCCACTCTCATGAGATCTCACCTGGAGTCTTGCATCCAGTACTCAGCACAAGAAGGAAATGGACCTGTTGGTGTGGGTCCAGAGGAGGGCAACAAAGATGATCCGAGGGCTGGAGCACCTCTCCTATGAGGACAGGTCAAGAGAGTTGGGGTTGTTCAGTCTGGTGAAGAGAAGGCTTTGTGGAGATCTTATAGCAGCCTTTCAATACTTAAAGGGGGGCTATAAGAAAGCTGGAGAGGGACTTTTTACAAGGGCATGTAGTTATAGGACAAGGGGGAATGGCTTCAAATGGGAAGAGGGTGGATTTAGATTAGATATGAGGAAGAATTTTTTCACTGTGAGGGTGGTGAGTCACTGGAACAGGTTCCCCAGAGAAGTTCTGGAAGCCCCATCCCTGGAGGTGTTCAAGGCCAGGCTGGATGGGGTCTAGTGGAAGGCGTCCCTGCCCATGGCACGGGAGTTGGAACTAGGTGATCTTTAAGGTCCCTTCCAACCTAAACTGTTCTATGATTCTGTAAGTGTCTTGTCAGGAATGACACAGGAATAGCAGGCCTTGCCTTGGGATAGGGAATGAACTTCATGACTTGGTGAGACTCTCACCATTCTGCTTTTCCATGATTTCATATGTATCTTAAATCTTTTTTTACAATGAAAGTTTTTCCTGTTATTTCATCTTTAGCTTTAAATCTTTTGCTGTGTTATACATAATGCTGAAGGTCCTGAATATAGAAAACCCTCAACCCTCTCTGAGGCTTAATGTAGTCTCTTCAGAGCAGGAACATGTCAACTTTTGCCTACATGGCATCACCAGTATGGGAGGCATTAAACAGCAGTCAGTAATTTTATGGTACAGTAATTTTGCTTTCTCTCCCCAATCTGCACTTCAGCAATTAGAGAAAAACCCAGTCCAGATTTTCACACAACAATGGGTCTCTGTTGGTGACAGTTTGGTCTTCATATAACTTGCTTTACTTCGTCTGTACACATGAGCAATTATAACTGTATAATTATTAAAGGCCCTTTGTGCTTTTTTTTTTTTGCATACGTAAGACTTGCCATAGCATATCAAAATAAAAGTATAAGGTTTTCAAGTATATTCCACCTACATGAGCAGCTGCTTATTTGATTGTTTAATATGAGGCACTCCTCACTACATATTACTGAAAATCCTGACATTCAGGACTTTGATTACTCTGGAGAATGTCCTCTTGCTCTGCAGTTCCTCCACCATACACACTTTGACAAAGCTTGGCTAGAGTTTTGTTTTCAAATCCTCCAAAAAACACAAGCTATAGTCATTGCTTATTACTTCAACTGTCATTGACAGATAATAACAAAATGCACTAAGGAGGCATATGTTGAAAATTTGCCAGAACCAAGTCTCTGACAAGGGTTAAGATATGATATGGAACAAAGTATTTAGTAAGGATTCATTTTTAGTGTCTAGGCTGCAGGCATCAATTTATTTGAATGTTAGTTTATTCTACAGTAAATACTTGGACTAATTAAAACAGAGAGCTTTGCATAACTTGAGAATGAAGCCAGACAAAAGTAAAACAGAGACTGTGCTCCAGGGACCAAGCAGCTCCTTTACAGTTCTTGCACCACTGTGGTACAGGCAGGAACCTCTGGCAATGAGTGAACAGTCAGTGGTAACATTTGTCTCCTGTAGCTAAACCTGCCAGAGATTGAAAATCTAAGGACTCAAAACGCAGCTGATTTTATTTGCTCAAATATCTAAAAGTCAGATTCTCACCAACTGTAAACCAGCATTGTTCTGATGGAGTGGGTAGAGCTAGACAAGTTATTTAACCACCAGTCTGCCTTAAGCCTCAAAATTAGGACTAAAATTGCAATTGATACCTTTCTCGTGCAATGAAAGGCCTCCAAAAATGAGATGAAGGGTAGGTAGTCACTTTCCCTACTGATTCCAGACATACTGTGCATGCCTTAGTAGTGCACACTGACAGGGGAACAATTCCCAGGGAACCTAAAATCTCACACTGGCTGCTTCACCCCAGCAAAGGGTCCTGGGTTCAGACCAACAGAGGATGCCAACCCTGCCTTCCCTGCCTCTTTCAACTCCGCTCACAGCCCAGACAGCTGAAATGGAGCCTGTTCTGTTAGCTCTTGGATAAATGAGATGCCGCTATATAGCCACAAATTGCGTCTGGCATTAGAGGGTGGGAGAGGCTCCTCAATGCAGTGCCAAACCTGCTCAGGTGCTCCACAGGGGATCATAAGGCAGCAATCAAAGTTTCACAGGTACAGGACCTAACAGGTCTGAATAATCTTTCTTATAAATTACATCTCATTTATTTTCCACAATGCCTTGTTTTTCAAGTTAAATAATACATAAACATTAGTTAATGGTGTCTCACAGAAACACAGCCATTTTAAATGTCTTCCTTTCTATGTAGCTTGGCACACAGTCTTTAAATTTGCTTGGACTGGAGCTAATTAAACCCACCTGGTCTAGCTAAGACCATACAGCAATCTCACATTTTCAGCAGGCTGTGTGCCCAAGCAGCTACGGCAGTCCTGAACCTTTTCACCATTCACATCTCTTTCCTTTTACTGATTTTCTGAATATATTGCAACAATACCTAATACTTAGTTCTTGCACCTTTAAAATACTGTGTAAGTATCAAGCAATCCTAACAATGCCACGGGAAGGTTTACTGACTTGCTTCATACATCTTTTAATCTGAAATGCACCTTGGTATCTATCTCCTACCCCGATGTCCACTAACAGAGACCGTTCTCCTGTACATATTCTCCCCTTACTGCCTGTCAACAGTCCGGCAGTCAGGAAGAAAACTTAACATATTCTATTTTTAATTCTATTTGTATATTCTAACACATTACACCATGAAAAGAGACCTTTTTACTTTTGAACTCTCATCCCAAGGCTGGCCTTCCTTCAATTGTACCGTTATAGCCACAGGCCCCACTTTTGCTTTGTGAAAGTATTAGTTGACCAAACTGAACACCGACTTGGCTATTAACCAGGTTAATGAACACGTTTTTTCATACACACGTTGACAGTTTGCGTCTGCTGTGTGAGGTGACTCGTGCCAAAAGGCTGCCATTGCACCTTCCTGCGAGCAGGACATGTCCCACCAGCGACAGCCGGGGGAAGGCTACAGCTCGCTCTGCTTTTTGCGCCACGTTCGCTCATTTCCTGGGCAGAGCAACCAGCCTGGCGTGCTGCTGAAGCGAAAGGAACCAAAAAAAAACAACCAAAACCCACCTGAGGCAGCCACAGAGGGAAACTTGAGCTTATCGCCACAGAAGTTTGTGTTAGTACCACAAGTCTGGAGGCCAGCAACCCGTTTTCGGGCTACCGCCTGCTTCAAAGAGACACCGTGGAAACGCGCTGACAGAAACCTGTGGAAAAACGTGGGGTTTTTTTGGCGAGTTACTGCTGGCCTGCACACCCTCTCCCAGGCTGGGCCAGGCAGCCGTGTGGGCCGCGCCGGACCCTGCCTGGCCCCGTCTGCCTTCACCTCAGGGCCCCCGGCCCCACGGTCACCGCCACCTTCCCTCCACAGGCCATGGGGAGGGGTAGGAGGGGGTGTGTGTGAAACCGCATCTCCCGTCCCCCTCCCTATAAAACATTAAGGACACCTTTTGTTCAGGCCGGCGGGAGGTAGCGGCTCGCGCCGCACCGTCCTGACTGAATAATTTAAGGCGCGTAATGGATCGGCCGCGCGGGGAGCGCCGGTTCCCGCCGCGTCAGTCACTTCGCGGCCGCAACCGGTGCCCACTTCCCCGGGGCGGCAGCTAAGCTCCAGACAGACGGGCGGAACCGGTTTTTCGCAGCTTCCCGCCGCGGGCCCCCGCTCCAGCTCCGACCGGCCCAGAGCTGCGGCGGCGGCGGCGGCGGCGGCGGCGGGGCCCGCCCCGGGGCGGGGCGGCCGAGGAGGGGGCGGAGTGGGGCGGTGCAGCGCGGCGCGGCCCGGGCCGCCGGTTGAGTGCCGTGGGACGGCGGTGGTGGGTTGTGTGGAGCTGTGCGGGGACCGATGGTGCTCATGACCGAGCAGCGGTGCGATGCGGAGGAGCCGAAGGCTGTGCGGGCCGCCGGCAGGCGGGAAAACAGGGGCACCCTGCGGCTGTGAGTATTGCCCGGAGCGGGGAGGGCGGCCGCCCGCGGGGACCCCCCGAAGCCCTACGCGGGCGCGGCTTCTTCCCGGGCTGCCCCGCCGGGGAGAAGCGGCCGCGGAGAGTCGGTCGGCGGAGCGGCGGCGGGCGGGCCGGCGGGCCCTGTGAGGCGGCGGGGGCGGCGGGCGCTGGGATCGGCGGGGCGGTGGGGGCTTCCCTTCTCTGGGCGTTGGTTTTGGTTTGAAGTTCACGGAGAAGGGTCGCCAAGGGGCCCCCGCGCCCGGGGTTAAATTAAGCGCGAACGTCGCCGCTCAGCCGAGGCCTGCGCCCTTCGGGGGCGGCCCCGCACGCAGCCTTAAACTCCGAAGTCGTACTTTTTTAGGAAGAAGGCGTATAAATGTTGCTTCTCGTAATTTCATGCAACAGCATGGAAATCCTTCTCTGCCGTGGTCCAGAAATCCAGCAGCTGTGCTTTATCACTCACAGTAACGCGCATGAGCTCCAGTGGGAAGCTGTGATCCTCTCCCCTGGGTGCCAAGGGAACCCAGAACTTCGTTGGAAGTTGCCAAACTTTGATGCAGGCAAAATGCATTGAAGTGGGAGTGTGGTCTGACTTGTGTCCCAGACTGAGATGGGATGGGCCGATCTGGCGAGGCGGTGGGCGTACGCCTGCCTTGGCATGGTTCCCCACCACGCTCCTCGCCCAGCGTGGCCATACGCATGCCCAGCCTCCTTCTGCTTTATAACCTGAGCGGTACTGTAAAAATTGAGCAGATTAAGAGATCAAAAAGACTTAATGTATTTTCTTTGAGAGGAAGAGGAGGCCTTGCTGGCTGGTAAAGCCTGCTTAGGATAACTGGTGGATGGTGGGGAAGTCAGAGGGCTTCCTGTTCCATGGGTGCCAGGACTCCTTGCACTCCCCTGAGGCTACATCTCCTGATGCCACTGACTTTCCCAGCCTCTGATGGTGGCTGGGGACATCAGGGGTTAAAGGCAGCATGTCTTGCATTGGTCTTTGGCTTCCTGTGGAGGTCTCAAGTTGTTCAGGTGCTTGTATGCCATGGTAATGACCATCGCGTGAAAATCTTGCTGGAATCAACCAGCTGTCACCGTTTCATACCAGGCTCCCAATTCACGTGGGACTTGGTAGTCCCAAGGATGCTGTTTGAGAAGTAAAGCACCTGTGAAAGAAGAAACTAAAAAATCTGGGGCTTTCTCCTCAGAAGAAAAAAAAAAAACGTTACTTTCTCCTAATCTGGGATGATTCCCTCCCAAAGAACTTTCTTCACAAAGATTTAATCTTAAACAGCCTTCAGGAGAAAGAAGAACAAGTTACCAGCAACTAGCTCTTTCTCTGGAAAGAAACTTGGAGGAGGTCTGTGCTTTCCCCCTCCCTCCCCCCCAAATTGCTGTATCCCTGGTGTCTAAGCAGGTGTTTTCTCAAAGTATGTATCACAGTGACGTATGTTACCACAAATAACTTGCTTGTTAGAGAGCACTGGGAATCAAAGTATCTTCTAAGTGTCCTTTATCCTGTGTGGTGTAGTCGCATCAGTGACTTCACATTACAAATAAGACATAATTCCCTGACCTTCCCTAGAGCCTTCTGACTTCAACCCTTGGGTCCTGATCATCCACACAGAATTATGCCAATGAACTTAATGAAGTTCTTCAGGTATGCAAGATATGTATCTGATTTTTCTCTTGAAAACGGGACGAGGAGTCCAATATGGTGTATAGAAAGCTTTATGTCAGAGGCATTGCACACGCGCCAACTGACCCTCTGTTTTGTCCCCAGGTGTTTAATCTTTTAGTGCTGAATCAGCTACAGTTGTAGAAGTGAGGTCAGCCTTAAACTGTGTGAGTCTCACTCTCTATGACTCTCCTTTTTTTTAGCTGTCAATTTTTGCTGTTCAGAGGAAAGCTAGACGGTCTGTTATGCTGCAAGCTACAGTGCACAGCAATACTAGTCTGGGCAGCAGGAGGGTAAAAAGACTGGAGTAGGCAAAAAAATTGAAATGCTTTGTCTTTACTGGAAAATTGTTCAGGCATGTGCTATCCAGAAACAAAGTAGGAATTTATTTGCTGGTCCCGTTTAACTGATAGCTGGATCCTTCTGAGAAACCATCATGCTCATTTAACTGTGAGTTAACCTCAGAAACCAAGTAACTTTGGTTTGGCTAACGTGCAGCTACTGGAGGGATTGTTCAATTGAAGAACAAGAACAGAATCTTCGTTTGATTCAGTTAGAAGTGAATTTGCAAAAGCTGGATCGCTGAAGATTTGGTTTTAGAAAATTTCATAAATAAGTGTGTGTGGTTGTGGTGGAGTTTCATTCCCTTCATGTACTTCTGGGCAACAATATGCAATGAACAGATATCATGCTGACCTCTATTTGAAAAAAAAACCTGGCAGAATTATAGAGGCTCAAGGAATCTTTTAGTGTTTTGCAAAGCTCAGGGGAGAGACATTTGTGTGTACCGTAATCTGTACTTCCTGGAGGTATGCTTAAACTGTTGCTTAGTTTAGAAATGGACTTTATAGCTCAATATGTTTCTGCTGCTACCATAAAGGTGTCCCTGGTGGATAGGTGCTTCTGAAAGATTGTAGCTGTAGAATTATTTTTTTGTTTTGTTTTAATTTTTTTTTAATTATTTCAAGATTAGATCTGAAAAGATTATGTTTATCTGCCAGTGATTCTGGAAACTTTACACAGAAAGAGTTAAGTACGTTCATACTGATTTAGAAAATGGGCATCTCTGGCATGTTTATCAATAGCTACATCTTTGGAAAGTTTGCAATACATCCCGGGGGGTTGTACAACCCCAGAGAGAACACTCTGTGGAAGATGGGCGCTGTTATTATGCAGACCCAAAATTTAGAGGATATTTATTTTCCTGACTCGAAAGTGGTGCGCGTTATGTTTGTGGTGGCACTGGGCCTGCTTCAGAAACTGTCAGCCCCACTGCAGGGACAACTGGTGGAACAGATGTTGTATCATGGAGAACAGAGTGTGGTAGGTTAATGGGAAATGGCAGAGGTGTAATAACGAGCAGTTCATAGTCTATGTTGGCATCCTTCTGCACCCAGTTGCTTCTGTTGAAGTCAATATAGCATCTTGTGGTTTCTACAGATAGTATTTGGCCTAGTACCATTAAATCTGTGCTGAGTTACTGTATGGTAAGATGCTGCTAACATTAAGTGGCACATTCTGTCCCCTTACAGTTACAGCATAAGGTAATGTCCAGTTACTGAGTGTAACTTAAAGAAATGAGGAGGCTGGGATTTAAAACTCTGAAAGATATGGAAAAGTTTTAGGTTGTTTTGGTTTTTTGTTTTTTGTGCAAAACCACATTGCAGTTACTGGGGAAAATGTGCCTGAAAGCAGTGGAAAATACTTACAGGAAAATTACGTACTTCTGGGGAAACAGAGAATGTGATTTTCATGGTTTGTTTGTCTGATGTGTTACGCTGCCATAACAGATGTTTCCTAATAACTGTTTACCAGTTGATAAGTTAAAAGACAATTAATTGACCTGTACCTAATCACAACTCACTAACTTTTTTTCATAAACTCTCTTACTTGAGAGAAATATAAAATGCAGAGAAGAGAGGGGCTGTTATTTATTACTGATTCAAAGTTTTATTTCAGCTTTGATCCAGGTTAACTCATTTCCAGCAGCCAAACTTCTGTTTATTTGTGAGGGGGAAAAAGGTGTGGGTGTGTGCCTACGTTACTCATGTTCTGTACTTTCAGTGGATTAAGATATTAATATGTATTAAGTATCATATTTTTTAATTCTTCCCTGCTAGCTCTTCCCCTGTTTTTATAGCGAAAGTTGTAATATGTGATCTGAAAAGAAGGATAAGCTTGCAAAGTGGAACATTTAAATTCAAGTTGTGACAGAAAAGAGGTTTCCAATCTGGATGACCTCCATTTGCTCATGATTATGTTTTTTAATTGCTCTTGTTTTTCCCTTTTTTCCTGTCCTTCTTACTTTTTTCAATGTATATACATGCTTAAGTTTCAAAAGCAGCTTTTAAAAAATAATTGTCATATGTAAATGCACAATATGAATCTGAGCAGGCCTCCTCTTCGTACCAAAGTGCCTCATTGGCTAATCTGAAGTACTCCCAAATGTGCTGCCTTTACTGGTTATATGCAGGCTGTGAGAAATGCTTGTTAGGCAACATAATACTACAGATAAGCTTTGGGCAGCAGGATTTAGTACTGGTGTTTGACAGGTGATGCTTAAACATAGTATCAGAGTATTGTCTTCTTACCACATCTCCATAAATGTTGCGGTCATGTGGTTAGAAATTATGTGCTTATCTAATGATCTTCATGCTCTGTACATAGCTGTTGCCAAGTCCATATATATCCTTTCCAGTTAACCTTTTTAGACTTGTCTTACTGTTATGCCAGAGAGATCTTGCATTTGGTCTAGCAGTCCTTACAGACCTCTTTTGTAGTACTTACTTTAACCAAAATTCATAGGTAGCTGTCTGGGTCCAGCTGGGCTGATCAGCGAAAGTCTCTTCAAATATTGTCATCACAGAGCAAATTGTTTCTCTGCAGATAGTAGGAATAAATCGGGACAAGTTGTCTTTCCTTGCTTCTCAACTTTTCCTTGAAAAGAAACTTCTTGCTTTATCTAGAAGATCTCTGAGCAAAATTACAGGCAGATTACGTTTGTCTTGTCAGAAAGCTGTAAATAAATATTTAAAACATCCATATTTCGTTCCAGATAACGCAAGGGTCAGTGCAAGATTCTGTCAGGACAGGAGCAACTGCTCCTTTCCTGACCACTATATAGGACCCTTGTCTCCTCTTTGTAAAATGGTATAGTGTGCTGTCTCATGCTGGGGGGATTGCTACAGTAAAGGAATTAAGTACTGGGAGGTGGGACATCTGAATAAAAGGGAGAACCAGGGGCTGTAGGGCTATGTACAAGAAGAACACAGTTACCTCTTCTTAATTCCCTGGTAACTGAGCTTCAGTCCTGTACCGAAGTATTCACTTCCTTTAGCTAAACTTCTACCTGGCACTGTCTGGCTTCTGCTTCTGTTCTTGAAAAATAGCACACTAAGGTGAGGGAGGTTAATAAGCTTCCAGAAAGAATGGCAAGGTTGCAGAGAGTCAGCAGAGAAGCTCAGCAGGGTAGAGGATGCAGAGGCAGACTGAAGCCTTCCTCCTCTGTGGATAGATGGGGGAAGCCTTCTGGTTACCTTACTATGAAACAAAAGTTCCTGACATACCCCAAAAAAGCCAGCTGCACCTAGGCATGTCCTCTACAAAGATTCATTCCTGTAGACACTTCACTGGTTTAGCCCTCTGGGGTTCTTCGTTTAGGTTGTTTATGAAAGATAGACCGTGTAGGCGGGTGACTTGATTTTAATTTTGTAGCTACCACTTATGCAACGCTAGCCCAAGAAGAGCCATTTAGGTTTGTTCAGCCCATTTCTGGATAAGAGGGAATGTTATAGTACAAAAGTCTAGTTAATAAGAAAATTATATATATATATGCCCATTTAGTTTTGTGAAATTTTATAATACACGTAAATATGCTGTGGCCAGCATAGGAGAGAGTGAGTGTCGCCATGGAGTACTGCGTGTGGCCAGTGGAAGGGCTCATACTGAAGAATGAAGCTTACAGAGCATTCAGACTCAGTGTCCTGGTGACACAGAAAATAGAAAGTAAAGCAGGCCATAGCAGGGATCTGGCCACCATGTGTCACATCTGATTCTAATAAGAATATGTTTTTCCAGAACTTCGGAGGAAAAATGGTTCCTTATATGCAGTGTACCAGTCGAAGGCACTGTTGTGATGAGTGCTGGTTAAACCCTTTGTTGGAAGCTAGTATTTAGCTAGTATAGTAGTTACTGTGAAATAATAGCTTTTGTATTAAATTATCTACATTGTTCTGGTCTTTTCCATGAAAACATAGGCGGGTCTGTACAAAAAATCTTACAAGGTTGCAAATATAATTATGGGAAATTCAACATTGCCAGGCTCTTGGTGAACAGTGAGCCTCCAACAGTGATTTCACTTTGATCTGTCTCCATCCTTGGTGAAAGGTGTGATGAAACAGGGTAGATGGACACAGTTAGATACTCATTTTCATCTCAGTTAGTGTTTTGCATTAGGCCTTGTTGTACACTGTTCTTGCTGGGTAACCTACAAAAAAAGTTGTACTCGGCTTCTCTGCTTAATTAATGTTGCATTTTAAACAGGGAAAATCTCATGCATGACTGTGGATTCTTTTGTCAATTCCAATTTTCAAAGAGACTGCTGGGTGATCAAACACCAAATGTCCTTCTCTTTGTGTATACCCTGTCTGAAGAACCAAAATTATTTTTTCCCCTGTATATTGATTCCCCTGTACACTTTGTGTGCAGCATATTGAGTCTTTATTTCTAAAAGTGCCATAAAACAAAAGCTTCTGATCCAGTGATTTGTGGCAGTTTATGTTTTAACTTTGTTTTTCTTGAGCAGCAGAGAAATGAATAAAGGTCTTGGTAGGATTGCTCCCAAACCTCTGCTATCATCTCTAACTGTCCTGCATTCTTAGTAGTAGCTGTTAATATAGTTGTTATTGTCTGTTATTGTCTGCTTTTTTTTTTCTTTTAATCCTAATTCAGTCTGATATAACTACTCTTTTTTTCTTTTTTTTTTTTTTTTTCCCAAAAACACAATTAATGCTGGAAAACTGCAAGCCAAGTCTTGTATCCTGTGGAGGCATGTTTCTCTGGAGTTCTTCTTCCAAAAAACAGAGACGTAGCTTCAGGTAATGAGGCCAAAGCTTTATGCATATGCTCTGCTGATCAGGCCTCATTAGTAAAGATGCTTGTGTTGTTCCAGAGAGAGATTTCTGTTGTTTCTACCTGAGTTACAGAGCAGATCTAATTGATTGATGCTTATGAGGTCATACTGAACGCATGGAGTGTGTATAGATGCAGTATTTATCTTTTTTATTGAATTCAGTATAGAACAATTGGTAGACCTGATACTTAACTGCCTTTGGCTTATTTTCTGTACCCTGAATAAGTTGTAGATCAGGAATTCTTTCTTTTCCTTTTTTCCTGTTTCTGCTGGAAGCTAGAGATAAAAATGTGATCTAAGGCTGCACGCTTCCTCTTCAGTAGGAAGTGTGATCATGTTTTTTGTCTGGTTCTGAATTAGAAGATAAGGTAGGCTAGAACTAGGTGACAGGAAAACCTTTACACCTAAAGGCTGCCAGCGAATTGGAGAATGAAAATAACACATGCTGCAGTCCAAAGTAGATGTGAATGAGTGTCTCCCCTAAGATCTTTTCCTTCACTTCTTTTTTTCAGAAATGTGTTTGTTGAGAAGTGTTTTGTCATTTGCTGGGTTTGGCCATGCCTATGTTCAGTAAATAGTTGTTGGTCACCCTGCTGAGACCCCCATGAAAACTGCATCATGGGACTCTTGTGGGATTGAGTGAAGATATATATGAGAGGCTTTTTGCTTTTTGAAGTGGATATCTGAAATGGAAACTCTTGAAAAGACAAGACAACTAAATGGCTTATGTTCCTGTTCTAGTGTTAACTCAATAAAATATCTTTTTATGGTGTCTCATGTTTCACAGCACAGGAAATTCTTCTGTGTTTTTTTTTCTATGGAACTTGATAGCAGTCCGGTTTTGATTAGACAGGGAATACAGCCAGTTAATAATAGATGGTATTTAGAGCAGAGAATTTACATACTTGCTAATGACGTCTGCAGTGTCACAGTGATCTTGCTGATGTCCAAGTGGTAAGGTAGTGTGAAACTTGATCTGGTTATTATGTGAAATGTCTATTCAGTTGAGGAAAAAAAAACCTGACTTTCTCTATCCTTAACAGTGTTGGAGGAGTTTCTGGTCAGTATTAACTTGAAAAATTAATTCATGCTTTTAATAAAGACGTAGCAACACAGACATGCAAAACTACTTAGAGGTGAGTAATTGTGTTCCAAGAGATAGCTGTGAAATACAACACAGGAAATATTTCTGACATTAATTACCTTGATATGTAAAATAAGATTCACAATTTTAAAAAGTCTTTTAACAGTTGGTTTGGTTCCTCTTTTGGTGCTAGCTGACATTGACATTTCACCTGTGCCTGCCAACCTGTTGCATCCTAGAAATGCATAGAGAAACACGTGGTGTATATGCATGCATGCTCATCCATATGCATATGATATTCAATTAATTTGCAGCTGTATAACTTTGCCTCTATTATGCCATGTTTGACTGTGATCTCATGAGAAGACAAGGAGCCTGCTCGTTGAACAACCTAAGGCAGTTAAATCTCAGTCTGTTTCATACCTATTCATATTAACAAACTGACCCTTTCCCTCATGCAGGGTTTCACATCTCTGCTCCTTCATTAAGGCTTTGCTGCTCTCCATATTCAATATAAAAACATCTGCTGGCTGTATATCTGTCATACAAAATACATAAGAAATGCTGTACTTCAGAGTCAGCTGCTTTACTTCCTTCACTTTTCATCTTTAAGTACAGGCTGTGTACTAAGTATATGGAATTATATGAATACCCAATGCATACATTATGGCTATCCTTAACATCTATTATAGCGGCTGTTCAGCAGCTCTCTGCTCCTTTGTGATTGGTGTAGCTGTAGCTTATTTTCTGCCTTTTTTGATAGTTTTGGAGTCTTGATAGTCACTGTTTGGCTTTTTGCCAAACATTTACATGGTAAAAGTGATACTTCGTCTTAGAAGTACATTAAATCATAGCCTCATTCTGAGGCATGTTTTTTTTAGGAGATTTTCTCCCATAAACAGTGCTGTGTGCCATGTAACACTGGAACATGGCTGTAGTGGTACTGGAAGCATTTTGCCTCAGAGTGACCAGGCTTTGTAGAAACAGACAACATACAAATCCTCAACTTGAGCACTGTTAGTTTATCCAGTGCAGAGACCAGTCAAGTCTGCTATGAAGAGGACAGCAGGAGAGTTTACAATGGAAAAGGTATTTTCTTCAGTCCAGGGGTGAAGTAACTAAACTGTGTAAGGCATGAAAGCAAGCTGATCAGATAAAGTACTCTGGATTCTGATTACACATCCATAAAAGGTTTCTTCGGTCTGGTGTGGCATAGAAAAGATGTTTAGTGGAATGATGGGACAGACCTTCTGAAAGAAGTTTTAAGACTTAGGACTTTAGGCCTAGCAAAAGGAAGGTTGAGATGACTGCCTCTTCGGGTGTGATAGGTCAAGGACTGTCTGTGCTGAGAAGGCCTCTGGCCTGCAGAATGCTTAGCAGGGTGTCCTTTCAAGCATTAGCACATTTCATCTTACCCCCTTGCAGTTATCTGTACTTGAAGCATGTTGCCGGTATGTCTGCTGGATGCTGCCCAGATAAATCTCTTCGTCCTTCTCCCTCTCCACTGCTTTTAAGCCTGCCAAAGTCTTTCACACTACTTTGATTCCTTTGTCAAATCATTTTGGTCTGCTAACAGCTACCCAGTAAATCAATAGCTACCCAACAGAACCAAAAGATACAGAATGTCATTGTGTTTGTGACAGATATTTCTACATATGTAGTACATAGCATGGTTGTGGACAGTAGGGGAGAAATTACTCCACACTCATTTGGTTGATCGTTTGCAATAATACTGCTGTTGCAAAATTAATCCTTTTTGTAAAAAAGAGACAAAGCAGGATAGTAGGGCTTCTAAGGTAAAATGATGATCCGATATGTATACTCCATCTACAGAGGGACTATTGCAGCAATGCTGACTCACATTAAACCCTAGGGAAATATTGGTTTGGCTGAAGTTTTGCAAACAATTGAAGTTGTAGCTAACATCTCTGGTTATTCAAGATGCCTTTTTCCTCCTACATAACTGATTTGCAGTTTGTGGACTGCTTTGTCGCAACTTATTGTGGCTTTTGAACTGTTTAGACCTGTTATTGTACGGACCAAGTAGCAGGGGCGTCCTTTGGGGTGGGTCTGAGGAAGCTTTGTAGAAAAGTTTGTGTGGTTGTGGGGAATTAAAGACTGTAAGCACTGTACAAGTCTGGAGTTTTTCATATCTCTTACATATGACTGAGAAGTGTTCAGTCTGGTAAGACAATACCGGGGTTGCCAAAGACAACGGTTGTTCTCTAAGGCTGACTTTCCGAACTGTGGCCTACTGGCACATCTCTTACATTATTTCTGTTCGGTGTTTCTTATTCAAACTCATTTTGAATGGAACAGGAAAAAAGTTTATGTTTTACCTTACTGTCTTTATTTTTTTTCCTCTTTAAAAATCCCCATTAATGTAACAGCATAATTTTTCCAGGAAGTGTGAATTTTTCATTTCCTGGAGAAGATTAGCGCTAAACAAGAAAACCTTTTGGTTCAGAAAACTTTCTGCAGTACAAGGAACTTGACACACCTGTCTGTCAGAAAGTTTTTATTTCAGAGAAACCATTCAAATCAGAAGGGCTGAAGTTCCTCTGACTTTTAAAATACGTTGACGAATAATGTACTTCTGAACGCCTCATTAGAATGAAACTTAGTCCACTGCCCTGGTTAATGTATTTCATAGCACTTTCCCTTTTCTATGATTTAATCTTAAATTACTTAGTTCAGTTATTGATGTATACTTAAAAACGGAAAAGAAACATTTCTTGCAAAAAGTTTAGTTGTGAGTGCTTGCAACTAATGTTTATTTTAACTTGCTTAGATACAAGATATGATCCCGTAGTAAGTGCAAGCCTTGGCTTTGAAAATACTCCCTATGACAACCGTTCTTTATTTGGAAACTAAAGAACTTCTTTCTTTTTCTATTTGGAAACTAAAGACAACTTCTTTCTTTTTCTCTTCTAGCTGTTTTTTTTTAAATAGGCTTGGTAGTAGTACGAAATACGTTCAATTTGAAAAACGTGTATTTTCATGTCAATAAAGTCCTGATGTCGCAAAGTTTACATGCTTTGCCCTGATATTTGCAAATACAGTTTACTTATATGCAACTATTGCTGACAGTGGTAATGAGCATCACTGTTTCTTAAGTGCACTTGATCTAATTCTTTTTGTTTCATGGATTGCCGACTTTTGTGTCCTTTTTACAAAGCATTTATGAATCCTGACTCACGAAAATGTAAGGACTGCTATAATTTGCTTGTGATTCAGTGAACAATATTGTACTGTTTTTAGGTCGTACCTGTGAGCTTTCCTTCTCCAGAAGGTCAGCTAAGATTCTTCTGATACTTTAAAGACACCTACTAGGAACTTAGAAAACATGTGGAGCTGTAGTCATCAGAAGTGTGAGGACAAATCCTTCTGTAGTTTTTCATTATGTGAAGGGGGCATATAGGAAGTAGGGTGAAGGATAGACATAGCAAAAACTATCAGCTAGTAGGAATACACCCAGTTGCTACTGTCAGTGGCATGTGTTACACAGGTGAGACTCCTCATGCCTGAGATGCTTTGGGGGAAACTCTTGCTGTGTTTGGGTACATTATTCCTGTTCTCAGCTGCAGAAGATGATCCTGGAGAGTTGACCAGGCTGGGATGAGATAGCTCAGCATTTCTGCACACAACAGTCATCAGGATTAGTGTGTTGAGATGCCCTAGCACTCTGCCGTCTGAAAACAGCTAGGGGGAAGGAGTTCAGACAGCAGAGGTTCTGGAATAGTAGTGGTTAATAGGGAAGACAGCATAGAACAGGATCATAGGTTTAACTTCGAAGTGGGGGTTAATTTATGCATGAGGGAGAAGGGAGTATGAGTGGCAAGTAAATAAAGCGTTTAAGAGCAACAAAGCATCTAACCACGCTGGCAGGTGTAAGTGAACACTTAAGACCCATGTTCTAGGTAGTATGGAGGTGTGGGTGTGACACAAGCTGCTTTGATCAGTCGATAGCTTTGCTATATAAGAATAGCAGGCTGCCCAGGGTAATGATGGACAGCCAGTCAGGCTCCAGGCTCAAGCAGCTACATCTTAAAAATACTGCTGTGTCATGTAGTCTTACTCACTTGAGAGTTTCCGTGCTGTGCTGCCCTTTTGAAATGTAGGTGTGATTGAACCTGACAACTTTGCCTCCCCCTGTTCCTCGTCCCACTCATGTCTGGCATTTGCTGGCCTCCCTTGAAGCCCAAGAATTTGGGGAACAGAAAAATAACAAGATAGCAAGACTGTGATGAAGATATTTGCAGACTCTTGGAATACAAGCTCCCTTATGCTTGCAGGGTGAACATTGCTTTGGCAGTTCTCTGTGCTTAAAATCTCAAACGGCTTAAGGCTGCCTGTGTTTTTCAGGCAAAAGATTGTGTTCCGCCTGAATTTCTTGAATTGCCCATTTAATTCTAGTTTATGTTGGCTGAAAATAAAAGCTGGTGCCTTGTGGTCAGGCAGAGCTGATCCAAAAGTGAAGCAATGGGGAAACAATTGTTTTTTTCCTCATTGACTTTATTAGTGCTGTAACCCTTTCAAACTGCACTCAGAGTGTGAATTAGAAAGTGTCAATTCAGTGTGCCTGTGGTGGGGAGTGCTAAGGTTGAGGAAAGATTAGATAGCAGAATAGTTGCTGTCTGTAAGCATAAGACCCCTTGAGAACAAATCCCAGCACCAGTAAGGCAAAGCTCCATGGCTTTTGTCCTGTGGCATAAGCTGTAGCTTAGCTGCGAGGTAGGATACAACCTCATTATATCTCAATTAAGATATTGTGAGGTGTATCTTCTGATCACAGTCACCAAAGTGTAATCAAAGAAGTGGAGCTTTTCATGTCCTTCCTAAATGAAAATATATTAAGTTAGTCTGGGAATCTCTGTCACCAAAACTTTTGTCTTGGTAGGAGACAAAACTGTAAAGACACTGTCACATCATGGCAGTGGCTGTGTTGTTGCCATAAAATAGCAGAAATTAAACCTTTTAATGGAAAGCTTCTGTAAATGAGGTCATTCAGGCCAGGCATTAAATTAACAGGCAACATAGTTTAGCTTCTTTAATGCTGAGACCATCCTGTAGTCTTTCTGAGGCTTTGGTCTTCCAAAGGAGGATGTGTGTATGTATTTGTCATGTCTTATTTTAAAGTATTGTCATTCTTCAGACCCTGCTATTAATGACAATTTTTTTCCTCTAAATTTTCTGAGAAAACATTTTATTAGAAAATTATGAAAAGGGAAGCCAGGGAAGGTCTCTGATGGCACATCTCTTAGCTCTCAGACTCTAGTTCCTTAACACATATTTCTGAGGCAGTGGCACGGGCTGTGAAAGGGCAGTGCACTGTGGTGGCAGTGCTGCTTTTGTAAAATGAAACCAGCACTTCTGATGCTTTGAGAGGAACCTTTATTGTGGAAAAAGCTGCAGATGGAGTCTCACAGAACAGGTAAGTGAGAGACAAAATAGGACCCAGCTTCCTGTTACAACCTTGAGCCACACATAATCTGCTAAGCGGTAGGTACTGTTATGCAGGATGTTTTTCTCCCAACTTGTCAATCAAATTAATTTCCATTAGTCATCAGATCTGAGTACTGGACGTGAAATGCATTTTTCCTAAGCAAGGTATTCTCTTTGGAACGGAAGCTACAGCTACAAATTTTATGAGCGCTGAAATATCCATGGCAGTATTTCAATTTTCCTCTCCTCATTGCTGAAATTCCAGTACTGGGGTTCAGAATACTGTTCAGATGTATAATACTGTCAAGTCAGTAGATGAAGACTTTTCAGGACCTTAATATAAAAGATTTTGTTCTTTAATATGTGCTGTATTGTCAACATATTGCAGCGACACTTGACATTGGTATGAATCCTGCAATATACATTTACTTTTTTTTTTCCCCCCCTCTGCAGTTCAGATGGAGAAAATGGAACAGATGAAAAAAGAAAGGCAGGAAAATCGCCTACTGTGTTGCTGCAGACCCCTACCAGTGAAATGGAATATTTTGATGACCGGAAAAAAGTTGATGTTGCTAGGTAATGTCAGAAATGCTGTCAATTTTCTTCTAGTCAGATAATTAGAATGATTACAACCCACTCAAGAAGCTACGTTGAGTGGCGAGATTTATGAGACATCCCAGTTGTGGGTTAGCTTGCACACTGTGCAAGTAAATAGGAATCCGAGCCATCTTCCAGGGGTTGCTCTGTTACCCACTACAAGCAGTCAGAATAGTGGGAATTCAGACTTTGGGCTGGCTTAGCTTCCCAGTTCTAGGAAAAAAATACATTGCACTGTTTGGTGGCACTGCTAGTTACATCCCTTTCACAGTTGATTTGACAGGCAGTCAAACTGAGCTGCAGTTTAGGTCCTAGGCTGTTCCTGGAATGCTTTTGTGCTGGAATATTGATTGTCCGTGGTAAAGCAATGACAGAAGATTTAATTTTGTTCTCTGTGCTGTATATTGCATCAGGTAATTGTAATGTCTCTGCAAAAACAGTCATTCTTCCTTTGTTAGGGAACTGGAATGCATTTGAAACCCCTCTAAAAGAAAAAAGAAAATTAAATAATACTAACACCCTACTTGGACGGCTTGAATAAAAATTTTGCATCCCATTTTGCAGCCAATGCAGAAGTCAGTAGTCCACCTGACACTGTGGGTTTGTTAAGAAACATCACTTAATTTCCTGAAGCATTTTTGAGGAGAAGCAATTTGAAGAAATAGGGGATTATTTTTGTTGTTGTTGTTGTTGCAAACTCTCTGTCCAGTCTTTCCTCTCACATACAATATAATTAACTGTGTGCTGGTGAGGGGTTGGCGTAAGTTTTTTGTAAGGCTCACTGTTCGTTTCAGTTTGACCTGTGCTTTACATAGGCACACAAATACACATACACATGTATTTTAGAGTTTTCTTCTGTGGAGGACCACTTGAGATATGAAGAACACAACGCGTTCTTCAGGTCATTCAGTGTAGGAGTCCTGTGTTTTGCTTTTCCTTCTGTTCTTCAGTCTGCATCTGAAGGCTTCTAAAAAAGAGCAACCTTATTTTTGTAGCCTGTTGGTATGCTTTTATTCTTTGCTAAATAGCTCTCCAGGATAATATTCTTCTCTTCCTGATTTATGAAACAGTGTTATTCCACCTCTGTTTTTGTTTTTCTGAACAGTCCATGCCATTAATTTCTCCTATATAAAACAAACAAAAGTTACGTTCCCAGCCATCTGCAGAGATGCTCCCCTGTACTTGTTCTGCTCTAGACTTGTTGGGTTTTTGTTTGGTTTTCTTTTTCCAATATGAATGGCTAGAGCTATACAGGTACAGATTCGTATGCAACTGGCACTCATAATTCCCTTTCATCTCTTCTAGGTTTGCTGGCTATCTTAATGATTTCATTACACTACATTGCGCAGTTCATAGCCATCCTCTGACTTGTGCACCTATGTTCCTTCTGTTGCACCTTCCAAATCATCTCACATTTTATAGTACAAGTTGCACTCTCAGCTACTAAGTTTTATCTTACTTTATATTGTATTAGTAAGATACATGCTTAGTGTTTGTATTTCACATGATGACCAAAGACAGACACGAAACTAAGCACTGTGATAATTCATTAAGCTGTAAAAAAAGTCTTAAACTTTTTTTTACTTCCTTACAACTAGGAATTTAGAATATTCCTTCTAAATTCAAAGAAGACTTTCAGTGAGGGCTTACATGGTTTAAGAATAAGACATACTCCTCTTTTTTGCTGCATAATCCGCGATGAATCAGATAATAATTATTAAAGGATTAATATGTTTCATGGAAAAGAATGTCCTGTTGATAACTTACCAAGACTAATGAACTAAGGCTAAGCTTATATGGGATGCCTTTTTAATCTTCAGGACAAAGAGCAGCACAGATAGTCCACTCCTGACAATGGATATGAAGAGTGAGTCCAAGATTGAAAGGAAAAAACGTGCCTCAAATCAGGTAGGGCAGAGGATGGACTTGGTTGTTTATATATAGTAAGAGTAAATACAAAACTACCAGGAGAGCCCCCTTGTTTAGCAATATTATAGTTCATGGTTGTATAAAGACATAGGTTCCTTTTTCATCAGTATGTTAGTCTGGGTAAAGCAGGATACAGACTTAATAACCACATAGCAAAAGTGAGGATTTATTATAAAAGAAGTGGGCAAAATAAGAAGGTATTGGGAGGACAGGAAGTGGAATGGGTCGCTTGATTGTGAGAATATCTAATAAGGTATGTGTCTTTGGGTGTGGGGCTTTTTGTTTTTTAGCTGAAGGCAAATGCACACTTTCATAAGCTGTTTCTAGATGTTCCCATTGATGAGCCACTGAAACAAAGTAAGTATTAACCCCCTTGTCATTGCTGGCTGTGGACCTAAGATAAAGTTGTTACCTGCCAACTATCGTGATGTACAAGAGGGACTACCTAAATTTTAAAAACCTTCAACTCCAGCTGCCTAGAGCATTCATCTGCATGCAGTGGGTGTTTTTGTTGTAATCTTTCAAAACTTAAATCATCACATGTGGGACATCTTTGGGAATTGTAGCCCACTTTGCACTTCCTAGCAGAGTAACCTAGTGCAACGTGGTTTTGGTACCGAAGCTTTGTTTCTAAGGGCACTCCTTAATTGAGACAGCACTGGCCAAGTGGCTAGCTTGAGTTTTTTCCTGTTGGTGATGCTTTAAGACTTAAAAACACTGGTAGGATGTTAAACGAGAAGCTGCTGCCCGAGCATTCACACACCTTTCAAAGAGTTGCACACCCACCACCTGAGTCTTTCCCTGCTGGGACCAGGGTCCCTCCGCAGCAGGTGACCCCTGTGTGTGACACACAGACACACTTACTCTTGGGTGCACTCCCTCCTTCTTCAGGCTCAACCCTGGATTTCTGACAGCAGAGTCTCAGGTGTCGGATTTTATAAAAATAAGTAATTTAATTGAAAGGTACAGCAGCAGGGTCAGCCTGGGCTGGGTGCCTCCAGAGAGGGACCTCGAATGAAAAAAACCCTGGGCAATGACACCCGTGCAATCTATACAGCTGCCCCTCATGCACTCTTCACAAGTCTTTTGGTCCAATGTAATTTTTGGTCTGGGGTCTTCTAACACCTTCTTGGGTTCTTTTTCCTGTGTCCAGGCAGGCTGGCCGTTGACTGCTCTCACCTTGTTGATTTGCAGTCTCTGCTGTCAGTTGTCACCGCCTTATCTTCTGGTTTATGCTTCTTGAGCACCTGTGCTCCCTGGCAGAATGTGGGGAATGGAAAAGCACACTACCAAAACAGTGTGTTACCACATTTTCCTTATACTAAAAGACTAAACGCAGCACTGTACCAGCTACTATGAAAACTACTAAGAAAATTAACTCTATTGTGGCCTAAAGGCTGCAGCGTATCTAGCTACTCATGTTAAGCTAGGCACACAGCATAAATCACACCATATTATAACCCTGAGTGATTTTTTCTAATTAAAACTTATATAAGCTAAACAATTAATATCTCTCAACATAGGAGAAGGACTTAAAGATTCTACTGTTCTCTGTGGTAGTTACAACAAGTGAATTCTACACAGATAGTGTATAATAAATGTTTCTTGAAAGGAGCGCAAGGAAAGCAGTTAATGAGTGAGAAATGGTTTGCTCAATGGCTGTGAAATAAAGGCACTATTACTTTACAGGTGTTGTACCTCTCTTGGTCATCTAGTCCAGACAACTGCTATAGAAATAAAAGCTAAAAGCTAAAACCTTTCATTAAGCTCTTTACATTTACATATTATAGTTACTTGAAAGCTAGTAAAAAAGTTTATAGGAAGCTAAGTGGTACTCTCCCAGAAAGGATTCTTGGTTTCTGGGAGCCAGTTGCATGTTACTATGCATTTGAGTCTTTGTTTTTCAGATATTTTGAGTCTAAACTTAGGCCTGTGAAATCTACTGAGCTTGTCAGTGCTAGTTAAACTTATTTAATATTTCAAGATTTGATAATGTTTATCAAAAGGTATAAACCTAAACATGTTATGGCTTTTAAAAAAGAGCAAAACAAAAGCCAAATTGATTGCATTTGGCTGGAGTTGTCGTTACCTTAAAGATTATAGAGTATCTATTTGTTTCAGGCTTTACCTGTGCTCTGCAGAAAGAAATTCTGTACCAAGGAAAGTTATTCCTTTCTGAAAACTGGATTTGCTTCCATTCCAAGGTTTTTGGTAAAGACACTAAGGTTAGTAAAAATCTCTATGTACAGAGCAGTAATGCTATTCCTTAAAAATTTGTTCATCACCAGAAATTCACATTGTTATGCAAAGCTGGAATACTGCTACTACTTCTGAGTACAATCACTGTCCAGAAGTGATGCCTGAAAGTCACTTTAGAACTGCAGCACTATTATTATTAAAGATCGAGTTTCTCTCTTAAGGACTTTCTGTCTGAAAAAATAGTGGAAAGGAAAGGATCTGGCATGCAGTGGTGAGGGCATTGCCAAGCCCATGTAGCACAAACTGTACAAAAATGTCTCTCTTGGGGTAAGTATGGAAAAGAGGAGGAGGAAGAAAGAACGCTGAAAAGTATAAGCACTACAAGAATGTAGTTGGGGAACTGGAGGGAAGGATCAAGCATATTAAGATAATTAAAGAGGAAGAACTAAAACTGACTTCTGAGTTGAGTGGCAAAGGTCTTTGAGGGATTCTTCTAGCGCTTTCTCTTCTGCATAAACAGAGGATGAGGAAAGAAAAACCAGTTTGCTAGATTTTTATTTGTGGGCCTAGTATGAAGAGCAGAAATGGGACAGGAACAGTCAGGAAGATCCTAATTTAGAAGATTTATTGTTTCTCGGTGCAGATATGACCCACCTAAGGCTTGGGCCCCTGTGCTGAATGATATGCATACAGATAAAAATAAACCTTAAAAAAAAAAATTGCTCTACTTCTGTTGATTTGGAGCTTTTAGAGTGGTTTTCTTTGTTTACATGAACTCTGCTTTGGTTTTGAGCTTTTCTTGGGAAACAGTTCAATTTGCTGCGAAGATTCCTTTGGCTTCTTTCTCAGGTACTTCCTTGAACAAAGTTCCTGGTTAGATTCAGACCCTTTGTCTGTGAATTGGGTACTGAAACCAGTTTATGAGTTGACAGTGTTTCATTTCTCTGATGTCAACCATTTTGACGGAACACCATCTATCTTTGAAAGGGATTTTAAGAAGGTGGAATAGGTTTAAAGAACACTTAAGATTATTAACAACCCATAAGGTCAGTATAAACAATGTGTTGTTATGCTTTACTGCTTGGCCCAAGAAACTGAGTTGTTGTTGATTCCTAATTAATGGATTCTGTTAGTCATAGGCAGTACATTAATGCAGATGATGTGTGCCAGGTGGCACAAACAAGGAAATTAAAATTAACAAATTATTAGGTACTGTCATTCATAATTAATTATCTTGGCAATTAGTTTCATTAAATTTGAAGTGGCTGTACTAGAAGTCTCCTGTTCACCACGAACAAATGTGGCTACTTCAGACTGTGGGACAGCTTTCTAAATTCAAACTAAGCTAAATGTATACAAAAATCTGGTCTGCTTGGTAGAGTTCTACTAGAAAGACCTGGAAAAAAAGACACAGAATGATAATGATATAGTACTAAGAAATTATCTTTGTCAACAGGATTTTAAATGCAGGAATAGATATGTATTCACATATATGATGAAAAGGGAAAACATGTTACAAGATAGGGTAGAGTAGACAGTATTTGTAAATGTGGCTACAGTGATACCCCAAATTATTCAATTCTGGATTGTTGTTTTCAGAAAACATTGTGGAGGAAATAAAGAGTGAAGGGAATAGGCCTGATCATTTACTTCCAGCTGTCTTCCCCTACCCCTGCAACACACATTTAAAGCTTTGTTCAGTCAATACAGCAGGCGCAAGTTTTTAGGAATACCATCAACAAAAGAGCAGGAAAATCAGGGACATAATGAAAAATAAAGTAACGGGAGGGGGAAGAAGAAATCAAGCTTGACAGTAAGAGGAACACTCTTAGCAGTCAGATACACTGACAAAGTTTCCCCCCCAAAAAGACCTCTATTGCTTAGAACTTGTAAAACAGCTTAAGCTTAGTGATAGTGTTTTATTGTGAGAAACAGCAGGTCTACATGCTCTAATAAATTTTTCAACATTAATTCTTCTACCTGCAGAATTTTTTTATTGAAAAATTTTTTGGAGGGAATAGCCATGCAAGTCAGAAGATTTGAGTCTGCACTGTAAGCACTGTGCCTATTCAGAAATAAAAGATTGCTTCTGCAGGATTGAATAGGCTTTGAAAGACATCACTGTCTTTCCAGATAGTTCTATTTTGGCTACATATATTGTCCTTGAGTCTTTCCTGGAGGTAAGCATTTTCTTATGCATTTTAGTTGCTTGCCAAGTTGCCTGCCAGTAAACCTTGTTTCCTGAAATAATTATTACTCCTGATAAAACTAAAGTACTTTGAAGTGATTTTACTATTTTAATCTAATGCTGGGGTAACAGTGCAGTAAGCAAGTACTTAATCCCACTTAAGTACACATTAGTCTTGATTACAGTAATGTTATCCATCAAAATAACATGCAGTAGAATGCCATTAACATCTCTGATTTAAAGTTCTTTGAGATGAACTGAACCAATTAGAAAATTTCTGAGCTACTTTTTTATCATTAGTATTAGCAGGATTTCGGCTGGAAATTCTTTGGGTTTGCTTTTGTTTTGATTTGTTGTTTTGGTTTTTTTAAAGATTCTGTTCTGGCTACCTGAGGATTACAGGTTTTTCCTACCAAACACACATCATGGCTGCTCCCTTCTCCCCACTCCCTGAAAAAGCTGTTTTGAAAAGTGTTGCAAAAACTTTGTAACACAATGTCCAGTTTAAGAAGAAATATATAGTGGAGGACCTGTTTAATTACCCGTTTTCAAAAGACATGGCTTCTGAAGCAGGACAAATAGAGATGACAGTTTAAAAAATCAATAGAACAAATTATGACCAGATTTACAGATTCTTAGGCCCAGAGCTGGGACTAAGAATAATTAAAATTTATGTTTTATGTTGGGTTGTTTTTTTGTGCTAACACACTTTTTTGATGAAACTATGTACGGAGTAAAGAGCGAGATTCTAGCCCATAGATGACAAGCAGATACTTGACTGACCATGCTTCAATAGTGGTTGGCAATCTTGCACCCAGACTAATGTACGCAAATACATTTTTTGCTACCTGAAACAATCTTTCATTTTATGACTTTGTGTTGCCGTTCTGAACAAAAGTTAACAAGGTTTTATGAAACTGCACAGAGATCTCTGGACACTTTTAATCTCGCTTCCAGATTTCTCAGGTAGCTGTGACAGTGTGTGCCAAAGGAATTTTTAACAGGAGCTGTATCTCAATTATGTGTTTCCAGAATTATTGTTTTTGCCTAACTTGCTAGGCTCAAGGCTTTTCAACTGCAAGTCAAACCAGGTATTTGGTCCTTTGCATTTGATTTACAAAAAGAGCCCATACGGAATATCTGAAGTGAAATACTCTGAAACTTAGCAGTCATTAAGCTAATGCAGTTAGATGTAAACACAAAGCAGGAAGAAAAATTGAGAACTTGTCAATGTAAGTGTAGACTGGATGGCACACAGAGGAATCAGTTTAAGTAAGTCAGTGGGTGTGTGGGTATTGGATCTTTCAACCTTACTGAAGGATGAGTTGTTTTCTCAGGTGCTTGTTGTGACTAAAGGATCTGTAAGTGGTGAGAAGACTTTTATGTTCATTCTTCAACAAGCCTCTATTGTCTGATGCATTCTGAAATGTTTTGTTTTTAAACAAAGAAGCCTAACTTTAACACTGGTTTATTCTGCAGATCTACAGTGAACTAAGCTTGTAGCCTTGTAAGAGCTGGAAGGTGTCAGGAAAGGAACAAAAACCTGGATTGGCATCTGATGAAAACAGAAGTAAAAATAGTGAAGAAATAGTAATAATCTGAAATCATACCTGTTCCATGTGAAATTAGGGACATTAGTCAGGGACATAGTGGAGAAATCTTTAAATGAAGAGTGTTGAAGGTCTGGCTTATTGCAGTTGGTAGACTGGCTCCTTGTGAAAGTGCGTGCGGATTTGTATGTGTGTATTGGGTCCCTAACACTACATTGATCTTGTTTCAGATTAGTATACCTGTGCTCTCAGTGACACTTTTGAAGAAAACCAAAACTGCCCTTCTTGTGCCAAATGCTCTGATCATAGCAACAGTCACAGATAGGGTAAGTACTGGTAGAGGCCAAAGCTATTGCAGTCTGCCTGCTTTCTTTTTCATTTTTTTCTACTTTTTTTTTTCGATCCCTCCTTACTGGCAGTAATATGAAGGATTCTTGAAGGTGCCAAGTAGCCACTTTTAACAGCTATAGGAATTGGTTGCCTGTGGCATTTAGACTTAGGACCCTGCAGGATCTGATTTCTTAGAGGATGATCCTAGCTTCTTCTGCCTCCTCTCTTGTGGCAGGGAAGGATCACTTTTTTTTCCTCTTACTAACTCCCTGTCTTTTTTCTTTGGATCCACAGTAAACAAAGCTATATAGAACTTGGTGAGAAAATAAGAAATGGAATCTCTGGTTGCCACCTGCTCTCTGTAATCTGTCATTGCCCATTCTCCAGGACTGCTGTGTAGTAGCACTGGAGGAACTGAAACACCTGGGTCAGGAAGTGCATTCACAGAGGGTTACCTGCCTTGTTGGCAGCTCTGACAGTGTGCTTTCATTGACTTGGGTCTTTTACCTGACCAGTAATACATTAGATACACAAAATAGAGTTGCCTACAGTGATACTCAGGAATAGCAATTGCATCAATCGGTAGAAAATGTGATTATCCTAAGAACAGCTTTAGAAACAACCAGTTTGGTGGATGCAGGAGACTGTACAAAAAAAAAGTTGGTTTTTTTTTTGTTGGGTTTGTTTTGTTGTGTTTTACACATAAATAAAACAATACATAAAACATGGTATGCAAAGTCTTTTTAAAAAAAGAGCAGATCTGGACTATGCTCTCGGTCCTGTAGCAGAACGTGGTAACATCTACATGCCTATTCTGTGTTCCTTGTGATTAATCTGAGGTCATAGGCGTAGAGTGGAGGTTTTTCGTGCTATACAGAAGTACTTGAAAAGAGTTACTTCATCAGCAAAACACCTATCAGCTTTATTTACATAAAAGGAAGCTTGTACTGTATGCCTTTTCTCAAACAGTTTGGGAACTTTTGTTTTTCAGTACATGTTTGTCTCCTTACTCTCCAGAGATACCACCTACAAGCTATTAAAATCTCTCTGTAGACATCTTGAGGTGAGTTCTAATGGGAGTGAAGATGTATGTAGTTTTGTGTTCATTGTTACTGTTTATTTGCTTTTAAATGCTAGGTAGTTTCTGAGTGTGTTCCTTCTTAATGTTTCTTTTTTCAGGATACAAGCATGGGCAACAGTCCAAATCCCTCTTCTGCAGAAAACAGCTTCAGGGCTGATCGTCCTTCAGCTCTGCCTTTGGTAAGTGGCTTAGATCATCGTTCTTTTGTTGCATGTCACCTTTCATTGCAAGTACTACTTAGAATGTCTGAAGAAAAGAAACTGAAGGAAATCATTACATCTGTTTCTAAAACTTCCATGAGTTTTTTAACAATACAAAGCAGCGGGAGTGATTGGCATAAGTGTAATTTGATCTGATCACATGCAATATATATACATGTGTATGCTTTGGATATATTCCAAACTCTGTATGCTCTGTGTATCTCTCTTTAGCAGTCAGGTTTCACAGCACTCTGTACTGACTTAAAGTTGCTTCTTCCTCTGCCATGAGCAGTTCTTGAAGTGTTTCTAGTTGCAATCCTTCATCTGTGAACCAGTTCAGACATTTGAAAGACCTGTGTAGCCACACGTGATGACCAGTCTTAATTCTAGTAATGCCTGTCCTGGACTTCTTAGTTTGTCTAACTTAACAGTCTTTACTTTGCACACAGACTTAATCTCTTCACTTAAAGAAAGGCGGAGGATGAGGCTTGAATTCTGGTGATCATACGGGGCTTATTTTGCTAACTTGATCTCAACATCTTGATATCAGAGATTGTTCCTGGTTAAATAGTTTTAAATCTGTAATTGTTGGTTTGGTTTCTCAAGGGAAGTCAGAGGAAATAAGGTTGTTTAGATTTAGAATAGGGATGAGTTTTCTTGTGACTCTTTCTCCCTGTCAGGATTTCAATGAAGACTATTCTGATCTGGATGGAATAGTGCAGCAGCGGAGACAAGAGATGGAAGAGTCCAGCAGCACAGGCTCACAGACCCCAGAGCTGGAATGCTTCCAAGGTGAGTAGGATTGTGGGGCCCCAAGAAAATGGGAATGGTTTAGCTCTCAGTTTTGCTTCTGTAATCCTCTCCTGATGTGGAATCTACATTCTCCACAATCCTGGAGAATTACATGTTTTTTAAGGTCTTGCTGGAAGCCACAATAGCTGCATTTCGATTATTATAGCCCTTTGAAATCCAGACTCAGACAATGACTTGGTCAGCAGCAGATCTGATTTGTCACTACTGCCTCCAGTTGCTTGTCCACATACCATCTGCTCCCCACATGCCCCATCAGTTATGCTACAGAGACACAATGCAGGATGGTCTCCTCCTTTAAAAAAAAAAAAAAGAAAAACAAAGTTTTTAAAAGTAGTTCAAGTCACAGTGTAAGTTCTTCTACTCTATATAAATAACATTCTTTACTGTGATGGCTTTTGTTCATAAAGAAAAGTTATTTTTGACATCTGTTTTTGTGAGTTTGTTTTTTAAACCCTTTTTTTATTCTTTGCAGTTAAGACCCTTGAATATACTGTCCAAAGTTGTTTGTTCTTAACACTGCTGTTTGTGTTCTTATATGCCTCAAGTTCTTCACCTAATTAGCAAGAATGCTGTGTAGAAACTCGCTGCATATAAGTTCATAAGTACAATAGAACTTGTTTTATGTAACACATGCTGAATGTTCTTAGCAAAACCTAGGGTATTATTTTGCTGTACAATTAATATATATTAACATATTAATGTGTTGGAACCTGAAGTAGTAACAGCATAACATCTTGTCTATAAAAGAATTTGTGCAATAAGAAACTTTTACCATTACTTTTAAATTAAATACTATCATTTTTAATAGCAGTTTTCTGTTGCGTTAGTTTTAATTGAGTCTTCTCTTTTCCTGTGTGTCCTTTGTTCACTGGTATGATCTGGGCTATTTCCTTTCATTGGTCTTTGGTATTTACTGTGTGTGTATTTTTAATTGTTTGGTGGTTTCTGTGAAGCAGTAACTAAATTGTGGTGTCATCACCTGCCACATGAATGCTTCTGAATAATGATTTAACTGTCTTACTTCCTTACAGCTAATAGCTACTTCAAACCTTTCAGTTTTCCTTTTCCACAAGTAAAAAACCAATATCCAGTTAAAGAATCACCCTAGGAAAAGGAATTGAGGGATGGGGGTGAACACATCTGTCACTTGTGATTTTGTTTCTTGTGCGTCATTAGAGCAGTCCAGGGTGTGCAAGTAAGACATGAACAAAACTGAGCGTGACTGGGCTTTTCTGTCCCATGTCTTTCAAGATATCGTCTGCATTTAAAAAACAGTCAGGGAAAGGAGCTATAATCTTCTTTTTAAAGTAATAATGCAATATCTCCATTTGATATTGCTGTTAAAGTCATCTGGAATCATTAATCTAGCATATTCAGTCCTTTTGAGAGATGAATTTTGTGTCTGTATAATCTTCTGACTGGAAATCCAGTGATAACCTTCAAAGTTGTCATAGGTTGCCATCTTTCAAAGGATCTGGAAATATAAGTGTAGTATACATCATCCTCTTCCAGTCCAAGTGCTTCTTTATATTTCATGATGATGTGGAATTACTATGGAAACTCTTCAAGGCTACTAAACCAACTGGTGCTTTCTATCCCAGTCCAGAAATGCACCTTTTAAAATCCTCCTCTTCCCCTACTCCTTGACTAATTTAAGCTACCAACAACTTCCTTTGACTTCATATTTCAGCTTTATTACAAATCTTACTTTTGACAGATTATCATGTCGTTGAGACACAGACTCACTTGAAAGTTTCCAAGGCTGAGGCAAAGTCTGTCCGTTCAGATGCACACAGTAAACGTGGACCTGATGGAAAAGCCCGAAACATTCCTCTAAATGGTAAGGAGTCAAGGGCAGATCTTCAGATGGAGTAAGTTAAGTTTGCATAGTTATGTCAGTTCACATAATTTGGAAGATCTTTCTTGTTTATCCCTGTATTTATATTATCTGTTGCATGCTTCAAAACACCGTTTGTATGCTGTGGTCTGCTTTGGTCAAAGTAACACTTATTCTTTTTCTGGCAGGCCATTCTGAAGCCTTCAGGTTCTTCCACAAAGTGAAGTCCCAAAAGCTCCTGTCTCTGAACCATGTACTTATATTCTATGCATTTCTGTAAGTCAGCAATTAATACCAAGATTGTCAAAATACTAGGATTTTCTTACATTTACATATATTAATACAATCTAAGATTCACTTGAAAAAAGGAAACTATTGGGAATTGTGGCCTTTATACTTTTCAGAAGAAGAAATACCAGGGCAAGCTTACTTAACAGGCCTTTTGCTTTTAAAAGCAAAGAGTATTTTGGTTCAGGAAATATTAAGAGTTTAACTACTTGCAAGTTCATTTTACATGTCATTTAGCAAAGCCATACTCAAGGCTGAGATTTTCATAACTGTCTGAATGCCACTAATGGGTATTCCTGAGGCGTTTCTAAGAATGATACTTCTATTATTCAACATATATAAGTAACAATTTAAATGGCTTTTAACATTAAATTTGTCAAGTACCTCTAAAGTTTCCATTAACTGATGTGCCTTATTTTTCTCTCTTACAGTGTTTGTGTATTAATATTTTCTACCTTCTACATGAGATATAAAATCAGTGTCCTGGAGGAACGCCTTATTTCCATCACATCATTTGAGTCACATATAAAGGAGTAAGACACTGTAAAATTCTGGGGCTTTGAAATCTTTTTCCAGTATCTGTGATAGTCATCTGTTTTCTTAGAAACCACTGTGATACTGAAGTCCCACAAGGGCAGTACAGTGTTCTGTTGTTCTTATATCTGTGCTAGGCTCATCTCACAGCCTTCTGTTTAAGACTTGTAGTACAAATGTGATATATCACGTATTACTGCCTTGAGAGTGTTTCGGATAGCTGTAACTTCAGTGTAAACTGCTGAAGTGAGCAGTTCGTTTCAAAAGCAATGATACTATGGAAAAGGTATAACTTCTGTCTTCAGTCTTAATGTCATTGGATTAGCCTAAGATGACAGAAGGTACTTTGTAATCTTTGGGCTAATACATCTGACTTGATTGTATGTTTTCTAAAGCTTTGGGCTGCCTATCATTTTCTTTAGAAACCGATATCCTGTCTTTCTAAAATGAAAAAAAAAAATTAAAAACAAAAACAACATGCCACAAAACCAAAACAAAACACACAAAAAAATCTAGACGCACCAAGGAAAAGTTCTTTGTGTATTTGAAGAGGAAATAAGGAAAGAAGCCATAGTTCCCTCGATAGTTCCAATTCTGTAGCTGGAGTGGTGGATGCCATCTGGCCCTGCATTTTTTTTTTTTTTTTTTAATCTCTGTTTTGCATGGATAGGAAATATGCAACAATCAAATGGAGAGGCAGTGCAGGGGCTTACACCACAGCAGTAAGCCACTGTTAGTTATATCAGCTTCCTGTTCCTCTCTTAGGACAGAAGGCAGTTAACTGGATACTGCCAAGAGTACTAAACAGTTTATTCAGCATTAAATTTTGCATTAACTCCTCCCCTTCTTATAACTGATTTTTTTTTCTGAGCTGCTCTGAAAAACATGGCTTCAAAAGTAATTTGTAAATCTTAGTGCAAAACCAGCAGCCATAAACATGCATGAGTGGGATTGCTGACAGCTGGAGAAGCACCACCTGAAAAACAGACGGGGAAAATATGGTTCAAGACAGAGCTGTACCTAGGCTGGGTGGAACTGTCTGCAAAGTGTTTCAAACCTGTAGCAAGCTCTTGAATAAGTGTGCTTGTTAACTCAGCTTTCTTTGATGATCCATTCATGACAAACAGGTCACTCTGACAATGCACTTGTGGTCATATTGAACAATGACTGTGCTGCTTAGGATCCAACTGCTCTCAGCTGTCTTCTGTGGAAAACAGTAGGACTTGTATGCATCTGTCAGAAGACAGAGCTAGATTCTTGGTAAAAATGGAATAGGAAGAAAATGGTTCTATATCTTAAACAAGCTTGCATTTATATTTTGCCAGTAATGCAAGGAGGGGGTAAATCTGCCTCTAGTAGTACACATTGTCAAAAGCCATTTTCCCAAGTTTGGCATGTTTTTATTAGCAGGCCGCTGTGTCCCTCTTCTAAAGGACTCTTACACGAGAAAGTCCTGTTTTCTGTTGTTCTGATCCCAAACAGTACAAGATACAGGATGATGTAGTGCTTCTACAGCGTCAAGGGGTTGGACTTCTTGATTTTCTCCAAGTCACAGGACATAGAACTTACGCAACTTTTAAACTTATTTCCAGTGTAAATAGCTGTAAAGTTTTCCATCCAACTGCTGGAGAATGAGAACACATAAAGAATGTAGTCAAGAGTGCAGAAGTGACTTAGGCTTTTGTTTCTGTAAACAAGTACGGTTCACAATGTCACCACTGTATGCCCATCTACATGTATCTCTCAGTTCTGTTTTCGCCTTTTTCGCTTCTGTCACATTTAACTTCTTCGTTCTGTTTGACAGACATCCAGTGCGCCAAGGTTTGGGATCGCATCTGCAAATTAATGCTGATGCCCTTTGTGATGAGTTAACTGCTAATCTTATAAAACTGGAAAAGGTAACTTCCTATGATATAATACAAATGCTGATACACTAATCATGTTCTTGCTGAATATCTGTAGTCTGTGATTTTGAAAAGTGCCAAGTTACCCCCAGATTTGATACCAGAAGCTGGCATGATTTTGCTAGACAAAGGACTAGATTGTGGACTATAAATTAGCCCAAGCACAAGCATTGGTTGGTGTAAATGTTTTGCCTTAAGCTGATGCTCACAGCCAGGAATACTAATACACAGGACACTTCAGGAATGATTATAGCATGTAATGATCTCAAATATTTTTTTTTTGTCCATCAAGGCTAAGGATTCTGAATTTAACCTTTATTACTGTTTGATGAACTTTTCTGTCTGGGGCTTTTGTTTGAGTTTTGGTTTTTCGATTAAGAAAAACAATGCTGACTTTCATATGGAGTCAGCCTCTTCATATGAAGTGGCTGGAATCTGCCTGTTTCACTTTAGTAAAACAAATGCTGCTGCCCAGTTGTATAATTCCGTATACTTGACCTTTACTTTTTACCATTCTCTAACTGCAAAACTAAATGTGCTTGCTGACTTAAATTGGAAACCTATGCAAAACAAGAGTGGGTATGCAGACCTTATTTCCACTTTAGATGTTGTGGTGGGCTAACCTAGGCCAGCAGTCAGACACCCACCCAGCTGCTCTCTGACTCCCCCTTCCTAGCAGGGCAGGAGGAGAAAACAGGAGGGGAAAGCTCGTCAGTCAGGATAAAGGCAGGGAGATTGCATACCAGTTACCATTGCAGGCAAAACAGAACCAACTTGGGGAAAATCAATTTAAGATAGTGCCAGTTAAAACCGATTTGCATAGTGACAAAGAAAGATAAGTGATAGAACAACACCTTTCCTCTCCCCTGTCACAGGCTCAACTTCACTTCTTCGCTCCCAACTCTTCACCCAACTCCCAGCCCCCCAAGTGGGGCTGATGGAGAGTTTCAGTCAGTACATAGTAATTTTTTTCTCTGCTACTCCTTTCTTCCCCCGTTTTCCCCTTGCTGCAGCGTGGGCTCCTCCAAGGGCTCCAGTTCCTCAGGGAAATAACCACCTGCTCTGGCGTGGGTTCCCCATGGGCTGCAGCATGGACACCTTCTCTACCATGGAGCACCTCCTCCTCCTCCTTCTCCTTCTCATTCTCAGACCTTGGTGTTTCTTCCACTGTTTCTCACCCTCTTACTCTCCTCCTCTCTCTGTTTGGTGTTTTTCCCCTCTCTTAAATACTCTTTCCTAGAGGCTCCACCACCATTTTGGCTGAGGGGCTCAGCTGTGCCCTGTTGTGTGTCCATTTGAGGCTGCTGGAAGAGCTTTGTCTGGCATGGGGCAGCCCCTGGCCTCTTTGCACAGCAGATGCCCCTGCACCTCCCCTGTCCTGCCCCCAAACTTGTCAGCTGCGCCCGCTGCAGGTGAATGAAATGGAACACATACACTGGCCAAGCATGGAAAAAAGTCTTAGTGGAGCAAAACCAAAAGTTACTTGAATTCCTATGTACTTAAGTCACATAGGATATTTTTGCCTCTGTTTCTAAAACTGAGTGCATGCCAAGGTCTTTCAACACCATTTTTTCCCAAACTAACTTTCTCAAATAGCATAAAGCTAGGATCACATAATATCGCTGTTTACCTGTATGGCATAGGTTTTACAAAGACTGCCAAAAAGAGGTTTCTTCCCCTCACATCACCACCCCCTTAGCTGTGGAATTCTAGAGTAATATTGCTGGCATAACCCTTCTGTATGCTCTGGGTAATAACAATATGAATACAAGGGGAAAATGCTTACTAGATGATTACCAAATACAATCTTTATCCAAACTGGGTCACTTAAGAGGTTATTGCTTTCCAGCTGTCTGGGACAGGCTGGCAAGATGGGTCATGGGAGACCTCACTTCATTCCAGTGGGAAGCCAGCCAGCCTTTTGCAGCAAGGCTAGGCACTTTCCCACTCCCTTATATAGTCTCTGCTTGGAGACACAGTAAAAGGCAGCTGGATGGCTGGATCATTCAGCTATTCCCAGAGAAGTGACCCTCTGTCCTGAATTAGAATCTTAAGTCATGTGCTTTCTTCAATTAGCGTCTACAGGATTGGACCCTTAAAGTCTTACCTTGTATTTGCCAAATACTCAAGGCACAATCAACTGCTGTGCGTACAAGCTAAATGAACGTTGCCTATAGCTGCATGTTGCCACATCTCAGTCCTCTCTAATCTAGATGGGCAGTGGTTAGAACAGGATGTTTGACCCTACTCTTGTACTGCAAAACTGGTAGAAAATCTAATAGCTTTATGTTCTCTGAGCAAAGTTACTGCAGTTGCTTAACTGTTTCATGTGCCTTAGTGAAAAGTGCTAGTAACTGGCTGCAACAGCAAAAGTAGCATAAAAGTCCCAGTGCAACTTGTTGTCTCTCCCCTCGCTTCCTGTGTGACCACAGCATTGTAAACTAGAGCACAGAAATTATCTAGGTTAAAAACTAAAAATTACTCTCCATGTAAAAAAATGTTCAGTGCAAGAGTATGTTGCAGTGAATTTTTCAGTGTGACCTCATGATTTTTACAAGATGTACTTCATACTTGGAGCCAAGGAATTACCATGGCTTAGCAGAATTTTGCTTTGGCATTTAAGCAGATTTAACAGGTTGTTAAAATGCACCATGTCTATCAGAGGATAAAGTGTTAAACTGGGGGAGGGAAAACATCACCTAATGTTACTCACTCCCTTACTCTAATGTAGCTTGTTAAAAGGAAAGTCCTGTGTATGCGTTAAATCAGTCTTACAAAATTAGGTGCTTCTTACTGTTTTCCTTTCCCCAAAATGCCCCTCTCAAAAAATGTGTGCATCTGGGCTAGAAATCATGAGGTAGGATTAATAAATGGTATCCTTGAACAGGAAGTACAATAGCTCCTCAAATTAAAGTCTGCAAGTAGGTGTGACTAAACCTTATGTAGTCAGTGGCTGCTAGTTATTAAGACAGAACACGTGTGCCAGGGGATGTGACTTACCATATTCCCCTCCTCTCTGCTTTTAAGAACAAGGAGATGAAAGGTGTATAAATGGGCTGTGTAAAATAGGTCTGCGCAAATCATCTTTGATGATTTTGCTTTCAGTGTAACAAAGGGAAGATAACCCATAATCGATACAGTGAATCTGCCAAATGGCACATGTCTGCTAATGGTTAGAAGATGGTTAGCCCACACGTTGTAGCCGGCTGTGTAGCTATAGCTGTTACAAAACTATTTTAATTATCCACTTAAACCTAAGAGCTGCGACTTCGAAGTTTGAGGCTTTTATTGGGGTTTGATTGAGTTCAAAATAACTGGGTTTCTTGTTCCTTTCTTTCTAGCTCTAGGTTTTTTCTATCTTACTTTCTCATACCTAATGAAGGAGAAAGTCTATAGGAGGAAATTGCAGGAGATACTCAGAATATGAAAGCTAGGTGTGCTGCTGGCTGACTATATCCAAATGTTTCCTTTAACTCTAGTGCAGGAAGCATTTAACATGAATACCATTGGTATGAATAGTTGTGACAGAATTAACATGCACACAGGGAGTATATCAAAGAGTATGTCTTGATTTTATTATTTTTTTTTAAATGCAGTATAACACTTCCTGCCCACCAATTATTTTTTCTCTCTTTTTCTAAGATACAGAACAACTTACAAAAACTACTTGAAGACGGTGAATGAAACGTGGATATACTTGGACTGCTTCAGACCTCATTCTTCTCTCTTGACAAACAGTTCCAAAGGAACTCTGCTGGCCAGAGTTCAAGCTTCTTCGTTTTCAGTCTAAGCCAAGCTTGAACTACTGTAAAGCTCATGTCATAATGCAGAAAGTCAGTTTATTCTTGAGCATGTATCTATATGTTTTGAAAACATACATGTTTTGATCTACATGTATCTATATGTTTTGAAAATAAGGGGATTTTTCTTTCTCTGTTGTGTGTGAATTAATGGATTTTATAGCTTGCTTGATTCTAGACTTGCTTACACCAGTGCAAAACTAGCTCAACTCCTTTTACCTCGGCATTTGCTTTCTGCCTTTTGTCATGGAAGTGTAAATGGGAAGAATTTCAGCAATGACTCGTGCTGAAGTGTTGTGTGAATGAGCTGGTGTCTGTCTCAGCTACGGTTATGGATCCGTGCTGTGCTCTTCGTTTTTACTTCGTTGTGCCCTGGCATCCCAAAGATCAGAAAACAGACACCTCTGGATTTGTTCCTGTGAAATTCTGAATGTTCAAGGTCTGCTCAGTTCTCAGGTGCTGTGAAAGGGCTCGATTCCACTTTCTGTGGCACTGCACCACCACTGAGGGTAAGGTCTGTTTCTGCTGCACATCCAGTTTCTATTGAAGTGAAGCTTGAAATATGTATGGACTTGCCAACTTACAATCAGGTTGCTTATGAATAGCAGTATGGGTGTGACACATCTGCAAAACTTGGAAAACACTGCTACATTTTTGGTCCACTCATACAGTCTCTGTCTATTAAGTTAATCAGTGTGAAGGCCCTCAGTCAGCTTTCCTTGGAGTTGCGCGGGGTTTTGGTTGGCTGAGCAAGTGCAATTTGTGCTCCAGTCAGTGGAAATCTAATCTCGGTATGTGACTCCAGGGACCGGATCTTTCCACATAATAGGAACTGGAGAATTAATGATGCAGCAATACAAACAGTCAGTAGAGTGAATGAAAAAGTGGACACCTACTTTGTTATATTATACTTCTTTTTTTTTTCACAGTGCCTAAGATGTGATAACTGGGGATTTTAGCTTTCTGATTCACCAAGCAGGCTGGTTAGTTTTTAAAATGCAATATTTAGGATAATAACAACTAGTATCTGTAAAGTAACAGTATTGTTTATAATATGCTATGCATTTTATAACCATTTCTGTGAAATGTATCTACTTTGTTTAAATAAACTTTTTTGAAACAAGTGACTCGGTACTGTAATTTGGATCAACCCAATTCCATCCACCAGTTTTAGTTAAACATGATACGCGTGATCTGAGAATGCTCATACCTCATAGTATAAAGCTTGTGCAAAACCCTGTACCAAACACAAAAGGGTTAGGAACTGCATCCTGCTGATGTGCTTCCTCTTATGCGGCTGTACTCAAGGTCTTCCCAGACTGCAGCAACAGAACCGTAGGAGCAAATTTGGCCCCCAAAGTTTGGAGGAAACTTTGATAGTTTTCTCAAGTGATTCCTCCTTGAAGGATATTGGATGAGTATTGTAATGTTGAGGAAGCTTAATGTTGAGGCTCTCTAACATGCCTGCCTGGCTCAAGATTCATGTGAGCATGGTCCGTCAGAAAGCTGTGAGATCTGACTGTTCTTCCTATTGCAGCTTCTGCTTTTCCTTCCTTAGAATTCCAATAATCTCATGAGAGCTTATTTTCACAAGAAAACAATTGAAATAAGTTATTTTTTTCTTCTTTTTCCATCCGTTTCCCTACTTTCTTATTTTTTCCACAGTTACACAGCTTATGCAATGTTTTGAACTCCAACCTCATTCTCTCCCTTCTCTACTTCCCTCTCTTTAATTCTGCATTGATAACCGTAATTCTGTTTACGGTTTAAAAATTGATGATACAAGTCACTTTTATCAAAGGTGAAACTTCATTATGCTCACCAGCTGAACTGCGTTAGCCTATTACATCAGCAAGGATGTGCTTTGCTATAGGGAAAGAAGGGGAGAGAGAATATTTGGTATGTGCCTTATATAAAGCAGGCACATAAAGCTAACCCCTTATCATTAGCCATAAGTGAACAAAATAATAACTGGAGTGAATGAGTAATCAGAGGTGGATGCATGCCCTTTAGCCCATTGCGGCAGTGTGCCAGGGGAGGCGAGTCTGGACAAAGGTGTATCAGTGCCTTTCAAATGCAGGAGAAGCAAATTCCGCTCCAAAGAAAGAAGTGGCGCTCACTGCTTGTGACGCTGTGGTCACATCAGCTCACTGACACAATGCAGTGTGGCCACCCCATCTCTGCTCTTTGGTTGGTACCCTCTCTCCTTTTCCTAGAGGGAGGAGGGGGAGGATGTCATGAGGATGTATGTGATACTCAGAAGTGTGTGGGCAGTGTGTAGTACTGCAGTACTTCCAAACTTGGGAGACAGAGCGCGCACATGACCCTGCAGAGGCAAAGTTTAGAAGTATGAGTGGAGTGGTTTCAATCCTGTGATTCCATCTTGTGACTGAAGAGTACTGGTTTGCCCCAATCCTGTTGGGGTGGGAAGTAAGGCCAGCAGCAATGAGCAAGGAAAAGCTGCTTCCTGCATGGTGGGAGTCAGGCAAAGGGTAAGGGGGCTTCTCCTCCCGCAGTCTGTGGTAGGTAGTTCAAACAAAGGCCACAGGGAGTTTTCTTCTGTTTGGCAAAGGTGAAGTGCTAGTTTGCAGAAATAGGTGGGAAAGATGTGCGACTTCAGGGAAGTCAGAAATCTATACCAAATGTTTAGCACACAGTGTTAATAATGGTCACATAATTTGCTGCATAGGCTGCCTGGAAATCTGGTTTTAAAAGCTGATTTTCACATTTCGTTTGGTTTTGTTTTTCCAATTCTGTCCGTCTGATGCCCCGCACAGCGTAGAGGCTGGAAAAATCAACTGGTTTCCACCAGCCGTGAAGGACCGAATAGTAGTACCAGGTTCTGGCAAGATGCTTTGAAACTGGAGATATACGGAAGGCAACTGGGGCACATCACTAATGTTTTCTCTAGTTGTAGTTGGTGAGCCAATTGTTTTTTCCTAACAGTCTTAGCCCAACCTTCTTTAGTTCATATGAGTGCTTATTCTAAGGAAGAAAAAAACAACCAACCAAAGAGCTGCTTGATTTTCTTTCTCAGAAAATTAATTTTGAGGAAACTCCCAAGACACTTTGGTAGATATGGGTAGGAGCGATAGACAAGACCTGACTTTTCCACATACATTCCACATCCAGCAAGTGGACTCCTTACATCCTGGTCTGCAATACTAATTTAAAGTGTTTTTCTCCACCTCACTAGTATGAACGTGTACCAAATAGCTAATAGCTGCTGGGGGGTGGCAGAGGTGGTGGGGAGGGAACATGGAAGTATACTACAGGCATGGTATTCAGATGTTTTGGAATTCATCTGTCTTCAGGCTGCTGTCAAGAAGAGGCCTCCTTTCCATTTCTCCCCCCTTCCATATTCCCAGTTGTTATTTTCTTGTGCGTTTTCACAGGTAGCAGAAAGGAGGGAAAGAAGTAATGTGTATTCGGAGAAGCTGGTTGGGTTGAGGGGTTGTTGAATTCGTTTTCTGCCAAATTAGTTGCCTGAACTGGCTTGGGCTGAGGGGTGTCAAGTTTATAATACTGCTGGTGTGAAGGATGCAGCTGGCACTCTAAGAGGGGCAAGTATTACAAAGCTCCCTCTCAGCGGAACATGGAAGTTATTAACTCCCGTCAGCACTGGCAGAAAAGAGGAACAGTTTTGCGTGTGTGTGTGCGTGTGTATGAATTTAATACCGTCACTGCTTTCACCTGAATGAAGCTTCGTGCAGGTGTGTAGTAAAGCTCTCCGCTTCCCGCTGTGTCTTCATTTCCGAGTTTCTACCTAATAGTCACCTGACAAACGCTAAATAAATCTCCAGGTTGGTGCTATCCAGGGTCTTTTCGGACTATTGCTCAGCTGGTTCAGCTGCAGCTGCTTATGAGGTGTTACTCCCAAGAACATAAGAGAATTTGCATTTACAGAGCAGGTGTGACAAGCAATAAAGATCATGAAAAAGCTGGCTATTTAGACAGAAAACTGAGCAAACAGTTAAACTGAGCAAACAGTTCCTTTTGTGCTCAGTGCCTGTGTGTATGCTTCTGTAAACAACCGAGGAACAGTGGCGTTGAAAGGATTTTGCCAGCACCTGCTTTCAGTTTGCCTGGTGAGACTATCTGAGTCTGACATGCAAATTTGCTCAAGAGGGGAAATTGGCTGATCTCATTTGACCCTTCTCGGTTTATGGTTTGAACCCAGTGGAGCTTTCTGCTAAACATGGTTGCATGTAACAAGACTTTACAAAAGGGATGGCGTTTTTTGCTTTCTTGGGTTATAAAATCAGTGTAATACAACTTTATAATTGTAGAGCTTCATGATAGCCTGTTGTTCAGCGAACAGTCACATCAAAATATACGCCAGTAAATTTCATTTAATTGTCTCTTAAGTGATTCCCTGTTTATCGGTAGCCATCCTGGATTTTAACAAAAAATCAGTCAAATGCATATAATAAAACAATGTACACTATATGCGCTAGCTCAGCAGCACTTAGGAGAGCTTATTCCCTGAGCTTCAAAAAATGTTATGATGCCTGTAACTATCCCTGTCCAAAACACAGGCATTTCACTGATTCATATACAGTTGGTTTTTGACCTTCTGAGTTTCATCCTGGTGGCTTCTACTGACCCTCCAGTTTCCATTTAGTCAAACTGGCCAGTGACAGTGTGCCTACTCTGGTTAAATCTAAAATGATTTGGGTGACTAGGCCTATATCCTCACAGCACTGTGGTTAGGAGCCCTTACCTACACCTGCTGTTGGTAGGACCCTCAAAGAGGACGATCCCGAGAAGCAACTGATTAGAAAAGAGCTCTGAGGGGATACTAGCAGGATTGGTATAACAATCAGAAGCTTTTGTCTGTCTTCCATACCTGGTATCATCTCTATTATAATTCACAAACAAGTGGTCAGGCTGCAGCATCTTAGCAAGCAGAATTCGAGCAGGAATTCAAGGCAACGGTATGCTAGCGAAACCTTCCCCAAGCTTGTGTTTCTAACACAGGAAGTATAAGAATATTCCAGCCACCCCCTATTGAAGTTACAAATGCTTTGCGTGAATCTCTGCCTTTTTTTTCCCCACAATGGACAGTATTTGCTCCAAAAATCTTCCCTCTCCTGGAAGGACCCAAACACCTTTCCAAGAATGTAACTGTTGGTGGAAGGACCAACCACCCTGAGTTGGATGTCTGTTTACTAAGTAGACATCTGTGCCAGAAAAACTTGGAAATTAGCTCCTTGAAGAGAGTGTCCTAGAAAATTACTGCCCTCCGTGTACACTTCACACTGACTAGGGTCACCAGCCGCCAGCATCTGTGAATTCACCCTAGATAGCTCTTTCCCCCACCCCCTCCTTGTTTTTTTTTCCTTTTGTCCGTTGTGTGTGGAGCCTGTGCCAATGTATTTATTGTGTATGTGACCTTCTTACCTTGCCAATTTCTATACTGACTTCATTTGGATACTGCTTAAATGTTCATTATGTTATTGGAGTTGAAAATGTTTCTTTACCCAGGCTTTACGTAACGAACAGCAAGCGCATGTCATGATGCATCATGATGTAGTAAGTGCACCCTATTCTGGAGGTGTGACGTTCTATATTAAGCTTCATAACAAGGTTTTATTAGCCTTTGGCAATGCAGGTAGTTTGGACTGTACAATAAAGGCCTCTTCAACTGCTGTTCTCACTTAATGGTATTGATAAGGTAATTTTCCGCAGAGTAGGCATTTTAGCAGTGCTTAGCCGGAGATTAAAGGAGACTCGTTCCAATGTGCTGTCAAGTACAAAACTAAAAAACAGCTCTTCACACTATCTACAGATAGATAGATAAGGGCTCCTTCCAAGAAGAAAAGGTAATGAGTCACTTAATTGTAACCTTACATGCTGGACCTGGCACGCAGAGCAAAATATAGCTCTGAATCCTTCCTGCACTTGCAGCTTGTTATCGTGGCAATATGCACACGTGGCCACATTCTGGAGCAGCGGCAAGGTGGGAAGAAAGTCAGGTTATACTAACAGCTGTTTCCATGACGTATGTAATGAGCCTTGAACCTTCTCTCACAGACGAATCATCTGAAAAATAAATGCTTTATGACACTGGCTTCTGATACTTGCGTGAAGAGATGTCCTTCTATGTTTTCTCCCAAAACAGTTCTAAGTGAACTCATGCCGCTAACAACACATGTGAAAAAAAATAAAATCTACATTAGCAGATTTGGAAATGGCCAGCCTTCTAAAGACTCTGATCAACGGTAATGGCTATAAGGAAGGTGGCTCATGAGCTCAAAGACTTAAACTTCTTGATTGTGGGAAAAAAATCTTCCACACTTCTCTTCCGAGTCCCTTCGGATATTTCTGGTTCTGAAATCACACTTTGACCATCACAGTAACTCCTCCCACAAAAAGAATTTGTGGTTGGGGTCTAATTGAACTAACGAAATCACAAGAGTTGGATTGGGGTTAGGACTAAAGAAATGAGGGTGCTCAGAGCTGGCTATTGAGAGGTCCCATATTTGCTCCCTCCTTCTGCTTATAGCCCATCCTCTGCCTCCATTTCCCTTTTTGTGTCTACAAGATGTAACCCAGATCCAAAAGTTGATCTGCTAAATAGTAACCCACCCAAAAATAGTTATTTTTTTACCAGATATATGAAGAAGAGTCTGTAAGACAGCCCAGTATCAAAGACAGGCCTCTTGAGCAATGCCTGAAACAATGTTTTGGTTTTGCTGACATAACTACTTTTTTCCTCTACTGTTTTCTGTAATTTCATTCCATACAAAGTGAAACAACACTGGAAACTGCAAAAATATTCTGAGGCAGTTTCTCTGTAGACCTGCCCTGTACCTCTGTGCTTCCCCTAGGAGCCATGGGCACAGACAAGTGAGATGGACCAAATGCATCCACAACCATAACTTAGGCTCTTGGTCGCAATCCTCATCTGTAGGCATCAGGGAAAAATCCTCTTAATATATGACAATGGAGGATTATCAAAGAATAATGTATTTCTGCTGTGATTTTTTTTTTTTTTTGGTTTCTGTTCCCTCAAGAAGCAGATGGAGTTACCTAGCAAAATCAGACCTATATTACTATTTCCAATCTATGGAAATCAGATTTTTTTTTAAAGTTGTGACAGCCTTTAATGTTAAAGTTGGAAGCATGTCTGTCATAGCACGTATGCCTCACGGTAAGACGGACTTTAAGCTAAGTGCAATATTCATTTTTCTCCTGCAAAAGCAAGGTTATATGCTAACACACTTTATTGGATTCTTTCCTCCTTGTTTTGAAGAGTGAGGTTACTCTCCAGGCACCAACATAAACAGAAATCATCTCCCTCATCTTTTACTTTCTCTGCTTACCAGTTTTCTTTTCCCATTCACTTGTTTTTCACAAATCAGCTCTGCTCTGCTGTAAGAAGCAGAGCCATCAAATCCTGGGTCTGTTTTAATGTTTATAATAAACTCTTTAAGTTAATACTAGAAATTCCATTTATGTTTCTGCATTTGGTAAAAAATGTGATTCTTTTTGGAGATATACAGTAGCAACTGTACAGTGTTCTTTTCAAAAGCTTTTTTTCTGTCTTTCTGAAACCTACCTTTTTTTTTTTTCAGCTCTCAGACTGAGCGATCTTTAAGCTAGTTCGATTTCCAGAGTGTGGGTATTTATTCTGGTCCAAACTGATCCATTCTTTCATTTACAATGTGCATGAATGTACTGCAAAAACAGATGTATTCAAATTGCACTGGAGAAGCAGAGATGTTAATGTCTACATCACAGAACATGCCTTTTTTTTTTCTCTGACAGTTTTTACAACAAGTAAAAACTTTACACTATACCCCAAATATGGATGAGTGAGCGTGCAACAGCTTTAGCCACTAAATTATTATTGCGTGTTGTCCCGGGCCATCCTAGAAGGGTTCTTGGGAGCCGGGACTTGGAAAGTTCGGAGCAGTATGGTATTTCCCTTACTGGCTTTTACTGGCTGTGCCTGGGGAAATCCCCAGTGCAGCAGAACAGTTCCGCTCCCATCGCCCCCAGGTAAAGTCCTTCCGCAATGTACCTTCACTGGGAAAATTTTAAACCTCCAGCTATTCCACCTCTTTCGCTAGCTGTTACTTCTTCTGGTGACACCACCGCTTAAAGCTATGTGCCACTGCTGTTGGATGAGAGGATGTGCTTCTAGTGGATGCTCTTCCCATGCTGGTCCCATCAGGGACTGTGGAAGCCCTAGCAGGAGAGAACTATTATTCCTCCCTATGCTGAACTTGACACAAATTTTCATAAGCAAATAAGCTTGCATACAGGCTGAGAGCCACAGCCTCATGGTGGGAGACTGCATCATTCTTATCAATCATGCTGGGATGAAAAGTGTAACATTAAGTGCTGCAAAAGTTTGCTGCCATTTCATAGTAATAAGGATGTGCAATTTCAGCAAACGACACACAGATCTTTCATGTGCTGAAATGAAGTCTTGATGTTTCCTCCAACATATTTGTCCTTGGATCTGTCATCAGTCTGGGACAAATTTTGACAACATTATTAAGAAAGTCATTTGAAAATCTGCCCGATCAAAAAGTAAATACTAGCAGCCTGGATTATCTAATCAATTTATGATCAAGAAATTGTACAAAGGACAAAAGTCTCCGTGTTGTGATGATTTTTATTTGGACTCCCGGGGCATTTCCCCACTGCTTTGCATCACATACAATTATATAACGCATATGATAAAGCAATTTCAGTGTGAATTGCCGCAGTGGGTGAGCGTATACTGGCTCAAAGGTCTGATCAAACAGTGGCTTCTGGCTCAGGGCACTGACAGCCTTTTGGCAGCAGTGCAAACGACAACTCCCAAGAAGCAGCACGGCCAAGCTGCCAAGCTGCTACTCTCAATATAGGTTTCTTGAGGAAAAAGAAGTCAATAATTTTGCTGCCAAAATCTAGTTGCCCTAGCGAGGGCACAGTTCAGGAAGTGCAAATGAGCCAAACAGAACAAAACATCCATTCCCACCTCTGCCGTCGGCTCAGTGGTTCTTCCTGTTCCTCTAAGTCACATGCAATCGCCCCGTTGCTCTCCCGGGGCTGGTTGATGAGTGAGTTGCTTACCTGCGATTTTATTGGCAACAGCATGCGTCATGAGCCAGGCCATGGGAGCGCAGGGCTTTCTGAATAACCTGCACTACTTGTCTTTCCACCACCCCTCTAGCAATTGCAATGAGCAATCCCTCACAAAACACTCGCAGCCAGCTACATTATTATTATTTATTGCACCACTGGTAAGGTCTAGCAGCTGGTGCCTTTCCCGAGATTAAAAATTAGTGTAAAGGAATCAGCGTTGCCTGATCCTTAAGGGTTTAGCCATACAGCTGCCTGAGTCACCTCAGACACATGCACATTTCCATCTCCTCTAACGTTAAGCACTGAAGAGAGGCAGACTGTGACAGTTGTCCAACCCGCCAGCAGTTGCCTTCATTAAAGACCAGTACTGCTGCCACCCTACTGCCAACCCCCTCTCCTGGTCGTGTGCTGCTGCTTCCCGTCCCCATCAGTACGCCTGTGGTGCGGTGCCATCGGTATCCCTAATTCACTTCCAGGAAAATCAGCTGGGGTTATTTTGTGCAAAGTCCAGAGTGCAAAGGTATGTTGCATCACCGCTGCTGCACTAGCTCTGCTGAATAGGCCAGAGCATCTGAGTAACTGGTTTGGCAGAGGAAGGAGGAGCTGGAAATGATGAGTGTCCAGAGTAAAAACACATTTATCTCCTATGGGCAGATGTGGAAAATGCCGGTTTGGATGGCTAACTCCCTTTTGGCAGCACTTACCTATGTTCAAGAGCGAGCTTGGATAAGACCATCACACACCGACATATATACCCACCTTGGTCATAAAAGAAAACAGCTATGACTATATTTTGTGAGATTCCCTGGCCTGGCTCAGAGAAAACCTACTGAATCAGGCAGCCAAAGGCTGACAGCGGCTGATTCACTGCCAGACAGTGTGTCGGGTCACAGAGAAAACAGCAGTGGCAGCACAGGTCCTGTGTGGGAACCACCAGGATGAGGCAGCAGTTTAACCAATACTGAATGCACAAGCCGAAATACTGCTTTGCAGTGCTCTGGCCACAATTGTGTGAAAGCAGCTGTCTTCGTATTGAAATCTCTGTGCTTTTACCCTGCAGACACTGCACCGGATAACTGTAGAACAGTAATAATGTCTCTGGAAATCTTGTAGAACAGGAGCAGACCTGTCTCAGGCTGAGATGCTTATGCACCTCTGTGACTGTGCATTGCTCTTACCCTCGGAAACACTACAGTCAGGCCGTCACGTTTGTGCTGCATGTAGGACTTTATTTGGTACCTCTGAGCCCCAGCAACCAGCTCTGCTGATGGGAAACTGGGAGGACACGGGTGGAGGCAATGGCTGCATGCTCTGTCCCCACCTCTGCCCACTGCCCCCGTGGATGGGTGCTCACAGCGGGACAGCTCAGCTGCCACAGCTTTTCTTATCTCTTGAATAAGTAGAGCAGCAAAATAGCCCATTGCAGAAAAATACACCTTCTCACACCCTCTCTCCTGGGGAAGAGGTGTGGAGGAAATAAAAGCTGAACAACAATAGATCACAACAGAGATCAGGGAGAGCTTCATTTGTGCTTTGGCTGTGCTCACTATATTCATCCTGTCTAGGTGGAAGAAAGCAAAAATTAATACCTTGAGTCTTAATTAAGCGTCCTGGTAAAGACACATACAGATCCAAATTCTCCACTCCCAGCAAACACCATTCTGGAGTAACCATACAGAATTATACAGAGTTCAAAAAGAAACAGTGCTAAACCAGAATAATGAGAAAAGAAGAGCACAGATACGTTTTGCTCTGCTCTGGTTGTTACTGAACCGTAGCAAAGGTTGACTAATCTCACTTCAGTGCTGAGGAATGAGAAGCTACAGAATGATAAACAATTAAAACAAACACAAAGACATGGAGATGCTATAGAAAATGCATGTTGGTTTATAGGTATTTAGGGGAAAAATTAATTGTTTTGACTTGGCTCTTATCTGCTGTAATTCTATGCCAGAACTCATTTTGATCTCTGGTAGGGAAATAATGAAATACCACGATTTCCTGGTATTTTAACCCACATTACAAAGTAAGTTTTCTTAGTGGCTTAAATACAGAATTCGAAATATGTCTTCTGATTAGCTGAGGGCCATTGTAAGCCAAGCAAATCACTGATTCTTTGCAAGCCCAGCAGACTCACAAATACCGATATCTTAACCCAGTTTCAAAAAAGCCCCAAAGAAACAAACCGATGTTCTGGTGAATGACAAACTTCTCACTCACAGTAATTAGGAAATACGTGATTCGAACAACTCATAATAGGAGTTGTGCAAAGTATGCTTCGTATTTGCTATTTCCTGCAGGAATAACTCAACATGGCATAACACAGGCTAAACAGCAGTAAGGGTTAGCCGTTCTGTGAACTTTCAGTATTTATTGTTCAGAAAGATGGCAGCGGTGAACGGCCAGAAGAGTAAATGATACGATCAGCATGCAAGCTAGAGTACTTAGACAAATCTTTGCTGGCATAAATCTAACCAATATAGAGATTTGAAATACTTGGATTAATACATCAGAGCTGATATTAAAAACCACAGAACGAAGAGGTTGGTGTGAGTTTGGGGTTGGTTTTTTTTGGTTGGTTGTTTGGGTTTTGGTTTGTTTTCTTTTTCACAGAAAGCATGCTGAATGACATTGGGAAAATTTTTACAGTAAAGAAAACATTAAGAGAAACATAACCATCAAAACAAGAATGTTTCTTCTGTTCTCAGATGCTTTCCTTTGTGGTGTTGGGGTTTTTTTCCTTAATCACAATAGATAGTTTTTACAGCCTGTCCTACTGGCAGATTCATGCTCCAATCAATGAACTCTTAACAGATATGGAGGTTTAGGCTGATATTGTTCCGTAGTGAATACGTCTGTCTATGCTTTATCTGCCCTAATTGCAGCCTTATGTGTTAGCTTAAACTGTGTCTGGCTCCTGTCCATGTGCTCCTCATCCAGTATTTCTCTTACCTTTTTGTTCCTTTATACAATATTCAAAAACAGGCTCTTTCGATCTGTCCTATTTTGTGCACTCTGCCCCACCTCTCATTCACAATAGTCCAATCTTACCTTTCCCAGTGTTCCCAATGTAATACCCAGCACCTAAAAGCCTGGTCCTGGGTCCTCTCTCTCCTCTGCAATACTGCCTGTGTCTCTCACCCTGGCTTCACCACCTCCTTTGCTGGTGGTTTCGCATTCCTCATCCTCACTTTCACGGCCCTTCCTTTTTTCTGCAGCCAGTGACCGGTTGCTGCCTTCCTACAGGTTCCCATGCACAGCTTTGGTGCTTGTCTGGCTCTGCAGGGCGTCACTTCAGCATTAAACTGGCGGGGGGGTGGGGGAATTAAAAATCAGCAACATGGAAAGGAAATTAGCAGGTAAGACAGGGTCACAGCAGCCAGCATTGGTTAATCCCACTTTGGAACAGCGATGCTTGACTCACCATTTTTAGATTTCCTACCTGCTCCATCCCTGACTCTTTTCTTATTGCCGTTTCTGTCTTCTTTGCTGTCACCCTACGATCCTACATACCCTCTCCTTCAGATAAGATCCTCACATTGTGTTTTCAACCTACAAAGATTTAATACCATAGGAAAACATAGGAGTATAGTTCGACTTGCACTGTATCAGGAAACATCACCATAACCTTACTCTGCTATTTGTTCTGCCATAAACCAAGACCATAAATCAAGTGCCATCTGGGTCAAACTGAGAGGTGAAGGAATGTCTTTACTCTTTATGGGGCAAACAGATATCCCACATTTCTCAAACACATAATGGTGAGCACGCAGACACTCGTAAGGGAATACAGTCACATATAAGCTAGAAAGAGGTTTATATTATGGCGTTATATGAGTATCCTGCATACTTCTGGTGATAAATGTGTTATAAAAATACCAACTGTGGTAAAAAATGTAGTTAAAAGAAATACAACTCAAAGAAGAGGTATGTGCTGCGCTTTCTAGATATTTCTCAAATACAGCTGCCACATTGGACTGAGAGGTTTATGTCATTATAGGTCAGCCTATATCACAGGCCAATAAGTAAGTAGCCCCTTAAAATCTACAAAAGACAGAAGACAATAAGCACTTAGTAATAGTTTGGGGATTAAATAAAAGCCTTAGGAGAGATGGTATTTATCCTCTGTTGTTCCACAGTCTCTCATTTTCAAACTTGCATGCTGTCATTTTGTTACCGCTGTAACACTCCCCTGAGTAAGCGAACGGGTGATGCTAACTTCACCACCACATCTGAGGTTTAGGACACCTGTAAGCACAGCACCAGGGAAGCGTGAAACACATTTACCACTAACTTACAGCTTTCCAGACTTTACTGTAACGAAATGAAGTGCCTTCCTCTAAAGTTCAGCGATCTGGCTTGTCCCGTTTGTTCCCTTTAACCCTATTCAGGTTGCAGGAAAATAGAGCCGTAATGCCTGAGAGCAGTAACATACTGGGTCAAGTATGCATTAAACAAGTTGTTCTTCCCTGGAGATGAGTTCCTGGCTAAAACACTATTATTTTTATCCTTTTGGCTTTCGGAGTTAATGGATTTATATAACAACTGCACTAATCAACTGTGGCTTTTGTAGAATAAAGTGTATTCAATTACCAGCTCAGAAATAGTGTTCCCAGATGTGCCGGAATATAAAAGATATTCAGACAAAGAGGTTTGTGTTTTATACAGCTGGCTAGCGAACGCAAAGCCTGCTCTGCGTGGGAGGGATTGCCGCTGTGCCGCCCTTGGCAGGCTTTAGCCTGACTAACAGCGACACCGGGAGGAACACGATTTTTTTAAAAAAAAAAAAAAAAAAAAGCTCTGCTACCGTGCAAGTCCCTGCCCCAAAACGCAGAAGCGTTTCTCTATTGCCTGGAGGAAAGCAATGGGCTGTATGGAAAATCAGTGCTAGTAATTTAGCAGGAGAAAGAGAGACTCTGAACAACTATGTCCTGCAGGCAACGATGTTCAAAATGCAAGGTTAGAGGGGATGCTTTGCACTGCAAGAAGCACTTCAGTGGCAGACAAAGCTTGCAAAAAAACGGATGCAATTAATCCATTAGTTTCTAAACACTTGGCATGTAGCAAATGACAGCATGATCAAGGAATATACATTTCAGAATACCAAACACAAGACATTAAAAGAGTCTTTGCCAAGCGATTGTTTCTATTCAATAATTTAATTCTATGTGATTAAGACATTTTACCCATATATAAGCCTTAAAAATTTTTGTCCTCTTCCACACAGGGAAATGAGAGTATACACTTGAGCAACACATGTCCAACACATTCGTGCAGCAGCAACATGGCAAATGATTCAGAAGACAATCCAAGCAAAGAGCTCCCCTGTAATTTACATGATATTTTTTTTATATAGGTCCTGTTGAGATTAACGCAGAAACTTAAATGGGTTAGTACAGGCTAACAGATCTTGAACACAGCAGCTATACATATAATACCTCATACAGAAACATAGGCAGCTGCCACGAATTAAGACTTCTGGCAGCCTCATGGTTTTGAACTCATCTAGAAACAACAGACAGAACTGAATGACGGAAATACCACAAGAAAACAGCATGATGAAAGCGTTGGTCTGTTAGTTGTGAAACATAACAGTGATCACTTTACCAGTTGTTTTAAAGACAGCACTGCAGGACAGCTATTTGCAAAACTCTGAGTTGAGATCCATTATTGGCAAGTAGTATTCCTGGTTCCTGAAAATTCCCGTATCAACTCTGCTATTAGAAACTGGAATAGGATGCAGTAAAGTGGAAGAGTAGCAGCCTGCAGCTCACAGCCCGCAGGTTTGATTTTTCACTGTTTATTAAAAAATCAATTGCTCTGTTTATCAGTGCAATTAGTAGAATTTGCATTTTTTCTTCAGTTAATAATATGGCAAAAAGAAAGTCACTTGCAAGACTGTTCCCATCAAGGTCATTTCACAGTAAGCAATACAGTACTAACAAATGAATTATTGATCACGTGTCATTTAACACTTGTTATTCACTGGTGTTACACACTCAGTGGTAATTAAGTTTATGCAACAGTGGAAGCCGCTGATAGAATTTGTATTAAAACTGCAAGTTTCATTATGTTGCACATACCAGTAGCTCCAAGACACATTTTACGAATTCTCAAATTGTTTTCCTTGGGTGAGATAACCCAATGACAGCTAACGCAGTTTACAGTCTCCTGAGTGAACTTTCCAAATTAAAGCAGAAATTGAGAAACAGGGTGCTTACAGTATCTTTAAACCTCCTTAGTTTAATACTTCATCATAATCATAACTGCTTATAGGCCCCTAAATCCTTGCCAAAACCTATTACAATATGCAGCTGTCTTTAAAAGGCACTCTTCCCAGAGCCACTTCAGTAGAAGTCACTCAGTTAGTCAGTTCAGGTAGGATTCTTCAAGAACAGGTAACCAAATAAGTAGAAAGGTGGAGAGAAGAAAATTGCAAGAATCATCTAAGGAATTCACAGCTGTTTGGGAAGCAGATGAAGCGTTATGATTACCTGCTGTAATGCCATACTGGCAGTCCAGTGACAATGCTGATGACATGATCTTCGGAATAGTAATTCATATACTTAGCAAAAGTCAGGATGTATTTGTAATCTATTTACAGACAGAGCCCATGTTGGTCTACATAAAGAAGATCTAATGGGTTTCCTCATAATACAGAAGTATTATATATCAAAATGTCAAGTTAACCTTTAAAAAAAAGCTTTAGCATGTTTGCTATGGAGTCACACTCTTGATTACATTCTTACATTTTTTCCGTTCATACTTATTTTCAGATGATTTGAGGACCAGTCAAACATCAGATTCACCATTCTGTTTTTATTCCATTCCATGGCCTGAGTTCACATTATTTAAAACCAGATGGCAGAATTAACCTTATTCCTGTAAATAAAATTACTGGACTTGTGAAATTATTTTTTCCAAAAGAGTAAGAACGCCTTTATTTTCTAGAACAACAGATGTGATATAATGAGGCTATCCAAAAACTATTAATAACGCAGAAAAAAAAGAGGGAAGTTCTTGAACTCGTTTTTCATTGTTGAGAGTTTCATAGTAACATTCAGTGCCACAGAACAGCATTAAAGCATACAGTCTCTATAACTTGTGCTATTTTCAAAATAATCAAATTTGGAAATTGGATTGTTTCTATCTGCTAATGATTTATCTGCCTGCTTAGGGAATTTCAGTTCTTTCTGTGTGCAAATACACAACATGCTTTCATGAAATCTGTTTCCTAATTAAATGTCCAAGCACAAAGAACTACAGGAGAGAGTTCACCTGGCTGTAAGAGACTCAGTAGGAAAAAAACTTTGAAATTCAGTAGGAAAAAACTTTGGCTGCCTACTGTTTGTTCTCTAGAAAGTGACATCCAAAATACCTTCTATAATACAGATGTCAAATTCAAAGCACTATGTATTTTAAAACTAGATACTAAGCTGAAAGACCAGCTAGCATTGTGGTATGTCGGACCTTTAATACAATTTGGATGACACTGCTATTGTAACATCTTAACACCAAAATAAATCAGAAGCCAAATCAGAGTACCAGAATCTGACCCCAAAATGAACAGTTCTGCCATGTTCAGAGACTGTGGAAATTTGGTACATAAGATTGAGAGGAAAAGAAATCTCCTCCAAAAACAGTGCATTAAAAACCTCTGACATTGCTCTGTGGAAAGGTAGAATCAGCATAGTGCCTTTTCTCATCTGGATTCTGAGCAAGGTTCCTAAATGAGGTGCTGACAGCTGTAGTCAGCAAATTCCCTCTGGAAGAGTATTTCCTTCTGGCTGCACCTCCAGTTCTTCAGCGAGTTTGGTTGCAGGGTGTCACAAGGGCTGTGACAACCTGAATTGGCTGTGACTCCCAGCATTAAAAGGAGGATCCAAGAGACTGCAGTAGCCCTTGGTCTTGCCCCTTAACTCCCAACACACCAGGTGAAAGTCTTGTTTCTGAAGGAGAGGCAGGAAAACTAAAGCAGCTCTTTTAGCCCCGTGATACTTCTCCCAGCGAGCAGCTCTGTGTGTGAAAATGGACAGTCAAATGAAAGTTTCTGCTCCAAAACAATGAACAAAAAGAAAACTAGAAGCCCAAGGTATCTCACAAAATGTACCTTTATTTATGCATTGAAAAATAGCCCTGTACTGCCCACCCCCCCAGCACCAGGTATCTGTAGGAAACTCAGCACGTAGTTTGAAGCATAGACCTACTAGCTGGAAATATCAGTGAGTGGTGAGGAGGCAGGGGATACAGACAGCGTTGATACTGAAATATAGTGATAAGGCAAGAGAAGATTATCCAGGCTGCCTGAACCCGAGTTTGTTAGTTTCAGTCATCCTCCCTTCCTCCCAAAGACCACATACTTCTCATATGAAGACTGAAGTAGTAATTTCATACATTGAAAGTGAAGCAATATTAGAGTAGCTGATTTTTTTTGACAGAATTAGTATCCTTGCTGCAGATAAGTTTCAGATAATTAGTCTTCTTCACCACGAGGCTTAGAAGGTGCTTCATTCTGAAATGCTAGGAGAGTTCATGGCATGGCCGCTCATAAGGCTGTTACTGAAACTTGATTCCTTGAGCCAAAGGTAAATCCTTGCTGTAATTGATTGTACTGGAAGAGAAACAAGTATTTAGAGACCAGACTTGATCTCTGAGACAGATTATACAGTCCGTTTCCTATGTACGAGGTTTCTGATTTCTGATACACATATATAAAAGACTTCTGTAAGCAGTTATACACTGAATTTACTCCAGTTTCAATACAGTAACTATGTACGGGGAAAAGCCACATTCACCATTATCTCTTCCATGACAGATCAAAGAGAAAGTAAAGTACCATTCCCTATTTAATCTCTTACTAGGAGAATGTCCATAAAGGAAAATCAAGGTGGGATTTCTCATGTTCCTAAGCCTTTGCATGGAAACCAAAGTTAGCAGATGTAAAGGCTAGGGAGGCCAGCAGAGAGCAGGAATGGTCAACCACTACAAGCAGTCAGGAGATTTATGGATAGATACCCAACACGTAGCTAAAATCACCCACCACTAGCAATAGTGGCCTTCTCACTGTGGTTGCCACTTCATGCTTTCCTGACAGGTTTCAGTAAATTAATTTTTAGCCAAGTTTAAAATTAGGAAAGAGGGGGAAAAAGCAGATATATTTTTTGTTTCCTTTTGAAGAACACTGAGTAAAGAAAGGTCTTTATATAGACCCTTCAAATAATCTTCTACTAGGAACAAAGATATAAATTCCTGCATGAAGAAAAGGCAAAGATAACCTCCTGTAATCAAGGACATATACATTTTGAACTTTTACAAGTTTATCTGTAATTTAGATTGCTTTGGAATTTAAAAAGTCTGTCTCACCAAGTAGACCGTCTCATATAAAGTTTCCACGAATCACTTCCAGATTCTCTTCCCCCACCAGTGTGCTTTTCACCACCTGTAGGAAAAAGGTTATAAATGAAAACTTGAATTTTTTTTTGAGCATGGGAATCTGGACTAACTCCAGGAAGTGAGATATTTTATAAAAAATCATGGGAAAAGCTATTCCCTTGCTCTTGTTCTATATCTGAAATAAATTACTAGAACACCACCACATACAACTCAACACAGCTAGCTCTCTCCTCATGCTTCATCCAAAAAAACATCTGCCTGGAGTTGAAAGTCTCATCATGCTGGCACCAGAGGACCTTGTTTTAAAGATATTTCGTTTTAACATGAGACAAAAGTACAAGAATGTGCTGGTTTTTGTACTGTTTAAATGGTAAGGTGAATATTTCTTCTTCCCTCCCCTCACTTCCTTCAGTATATACAAAAAAGAGAAGCAAAGGCAGAAATGTATTTAAAGACCTTCTCACAAAAATAGTTTATGCTGTAGTTTTTATATACACATGCAAACATACAGAACAAAAATGCTCAAGACTGTTTTAATTAAAACTGTTTTAAACAATTTTCCACTCAGCCACATCTCTAAACACATTCAGAACATATTTCTGAGTTACACTCCCTTGATGAGGGGGAAAAAAAATGATGCACGGAATACCTGAAAACCAAATACAGACATTTTTAAAACCTGAAATCCAACTACCTCTAGTCAATTTCTGTTTTCTGCTAAAGCATTATAATTCAAAAGTCACTTCATTGATTTCTTCAAGATTTAGTTATTTAAATGGACTGATTAAAACCTTGAAAAATAAGAGAAGGAGACCTACATTATACTAGTTTTACAGTGGTAATGTTTTAGTCTCTTCCAGTGTCATCAGGGGAAAAGAATTCCCCACCTTTAAAAGAAATGAAGCCTGAGGAATAGTGCCACAGCTCTAGACTTGATGCTAGAGGATTTAGTAATTTAAAGGATAAAGAGAAAACCATAAATAACATACCAAAAGCACCTCCAATCTCAGCCCCGCTGGTTGGGATGTTGACATTCACAATGCCACAGTCAGATCCCTTTGGCCTACAAAGACAACACATAATTGCTCCTCAGGATCAGGAAATGCTCCCTCCCTAAAATGAGGGCTATAAAATGCTCAACTAGCACTGTCTACAGGTTTACAAAAGACACAAGAGACTCCTATCTTGTGATTCAGGAAGGTAGAAAAATAATTTAAATTATACCCAAGCCAGCGGAAAATCCTTCCCAAATCCTTGGTAAAGATGCTGCTGGAAAGACCTTGTTTTACTTCATTATTCCAGGCAAAAACCTCCTCTTCCTCCTAAAAGGAGCATGTGTCAACGGTTAAATCATGATCATTCAAAGCAAAGCAGCTACAAAGAAGCACTGTGAGAAAAATCCCAACATACCACAGCCATAATGCAAATATGCTGAATGCCACTTGGCAAATATACCCACACCGAGTCAGGAACAGGATACCTCCACCATTGCACAAAACACACAACCTGCTTTTGAGCAGGTTGACATGAACAATAAAAATCTATTCCTGTACAGATTCTCATCTCAACTCCAGTGCTCTTTACGAAAAATGCATAAACGTAGCTACACAGTGAGGTAAGCTATTACAGTGGATATCCCACAGTGCAGAACAAGAGTTACTGCTTCTTGAAGTGCTGGGACAATTACATGAACATGACATACATCTGAAATCTCTCTCCTCACTCTTCTGTTAGCATCCTTGACACCTGACTAATTCCCCATTGATATATTACCTTAAATTTCAGCACATACAGTATGGGGGCAAATGTCTCAGTGTGGACAATAGGTGCATTATGAGGAAGGCCAGTCACAATGGTTGGTTCAACATAATTTCCAGGGCGATTTATAACCTTCAAAACACATAAAAGAAGAAACAACTGAGTAAGTTCAAACCCACATCATGCTTAGTACTACTGTAGGAAGGGAATCCTTCAAGGTCTGATTACTGTAGTCATGTCTAGCAATCAGAAATAGAAGGTCAGGTCATCTGAGTAGATAACTTAAATTTCACTCGCTTAAGTATTTAAAATACAGAAACGTAACTTAGTCTACTAAGCAGGTTATTAAATCTCAAAGTTTAGCAGCTGACAAAACCCACTTGCTTTGTCCTACTTGTAACATGATTAGTAAGCTGATGAGAACTTTAAAGGTAGCAGGAATAAAGTGCCAGTGAAAGACAAGAATTCCCAGAACATTAAATCCATGAGAATTAAACATCCCTTATGATGAAGATGTGCAAGTGGCTCTCTTGAATCTTCAGTATTTCCTCAAGTTTGATATTGTGAATCCAGGGACAGAGCACAAATTTTTCTTTGTTACGTGTTTGATATTCACCATTTACACTGCTGTTTGTACTTTCACCATTACCTGCAACTAGGGAGTAGTGCAAGGAACAACCAAAAGCTCTTAGCCGTTTCTTAGAGGAGAAGGTAGCTTCCAAGTAGACCTGTCTTTACACTTAAGACAGGATTGCAATTGAAACATTCTCAGACTGATTAACTTAACATCCTATAATGGCTGACAGGACAAACTGAGGTACAATCTTGGCCTAGGCCACCACATTACCGTTTGTTTTTTTCCGTAGAGCACTAAATGTAGCAGGGACAATAAAAGTAAATCACCTTTCCACCATAGACCACAGAGCCACCCTGTTTTTTCGCTTGTTCTACTGCATCAAGGAACATTTTCACTGCTTCTTTGGTATGAAGAGGTCCATACAGAGTGTCAGCTAAAAACAAAAGATCCAATAACACACTTTCAGCAAAACTGTGTGTGATTGCAAATATTCTTATCATGACATTTTGTGAATAATTATTTAATCTGTTCAAGACAAGCAATATTAGCCGGATTCTTCATCTCCCTTTCAGAGTTTGTATTTTAAATGAAACCAGCTATCCCCACTCCCTGGTAAACTGCTACAATCAGACAGGTTTGATCCATAATCTCTTCGGAATTCAAACAGAAAGAAACAAACAGAAACTTGTCTCCTAAACCCATGAGTTGGAAATAGCTACTTACAATCCCATGGATCACCGATGCGGACCTGGGCATAGGCCTTAGCAAGCTTTGCCACCACCTCGTCATGGATGCTTTCATGTAGGAACTAAACAAAAATGTGGTAAGGAGGCTGTAAGACAGCTCAGTCTATGTAACTATTCTTGAAGGACTACTGCACTTCGAAGAGGGCTGAATGAAGCGTAGAGATAGTGTTGCTCATATTCAGCAAATCCAAAAGTTAAAAATAAACACATGAACAAGGCCTCAAAACAGCACCAACATCACAAAATGAAGATTTAAAATCTTCACCATGAAGATTTACAAGAAACAATGAAAGAAAAACCTGTTTTATTTTTACTCCATCTCAGATCAATGGTATCAACATGTTCTGTAAACTCTTCAGTTAAGTCTTTTAGGATAAATACTCAAGTGATTTTTATTGCTATAATTTGAGGAATCACTGCCCTTCCTATACATTCAAAATTAACCCACATCAATTTTGACAAATATTTACCCAATAAACCCAACTCTGAAAAGATCAATGTCAGACACAGGCTGACATTATAACACCTTTAAACTTGTTGAAAAGGATTGATTAAAAATTAATAAAGAAAGCAAAACATATCCCCTTGCTTTGCTGAAATCTAAACCCCGCACCAGCATTTGTAGCAGGCACAAGCAAAGAAGGTCTGGCAATGAAAACAGAGAGAAATTCAGGAACTATGGTAAGTTTTATTTTCCCGAGTTTTAGCACCAGATAAATTTAGAAACACATTCAAAGAAACTAGAATTATAGTGAAATGACAAACTACCATCTTATTTTCCCATCATACTGATTTTTTGACAAAGTAAAAACATGTTTCAAAGATTATTTGTTGCTCTGCATAATATTTGGAATTGTCAGGCATTTTACGAGCTAATTTGGAATAAGTTTAAATTCAAGAGCTACCCAAACCAGACAATACAGATTTACTCACCAGCCTTCTGGCAGTCGTGCACCTCTGACCTGCTGTTCCCACAGCAGCAAATAGAGCAGATGGGATGACTAGGTTCAGATCTGCATCTTCAAATACTTCACAAAAATTAAAACATCAGCATGTTACTGAAGTAAACAGGCAGTTCGCAAGACTTAAGACACTAAACAATACAATAAACTGACAGGTTGGTCAAGAAGCATTGGGGATAGTTGCACTAGCATGGCACACTAAGATAGAAACACCTCAAAACTTCTATCACTTTTACACCTGGAATTAGACACACGCAGCTGGACATAAATGTAGGTCTGAACAACTGAAGAGACTTTTGCAACAAAGTTTGCAAAGAACCTCAGCTTCATTTTAATTCAAGAAACTACAAGCAATTTCTAACAGTTTCATCACTTTGTCCTCCTCTCGCTGAGAAGAAGTCTAGCAGCACAGAGAAACAATGGTAAAGTGTATCCAGATGGCATGCAAAAAAATTAGCTAAAACACACAGGTACTCAATAATGTAAAATGCAAATGAGCTGAACAAATTCATCTGGCTAGAAGACATTGGGATGTTGAAAGCAAAGCTAGTATGTATCATCCTCAAAAGATCCCCAAAATATCTCTCAGCTTAACCACTCCCACAGAAATTTCTGGGTATCCAAAATTATTATTATCTTTGGGACAAAGTTTAACCAAACAATGTTTATGCTATCATCCAAAGCCAATTCCAGAAAAAGCAGGACTTTCATATGAAAAAGGAAACAATTTTCTAACTATAAAGCAAGTTTATGCTACTGGCTGCAAATCAGCACAGGGAAAAAAGAATGAACTGCTCAAATGTGATTTTCAAAAGAGCTTAATATTCTAGATAGTTAATTACGTTTGTTCACTGAAAGGTGAAACAGAAGGCTACAACACAATGGGACAGCAATTTAGGTATTTAACTAGCTTATATTTTCTTTCTGCCACATAGCTCAGCTTCACAGTGTTTATGTTATATCTCTCTGGGAACTAGATGATACCCTAAGCTACTTAAACCTGTAAAATGTGCTAATGAAATAAATACCAGCACGCTTTGCTTTCAAGTATCATAAAAGCCTTAGACTTTATATATATGTACTGGTATTCTAAAATGCTAAAAATGTGGTGTTCACAACATTAGAACTACGCTAAAATTAAATTCACTTAGCATTGTCCACATCCGTTACTGAAGCTTACTGCTTCTCTCATTCCTTTAATCACTTTAACACTGAATACAAATAAGATCTTTAATTTTTATCTTAAAACACTACCCCTCCACAATACTGAAGACAGAAAAAACCCAACATTCTATTACATACTTTTTAAGAACCCAGAGTGGAAAAAAAGAAAAAAAGCCCAGAAAATTTGCTACAAACATTTGTATACTAACTTCCAAATATCATCTATAGGACTAAATCTCTACAGCGCATATTACCAATAATGGCATTGTTTCCTCCCAGTTCCAGCAGACTTCGACCTAATAAAAACACACAAAACATGTTATGTTATGCGTAGATGCACCTCATTCAGTGCATTCACCTCTACCTAAAGCTAGGTTTCATTAAACATATTTTACTGAATAGACAAAAAGTTTTAGGCATCACAGTCAACTAATCATTCCAGTCAAAGCAGAAAATTACACCAAATACTACATCTATCACATATTGTGAAGAAAGATACCTGGAGAGCAGTTATGGCAGAAAGAAGATTAAGAAAAATAGGCAAAACTAGCACTGGAAAGGAAGAGATGAAAACAGAAAAAGTTGCATCATACTACTTATGCTGCAGACAAAGAAGAGGAGGAGGTGCTACAGAGATCAAAATGAATACGTTAATTTAACCAGACATTTATTTCTCTGGCAACTGTTTCACCTCGAATCTGAGAAAAAAATAAATAAATCACCATCTACTTCTGGGTGAACATTTGCAATCTGTTCTGATTTTTTTTTTAACACTCCTAAGAACTTCAAATATATAAAATGAGAAAATCCTGTTCACAAGGTTTTCTGATTAAAGAGTTAGAATCCAGCATCTGTGCATGTACTCATGCCTGTACACTTTTCAGTATCTGCAACAAAAACATAACTTTTCTCCTGTATTTATAAAGAGTAAAATGCAAGGGGGCATTTCTCAATGAACACACTGCCAAAAGACCATAGGCCCGGGCTGTTCATCTCAACAATCTCCATACAATTATGTTCATGGGCCACCCTCCCCCTGCCCCGAATTAACTGCAAGAACATGGATTTGTGGATACCCTAGAAAAAATTATGGGTTGTGGCAGAATTAACTGAAAAATGTATTATCTAGCTCTGAGCAGTTTCAACATCCTATTTCCACCAAGTTTTTTAAAACAGAAAGGTAACACAAGAGGTAAGGGAAACAAGCTGTTATTTTAAAATCCCATGGAGCTCCCCTGCCTTTCCCAACCATGGAAAGATATGAAGTGGAGAAGACCCTACACACTCACCAAATCTCTCCTGAACCATAAGCGCTACCTGCTTGCCCACTTTTGTGCTGCCAGTGAAGGACAACAGGTCCATTCTCTCATCTCTTGCCATTGCTGTCCTGCACAAGGGGAGACATACCACCATGTTCAGTGGAAGAGCAGACAGCTGGAAAAGCTGCCTGCACCTTCCACATAAACCCACTTCAACCAGGGAGATCTTTTAAAGTCAGAGCCACTTCTTCAAAACATCAGGTAAGTCACTGAGCAGATGGTAGGAAAGCTTTTCCTTAGCCAGAAAAGAGGAACAAGGGTGTTTTCCTTCCCCTTTTCAAACCATAAGAGCATCACCTGTATTAATTTTGAAATTTAATCTGAAGTACGTAGTGAGAGCAGCTCCAGTTGTTATGTTCCCTAAGAAAATATGCATACCTATGACTTTTTTTAATGTTTATCATCTGTTTTGTCTTCTTTTGAAATGCTCAAAGGATACGTCTGATGAGAATTTCCTCATTGTAATAATCAAACAAAACAATTTAGTTTGCACAGCTTCTAAGCACAGGTGTACAACTATGGGCATGTGAGCATGGAAAATGGGGAAGTATTATCCTCCACAAGTGGTTGAAAAGGCCAATAGGCTAGAAATTAAAAACTCTTAACAACATGATGAGCGGAATTTACTATTAGCTGTATTCTTTGGGTGTAAGCATATGTGGAAGTAGAATATAAGCTTAGTCATGTCGCTTCAGTAAATATCTGTTAAATTATTTGTTAGCAGTTGATCTCACAACAGTAAGTAGAAATACATATCATGCTCACAGCAAGGCCAGAGTTTCAGACCGGTTGATAAAGATGATGGTAACAGGTACGTGCATGTACCAGGAACTCCTGGAAATCAGCATAACTTTACAAGAAGTACCTCAAAAACATTCTTTATCCTCTAGCCATCTTCCAAAACCACAAGAAATGTTACCTACCCAATGTCTGCTCCACCACAAACCAGAGAACAGATTGCTCCAGGCACTTTGTTATCCTCCAAGACTTTGGCAATTATCCTAGAATGAAAGATGTAAAAATTTCAGAGATTTCTTACATGTGCACGTAATAGAGAATGAACCATTAAAACTGTCTGACCATGCACATGAAGAAGCTACAGATTTTTAAAAAGCAGCAATCTTGCAGTGTAATTTGTAGAAAACCTAACACACTTCCCTCATCAAGGATTTTAGTATTACAATCATAGCTCACACAGAAGTAAGACTAGGCTTTAAAATATATTAATTATGTGTCCACACAACTGGTTCAGACATGCATTAGATCAGTGTGTAAAAACCTTGGCCATACAGTCTTTCACCATTAGAATGAGACATTTATATAATTTCATGGAGTCACAAAAAATACTCATAAGTACTTTAGTGCCATTGTTCTCAGGAGTTAAAATTAAAGCTACAAGACTTTCTAATTAGTTATTTTTAAGAGGCTTATTTATATTCAGCAGTTAAAAATAAATATTATTTGTAGCACACAATAGACAAGTACTTAAAATGCTAATATAGTAAGCAAAGTAACAATAAACCCAGAGTAAGTATCGCTGTGACATTTATTCTTTGGAGTTCTCCTTTTTATCAAGAATGAGTTTTGAACCCTGGAAACACATGCTAAGGTGTTACGAGGTTTGGATAATAAAAACTGTGTGAAGGCATCTTCAGGATATATGTCTACACAGCCAGCCAGAAGAATTTGCCAAGAAACTGGGTGCTGATGTTGGGCTGAGACTCCCCAAAATAGGGATGATTCTGAAACATGAGTCCTTGATTGAGGGAAGTTGAATTTTGTGAGCAATTCATCTTTTACAAGGAAGCAAACCACATAGCTAGCCCTACTAGCTAGCACAGCTCTGGTCCCAGAAGAAAATGGCCAACATTATAGGTAACATCCTATATATATTGTTATTTCTTAGGTAACAAGGGGAAAGAAGTTCTTCTGACCACTAAGCACTACCTCAAATAGAAAATAAGTTGTTTAAAAAGCCAAACAGAAAGCAAAGAAACCAGAACTCACTTTGTAACAGCAACACTAATGAGGGATGTTGTAGGAGCACCCTTCCTAAAAAAGAAAAAAAAAAAAAAATCTTCCTTAAAAAAAAGAATTACATTATTTTCTTTTCAGTTCTTTAAGAATAGGAAATAATGCACACATGCTAACTTTAAGGTATCTAAAACACAGCACACTTTGGTTAGGCTGGTTTTCAGATGCATGTTAAGACAGGAACTCAAGTGTTTCTTTCCACAGCTAAGCATTCAGAGCTTCAACTGAAATCCATATGAACAAGAGCTATGCCAGGCGTTAGAGTGAAGCAGGTAGTTGAAAGCAAGGCAGGAGCAGGGAAAGGAAGTAAAGCTACTTATTTTGATTCTTAATTTGAGCTGTACCAATTCTGAAAATATTAACTGTTTGCTACAACTGCTGCAAGACCTCAACCTGTGTTCTTTACTAACAGGCCATTTGGCTATGTCCTAGACAGGTCTGAATCTCAATATCTCATAAAAGAGGTTATGACAAAATAGAACAAAGCTCTTTGACTACAAGTGAACCTAAAAATAAATAGAAATTAAGCCTATGTGAGACAGAATCAAATACGCAGAAATACCAGCCATTTGATAACAATTTCATGCCCGAGATAATAGCTCTCTAAATTTTAAAATACCATTAGCACATTGGAGAGCTATATCTTACCAGAGGCAAGCGTTTCCACAGATCATTGCAATTGCACTGTTCCACCCATAAACTGCTACGGGGAAGTTAAAGGCGGTGATGATTCCTACTAACCCAACGGGATTCCACTGCTCTATAAGGGCATGGCCCGGTCCTGAAGGCAAAGACACAACGTAACACAATTTACATCCATGTCATGTTTTTTTAAAAAGGAAAACTTAAGCAAAGGGTCTAACATCACTCCTCTGCCCATCAGAACACTAGCTTGTGTAGAGCTGTATTCTATGTGATCTGCGCAGCTTACTGGAGTAAGGTTAACTAGATTGTGGAAAAACCTAATAAAACGATAAAACACAGTTTTACTATTTAAACTATTTAGTTAACAGAATGGTGATTGTTTGCTAACCAGTAACTGACAAAGAGGTCTCTCATTTCTAAGTACACTGCTGAACTTTTTACATACTTCCCTCTAGCACCTTCATTAACAAAGAAATCAAGAGAATCTAATGCTTCAGAGGGGGGAGGGAACATCTATTGCCTCTCTCTTGCTATACGCCACAGGCTAGCTACCTCATTAGGTGGTGCTACTGCCCACCAGCACATCTATTCCTAGACAACATGTTCCCTAAATAACTCACAGTACAGAGATTTTTCTGCACTACATCGCTGTATATTTAAGATACATCTCCATCTCTTAATTTGGACAAAACAAAACCAACCAAAACCCCACATACACACATACTTACTTTCTGAAGGCAAAATAGGTCCACCAATCATTCGGGACAAACCAACAGCATAGTCACAGACATCAACATACTCCTGCACTTCCCCGACACCCTCGACAAAAATCTTTCCCATTTCTAAAGACACCTGAAAAAAATTAAGAGCAAGACAAATTTACTTTTTTTTTAAATTCTCTTGCATGCCCAATACATTTTGTCCCCACTAATGTCAAATATATCTGTGCACCAAGTAAAATTTAATTTACATTTTTTTATTAGAAGAGATTCACCTCTTCCAAAGTTATTCACAGCTTAAAGAACGAACACAACAGACAACTAAACAGGAGTCACATTGCCATACAATAGGAGGAAATTAGAAGAGGAAATTAATGAACAGAGGAAATTAAAACTAACCTACTGAAAGGAATATCCAACTGTAATGAGGTTTATAAGTTTAGATAAATGAAACACTGAATTTCCATCAGGACGTTTGTATACATTGTGGACCAAGCATAGAATAAATTGGAAAAGAGGGATTACTCTGCTCCAGCCAAATAAAATGGTCATTTACATTTTTCATAAGCAAACTACTCACTTTATGACATCTCAAAATGTTTGAGAGATTCCACTTTCAAACACTGCTGTGTGAGACACTGACATCTTCAGTATTTTAGTAACCTGGGTTGTTTAGGATCTTTTTTTTTAATTTTTTTCTAGCAGAATTCAATCCTAAACTATGTCCTTCTGTTAAAAGTACATTAGAAGTACACAGCAAACATATAGATTATGAATGAGAATAAACCGGCATTTGAAGATATTTTCCTTCAAAAGTGAGAAAATTCACTAGCTTAGGAACTGAGAAGTCACCCACTTACCCACACTTCATTTTACAGTCATGCTCTTATATCTAGGTGTGACTTTCATGCAGATATCACCTACCACTTTAGCTTGAAAATGCTGTTAAGCGAGGAATCAGGTTCAAAGGATTGACAAAAGATTTTATGCCCCACACAAAGGTTAAAATAAATTTAGTTCTAGGTATTTCTGTGATGCCTGTGGTCACCTCAAGACAGAAGGAACAGCCCCTATCTGTGACGAGAAATGGAGGGGCATCAGACACATTTACTATTAGAAACATAGCAGTGAGTCTGTAAGTACAGTCAAGATACAACTGTATACTTGACAAGGACATTGTGAGGTAATGCTGGAAATTTCCAACAGCATATGAAAAGATGGGTTGCCGTACCATTCCCTTTTATGTATCCTAAAGCCAGGAAAAGTCCTAAAACCTGGATACCCATGCACAGCTTTCACCCTGAAGTCCACCACGTATCCTGATAGAGCTGAACAGACTTACTATCTGTTTGGGAAAACTAGAAAAATGGTCTGGCAATAAGCAACAAGTTTTGTCCAATGAACATACAGCAAGCTTATGTCTGTCCACACTCACCAGGGAAGCTGTATCATTTTTGAATACAAAAGTATGTTAGCACTCTAATTCCACCATGGATACTCTGCTGAGGAGACAACATCAAGGGAAACAGCAGAACAAAGTTTTGTAGGTTAACAATATGGGCTTGACTACACATGGAGTTATTCACTGGCAGTTGTTTCTGAATAGCAGCACATATAGGCAAGCCCTGAAAAAGGAAAGTGGCAAGTTCCCTGCTTGTCTGCTTTTCTTCCCTAGCAACTAGCAGGTGTTTTAAAGGAGTGGTCCTTCAACCTTTATGTCCTGCACAGCACTGCAAGAAGATCTCATTAAGGCCATCTCACCTTCTGAAGGCTTATACCTCCACATGTCAGTTTGCAAAATCCTGTGGATCACCAGAAAGAGCTCAAGGTTAAAAGCTCTGTATTAGAGGAAGGTCTTTTTCAGGACACCTTTAGTATCAGACAGTGCCCTATCTGACAGGCAAGTGGGAAAACAGCAGGGCAACAGATGTAACACTCCTCCTGGCCAGAGTACAGGCTCAGAATGAATTACACTTTCTTTTCTTGTTATATATTATAATTTTCAGCCTAGGATGCCAGAATGCAATCTTACTTCAATATTTTTCTTTTCCTTTTCTGAAATTAAAATTTCTTTAGGCAAGCTAACAGAAATAACAGCATTTTAACAATTATTAAGATTAGTATTGCAGAGTGGTACGTTAAAAAATGAGAAAGAGTTTTCACACACACACCCTCACCCACCCCACCCTCGACCTGCAAAGTTAAGCTGCTTCTTAAAACAACTTACCAAGCTTCCTAGAACTTTGATTTTTTGTCTCAGGGCATCACCAATCTGTCGCACTATTTCTCCACGCTTAGGTGCAGGGATCTAGTCAAAACGAAAGACAACAGAAATCTATTTGAGATTGAACATTTGTGACTTCCATATTTACTGCTATTTTTCCACCCCTGCAGTAAGAAATCAGTGATTGCTGTGCTTTTTCCCCTATCTTCCAAAGACTTGCTCATTTTTATCATGCACACCGCTTACAATAAACTGTTTCCTGCCTCACAGGGACTGATAACACCGCACACATTTAGGTCTGTTCAAAACTTCAGTTCCACTGAATATTGCCAGAAATATTCAGATTATTAGTTCTGCTACTTCTGTTCAGCTACCACCACCCACAGTGCCCCCAAACAATCAGCTGCACCACAAGAAACAAGCATTTTTTACAAACCCACACTTACTGGTTTCTGAGCTTTTGAAGTGTACTTAACATCACATTTTCAAAATTTTTTTTTCAGTATGACAATTGCTGCTGGCATTTACTTTGTTAGCAGATGCTGAGACACACAGAAGCCTCAGTCATGGAAAAATTAAACCCATATACCAAATATTAATAAGATTTTTTTTTATGTGGTATCATTATGTTAGGTAATAGCCAATAGCCAAGATCAATAATAAACCATACACATACAACAGTATTCACAGGATTAGAACTTGCTGATGAACAGGCAGTTGGAAAGACAGAAGTGGCAAATATGCAAACCATGCAAGCATATCTCTTTACAGGCAAAATCTTTCAGATAGGCTCACTAAAAAAAACCCCAAATTACAAACTAGAACCAAATGGCTTTGAGACGAGGCTTTAAAGCATTCAATCTATTGATTCTTTGTTATGTGTTAGGCTGTTTTTGAATTATTTCCATACATATTAGGACCTGGCACACACTCACCAACATTATAATCACAAATTGCAGGAGAAGAACACGTACTAACATATCCTGAGGAAGCTGTTGTGTTTGCCCTAAGCTTTGTTTTCTTCAGGCAAGGCAAACATAAATGGGTAAAATACAGAATTCCCAACACCTTACAAAATTCAGGCTTCAGCTTGTATCAAAGAAGAGGCAAGTAGCTATAAAAAACAAGCCTGGCATGGCCAACAAGAGAATGGATGTGGGCTGGACATAGCTAGTACAGGGACAATAAGAACTACAGCTTGCTAGAGAAAAGTAGCTTAGCTATTGTCTGACATAGCAATGCAACACTGAAGTTTGGGGATAACATAGCTCTTTTGTGAAACAGCAGGACAGCTGTTGAACAAAAAAAAGCACACTCAAAACCAGCAGTCTTCCTCACCCCATAAGAACAAGATTATCACCACAAGTTAGTTGTCCAAATATTCTGCAGAGTTCCCGCGGGAGAAAGCATGCAGCGACACGAAGTTAAACACACCCACAGGGCTAATTCGCTTGCTACAAGGTTTCTGAACTTCAGCAGCCCTGTTGGCAATGGCTTACAGGCACAAACCTGGGTAAATTTGCCAGGCTTTTCAAAACAAACATTGCCCACAAGTCAATGTCCTCATCTTTGTACCTCAATGGTAACATGTGCAAGTTGTCTGGGTTTGTTTCTTGAGGTCCTCATTGCAGATTTTTGCTTTAATGTAACATATACAATATGAACCTGTTTTTACTCCCTTACCTGACAGGACAATTTAATGGCGTTTACCTGCCAGAGATATGTTATAAGTCTCTGTTAACTTACATCAGCCCAGACCTTCCATGCCTCTTTAGCCTTCTTTACTGTTTCTTCATAATCCTCCAAACTAGCCTATGTGAAGAAGCATGTCAAAGAAAAAGTTAGGAAAACCAAAACCCCAAAACAAGCACCATAGAAAAGCTTCTGCATCCAACTCAAGACATTTCTAGTGGATAGTACTGTGCTACAGAATACCACTTTCACAGGAAGTTTATATCCTGCCATAGTTTGGTCCCTGAATGGCATTTTGAGCTGCTTGAAGTTTCTGCTGAGGAAAAGCATATGTGCTGGCTATACAAAAAAAAGTGTGTGCAGAAATTTTCCTTCAGATGACAAAGGATGATCCGTAAAGAATAGCTGTAGGGGAGGCATTCATCATATAGTCATGTATCTTCTTTTATCTTCAATACTACTACTATTAACAACACTAAACAAAGGCAGTGAGGACTGTCTCACTCCGCCAGCCTTACTGGACACCAAGGGCTAATCGAACCCTGAAATACAAACGGAGTAGGTTAGCGCCATAGCGCTATTTTCACACCGAAGACTCCCACAAATTTTACCACGTGAGTGCCACGTTGCTCTCCTTCACACCTCCCCCTGTCCACTCCACCCGGCTCCGCTGAACAGCCGCCATCCACCCCTCTTCTGCAACTCCCCCTCGAAACACACGGAACCGGGCAGCAGAGGCCCTCGCAATACTTGCGGGGAGGGGGAGCGGGACAAAGAGGGTGAAGTGCCTGTTTTTCTCCCCAAAAAAGCCACAAGCTTCTTTGCGGCAGACGGCCCGAGCTGTGAGGAGCTCCACCATCCGCCTGCGGACGCAACACCCCCGGGACCCCTGCCGCCACCCGCCCCCGTCGAGGGGGGGAGCGGCTCCCAGACCACGGCCCAGCCACCCCTCAGGAGGGCTCCTCCCGTCCCGGGCGCCGCTGGGTCCCGGTCCCCCGTGTGTGTGTGTCCCCGAGCTCCCCGGGCCGGGTGTCGCTGACCTGCCGGACGCTGGCGATGGGCTCGTTGTTGGCGGGGCAGTACGTCGTCACCACCTAAAGCAGGAAGCCGGGAATGAGCAGCGGGGTCGCGCTCGCCCCTTTACCCAACGCCGAGGCCGCCCCCCGCCAAAGGCCCGGTTCCCCCCCCGCCCCAGGCCGCGCCGCCGCCCGCACCTGACCGCCGCCGCCCCAGCGCCCGTTGTAGACGCCCGGATTCTCCTCCTGCAGGCCCAGCTCCCGCAGCCAGGCGTAGCGCGGCTGGCTGACCAGCAGGGTAGACATGGCGGCTGCCGGGGCCCCGGCCCGCAGCGGCAGCAGCGCGGCGGCAGCGCGGCGCACCCCCAGCATCGCCGGCGGCCGCCCTGGTGGGCGGGGCGCGGGGGGGGGGGGAGGTTGCACGCGGCAATGGCCGCCGCGCCCCGCCCCCCTCCCCGCCCCTCCGCCTCCGGCGCCGATTGGTGGAGGAGCGGCGGCGCCCCTCCGCCGAGCCCCGCCCCGCGCGTGCCTACCCCCCGCCAGCCCCCTGCCTTCCGGCTGCCTGACGTAGGCCTGCTCCCTGCCTGCCTGCCCCCTGCTCCATGCCTCCTGCCTGCCTGTCCCCTGCCTCCTGCCTCCTGCCTGCCCCCTGCCTGCCCCGTGCCTGCCCCGTGCCTGCCCCCTGCCTCCTGCCTCCTGCCTGCCTGTCCCCTGCCCCTCTGCCTTCTGCCTCCACCCTGCCTCCTGCCTGCCTGCCTCCACCTGCCTGCCTGCCTCCTGCCCCCTGCCCGCCCACCCTAAGTGGAGGCAAATGCAGTAGAGCTCAGGCCACGTAGAGTCCCAAATCCTCCCCCATTCCAGGTTCCCCTCAAGGGCCACCACGCAGCAGAGTCCCCCTTGTCGAGTTTTTCTAATTGCAGGGGAAAATAAGAGCACAGAGGCATCAAAACAGGGGAAAAACTGTACCTATCCGTATTCAACAAAGGAGTAATAGTAATAAAAATGTGTAGAAGTATGCATTACCATTTTAATTCTTTAATACTGTGCTTGAATCTCAATGAAAAGAAGTGGCTTCAGCTTCTAGGCTCGCCACTTACCCACACTCCAGTGTCTGTGATTTTACAATCTTTTTATTTCTCCTTTCCTGTGTACAGGACTAACATACTTACCTCACTTGATATGCACTCATCTTGCAAAATTGCAAGTGATTTTTATCCCATATTTTTAATCTGTAATTCCCCTTAAGAGGCTTTAGAAATTTAGATGACTTATTATGATCATGAAATATTGTTTGCTTTCAGGAATGCAGTATTTTCTGAACGACCAAACCAACTAGGAATAAACCCAGATACTAAGCTTTAAATGCCTTAGTATGTACTGAAAAAAGAGAAGAAAGATGCCATTGATTTCAAGAATGCCATGATTTATTTTTTGCTTTCCACAACTACACACTTTGCATACTGTGAATTGCATTAACTGTAAATAATTTGCTCTTTAAGGATTGGTTGCTCAAGTAATTTTGTCGAATGAAAAGTATCTTTGGATGATGTAAACAGATTAGTGTTACAAAGTAGTCTGTCAAGGTTCGGAGCTGAAGATGCCATTGGCTTCACTGTATGCAAGATCATATTGTCACTTGTACAAGGAAAATAGGTTTGGATACTAGAAAACATATCAAAAAGGCAGCAATCCATTCACCTTTGAGGGGAATATATGATCTCAAGCAAAAGCAGCTCAAAAGGGAAATTAATATAAAGGTAAAACTCTTTTTTTTTTTTTTTTTTAGCAGGGGGATGAATCCTTACATCTACCTGGAGAACAAACACCACCAAGAGAACAGCAGTACAGACTTTCTTCCCGTGCTTCGAAACTGTGCTTTTACAGCCTTGACCTCAAGAAGCTGTTCTGCAGATGGTATGCTAGATCAGTCCCTGGAGCTGTTTGTTCATTGTCCAGATGGCAAAGCCTACAGAAAGCCTGTTGGATAGATTTCCATCACACTTGACCTGGAGTGAGCATGGTTTGATCTCATGACCCAGAGGTGTGAAGCATCCCTTGAGCTATTCTGTTTCCTGATGACTGTTACTCATAGTGCAAACCTTTTTCTCAGAAGGTTAATTTAGTGTATAGATCAAATATATAGATGAAATGGGCTCCAGCCAGCTGTACAGCACACAGCACCTACTGAAGCTGGAGGTGCAGCAGCTCCACACTGCCTTGGGGAAGAAGAGCTTGCTGAGGGAGTACCCCATGCACTTGACTGAGAGGCCTTTGTGGTGTTGACTGTCCTTGCATAGTGTTCACTGGCACAATAAAATGCCAGGGGAACAGAAGCCCACAGCTTTGTGTTTGAAATTGTCCAGACACCCATCAGAGATCATCATCTTCACTGACTGTAGTGAAACTTTGCAGAGATCTTCCGCTTAAGGTCCGGCCCTGACACTTCCCAGAAGGACTGGGGGGATATACTCCAGAGCAATGGCACCAGCTTTCTCTTGATATTAAATACCAAGGTTGGACACCCTCAAGAGCATCAATGTCCTGAAGGTATCAGTGAGCCTTAATGGACTTGACCAGCCTTGCCTGGGGTCTCTATCCCTTATGCCCACCCCTGGGCACTGTAGGAAGCTCAGCCTTTTGCTGGTGCCTCCTGCCATGTCTCAGCCACAGCCATGCCTCCACTTGGACAAGGATGTGGTGAGCCACACCCTGACCCAGGGGCTTCTGACCTATGCCCATGACCATGGGATCTGCTTGTCAGCCACTGTCTTGGTCCCAGCTGTGAGCAGCAAGCTGGCTTCCTATCTTCACCTCAGACCTGGCTCGTCACTGCCACACCTCCTCATGACCAGGGCTGTGACTTAGGCTGGTGAGGCCCCTGTGCTACCTCCCAGCTCCCCAATAACATAGCTGCAAGATGTCTTCAACCCGTGCATTGGATTCTAGCAGAAAAGTGTGTCTCTCAAATGTTTAGGGCAGTAGCTGAGGCATAGACGACATGGTTTCAATTCCACAGACTTTCTCTGTCACTGCAAACAAGCAGTTCCTCCAGCCACGACTACACACAGCTATTGGTACAGTAGCCATTGGTCAGGCTGCAAAGAAAATCGAAACCCTGGCACTGTGCCGGACTTGGCTCTGTTCATCTTTTTTTGCTCCGAAGTGTCCAAGCAGATCGAATTGTCACTGTCATAGGTGGTGCCAAAGTCCTTTCAGGAGGGACATGGGGCCCATTTGTCTGCACTCTATTGCTTAGTGATCAGACATGCAGGACTAGCTGTGTGACTCACATTGCTTTGCAACCATCCGCTGTAGTGAAGATGTCATTAGGCCTGCATAAAACCATAGTGGGGGGCACGAGCTTTTTTTCTTCCTGCCATGCCCAAGTCCACACCTAAATCTAGGTTTGCCTCCAGAAGCTATGAGTGCAACAGGAGTGTGAATTCAGGCCAGTGTCTGAAATACAGCACAGACACAACCTGTGCTTCTGTCCCACACCTGCAGATCAAGGCTAATCACAGGAGAGTTTGCAAGATAGAGAAAGACTGTGCAACAGGGAGCTATATGAGGTGGGGGAAAAAAGATCTAGCTAGAATATGGATTTTTTCCCATTTGTTCTACATACTGTTCTACATACTGAGTCTGTTATTTTAAATCTTTATTTATTTAAGGGAATTTTAGTGAGAAAGTAGTTGTCTCTGCTAATCTTACTTTGCTGTCTGATCATGCTAACATGACAATTTGCATTTCCCTTGATTTGGATGTGTTTTGTCCACTAGCAAGAGCGTATCTTGAAATCTGTGATATTTAAAACTGGTCATGGAACATTACTCTGCTGTAATGTTATATTTAGGGTTGCTAAAATTTTCTCTTCTACCAAAGCTTTAAAATAGATGTGAAAGATTTATTTCAGTGATGCTTCTGAAAGACAGTAAGAACGTGTCCTTGTCTTTTCCACCAAAGTTTCCTTATTTCCAGATCAATCCATGAGCTGAAGGGGGCCTACAGGAGAGCTGTGGAGGGACTTTTTACAAGGACATGTAGTGATAGGACAAGGGGTAATGGCCTCAAACTGGAAGAGGGTAGATTTAGATTAGATATTAGGAAGAAATTTTTCACTCTGAGGGTGATAAGGCACTGGAACAGGTTGCCCAGAGAAGTTGTGGAAGCTCCATCCCTGGAGGTGTTCAAGGCCAGGTTTTGACCAACCTGGTCTAGTGGGAGGTGTCCCTGTTTATGGCAGGGGGGTTGGAACTTGATGATCTTCAAGGTCCCTTTCAACCTAAACCATTCTATGATTCTATGAATCAGCTGAGCATACTCACAAGAGCACTTGGCTCCAGCTCAAGGAAAGCAACATGGTAGTGGAAGGGGGCTGGAAGGGGAGGCTGTTTGGCAGCACCCGAGTCATAAGCCAGACTGTGGATCCTGTGCAACCGTGCTCTTGGGTTCTGGATTCACTTCAGTGCTCTTCAGATTAGCCCTTTCTTGCTCTGTGCTTCATTTCCTCATCTGTAGGAAAAGGTGCAAACTCGTTCCCCCTTTAAGGGATCATCCAGGGAGCATCAGCTGCTTGGATACAATGAGGATGGAGGTTAAATGTCCATATTATGAAGAGGAGATCCCAGAACTTTTACGTTTTTATGAAGTTAGAGCTGCTTCAGCGCAGGGATTCAGACAAATGGAGTAGGGAGGAAAAGGGAAAAGCTTCCAAAAACGTGCTTAAAAATTTCACCCCTTTTGCATGTGTTTGCAGCATGATACAGCTTCACCCGAAAGCAGCAGACTCCTCTGTCACGTGGACATAACAGATACCTCAATTCATTTTCAGAAGGAGCTGCTTATTTTTCTCAGTGGTAATACATTAGGAATGTAAGGAATTATGGTGATTCTTGCTCTCAAAACAGGCTTAAAGCTACAGGGGATAAAACAAGCGATGAAGTTTTTCTCCTGACTCGAGATACTTCTTATCAGTGCCCTTCAGTTTTTTAGTTTGTCAGTTACTCAGATTTTGAAGTTTACTATTCACTTTGCACTGAAAGTATTAGCACTTATAAATCACTTGAATCCCAAGAAATAGACACGTATGGCTGTATAGCCCATAAGGACAGAAAATGGTTTGAGATAGTAAAAAAAAAAAACAAAACCAAACCAAAAAAAAGCTCCAAACTGAAAGTATGTTGTCATGTGGACAGTACAAGATGGAATTTAGCATGCACACAAACAACAGACTTTGCGTATGTAGCTCCAAGCAACAGAGCAATGGGCAACAGTATACTATTTGACTTCAATCAGTAATGATTTAATACAAGACATGATCAGTGAAATCTGAGGCTGAAAAGGGAGCCGCAGTCTGCACTCTGGCTTGCCCTTCTTTCCATGCTCTCCAAGGGCTGATAACCAGGGAGTTGAACTTGTTCCCTGTAACCACACACCTTAAAAAGTAATCACCGCCCTGGAAGAAACATACATTTACAGACATAAAGTAACTAATATACAGGAACTCTTTGGATTATGCAAATAAAACTCGTGTAAAATGAAAGCCTGCTTGGGTGCAGCTTGAGGACCCATACCATAACAAGGTCACTTGCCTCTTCTATCTGCAGAAAGCAGATTGTAAAACAAGTGAGCATCATTAGAACCATTTCACCACCAAGTAAATGGAAATCCAGAGAAATCACTTCAAAAGTTAATGGGCGAAATCCCTTAGAATTTAGATTTTGGTCTGGTGCTTTAGCCCTGAGACCTTGCTGCTTTATCACTATTGATGTACCATTGCGTTACAGCTGTACAGCTTTTGTCTAGTCTGTAACCGTAGTGAAAGCACCTATAGAGCTTGTCTTCTTTCCAAAGAACGACCTGTTAGTAATATAAAAAGTAATATAAAAAGTAATATAAAAACCCACCTCACACACAAACGTGGCTCGTCATGAAAGTTGTGTGCATCTTTGAATTGATGGGCAGAATAGATGGTGATCAATATATTTCACTCAGGCTGGCAGCCTGTCACAAGTGGGGTTCGACCAGGGATCGATACTGGGCCTCATATTGTTCCACATCTTCATAAATTATCTGGATGATGGGATTAAAAGCACCCTCACCAACCTTGCTGATGATGCCAAACTGGGTGGTGAGGTAGACACATCAGAACGGAGGGCCATCTTACCGAGACCCTGACAGGCTGGAAGAGTGGGCAGGAAAGAACAGTGTGATGTTTAACAAAGACAAGTGGAAAGGCTTGCAACTGGGATGACATAACCAAAGAGCCCAGTACAGGCTGGGATCTGCGTGGCGGGGGAGCAGCCTTGCTGAAAGGGAGCTGGAGGTCCTGGTGGGCAACAAGCTGAACGTGAGTCAGCAGCGTGTTGCTGCAGCAATAACAGCAAATCAGATCCTGGGCTGCATCTGCAGGGGCATTACTACAGAGATAGAGATGTGATCATCACACTCTACTGAGTACTTGTCAGGCTGTGCCTGGAGTACTTTGTGAGTACTTTGTCCAACTCTGGTCCCCGTAGTTCAAGAAAGACACAGACTGAAGAAGGTCCAAAGGAGGACTATGAAGATGATCAAAGAGCTGGAAAACCTGCCCTATGAGGAAAGACTGAAGGAGTTAAGTCTCTTCTCCCTGGAAAACAGAAGGTTCAGAGAGGCACTCATCACAGTATTCCAGTACTTAAGGGGCAGCTACAAGGAGGACAGAGGATTTCTCTTCACAAGGAGCCAGATGTGGAAGACAAGGGGCAATGGGTACAAGTTGCACTGGGCGAGGTTTCATCCTGACATAAGAAAGACATTTTTTGCACTGAGAACAAGCAATTACTGGAACAACCTCCCCAGGGACATGGTAGAGTACCCACTGCTGGTGATTTTCAAGATGGAATTGGACAGAGTGCTAGATAATCTCATGTAGGCTCCCTTTCCCACCAAAGTTTGGACTAGATGAACTTTCGAGGTTCTTTCCATGATTCTATGACATATATGGGGTGTGTTGCCCCACTTTACAGAGAATGGAGAGAGTAAGGAGAGAAGAACAAAGAGAGGTGCAAAAGAATTTAGAACATGCTTGAACAATTTTGATGGGCTTGAGCTACATTGTGAATGATGTTGAGAACTGGACATCCTGGGGAAAAAAAAAAAAACAAAGACCGTTTTTATACATACATATGGATGCTTGAACAGTTTTGTTATCAGCACAGGGCAAGACTGTCCATATCAAGTGAACATCCCAGAAAGGTTTTTTTTTCATGTTGCTGCCATCCCCATTAAACCTGTAACCTCTTCAGCCCAGGCTGTATTTCTCATTAACTTTCTTCTGCTTTTTATATTAATGAAGCCTGTCTAAAGAGCAGATCACACTGAAAAATGACCAATCTAGAATTTTCAAAGTGTTTCCTTTCAGACGTTAAATAGAAAGAACATCTGTAGAAAAATTGAGAGAATTAAGGAAGCAGATAACATTTGCTGACTTTCAGTCAATTTCAGGGCAGAAAGCTCCAAAACAGCATTTACCCACATTTTCCTGCAAAAGGGTAAAAAAGAAACACCTTCTGTCTTCACTTTGAAATAGTATTGCCAGGTCACAACTGACATATCTTTAAGCATAGAAGGAAGACGATTAATGAATTAAATACGAGATTATTGTAAGAGGTTTGTCTCGTGCCGAGTCAATCCAAAATTATTTTCTTTTATCCCCTTTCTTTGCAATTAGCAGAAAGGAAAAATTCTTTTTTAGTAGTTTTCTTTTGACGTTTGCTGCTTTAGAAAATATTAGCTGGTATATATGTTGTTCTTTAATTCTCCATTCACACAGATCCTAGTAAAAGATATGATGGCCTACCACTGAAGCTGCATGAAAGAACCACTGTGTAAAAAAGTGCTCAACAAAACTAACTTCCTTTAACTTTGTTCTTATTTCAGTTCTTGTGATCGAGGAGCATAAATCAGAGGTTTATGTGCTCAAGAGAGCAGGACAGCTAAGAACAAGTGATTATAAGAGAGTTGAACCACAGAGAATTTCTCAGACTCTCCTGGAAACTTTAGGGTGTACAAAATCTAGAAATCATGCCAGGGAAAATCAAACATTTCATCATTTTCTCCATAAAATGCAACACCCTATTTATAAGATAACTAAAAGTACGTTAGAGTACTCATAATGCTAAGTGCCTTACTATATTGGTACAAATATTATATTACAAATGTCAGTTTGCCAGTAGTTCCTGGGTTGCACCAGCTGTTTAAGAGACACAACACCCAGCCAGGGCACAAGAAACCGCGCCAAACAGCCGGCGCTGTTGAAAGATTTCATGGTTGGATTGCCTCTTATCTACCAAAGTCTCAGCATTGTTTTGGCACAGAGAGGGTGTTCATAACATTCTATTTCTGTGAATTCTCTTTCATATACCAGGACTAGATAGGCTGTTATCTTGCCTTTTATTGAAGGAATAGTGTCTCCCTCTTTATTTCTTTTCTCCTTTATTATAAGAGAAAGTGTAGAATCTTTGAAGTTTTCCCATGTATCAAATGCTATTGAAAGTTCAGTCTACAGTTCAGAAATTGGGTGGCAGTGGGAGGAGAACAAACATAAAATGTTTATTTTGCACTTAGAGAACCAGGCTAAAAAGTAGATTATCAAAGTGGAAGGATTAAAATCCCGGGATATCCCCACCACCTCCCCTTTTTTAATTGTGCTCCGCCAGTGAGGCCAAACCAATGGTTTGTCATTGAAGGCACTAGATTAGATTAATTTTCTCCCCCTCTAGTTAACCAGCTGTTACAGATACTAGCTTCCCACACAGGAAGAAGTGGAAGGCTTGAAAAAAGTTAATTCTGTGGGACAGCAGGGCAGTGCAGAGGTACATGGGATGACATAGCAGCTCTATCAAGGCTACGCTTGCAATCTGATTTTCTTACTCAACCGCGGGGAGAGCTGATGAAGACAAATCAGTGTGTTTCTTAAGTTCTTCTTTGTTTAGGCTGCTGAAATTACATCTAATTTGTCTTATAATTTCAGGCAATTTTCATTTTCAAATTAGGGTGACATTAATATGCTTGTCATAAAATTGGTTTCATTTACATAGTTTTCCATGCATGCGTGCATTGAGAGGGAGAAAACTTTGTTTAGAAACATCCAGCAGAAACTGGTTTTCCCTATTCACCTTTTCTCTCAGGCTGTAAACTTCTGTGACTCTCAGCTGTCTCTTTTGTTACAAAGGCAACCAAATTACATCCCCATCTTCCCAAAAGTAATTAAGAGAGGTTAGGTAAAAATCTACAGAACTCCACCCTCGAGCTATTTCTGGAGAATGATCAAAATATAAGGGTCTTCATGTAACTGTCTGGCATCTGTGTGTGCATCAAGAGGAAAAGGCATCGGGGAATGGAAAGTGGCTGTGAAAGAGCTTAAGGCTAAGGTCTAAGTTATATACATCCTCTGGGATGCTAGTCCTCCTTACGACATGTATGTTGGGGAAGAGTCTCATAAAAAGAAATGTCTTTCAGACTTCTTAGAACAGCAAAACGCTGCAACCTTTGTTGACTGCTTCAGGAAGGGCCCTGGTGAGACTCCTTTGTTGCAAGTAGTCCTTGCATGTTATTTAATCTTAACGATAACAAGTGCAGATCTGGTCATCTTGTTAATCCTGAAAATATATAGGGAAGTTTTCTACCTCAGGATGATGTGTTTCTGTACTGAATAAGATGCAAGCACCTGTGTAATTTTCATATTTTTTTCGAATCTGAGACAAAATAATATGTTCTAGTTGACTCTTAGCTGTTTAAAACCAAACAGATTGACTTTTAAAAATGTACTCACATCAAGGTTTAGTTTAGACCAATTACTTGCGCTCTCCCAGATCAAGACAGACCTAAGGGACATCCCAAATTAACCACTCTGCCTGTCTGTAAGAGCTAGTCATCAGCAAAAGCTAAGTGGTTGACCAAAATATTAGTGTGTGAGAAGGAGCAACTAGGTCTCCCTAATTATGGTAGCCAGGCAGCTGTGACCAGCACAGATGACAGTGGAACAATATTGATAGCAAATCCATTACTTTCAGATATTCAAAGTTGGTGCTATGCACAATTATTGCAACAGACCTCTACCTTCTCTTTTGTGATTTTCTCAGATTAGGGAGGAAACAATGCAATGAAAGAGATTTTAAGAAATAGTAGGACTAAGTGTATCATAAGCATTTGTAAAATAATTCTTATTTCCTCTTAGTTTCTGAAAATTCATTATATATTGAGTAACATACTGATTGCATTTATTCTGCAAGGAGCTCTTAAAGGTTCTGTTTGAAGTTTTACTTTTTATTCTTTTCTAAGGAATGACGCATTGCCATGGAAGCAAGTAAACAAAATCACACTTTTCCTAATGTGTAGGATCATTTACATCAACTTGGAGTGCACATACCCATATTAAACTCAGGGGGAATGCATGGGTTTGTGGTAAACTTTCAACAACAACAACAACAACAACAAATCGTGCCTGTATTGTCTTGTGGCAAAACAGTGGCAAACTTAAATAATGAATTAAAGATGATATATCTTCTAACTAGAAAATAAAGACATTACATGAGACTTCCTACCTATCCTTCCATGTTATACAGTAATATGGGGGTTTATTACTGCTTTTATGTAATTCTATTTCTTTTCACTAAAATGCTTCATTGCTTCATAAATATAGGAGGTCTTCAGAGAGTGGAGAATCTTTTGACTTGTCATGGAGACACCTGTTGATCTGAGAGAAGGGGGATCCCATGGGAGCCCTCTCCCTCCTCCATGGCAGGGGCAGCTCTTTTAGAGGCAGTGTTGAAGAAGGGGAAGAGGGAATGAAATTGATCCCTTTTGTGGAGTATTGTTTTGATGAACCACTCAAGAAGAGCCATAAAATTGAAGACTGTGACCCTTAAAGACAGATTTGATTTAAAGGCTGGAAGAAATATGGTGGGTTATGAGCTGCTGCTGGAGTAGGAAATCCAAGATTACCTTTACACAGTACATATCAGCTGTGGGCTTGGAAAAGTTGCTAACTTATAAAAACTAGAAATTAGCCAAAAACATTAAATTTCTGTACCTACCAAATCATGAACATTGAGATTTGTGAATCTGTAACAACCTAAAGAAATTCCCCATTTCCAAAGCACAACTTTCACCACCTCTCTTGAAAGCTTGGATCTGAAGCCATGTTATTAATGAGCAGGAGCATATTGACAGTATTAGATATAGCAACCCATAAAAGTGTAGATAAATGATGTCAGGTAAGAGTAACCTCAAGCATCATTTTCAGTGACTTGAGTGTAATCAGAATGGATACAGTCCCTAGGAGTATATATGTTCCTTCCAAGTACATACATGTGCAAAACAAAAATTATTTTTTCATTATTTCCAATGAGATTTTCAGCATGACTGAAGGGAATTAACAGTATCTCATGAATGTTTTCTAGGAAATTAGTACCTAATAAACACCGTCTGAGAACTACTAGCTAAAAAACATCAATAGGAAATACATTTTCATTAAGAAAAGAAATTTCCTGGGCCAAAGTTTTAATTCCACTAAATAGTGAAATATATTCATTTGTCAGTTTGACCTGAACTGAAACATTTTTTTCGGAAGTTTGTTTGTTTTGGAGTTCTATTTTGCTTGCAGCTGAAACATTTCATTTCAACATTTTTCATACTACATCCCACGTTTAAAGTACCGTGGACAATTATGGGGGTTGTAATATGTGTCCCTTTCTTTTTCATGTGGTAAGGACTTTATCCGGTTTAGTTCTAAAGTACCTCAAGCACCTCCTGATAGAGATATGTAATGTGTCATTGGAGTCACTTGCTGACTGTGTGCCATGGGAGAGGTAAGTTAATCAGGGAGCTGAGTCTACTGGAAGGAACAAAGAAATAATAGCACTTGAGCTCTAATTGCCATGTTCCTGTATAACATTTGAGTGAGAGAATTTAAGATGAATGTGCTCTAAAATAAAAAAGTAGAGATCTCAGACTGCTGATAGGATTTTACACTATGCTTCATACAAAGTAGTTATTTAATTTTCTGTCTGAAGTTATCAGAGTGCCAAAATGTCTGTCCTGTGGAAAAGCATCATGTCTGCTCTTCTGATGAGGCACTTGAAAATCTGAACCAACATCCCTTGCATTGTACACCTTCCCCCACCTGCTTACTTTTTTTTTTTTTTTTAGAATATGCCAAAGTTTGCTTTCTTGTGTTCTGAGGTCTGTCTTCTGCTATCCTGTAATCTTCCCCCTCCCCAAGATCTTGACTATCACTTTCTCATGCTCCCTACAGCCAAGGCTGCCCTCCAGCACCACCTCCCCCAGCAGCTCCTCCTTGCTACCTACCAGCAAGTCCAGCTCTGCCTCATCCCTGCTTGGCACCTGCAGGAACTATATCACAAAGTTATCCTTGAAACCCTCTAGAAATCTCCCTGGCAGCTCATGTCCTGCTGCATCTCCCTTGCAGCCAGTGGCATGGAGGTTGAAGGCCCCCAGGAGAACTGGAGTGGGTGACCAGAGACTTTCTCATGTTCTTTGTCCCCTTCCCCTGACCTCAAGGTCCCCTACACCCACCCTGCTCTGTCACCCCTGTCCCTGCCCTCTCCCCCAGCCCTGACACTCTGTGGTCCCCCACAACATTCTTACTGTTAAATTGGAGAGATACAGGTCTGATGGATGGACTGTTGGATAAGGAATTGGCTGGATTGGAGGAATTGGAGCACTGGAACAGGCTGCCCAGAGAGGTTGTGGAGTCTCCCACTCTGGAGACATTCAAAACCCGCCTGGACGCTGTCCTGTGCAACCTGTTGTAGGTGACCCTGCTCTGGCAGGGGGGTTGGACTAGATGATCTCCAGAGGTCCCTTCCAACCCTGACTATTCTGTGATTCTGTGATTCTGTATGTCCAGTCCCTGGTTACCACATCCCCTTTGATCATGTTACTTCCTCTGCCTCAGCCTTATCCCACTAAAATTCTTACAGAAGTTGCTGTCATGAAGCAACATGTGCCTGTATGTAGGGAAAATAATTATTCCGCTTCCACTCTTTTTGTGCATCTGTTGCAGACTGATGGTGTCTACTTAAAAACCTTTTTATGGCTGCAGAACACTGCACATTTTTGTAAGCCATCACACAGAAAAATATTCTGGACTTGATGAACTCACAACTTTGACTTCCTCTGATCCATCATAAGCCACAGAGCTGCCAGGGGTACAGCAGGTAAAAATTTAATTCTGAACTGACTAGAAGATTTTGGATCTTCCAGGGAGGTCATTCTCCCCCTCTACTCTGCACTGGTGAGGCCACAACTGGAATACTGTGTCCAGTTTTGGGCTCCCCAGTTCAAGAGGGACAGGAAACTGCTGGAGCGAGTCCAGCGAAGGGCAACTAAGATGATTGAGGGCTTGGAGCATCTCCCTTATGAGGAAAGGCTGAGAGACCTGGGACTCTGGAGAAGAGAAGGCTGAGGGGAGACCTCATTATTGCTTATAAGTATCTAAAGGGTGGGTTGAAGGAGGATGGAGCCAGGCTCTTTTCAGTGGTTCCCAGTGACAGGACGAGGGGCAATGGGCACAAGTTGGAACATAGGAAGTTCAAATACACGGAAACACTTCTTTACGGTGAGGGTGCCAGAGCACTGGCACAGGCTGCCCAGGGAGGTTGTGGAGTCCTCTTTTCTGGAGATTTTCAAGACCCGCCTGGATGCAGTCCTGAGTAATGTGCTCTGGGTAATCCTGCTTTAGTAGGGGAGTTGGACTAGATGATGTCTAGAGGTCCCTTCCAACTCTGAAAATTTCCTGATTCCATGATTATTCAACAATAAAAAAGCTAATGAACCAATTGAAATAGCACAAATTGGTAGTATTATTATTAATATTATTGTTATAAACTTTATATTACTATTGATTAGAACAGCCAATAATTCTCATGTATATAATCTAAATTAGCATTTTAAAGTGGTTTTTGTTACAGGTTCATAAACAGCATTTGAGTCTCAAAATAGGCATTCCAAGGTTCTGAGGTGGAAAAGCCATAACTAGATTTTGGCTGTTTATTGGAAAACTTTGTGATGCCTGGTGACAGGAGTGAAAAGAGCCAGATGGGTATATGAAAAAATTTTCAGAGAAGGAGTTTAGAAAGAAAGAGCTGCTCAATGCAGTAATGTAACTCTTTTTAACTGAATGAAGGAAGAAATAAGTTGGCTTAAGGAGGAGCGATAGCCTTGGATACGTGAGAACACAGATGTCTGAAATAGACCATGAGCTTCATAGGGAGCCTTTTGGAAGTGCGGGGCTGCTTACAACATGACAAAGCATATGTTTAAGTTTCCTTGTTCTGTGTTTTTCTTCACAGTTTGTTTGCATGAGTTCTTGGGTAGCCAAAAAAGCATCTAACAGCATAGTGCCTTCAAACCATAGAATCACAGAATATGATTTGGCCAGCAGGTCAAAGTAGGTGATTCTGCCCCTCTACTCCACTCTCGTGAGACCCCACCTGGAGTACTGCATCCAGCTCTGGAGTCCCCAACAGAAGAAGGACATGGATCTGCTGGAGCGCGTCCAGAGGAGAGCCACAAAGATGATCCGAGGGCTGGAGCACTGCTCCTATGAGGAGAGGCTGAAAGAGCTGGGGCTGTTCAGCCTGGAGAAGAGAAGGCTCCGGGGAGATCTTATTGCGGCCTTCCAGTACCTAAAGGGGGCCTACAGGAGAGCTGGGGAAGGACTTGTTACTAGGGCATGTAGTGATAGGATGAGGGGGAATGGCTGTAAACTGGAAGAGGGCAGGTTCAGATTAAACATTAGGAAGAAGTTTTCCACTTTGAGGGTGGTAAGGCACTGGAACAGGTTGCCCAGAGAGGTTGTTGAGGCCTCATCCCTGGAGGTGTTCAAGGCCAGGCTCGACGTGGCCTTGGGCAATGTGGTCTAGTGAGAGGTGTCCCTGCCTATGGCAGGGGGGTTGGAACTCGATGATCTTGAAGGTCCTTTCCAACCTAAACCATTCTATGATTCTATGTCATACTGGAAGGGACCCGTAAGGATCATCAAGTCCAACTCCCAAATGGCTCTTCAAAGCTAGAACCAGACTCTTTAAAGACAGATATGTTTTGAGAGGTTTCACCATCAAAAGAACTGAATAGCCAACAGATAAGTTTTGTGTCCTGGTTCCTTTTCTTTTATTGGATAAAGCTGCTGTCTTGGGAAAAGAACAAAATTAACCCTATTCATTACTTGGTTTAAAACTCACTGATCTTGCACTAATCTGAAATCAGAGTCCTAACTAATGCCCCTGTGGCACCTCACCATGCACCTCATCTCATCAGAATTACATTCTGTTTGTGAGTAGCACTACCTGGAACAGCAGAGCATTTTGATGTGCACAGGATATTTTGGATACTTTGTTCGCTTGCTGTAGGAATCCAGTAACCACAGACTGTGTGTATTTTCATATCACCTAGACAGGCTCTGATTCACATCAGAATCTCATGTGCATGTTCCACATTAGGAGCTGTAGAATCATTGTAAGGCATTTGACTCTTTAGAATCATAGAATCATAGAATCATAGAATTAGTGAGGTTGAAAGGGACCTTTAAGATCATCAAGTCCAACCGTTAACCTACCCTGATAAAAACACCACCACTTCTAAACCGTGTCCCATAAACCATTAGGATAATGTGCATCCCAACTCCCCCAAAACACACAAAAGAAAAAAAAAAAAAAAAAGCCAGATCATAAATTAGTTGGAAATGTGGACTTTAAAAATGAGGAAAAAACCCCTGTGTTTTCAGGGACTTACCTGGAACCTCAGACAGCTGGACAGAACTCAGCTCTTCTGTGACCAAAAGCATATTTGTACTGCGAATATTGCTGAGTCCCTGAGCTAGACATGAGCTTTTAGGTCTTACCAGGTGAGGACAGGAAGCAAAAGACCAACTACTGTTCAACATTTTGCCCATGCTGATAAACTATGTCTCTTGTCTTGTAGTGTTTATGATACAATGCTGACAATGAAGAGAGTTAGATAAATGGGGGTTTTGTGTAGCTATCATAACAATTTTCGCAACGTTTTTTCTCAAGTGTAACTTATCATCTAAATGTCTATGTGGGTGGTAAGATAGCTGTGAGAACAGCCTCCCCTCGGTCACTGTAATTATTCAGCGCTTTATAGATTTGCATTTCTTGTCCTTTCAGCAGCATTGCCTGATGAGAAAGGTTGGCTGTTCAGCTGATACAAGCCTTAGGCAGAATTCTCTGTGATATGTTTAGAAAATGTCTACAAGGACATTGAAAAATAAAATTTAAAAAATTGTCATCGAAATGTTAGCTCAGGTGAATCTGGATTTCATTATTACAACATTGCATATTAGAATAACAGGGAGTGAGCGGGTAAGGGCAGAGAATGTGCAAGAATGAAAAGAACAGATATTTTTCAATAATTGGCTGCTAGAGAGGCATCATATCCTTGAGACATATGCTTAAGTTCAAGCCCAAGAATATGTCCAGAGAAAAAGAAGTATTCATTTTTAATGCTTCAATACCCAGCTGAATCACAGCCTACAACCACTGGAGGCACAGACTTGGCACCAGATGAAAAGAAAGGAATTCAAGGGCTTAAATTCCATGTGAAGCCCCACAGGTTTTGAGGGGCAAAGATCACCTTCCTAGGAAACCTGTCTCGGCAGCTATCAATGCTCCCTCCCTCTGTATAATACTCCCATGAATATTACAGGTTTGGGACAGAACAGGGCATGTCTGGAAGGGCTTTGGGCTTGTTCAGCCCAGTAGTTCAGTGTTAATTCCTAAACCCAATCTGGACAAAACCCAAGACCTTCCCCTGCCTATCTTGTTGTATTTGACCCAGTCAGCATCCTTACAGCAAATGAACCTGCAAAGCCTGGTCCTGTGCATTATTCCAGTGCTTACAGATCCTTCAGGGTTGGGAAAGGCATTTCCAGGAGGACTCAACTCTTTCTTCCAAAATGAAGGTAAATTATTTAACTCTCCTTTTGAAGCTGTCCTGTTGTGCAGTACTTTCTTCTCTTAATATACTTACCCCAAAATTAAAATACCCATTCCTGTACAGTTGTATCAGTCAAAGTCATTGTTCGCTCTAGTGCTGAGTGACACATGCAGAGTTAATTAATACATTATGGCAACCCTGAAATCCCTTAAGACTGCTGCCAGCATAGAACTGATAGGGGAAAAAAAAACGACCTAAGTAATTCCATTCAACAAAACATTGAAAACAAAATTGTGATATCACTACTCAGCTTTCTTTTGCAACAGAACATTCATATGTAATATATGTCCTTCTTTTAACCTACACAACCAAATTGATAGTGCATTATTAACTTTCAGTGTTTGGTCTTTTGACAGCAGACAACACACTTAGATCCAGATAGCAGTAAATCAGATATGATGAGATAAGATTTTATTACAAGATGGAGGAAGCCTGACTTGTTCTTTTAAGTTGGTAAATCACTTAAACACATATCAAAGTACATTGATGAAGCCCGTACCATTGGGGGTCTGACTAAGGATGTGCTTAACTGCTTTGAATTGTGGCCCTAACTGGTGAATAAATATCTAATAAAATCTGAGACCTGAGTGGGCCTGTCTCCACTACGGTTCTGAGGTTTGCCTTTCCATAATAATTTTACACTCTGTGACCTGTCCAAAAATAGCCTAATTGTTGTGATATTTTTAGGAAAATAAACAAATCTGATGAGTGTTTTTGAGGCTGATGACAGCTTGGTTTGAAAGCAGTGATGGATAATAAACCCTCTCATAGGAATTTCACTGGCTCCGTTTGTATCTGAATGACCATTGAAAGCTCCTGAGGATCCTTCTTTAGTACTGTTAGGATACTAAGACACCTTTATAGTAATTTTTATTGTTGTTTACATTAAAATAAATAGGAATATGATACATTGGGAGAGTGGTAAGTCTAAAAAGTTTCATTTCACATGCCCCTTTGGCCTTTTTATTTTTTGCTCCATCTCTAGTGTTAGCAGAAAGCGACATGAGTCAGCTCAGAAAATTAAGTCATCCAGATAGATATTAACTGGTTTAGCAAAAGCAATACCAATGCAGAGTAATACTAGTAATTAACGAACAACAACGTAAAAAAAAAAACCAAACCAGACAGGAATAATTTTACCACTTTGGTCACTAACTACCTCAGAACAGTTTTACCTAATTAAATACTTCATCCAAAATATTTAGTTAGCGGCAAGAGTTACAAAACAGAGTGGCAGAGTTTAGTTCAAAAGTAAACAGCAAATGACACATGGTGTTTTAAAAATTTAGCCCTAATTACCTGTTCCATAATAAAAAGGACTCTAATTTAAGCAAGGCCTAAAATTTTATTCACCTGGCCTAACTCATTGGGTGGTAATTAAGGAAAGTGGTTGCTTTTAAGACTTGGAGCTACTCAAACACATTGAAAATATAACATTACCTTGATCATTGCCTTCCACATTATTCGTTACTATATACTGAAGTTTAATGTCTTAATAAAAAATCTACTCATTTTAAGAGATTTGACACTATATGGGATTTTGAAGAGTGACAGCACTGCACTGAAATCACATCACAAGAACAATACAGCAATTGTAATATACAATTGAACTACAGTACAAACATGATTCCCATTACCAGTCCCTATATACTCCACTGTCATGATGCTGGGTGGCCCCACTCAGTGGGAAGGTGTAGGTGGGTTGAAGCCAGCTCAAGCCCATTGCTTTCTTCCATGTCCATTTCATGGGTTGTTTGATTTTTTTACTCTCTGTTGGGCTCAGCCACATATAGACTCCCCTCATGTTGGTCTGGCTGGCTCAGGAATATTATACGTTCTATTGCTTATTTTAAGGAAGGCCATATACATAACCAGTTGACCCACTCAACTGACGCAGCCATTTATTGTCAGGAGAAATCACTCATTGATCCCCCTGGTGTTAAGTTCAGCATCCTTTACAATAGCTGTGGCCACCTCTTAGATTCCTTTCTGAGCCTCGTGATCACATCATCTTTGTCTGTCTTCTCTGAGCTTTATACCATTGTAGAGGTTTGCAGAGTGGTCACAACTAAGGGCAGCACAATAATAAGTGCTTGCTACCTTTGTGCCTCCTTGCCATCATGGTGTAAAGGCTTAGGGAGTATCAGGGAGATTTTGGGGTGTTTCATAGCTGATGGGAGCAGTTGCATGTTCTGCCTTAGACTTCCAGTGTCCAGAGACAGCGAGCAGCTCTTGGTCTTTGGAGGCTGTTGGAGAGACACTCCTGGATATGCTGAGGAGCAACTAACCCAAGGGGGGAGGGGGGGGGGGGGGGAATACTGCACTTTCTCCTGTCCTGCAGCCACAGCTCCAGCCTTCAGTGCTCCATCGGGAGCAATGCTGGTGAGAATTTTGCCATCTCGTGGCAGTTCACAGGGAAAACAGCTCTGTGTGTTCACGAACACTCAGCTGCCCAGAAGGAACAGAACCAGAATGGACAAGTTTGGTTGTGGTAACTGCAAAACGGCGCTTGGAAAGTTAGCAGCAGCACAGAGAAACCCAAACCCTGCAGAGACCATTATCCACCCACCTGCAGCTCTAGCATGTTCTCTGCATGCCTGTGGTAGCATCTCAAATGAAGAATGAAAAGCTGACCGTGATGTATTTGTGGGGTGGTATAGCTAATGTGGGATATCCTAAAAGAAAACACCACAAAAACCCAAATTGAATGGCCTGAGCCTCCTGCTGACCTTCTTCCCCAGAGGACCTGTCACTGCCCTGCCTGAGAGACATCCCTCCCCAGCCCATGGCCTTCTGCTCCCAGTGTGTGCCCAGCTGACCCTCTCCAAGGCACCCCATGGCACTGCCCCTGACTCTGACCCTGCCGTGGGGAAGGAGGGAGTAGGACTCAGCACTTCGCTCCACAAAGGGATCTTAGACATGCTGCGATGGGGATCCTAGAAGAGGGACATCAGGAGCAAGGTCTCACTGGCAATGGCCCTGGTGTGCCTCCAGAGACATTCGCTTAGTGCCCACAACTCTGCTGTGTGAGTACCATGGGCAGGTGGGATGTCATGCCTGGTGTCAGAGTGATCCAGGGAGAGGGATGCGGTGGTTCCTTCTCCAGGGACCGTGGGTTCCATTGGCATCAGCTTGGGCACTGCCAGCGCTGTGGCTGCTGCTCAGGAGGGCAGGAGAGCAAAGCCCCTGTGTGGTCTCCCCCCAGAAAGCTGCAGGTGGGCAAAAGCTCTTCTGATTGAGAAATTCCAAAGGATGTGACTGCTCAGTGGGAGCAGAGCCAAGCTTACCAAGGGGAAGGCTTTTCCTTATCTCTAAGAGGCTTGGTGGTGGGATGAGATGGAGAAGGTCTGTGTGGACTGTGGGAGAGGAACCACACGGCTTCTGTGTTCCCCAGCTGTGTGAAGAAACAACCCACAGAAAGATCCCCCTAACTTCCAGATTTTCTTCTTTTCAGCCCAGAAGTGAAAGTCCCTCTGTGAGGCAGCATTGCAGCCTCTTCTTGCTGGCCAAGGTTACTCTTGATGAGCAGTCATGCCCTTTCAGGGAAGGCTTGTACCCTGTGTTCTGAACTGGTAAATTGCCTTGAACCATAAATGTTAGCTTGAGTCCTCCACAACCGGTGCAACTCACTTGTGCTGGCTTTTGCCCACAGGCTGCTATCCACTGCGGACTGGAAAAGAAAGAGATGATGATCTTTTGAGTGTGAAATACTACAGCCATAGGAGGAGAGCAAACTTGCTTTACCAAAAATGCCCATGAGATTTAGGGGTTAAAAATAATGTCAAATGCAAACATATTGTCTGAAGAATGCACATAGAGAATGATACCTCTGTGTGTAATGCTTTATTGTGGGACACGAAAGCTGCCGAACTGTGTGTACATGTGCTAGAAGGCTAGATGGTTGAGATGGCAAAGTGAGAATACAGGAGCAGCAGAACTCATAGAGGAAAAACATTGGTGCTTAAATGTAATGCAGACAGTCCATGGCAGCCTTCCATGAGTTTTAAGTTTTATTAAAATAATTATTTGAGTCCCTGGAGTCCCTGGTACTAGATGGCATATGTAGGAATGTGCTGATCCAAGTGAGTGGAAGAAGCAGGAAGGCTGAAACCGAGTTATGCAAGGAGATGCCGATGAAATCCTGAGCAGAGGCGCTGTTCGGAGGGGGCCGATGGATTGTCTGTGCTCGAACCCACGCTTGAAGCAAAGTCAAATATTTCCTTGCGTGGAGCTTTTGACTTGTGGACCCGTGTAGGCACTACTGGCTTTATCAGTAGGGTAGATACCTGTTATGGAGTTACAAATGCCATGTACAGCTGAGCTTCACCTGGGTTCGCTTAGGGCTCCAACAGATGTACGGTGGCACGTGGAAATCAGGCACTGGGTGCTGCTGCCACCCCAGCTGTGTCCCTCCCTACCCCTCTGATGGACCTGGCTCTCCTGCAGGAAGGCAGTTCAGCTCACAATCCAGTCTTCAGTTGCTGCAGTCTTCAGCTTGGTATAATAACACAGTAAATTGAAAACAGTTTAATTTCATATGCAGTCCTAAGCACTATTGATTCAGGAGCTGATCTGCCAGGGGATGGGCTGTCCTGCGAAGGACAGCCTTTCCCAGCAAAGTAAACCCCCTGGTTTGTTTCCTGCCATGTATGTATGTGGCCTTAAGGTGCTCTAAGGGGATTAAGGAATTAATTTTATGAGACTGGTGTGCCTATCCTGACTTTTAAAACCAGAAAAGCCACTTAAAGTTTAGCATAAGCTGTTGTTTAGCATTATGGTGTATCACTCCAAACTGCCTGTGGCACTTGTTAAGTGAGGAAGGGGTCTGTCATGTCTTCACATCTTCAAGTACAATCGGTTCTCAATTATTCACAGGAAGTAGCGCTGGAGTAAAATGCCGTGGATAATGGAAATTACCTTTAAGTGACACTCTAATAATATGCAGTGAGAGAGCACTGCTGAAGAGGAATGCCAGTAATGCTTGCTTGTGTTTTGATGCTCAGGGACTCCCGAGAGGTCACCAAAAAGAGCTGGAGCGTGACTCGTGCACACGGTGGTTCTGCTTCCTGACTCACATCAGCTCTGTGGAGCCAAGTGCCTCCACCGCCCGGACAGCGGAGGGCTGGCTGTGCTGGCAGCCGTGCAAGAGGAGCACGTTATCCCGACAGCCTGCTTGTGTCATCCAGCTGGCGTGTTCTGTCATGACTTACACTGCTGAGTTTTCAGAGACAGAAGCTGCCTCATTATCGCACATCTTGCACAGAGCTTAGCACAGTGAGTTCCCAAGCTTGGTCCTGAATCCCATTAAAGTTTACAGCCTGTAAACAACTGTACGAAAGAAGATTTTGTGGGAGCCATAGAGCCTTTGACAGATTTGTTGATTCAGCTCTCACCTCTTTATGAAAGACATAGGATTGCAGTAGAAAGACTGCATCCCTTGTGATGACCTTCCAGGTTGTACTGGGCAACTGTTAAAGGGCTCTGGGAGTTTTTTCACGCATGCTTCTTGAGGACTGTGCTCTTCTGCAACACATCCATGTGTGGTTTTGGGGTGAGATGTTAATGTCTGGCGGGTGCAGCATAGGCGGCCTCTTCCATTACTGTGTTTGTTAGCTCTTGTTTCAAGCAAATTCACAGTAGACTGGTTTGGGAATCTATTCTCTGGGGAAGTCAGTGTTCAAAAGACTTGTTTTTGTCTTTCATCTGGAAAAAAAAAAACATGTGACAGTGTTTCTGACGTAGATTTGCATTTGTAAGCTGACCACTATCATAACTATGCTCAAGCGGTGAGAGGAAGAAGAGAAATACTAAAATAGGTATTTTTCTTCTGCCATCTTTTTTAGCTGGAAGAGTCATTCTTTTATGTAAAACTTTTTACTTGCAAAAGCGTGAAAAATCAGAAAAGGCTTTTTGAAAACATATCTTTTACATTTGTGCTTGAACCCCCAAGGCTGGTTACCACTAAGAGAAGGACGATCAGATTTTTCCTGTCTTTAGTTCATAAGCACCTCTGCTCTTTTCCACTTCTTCATTAGCACCGTGCAAAAAGTCTGATCACCCACATTGTTGAAATGTACACAATAAATATGGGGTGTACTTGTACCATGAAAAAATGTGATATTGCCTTTTTGTCCTCTACAAAATGGTTCTCTCTTTTGTATTTAAAAACATTGAGGATAGTCCTGGCCAGTATTCAGGGAATGACATAATGTTGGCTTGACCCTGATTTGCTTATTTAGAAGGCCCTGATGTTATAAAATCTGGCATCTGCAAAAAGAGGAAATTATCTTAATCCTTCATGGAAGCACGCTGCATTATTGTGCTGTGCCTGCAAATCACAGCTCCAAAGGAGTGGACTGTAGTCATACAGAACTTCATGTTTGTCTTGGACAAAATCGTTGTGTCCCCAAGCAATACTGACATGGCTTTACTGATTTTTATTCCTGCTGTTTCTCTTCAGTTACAAGCCTCTGTACAGTCTCCCTATTTATTGCTTGAAGCCTATGCAGGCATCACTTCTTAAACTTCAAAAACCCCATGTCCATTGTCTCACTGAGGCCACACACAGGTCACATTTCTTCCATATTTCTTCTCAGCCCCAGCAGGGAAGACAGATTAGTCCAACTCCTGGTGCATCTTTAACCATGCTAAGAGTTAGTATGCCCGCAGGGTGCCTGTAGTAACAGAAGCAGTCCTTCCAAACCAAACCTGTAATGACAGAAGCAGTCCTTCCAAAACAAACCAGAATTACCAGATCTGGAGCCCCACTCCCAGCACCTTCTAGGGCTGGTGCTCTGGGAGCTGATTGATCACCGGATCAGCGGTCCATGTTCCAAGTGTAAGTGCGAATGAAACAGGGTAAAGCTGAAGTAATTGCCAGCAGAATTATTTGGGATGGGGTGGGGGGAGGGTCTGTGGCTCGTGTGACCAGTACCTGTGCCCCTGTTTGGTGAGCACAGCCCATGTGCCCATAGGGCATGACACGCGTGTGTCACACGGTGGTGCTGCTGTTCAGCAAATGTGAAACCTCCCCTGGTAATGGCAAGGAGGGCTTTCAGGCCGTGCAGAAACGGATCGTCCATCTTCTACTTGTGTCATGGCTGATAAGTCAGACACTGGGGGTTTTCTTGTGCTGTACCTGCCTAGCTCACGTGCATTCCTCTTCACAGCAGATGTTTCAAGATAGCACCAAATGATGAGCAGGCTCTGGGTATGACGCGGCAGAGCAGCAAATTGCCAAGGAAAGAAACTAAGGTTTAAGATTCACGAGTATGTTCATAAACAAGAAGCACTTAAATGATGTAGAAAATAGCTTTTTGAATCTCAGCTTACAAATGTCAGTTGACAGGGTTAGAGTCACAGCTTTGTTCCTGGTGAACTCAGCCTTTTCTTGGTGCTGCATTCCCAAACAAACATCAAAGAGGTAACAACAAACAGCCAATCTCGTTAGTGAAATTAACTGTGCCATTATTATTAAATCATGTTATTGCCTTGTGCCTTTGTCAGAATGATATTTCATTGTAACCATGATGGTGTAAGGACAAAGAAGGCACATGGTTGGAAGAAATAACACACTTTATTAAATAACTGATATGACAGGAAGAAATGGACAAACTTTAAGTCACTCACGCCCTTCTTCAGATTTCCAGGTTTGAGCACCCAACATTTTCTCTGATTTTTCCAACTATATCAGTTTCTCTAATAGCATCTACAAGCAAACCACTTCCTACTTTTTTGGAATTGATATCAGTTTATCAGAGCAAAGAAGGAGCCCTGACTTCCAGTGGACCCACCGACTGATAGACCCCTCTGGGTTAAATCAATTCAATTAAAAATGGCCAAAACAACATCTAAGGCTCTTAGACACATTCATGTATTGTAAATGACCATTGTAGAAAAATGTACTGGCTGCTGTAAATCCTCTCATTTTCATGTTGCTTTATCAATACATAGCTGTCTGTCGTCGATGGCTGTGATTTCTTAAACACTGCACAAATTCTGGTGACTTGATGACAAAATTTTTAATGCAAGTGTACTACTCGAAACAATTTCATGTTTTTTCTGGTTTTATTTTTCTCACTGTACTCCTGAGCCATTGCATATTTCTGTTGTTGTTTGTGCAGATGAATTAAATAAAAATCTTGATCAGAAACAAGTTCTTTAAGTTCCTTAAAGCACTTTTCTCATCACGGACCACATGGATAATATTACTTTGAGTCAGGTAGGCATACTCCAGTCACCATTTAACCCAACGAGAATATTTTCACTGCTTCTAGTCTGATTCCCACTTCCCACACGTTTTTCTTCAACTCAACTGGGGAACAGATTTTGAATTTTGTTTACACAAGGCTTTGTATTTATTACCTAGGGTCAAGCCTGAAGAAGGAGGGAGTGTGCCTGACAGTAAGTGTGTGTGTGTGCATGTCACACACAGGGGTCACCTGCTGCAACGGGTCCCTGGTCCCATCAGTGAAAGACTTGGGTGGTGGGTGTGCGACTCCTGAATGAGGTATGAATGCTTGGGCAGAGGCTTCTCCTGTAACATTTGCCACAAAGGATCACCATTATTCACAGGATCCATTTTTCTTTCAGTCTTTCTGACACTGATAATAAAATATACATACATGTATACCAGCGATGGAAATCTTTACAGAAGGCTATTGAGGCAATGCCTTGGAAGTCTGCTCAAATATTCTTCTAGGGACTGAAAAGCAAAAGTCACTCTTCTTTTAGAAAATTGTTTTTATGGGGGAGAAAGGGCAAGGTAGTTGGTAGGTGTATAAAATAATGTATAGGAAAGGATTATGTTTGTCTGTGACAGTCTCATCACTCAAATCAGTTCTCTCTCACACACACAAACCAAGTAAATGAATGTCATCCTGGAGAAGATGGGAGATCTGACTTCTTACAAGCAATTCATTATTTTTCCAATGTGGAAAAAGATGCAAAATGTTGCATTTTTTTCTTTGGTACAAGACTTTTTCTTTCATCTTCTCTGGGTGAGCATGATTTGATACTTTTCTTGACACCCTTCATTGTTTTCTCTCCTGGAGGCTGGTCATGCTGCCAAGAGAGGGCAGCAACCAAGCACAGAAACTGCATGCCTGGCCCTGTATTAGGTCACGTGGGAATTTAATTTAGGGGATCATTAGCACAGGAGCTCTGAGTCTTACTATAATTACTGCTCAAGGCACTTAGCTCGCTGCCAATTCGTTTTCACTGTGAAAGCAAACCTCTGAATTGTTCTCTTTTCTTTGTGCTTTCTCTCCAATGAAAGAAAAAAGCCCAAACTTCTGCTGAATCATTTGAAAATAAGTTCTGTGCCGTGGGAGCGCGGTCACACAAACACCAGGCGCTGCTCTGGGGATGCTGTGTAGAAGGCATAGATCCCACACCTGCATTGCCACAGTTTTACAGGGGACTGAAAGCACACAAGAAACAAGTGTACAGTGATACTGTGTCTTTATGTCCAAGTGTATGACATCTTCATTGTCCACGCTATCAGCTTCCTGCTGCAGGCTGCATTGCCGATAATACACTGCTCCTTTCTCTCACGGGCAGCATTTTCTCTCAAATCCACCATTCCTGTAAGATCCGGAGCCACCTTCTTCACGTGCAAGGCTGCATGATCAAATCACCACATAGCCTCAAAGACATGCTTATCCAATATTTATTGACTTGATCCAGGCTGAAACTGCTTTAGGAAAAAAAAAAAAAAAAAAAAAAAAAGTAACCTAGTTGGTTTTAATGCAGTTAATTATTTTTACCCTGAAAGGAGTTGCAGTGTTTTGGCCCCTGCCTCTGGAGGCAGTTGGTTCTCCTGCCCATGTTTTTGAGATTACAACATTAAAACACAACATTCCCAGTGGACTTTCACTTAATGAGGAAAATGTCATGCCTGATGGAAAATGGAGTTAGAGGGAGGGAGGCTCCGCATAGGCTGCGTGTCACTGCGGAACAGAAGTGCCGTTGCTTTCTGTGGCTCTGCTCTTCCCACATCAAAAATGGATGCCAGCTCTTTACCCAGTCATTGGAAAACACCTGAAGCTCCACTGATAAAATGAAACTAATATTTAAGGATGGAAACACACCGTGAGGAGCTGGAGACAGCTGTAATGGTGGGAAAGCATGAAGCGGTGGATGACTCCTGCTGCTTGTGCTATACTTAGACGTGAACGGACTAATGCTGGCTTAACCTGGTGTGTAAAAAAAGGAAAAGCTGTGGGTCAGAAGGAGACCTAGCTGTGGGAGACCTCGACAGGCTTCTTGGGGCAGGAGGAGCTGAGAGAGCACCAAGCCTACAGGGAAAGCGTTCAGACCCAGATTGCTTCATGTCCAAAACCTCTCTGGCTGGCGAAGGGGGAACACGCATGGTCCCACCGGTGACCCTGCTCGTTTCTCCTCATCCATGAGGCTATGCAGCAACCAGCATTTTAGGGGGAAGGAGATTAAACAAGAGGAGGGGAAACAAAGGGAAAAGGAGTGGTGAGGTCACGCCAGGCAGACACCACTCTCCATGCAGGTGCCACTGCCCTTACTGTCCAAGGCCAGCTGCTGCCCCAGATGTCCTCTGTAACCTGGGCCGGGGCACTGGAGCCCATATTAATTTAAAGGTCAATTCAGTTGCCTAAATTCCCTGGAAGGGTGTGAGCCTTGGCTGCACTTTCATGCCACAGTTAGATCAGTTTGGCAGCTGCTGAATGTGCCAGGACCCCTCCTGCCCCGCTCTCACCTGCGGGGTTTGCTCAGGTCTGCGAGTGGCGTTAGCAGGATTAAAAAAACCCAGCTCCTCCAGCTGCTTTGCACAAAGGGGAGATGCTTCTGTAAGTTCAGCTTAAGCTGTGCAAACGATGATTAAAGAAATAGACAGGAATGAGACAGTGAAAGGCTGGCCGTTCGATTTTCTGCAGGCACTGCACCTTATGTCACCTCCCCAGAGCAGACGCATTGGCTTCACAGTGCTGCTGGCAGCTGGGCGGCCCCTGTGTCTGGCTGGCACTGGTTTCCACTGGGATGAGAGCACAGATCATGCAGGGGAGGGATGAGCTCCCACCCTGCCATCTTCATGCCAACGTCTTCAGTGGAGCACCTCCCTTTGCAGCATAGGAACCGCAACAAGAGCTGGACCTCCCTGGATGGACTTTCCTACTGGTGATGGCTGGTGGGTCTCCAAGGGAAGTGCCTGGCTGGAGCACACAGCAACGAGTTCATCAACAAAAAGGGCTGGGAACTACTGAACTTGAATATCAGCTTTTCTCTCAGCATTTCTGCCTTCTTTCATTAGCATGAGTAATAGCTTCCTCCAGTCAAACAAGTTTGTTATCTAAAAAAGGCAAGGAATTCTGTTTTTACATCATCCTAACAGCCAGTAGCTCTTTCGCTTTTTTCTGTCTCTGACTTTTTAAATTTTTTTTTTAAATGGAGAAAGCGGGCATTAGTCACACCAACAAATCATTTTGGGATGTGTTTGTTTTTAGTAATGGGCAGTACTAACTCCAGACAAAGCACTCTCAGCAGAGACCAGCAAAAGGCTGACAGCTTGAGTACAGATCTAGGAGACTCCAAGCCAGTTAATGAACTGTGCGGCCTCTCTGCTGGAATCGGAGAGCCCACAAGCAGGGCTTCAGGAGTTTGCAGTGGTAATGAGACTACTGAGTCTGTTTTCTGTAAGTTTATGATTCCACGTGCGGACAATGATGCAGATGAAGCCATCCAGATCCAGAACTTGCTGCAGAATAAATTTGGTGTTAAATCTGGAATAATCTTTGCAGCGATGCCTTGTAGTGAGTAGGTCTTGGAAAACTTAAGTGATGCTGTGAATTGCTCAGCATGGACAATTATGCTACTGACAAAATTATCTGAATGGATCTTGGCACGTGTTTCAGTCTTTTGCCTTCCTTGTCAATGCTCTTAATAGCATAAATTACAACTCTGTGGTACCTGTGAGGCCACTGAATAACGCACTTACCCAGAAGGCTTTTTTGTTTGTTTGTTTTGCAGGCTGTTAATGCACTGTAAGAGGATAGTTCTGGCTTTGAAAAACAAGTGGAGAAAGTTTTCCATGAGTATACATACAGGCAACAGTGAGAGATATGGAGGGAGGAAAGGATGAAAGAGAAACTAGAGCACTTGTCGTGGTGAAAAACTATGAAGACAGACCATGTTTAGAATAAAGCAGAAGTGATATTCCTTGCTCTTGTTTTCTAAAGGAAGGGGAACTCTTCTTTTGACAAAACTAATGGTAAAGTTCTCTGTCAAGCATGTTAATTAAGTACTGTTGAATGCATGCCATATATGAAGGCATGCCTGTCACTGTGTCAACTTAGAGGTACAAGATACTGCCAAACTGAAACCCTAGCTAAGTTTGGCTATATCTTGTGCACTCTGCCAGACATGTATTGTTTCCATTAACAATGTACAGCTTTTCACATCTTGTAGCTGATACTGAAAAATATTAATAAAAGAGGAATACTTGTCATCACAATGAAATCGCTGCATTATGAAAGGCATTCTGTGAAATACGCTGCCACCTTGAGAAATGGCCATTTCAAAGATGTTTTATTTTTGTTACGTTTGGGATTATTTTTTCTGTAAAGAAAACATTTTCTGATGTGTCTTGTTATTTCAAGAAACATTTTCTTGGCTCATTCTGAGACTAAACTGTGCTTGGAACATTCTTTAAGGGAAAACATTAGTCGATTACATTGGAGAGAATAGTATGGGAGACTGTGTTTGTCTTCAAGGCAAGTGTCCTGAGCTGAGGCTGGAAAAGGAGAGCCACAGAAATGGCATCAGTTTGAGTTACTTGTATTTTGTGCACTTCACGCACCCCAGTTTTTAAGCATATTTGAACAGATTTAAGATGGATCTTTGGTGTTCTTTTTTCCTCCTGTACTTGGTAGGACTGCTAGCTGTGATTCAGTAAGCCAGCTCGCGTTGGGTTTCACTATAGTTTTGTATTGCTGATGTGGAATGTAATTACTAAAATAGCATTGTAAATCTTTGCTTTTTCTGGTGGAAATTAAATTAAAACAAGGTAATTTATTATTTTCTGAATGACTGAAATCTGGCTATTCCAGATGTAATGGAAGTCAGCTCTGAGCCAAACACTTTGCTCCTCACTGAAGAGAAAAGGCAGCGAGAGGGGCTTTAGTCTCTGGATCAGCATGGATGTCGCGCTCGTGGGAGGCAGCTAACGTGATAGCTCTGCCATGGCCTGCATGCGGCGTGATTTTGGACACAATGTTTTCTGTTACGCCTCTGTTCCCTGTTTTGTGAATGAGGAGAGTAACAGCTCTGAATGCCTGTCTTAAAAATTTAGGGCGCGAATCAGTTGTGGACACTCCGCATGCTTCATCCACGTGCGGGCTGTACCCTTGTGCTGCAGGAAAGCAAATTTGTGGAGCCGAGGGGCTGCTGGGTGGCCGCAGCCCTCGCAAAGCGCCCTTGGTGCAGCCGGTCACGGTGCCTGGAACGGCAGAAAGTCCTGAGCAGGGTAGAGGGTTTCTCGGTGAATCACTCCTGGTGTCCCCAGTGCTGGGAGTGATGCCTGCTGACAACGGGCAGCTGCCTACAGGCAGAGGGCAGCTTCTGACTCCAGCACTGGGGATGGTTTGGTCACCACTTGGTCACCATAAGTTGGGAGGTGGGGTCTGCTCTCCTCTGCCCCCCTTGCCACGGCAGGGTGGCCGGAGCTGCCCAAGTTCCTTCAGGAGAGCCACAAGCACTGTGAGCATGGGTGGAGGTTTTCGGCTGTGGGAGGCTTTCAGAGTTCCTCTGCCAGTGCTGATTTATTTAAGTGCTGTCTACAGGATTTTCTACCTTTTCTATTTTTGCCCTGGGTGTAAATGTACTTTTTTTCCTGTGATGTTTGAAATGGTGAACATAAGACAACCTGTCCATAGCATACAGTCTATAAACCATATCAATGGGAGGATTACTCAAAGGAGACAGAAGGAAAAGAGAATGGGAAGAAGTCTAAGAGAAACAGGAGGAGATGTGGTCTGTTACGCAGCAAAATGTTTCTAAAAAGGGAAACCAGTTCTCAGGCTTGGACCAAACCTCAGCAGAGACTCCTGTTCTTGAGCTACCAAGCTGCTGCACTGTTGTTGCTAGCTACTTCTTCCACCTCTGTAAAACTGTTCCTTCTGGATGATCCCAGGGGATACCAGTTGCTTTGCTGGCGAGAAGCCCAAACTTGCAGGTAATATCCTACTGTGCAGCTCTCGGGCAATGTTTGAGGATTAAAGCCCCCAGGTCATTTGCGCTTTAACGTTGTTCTCTTTCAGTAGCTAGTTCAGAAAAAAAGAAGCGTTCCCACAAGCGCTACTGCCTGCTCATACTGCTGCGTACTGCCTGCAAGAATGACACAGGCATCTGTCTTGCACGCTAGGTGCCTACAAATAAGAGCTGCCGTCTCATTTTCATGCAGAAACGTGTGCTTTGTCACTGCTGGCCACCACCCATCCTCCTGCCGGTCTTACCGGGATGCTTAGTGTGCTGCCCCGCCGGCTGACAACCGCCTGGCTGTATAGCGAGGGTCTGCCTGGCAGCTGCAGACTCCAGCCAAGCGAAACTCTTGTGACTTGTCTTAGGTTGCATTCGCTGCCGACCGCAGCTCTGCCGTACCTTTCCTGGGCAGCCACCTTCGTGCTATGTGCGGAGCTCCCCGGGCGCTGCAGCAGAATGCAGTGCTTAAAAGGGTTACACGGGGATACTCTGGCAAAGGGAGGAAATTCGTATCCTGCGATAAGAAAAGTCTAAGAAATTCGTATGTCATCCAGCTGTGACCTACCCCTGCTCTCACACTCGTGGATGCAAGGGCTGGAAATGCAAGGTGGATGACCCTCCCCTGTCTTTGGTATGGTAACAGAAAAACAGTTCACGAGTTTTGAGCATACTGCTGGGTGAGCAATACTGCACTACAACCCAAATATATGGAATTACGTCTAAAGCTGAATTACTGCTCTCCCAGAGAAGCCAGAGCCTGTTGCCATGACTATCACATTTGCAAGGGAGACTCTCGCCTTCATCTCAGAGCACTGTGCAGCCGGCGGCATCTGAGCTGTCTCCTCCCTCTGGAGGTCCCAAATGTCACCTTGAAACCACCCGGTCCCCCTGGCAGAAGTAAGCAAAGAGTCAGAGATGAGGAGAGATCTCAGGGTTGATGAGCATCGTGCTGGACTTGAGTGAAAGGCTCCTGGCCCTGGTTGGTGGGGGGTGGCCACGGTGGTCCCCTGGTCCAACAACAGTGTTTGAAGCAGGTGCCTTCTAAATGGTTGGAAGTTGGATGTGCCCAAACAGACGAGGAAGGGAGTGGTGATGCTGAGGGCTGGGACAGCAAAGCAGCACACTGGAAAAATGCTCTCCAGCATGAATCTCAGTCCCCTCTCCCCACAGTGGTGTTGAGGGATGTCTCCCTGCTTTGCTGTGTTCAGCTGTTAAACAAGGACAGCGATCCTTATGTCACAGAAGGCTACAGACATTTTATTTACAAAGTCTTGTGGTAGAAGGTGTTGCACAATGGGAAGCAGAGCTGCCTAATGGTATATTTGGCTTTCTCTGCAACAGGTTGTTTGTTGATTTTAAATTTTCCTTTGCTCTGCCTGAAGGCCTATAAAGACTGCTGCAAAAAATGCCGAGTCTTATTAACTGGAATAAGTAATTTTCTGTTTTCTTTTTTTTTTTTTTCTTAAAAGTATACAATTCTATTGCAAAATTTCTGGCATTTGTCTCAGATATTTCCCAAGCAACTTGGCCTGTGGAATATGGGAAGTCTTGTGGTTGCCACCTCACCCTGCACTGCATTCATCCCTTAGAGAAAGGGCAGGGTAAAAGCAGCAGCTCTTCCTTCTCAGAAAACCATCAATCTCACTTGGCGTAACCACTAGAAGGGGGAAAAAAAAAAAGGCAAAACCCCCAAAACTGAGATAAGGCAGCTTCTCCTCAGATTCCAGTGCTGGGCATGGTTTGCCTGTGCTCTCTGGCTGACAGCCAGAGTTGGGGGTACCTAAGGAACGGACAGTGCCTGAGTACCCGAGGTACTAGTGGCATAAATCCAAGAGATTTATAAATCTTAAATGAGCTAAGGCAATCTGTGGAGAACAGTTTTAATAAGCTCAGTGTGGTTAGCATTAAAAGCCAAGCAAACAGCTCCAATCTGCTCTGACTGAATCTTCTGAGGCGTGCTTGCGAGAAGCCCCAGTAAAGTGTATTTTAGTAATCCAGCCTGCAGAAGAAAATGGAGTAGATGCTCGTATGCTGCGGCAGTGGAACAGGCAGCCTAGATAAGGAGCGAATTGGTTACACGGTCGTCTGTTGCAGACTTACTCAGAAATGCGAAACCCCGCTGCTAAAGGCAAGTGCTGAAGAGCTTGTGGGGTTTCCTCAGGCAGGTCGGGTGTCTGGAGGGGAGGATGTGGGGCAATGCACGGGGGATGGCTGTGGCCGACGGCAGCTCCACAACAAGAGCCACTACCGAAATGACACCAGTCTTTCTTATCAGAAAACCACCAGACAGGCAGGCAGAGACACCCCTACACAAGGGAACTGAGAAACTCAGTAGCTGAGCCTTATATCATTTAAAAAAAAAAAACAACAACCACCCAAACCTCTGCCTCTTAACCTAGAATTAAGCCAGGCTTGGAAATATTTTTCCTGTTAGTCCGTGTTCTCTGTTTCTTCAGCGTCAAGCTAAAGCCAGCAATCAGAGGCAGATTAATGAAAGAGTCCCCAGTCATGATTTCATAGGAAGTTACTCCCAGAGAACTTTTTGCTAAGAGGCCACATGCTTGTCTCTGACCAGCTGCTTACGGAGATGGTTAGAAGGCGGAAAATAAGAGCAGAACTCTCCAAAGCACATACGTGTGTGACTGCATGTGCGCATACGTACACACCCCCCTCCCCCCCACGTGGCCAGAAACCGCTGGGAACGGGGATTCTTTGCTACAGACAGAATGTTTTCTGGATATATATGGCGATGTAAAAGGTCATGGCTAGTCTGAAGTGCTCAGTGCCTCTGCAGACTTCCAATGACAGTTACAGCTGCTGATGACTAAAATGTAGGGACGCTTATAGCACTTGCATCTGAAGCCAAGGACTGAAATACCACCGGCGTGCTCCCAGCCACTCAGCAGCTTCTGCAGGAGCTGCAGCGCACGGCGTTTTGCAATCCCAACTGTTGCCTAGCACTTGTACTCTGTTTTGTTTGCTCTCTGTGCTCCTGCTGGCTGGTGCTTACGGTAAATGGAGTATTGCTCTGATTACCCCTCCTCCCCCCTGCCTTCTACTGACATCTATTTGAGGAAAAGTAGCTTTACCGCATAGATGATAGAATCATAGAATGGTTTAGGTTGGAAGGGACCTTGAAGATCATCGAGTTCCAACCCCCCTGCCATGGGCAGGGACACCTCCCACTAGACCAGGTTGCTCAAAGCCCCATCCACCTGGCCTTGAACACCTCCAGGGATGCGGCATCCACAGCTTCTTGGGAAACCTGTTCGGTGCCTTACCACCCTCAGAGTAAAGGTTTTCTTCCTGATATCTGATCTAAATCTACCCTCCTTCAGTTTAAAACTGTTACCCCTTGTCCTATCACTACACTCCCTGATAAAGAGTTCCTCCCCATCTTTCCTGTAGGCCCCCCTGGAAGGCTGCTATAAGGTCTCCCTGGAGCCTTCTCTTCTTCCTTTCCTTTGCTTTTCCTTTTCTTTTGCTTCCAACCATTTTGGTCCCCCTGGAGCCTTCTGAGCTTTCCGTCAGCCCAGAGTGCTCCCTGGCCCATCAGCTCCCTCGTTTTTCTCTGCAGTGCATTAGCGGAGGGGTCTGTACAAATGCCTGGGAGTTAAATATGAGTATTCCCAAGTATCATGACTAGCCAAGTAGGTTTCATTGTAGGTGAAATGTCTGTTCTATACTTGGAAAGCAGAGGATGTTATGTATTTTTTATTCCACCCACTGTGGAAATCTTGTGAATTCAATAGCTAAAATTCTGTATATCTTTATCAACACTGTCGGGCTCGTCTTTTCTTTGGCCTGGGAGCAAAGAAAGGAAGATAACAGGGGGATAATACGAATAGGGTGAAAAAAGGGCAGCAAAGAGACTGTGAGCAGCCTGTTCTGGAAGTTTCATGTCTACAATATACCAGAATGGGTACAGGCTGCGGGACAGGAGAGACTTCTGGTGTCACCAGGGCACAAGCCAAAGTTTAACAGGGCAAAGGATTAGTCAAACCAATCGATTGTAAGCAAAGTGACAGTGCATGCCCAGCATATCTCTGGTAGAGGATCACACCATACCAGAGCATGGTTTGACTCCAGCATGACTAGCAACACGAACACAACAGGCTCTACCTAATAATTGCATGATTAAAGTATAGTGAGCTAATTTTTAATGGTAAGCTAATTTTTGAAGCATTTTTTTAATCTATAGCTTAGCCAAATGTTGACTTAAAACAACTGTACTGATGAATCTGAGATCATTTTGTATGCTGCAAATGTTGCTTTAGGAGAGAATTTTACTCTGGAGGTTGGTTTTGTTACATTTAAATTCTGCCATGTTAAATTTACGAGTTTTACTTCTCAAGATCTGTTTTGCAGCCTAAGGAAGCCTGTCCCAAAATGCCAGGCTATTGTTACTGAAGAAGCAGCGTACGGTTGTGCACTGGCACGCAGGAATATCTTTGGATGCATAAATTCAGATGTGCAGGTCTTCTACAATGCACAGTAGGGATTGCCAGGTGAGGAAGAAAATTGGGTTTGTCTTCTTGGAGGGAAATTCAGCTTTCACAAGCTTGGCAAATATTGACCTAAACGCCAGGTGCACAACTGCCACTGATTTTAATGATAGAAATATTTGAATTTCTGAAAATTGCGACCTCTGTCAAAGTACTTTCAACCTCTTGAATTAGGAACAGGGGCAGTAGAGAGAAAGGAGAAGAGATTTTGCAGCTTGCACATCAAATACCGGAATAGTGAAGAAAGATGTAGGTTAATTAGACTGTTTAAAAACCCTGAATCCCTTTATAAGAGTATTTGTAAACTTGCCTTATTTGTACCTTTTAGAAATACCCACATGATGTGGAATAACATCTGTCTTCTGTAGTATATTTCCATTACTAAACCACTGTGTGTATTTTAGGGAAGTTAACTTATGAACTGTTTCCATTGTGAACACATACATACTTACATGCATATATACACATGTGAAAACATATAATTTAATAGCATATAGAGTTCATACGATTTGTACGAGTTTTTTTACAAATTGTAAACAAACTGATTATAATTTTTCTCTTACTCCCCTGTTTTGTTTGCCAAGTATTGTTATGGATATTGGGGGAAAAACCCTGGCTCAGATGACTTCCCTGGAAACAAAATGTCATCGCTCCAGGGCAAATAGGCAGAGATGCTTAATTCCTCTTCCCAGGATCAGACTTCCCTGTCTTGGTCTGTGTCCACACGTGGGCTGCAGAGGGCTTCTGCTGTCGGCTGCGAGTTAAGTGCCACAGGGCAAGGAAAGCTCACAGCCTGCAGGGGTTCAGCAAACCTGCCAAAACTTTTGAGTTCCTGCAGACTCACGCCTCCAGCCACCTTGTAAACCTCTCTCACAATTTTAACACCAATCTGCATAAAGTTCGTCCGCATATACAATAACTAATGCATTCAGGTCCCAGAGTTTTGTTGACAGGATGATGCAAGCAAGAGTTGCCAGTTAAAGAACAAGAAACTTCATCATCTGGCTTGCCCACAGTGGACTTGCCTACAGAGGGCTGAGGTTTTAGACCAAAGGGTGAACATCTGGATTGCTAATGTCACCTAAAGTAAGCAATCACATTTTAGGAGACTTAGCCTAAATATGAAACTACATCATGCGTGCAACCTCCCCAACCCAAGCATGTGTCCGACGCGTGGTGCTTGCTGTCCTGGGGGGGGGGAGAGGGACATTTTGCGACAAAGCAGTCGCAGATGTTGCTCAGGCTCAGGCCGGGTGAGGAGGTGTTGCTGGTGCCTCGAGGGGCACAGGTTTTGCACCCCCTGGCCGGCTCACGTGGTGCAGGGATCTCCCACTACCACAGAGGGTGTCGCAGCACCTGGGCGCAGACATTTCCAGGGTGGATGTCTCTGGTCAGTCCTCGTGAAGCTCTTCTGCTTCATATGAAAGTGCATAAATATTCACGGGTGAGGAAGAGCGAGTGGCAGCGACTGCATGTAGCATCACTGATGGCATCAGCGCCACCACGGGGGCTGCCAGAGGTGTGGGCAAGCACCAGCAGCCAGGAAGGGGCTTGACTAAGGTAAGTTTGGCAGCAGACGACAGGAATTTGCCATCATCACCTCCGCCTTGCGGTGGTCAGTGCACCTCAAGGAAAACCCAGGATTCAGGCTACGCTTCAACAGGTATTTCAGCTTATTGAATAATTTGGCCTCAGCTCACATACTGGCACTTGCAGATGCTTTAGGAATCTCTCTGCTCAACTCACCGTCTGCTCTGGCTTCCCATCCTGGGAGTTTTCCTGATCTTATACCCTATATTCCGTTCCTGACCTAAAAATCTCAGCCAGGTCTGTGTAGGGAACTGGGTGCCAGTTGACATAAGACCCCGCGCTATGTACGCTACGCAGAGCAGCTGGAGGGCATGTCCACCTTTGCAAAACGCAACACGGAGTTTTCTGAGCTAGCTCCAGGCCTAACAGAAGTATAGTCATGCTGGGGATGCCGCCTGCTGCACAACGATGAAAAGCGGGATAAAAAAATTGAGGAAATCACCGCGTTAATGCAGACATATTGCTCCTAGCGCCAAAGCTAACAACTGAGACATGGCTGAGGTTTCTCTTTGCTGTATTGCTGCGCATGTCCTGCCTTGAGGAGAAACCAAGCTCTGTACCATCCTCTTTTGTCCTTTGGGACATGGGAGTAAAGACCTGAAGGGTTGAAACTAAATAACACAGCGCTTTTACAACCAGCTCTCTTGCTGAATATAGAATTTGGCTCCCAAAATGTTATCTATGGCAGACCTGAAAACCCTCCTGCTGGTTCAGACCAAGCACTCCATCAAGCTTGCGAGTTTGTCCTTACGGTATTAGCCTTTGTACACAAAATGAACACCTCTTCTTCAATCTAGACCTAAGGCTGTGGATGCAACAGTAAAACACTGGTCTGTGAGACACAGTGCCACAGAGGTGTGACCCAGGCACGGAGGGGAAGACCGCTCCACACCAAACCATAGGTGTCTGCAAGGTGGGGATCACGTTAGCCCCTCCTGTATGTGACAAAGCCCTTCTGCTGTCTTCTGTGAATAGCTGTGAGGACAAGAATACCCTGAGGTGCAAACTAAGCCGTAGTAACACGTGTTATTATTCCATTTAACACCGTTCTCCATTCACAACTTTCAAAAACAGAGAGTATATTTTGGGGCAAAGAAACTGCAAAGCCAATCAAGCATCAAGGCTAACTGTCCTTTTTAACAGTTTGGGGCACCACCAAAAATACCTGTCTGACAGCAACACCCCTCTTCCCTGTGGGCATGGGGCAGTTATTCATAAATCCAGCATGGAGACACCAGAGAGGCGGCGGTAAGCCAGATGAAATGGTCCCTGGTACCACATCCCCACACTAGACTGACTAGCTACGAGTGATTGAATTTGAAACCTTAAAGAAGGAATCGGTACTTCTTGTTTTTCACGGTGCTCCAGGTACACTGAGTCAAAATACTTGCTTTTTTTTTACCTCTGGAAAGCAGGGCTTAGGTCCGTTCTGGGAGTCAGAAAATAACTGCAGCGGGGAAATGCTGGCTGGGGCTGGACCCGGATCCGTGGCTCTCAGTGTCCCTCCAGAGCCAGGTACTGCCTCTGCCGGGCAGCGTGGAAGTGTGAAACACAAACAAGGGCAGCCAGGATGCAGCTGCACTGTCAGACCTCCTTAAGTCCACCCATGTCCTGAGAATGGCCTTTATAAAATATAAACAGGATTAAATAATTGTTGAAGACATATGTATGTCGAGGTACAAAAGAGAAGGATGGCAGCAGGGCACTTGGAGAAGTATAACTCCTGTAAAATTTTCATCAATAATTTATTTCTCTGCTTAATTCATAGATGCCTGCACCTAGTGACTCCGAGGTAGATCTCTGAAATATCAAGGCAGATCTATTATTTGCCACATAAGACAGAGAATTTTATTTAAAGAGGAAGCCCAGTGGTCCTACAGGCTGTGTCTGAACTCCCTGTTGGTGTGCCCCGCCGCTGCATGCTAGGGTACATCTTCTGCCGTGGTCCAGGCAGTAGGTCTCTGCAGAAGCCATTCCCATTTCCCGCTGACCTGTCTGACCAATTTGCCTCCTGTGGACCCTGTCCCAGGACCTTGGCCTAATTCAGGGCTGGCAGGGAGTGGGGACGTGCTTGTGTTTGACATCCACAGGAGCACTGCTGCATCTGCTACTTTACAAGCAACTGTGAAGCCCTGTAATTTGCAGTCCATCAGCCCTGACCATGTGACATACCGCCTGTCCCGAAAACTCCAGGGATGGAAGGGGAAAGGTCTGCCAAGTTGTCATCTCCATGCTCCCTCCAGCACAGACCTGTCCCCTGCAATACTTTACTTATATGTGATCTGATTTGCACAGCCCAGTCGCAAATGGCTCTATCAATGAGTTCCTACAACTGCTAAACGATTTTTCTGGCTTGACAGAGCCTCCTACCGGGATATTATTTTTGATGCTAAGCATGCACTTTCCTCCCTTCATTTGCTTCCCGATTTCTGTTGACTAAAGCTTGTAAACTCTTCAACTGATTCCTCTGTTCCACTCACTTCTCCTGAAAAAGTTACCTATTCTTGTTACCCCCACTTACTTCTAATTTAGCATTTACACACTGTTACTTCTCTTAATCTGCCTCCACAAATTAATACCACCAGCTCCTTAATAATTCTGATTGCTCCTCTAAATCCCCATGAGTTTGTTCTCATCTTCCTGGTTCTGAGGTTTGCAGACAAAACAATCAGCATCCGATGGACCATCTTGCAAGGGGACAAATGGCAACCCATGCTAGGATATATTGCTTCTGTGCATAAAATAGCAAATTTTGGGGGGGATGGGGTGGGGAGGAGTGCAACTAGATTGCATTGCAAATTGATGTCGAAATTACTGTCCATGGGTCTTCCCCAAGTTTGTTTCTGCATACAGTGCCCCTCCTTTCCGAGGCTTGCAGACAATGTACCCGGTTGTGACAGAAGCCACATTCCATTGCAAAAAAAAATAAATCGGACATTCCGCCCCAAATTTATTAATTAATGAGGCATATATATATATATATTTAGGGTATCTTTTGCCCCACGTGGTCCTCTCGGCGGCGGGGCGGGGGGGGCAGCAACAACCCGCTCCGACCCTCAGGATAAGCCCGGCCCCCGACCCCCGACACCCCGCGCTATAGCGGGGTGCGGCGCGGGGCGGGGGGAGCCCTCGTCCGCCCCCTAGCGGCCCGTCGCCGCCCTCGCCACCGCCCCTGAGCGGCGGCGTAGTCCCGCCCCCAACCCCCGCTGCGAGTGGCTGGCGGGCGCCCGCGCCCTTGTCTGATTGGTCCCGCACCCGCGCCCAGGAGGCTGCGCCGCGCCGCGCCCCGGGCGCAGGGCCGGTTTTAGGTGGAGGGGGCCGGCTGTCATGGAGGAGCTGGACGGGGCGCGGGGTTGGCGGTAGGCGCTTTTCTGTGACGGCCAGCTGCGGTGGGAGGGGACCGATAGCGTCTCGGGAAGGTAACCCGTAGCCCGTTGGTCCTTTCTGGCCGGCTCCGGGCGGGCGGGGAGGCCGGGGCGGGCGGTGAGGGAGCCGGGAGCGGGTTTGGGGCCCTGAGGGGAGGGAAGGAGGGTGGGGGAGGGGGCTCGCTTTGAGGAGGGGCGGCGGGCCTCTGGGCGGACTGAGGGTGGTCGTGAGCGAAAGGGCAGGCTCAGGCTCTCCTGGCCGCCTGAGACTCGGCCGAAGCGCGGCGGCCGGGGCGTGCGTCGCCTTCCCCGCTTGGCTTTCCCCTGTGGGGTGCGTGTCTGCAGGGCTCCCGGGGGGAGCGGGGTTGCGGACGGGACGGGACGGGTAAGGCCGCTCTTTCCTCAGGCTGCGCCTCAAAACAAGTCGGGGATACCGCTTGTAACGCTGTAACGGAAGATTTGTCTGCGTCGGGTATGGATGGTAGGGATAACGCGCTGGTGGGGTCACCACCCCCGCCTTCCCCCCCCCCCCCCCTCCCCCCCCAATGGCTTTCCTCAGGGGGCACCGCGCAGCCCCGGCGGGACCCCAAGGAAGGCAGCTGGACGTCGGTGCACCACAGCAGCGACTTGTTTGGGTATAGCTGTAGAAAAAATACAATTGCGGTTACTTGTTTGTGAACTAGGAGGTGAAAACATCCAGAATTCTTTCTCTTGCAGATTTATAACAAGCACAGCCTGTGCTTTGTCGGGACCCTGTTCAGAGTCTCCATGTTGTCCCATCTGGGTGAAACTGGTCTGAGAAGAAGCTGGGGACATTCTGTTTGGGCAGTGCGTTTTCAGTAAGCCTTTGACTCTGAGAAAGGCAGGTGTGTATCGTTTAAGAAGCAGAGAGGTATAGACTAAATGGATCTAAAGACAGCAGTGTTCAACGCAGCTCGTGATGGCAAGGTTCGGCTCCTTTCCAAGTTACTGGCAAGCAAAACAAGAGAAGAGGTAGCCCTACTGATGTCAGAGAAAACCAATGGTGCCACACCACTTCTGATGGCAGCCCGTTATGGTCACCTTGACATGGTGGAGTACTTGTTGGACCATTGCTCTGCATCAATAGAAGTTGGTGGTTCGGTGAATTTTGATGGTGAGACCATTGAGGGGGCTCCGCCATTATGGGCAGCGTCAGCTGCTGGCCACTTGAAGGTGGTTCAGTGTCTGTTAGATCATGGTGCATCTGTCAACAATACAACTCTGACAAATTCAACGCCACTTAGAGCCGCCTGTTTTGATGGTCACCTGGAAATAGTAAAGTACCTTGTGGAGCACAAAGCAGACCTGGAGGTATCAAACCGTCATGGGCATACATGCTTGATGATCTCATGTTACAAAGGCCACAAAGAAATTGCTCAGTATTTGCTTGAAAAAGGAGCTGATGTTAACAGAAAAAGTGTTAAAGGTAAGTTAGTTATTTCACTTTTCTTGGGGTAAGTAGGGGTAAAATTACTCATTCACATGTCTTTAGGAGGCTGACATCCAGAAATATACTTCTGGTCTCATAAAGTAAAAGAGTAAGACATAAAGTGTATTCAGCTATGTTTTTACTGTGGGTTTTTTTTTTTCCAATTTACACTTTTGCTAACACAGGTTGTATAATTTAGTTCTAAATTGATATATTTTAATCTTACACCCCTAATTCTTAAAAAGACTTAGTCATATGAAATATCTCATTTATTTATATGAAAAAACTAATAGCTTGCTGAGAACTCTTTGTAGTAGGTTGGTGTAGCAACATACTCAAATCTATGAGCATATATTCTGGGTTTTCATACTGTATCTTATCAAACAAATATGTGGTACGTAAAACCAACCTGTGTCAATAAGGCTAGTACAAGGAAAGATGCGTAAAGGAGAAGAATTATTTTCTACATTAGAAATGAACGACCACTTTGCCCTTCACCCTCCACTCCCTTCATATTCTTGAATAATTTTGGACTTTTTTTCAGTGTTAGTAAACAAAAACATATATTAGGATTAAAGAAACAAAGCTGCAGGTGACAGTGATCCCAACAGAAGGACTTCAGGTTGTGCACAGATCACAAAGGGCATCTCTTTGCCCCTGTTTGCAGTTAACCTGGTGTTACCATTCAAAGTGAAGATTTCTGTCGTTTTTGCTGTGATCGTAATTATGTGGGCCTCTTGGTTTAACCACTGGGGTTTTTATTGCGTCTCAAGTATGTATGTGAGTTTGGTATTTGCCTGAAAAGCATACCAATTATTGCAGGTTACGGTTAATTTTTATCTCGCTGAGCCAGAATTGTGTTTCAGCAGCTTATTTTATATATATGTGTATATATATAACCTTCTTGTAGTGTAATACTTCAGTTGCCTGCTTCTGGCTAATTACATTTGTAATAGTATACTATACTTTACAGTTATTTCTTCTTAAAGTATACTTTGTGTCTGGATTATTGTATGATACTGGTAAATGCCAAATATGAGAGTAATCTTTGGAAAAGCTGTTCAGTTAAATATGCCATTTTTCAGCAAATCATGCAGATATGTGGGTTTAATGTAAAGAAAGCTAAACTACAGATTTGTCATAGAGGTGGGCAGAGCAAAATAAATCTTCCTTTGTGAAGATTTAAGGTTGCTTATGAATCATCATGGACTTGTGATAGGATAAAAATGTCATTTTTCTAGATAGGGTTCTTGGCATAACACGCTAAATATAAACTGTATATTGTTTTTCAGTTTTAAACCAATCCCTTTATATGATGGGTATGAACAGAGCAGCGCTATTAAATATCTGATGTAACAGGGGGAAAGATGTTTCTCCGCAGCATTTTTTCCCCCTCATTTTGTGTTGGTGGAGTAGGCTTTGCTTTACCAGTCCTTATCATTCACTTTAATAGTGCATTAGTGATATTTGTCTTTGTTTAAATGACTAGGTGACAGCCACACACTCCTGGGGATTTTCTCAGTGCTCTCAGTTTCTCTATTATCTTAATTCCTTCCTTTCCCTGCTTCCTTTAGTTTCTGTGTGACTTGCAACTAGGCACATGAGCAAAGGTTCATAAGGTATAACTGATCCTTATTTAAATTGAATAAAAAAACATTGGATTGGATATATTTTAGCTCATGAAAATTCAATTTGTGCTTTGAACTGCCATGTGTACAGATGGATATGTGTACATAGTATTTATTGGTTATCGGTCAAGTACGGCATGCCTTTTTGTATGTGGAAATCTGCTGTGATATGACATGCACATACTTTTTGGCATCTTAAAGCTGTCTGATCTCTGAAGTTATTTAATAAGCAGTGGTGAGGTGAAGGGAAAGAAAGCACTATAAACCCTGAAAGTGAAAGTCAGTTTGGAAGGGCAGAAGAACTAAGCAAAACTGGTAGCCCTAAGTATTGTGATAGTATGGGTATTGTAGCGGCTGAGGCTCAGTAACTAACCTTCTGACCTTTGTTTTGCAAGAATGCTCAGTAACTATTAATTTCAAAATTAGTATTTCCAACAGGATTCATTCTACGTTGTCACGTTCCACCTCAAAGTCTCCATGTATTATTTTCAGTTTCTCCTCTTCCCTGCTGTGTACCAAACAGCTGACAGCGTGTCTGTTCCTGTACTAGAAAGATACAGAGAACCTGAGTGCTCTGCTCTTTAGTAGTAAAAGTTGTTGCTATCCCTGTATGTGAACTCTTTTCAGATAGGCCCCTTCCTGGGCCATGTATGGAGAAGCTTATTATTCTATCAAAGATAGAAAAGCTTTAGTTACTGTAAATTTTGTTGCATTTAAAATTACAATGCTCCTTATAAGAACAGAACTATATGACTTTAGAGGTGCTGTTGTGGATGATTACTATAGATTCTTACTACTTTTAAAACCTTGGGATGGGAGGGGGGTGGGGGATTACTTCAACTATTCCTTGTGTTTTTCCACTGGATTTTCATATTGCAAAGTAGAACTTTACTCATATATTAAAAAGCCAGGAAAATCTGGAGCTGGGACAGATAAAAAAATGTTTTGAAGTGTTCAAACTTCCAGGGAAAAATCCAAATACTTTGACATAAGAAAATAGCTAAGTACACAGACCTCTCAAAATCAGGGGTGGCAAGTGAGGCAGAGTATCAAAAAGTGGGTGAAAACATATGGTGAAATCCTGCTTCTAAATTGCAGGCAGAATCCCCCAACTGTGTTTGGGATTGTGGAAACTGAGAATGCAGAGTGCAAAAGTACAGCTAGGAAATGATTAAGATGTTCATAAAGACTTCAGAGTCTGAGTCAGATGAGATGTTCCCACCCAGGTAAAGTGTAGTTCTGGCAGTGTCTCACAGGAGATGGTGGTGAAGAACGTGGTAACAAGGAGTTTGGGGTGGATAACTGCTATACTGTGAAAGATGGACAATGGATCTGAATTAAAAGTACAAGCCTTTACTTGTCTTTTTCTACTGTTTTGCAGAGCTGAACTTTCATAGTTCCCCAAACTTTTATGAAGCACATAAACAACACAAATGTAAACAAAATTTTTTTAAACATGTTTTATGTTACATGAACAGTGTTAGTGGGGGAGAAACTGATTCGTGGGGTAAGAAGGGTGGGTTTTTCCCTTTTAGAATTGGGGAAAACAGCAAAGACATCTGTAGATACTTCTTTTTTTTTTTTTTTTTTTCCCCCATTGGAACATAAAAAGCCGCCAAAGCAACACTTAAAAAGTGAGTTAATTCACCACCGTCTTCCCAAGTTAGAGGCTTCTTCAGTATATTACTCCTGGTTTAAGAAACTGCAGATTGAAAATAGAAAAGTTGATTAAGTTTCACTGGTATAGAATAATATCTCAAAGGGTAAGTTGTTGGGTTTTTTTTTCCAAAAACAACAACAAAAAACTTCTTAAAGATCTTAAAGCTTTTATGCTGCTTGTAAAAGGAGGAATGGTGTGGATAATGCTAGAGTAGCAGAAACGTGAGTTTTGAGGAGGTAGAATCCTAGAACTAAACCTGAAGTGAAACACAGACCTACCTTTGTGCTGGAGGAGGATGATGTTCGTTGTGTTGCCTGCATGCAGTTTTCTGTTCTGCTGCATTGTGAAGCCTGCCAGTGACCCATTGTTAGGCGGTGCTCCCTTACCATGTCCAGAACAGACCTCTGGATTCTTGAATACAGTGTTTCACTGATGTCTTTCTGTGCAGTGTTCATTTTGCTGCTATGTGTGGGGAGGGAAATGCTTACTCTTGTAGTTCAAGTGGTAGCAGTATTTGGGCCTTCAGAGTGTAGATTTGGTCTCTCCTGGGGACATACCTGGGGCTATGTTTGTTGGATTTTATATTTAAAATAAAATATTTCATATAAGTGCCCCAATAAAATTACTTAGCATGCAGACCATTTTAAAGAGAACTTATATTTCTGTTTGGACTCCAGACAGGACACTTAGATATTGCATTTTGAAAATTTGCAATGCACATTTTGATAATTTGTGTTATGCATTATCTTCTTCCACCAGACTTGATGCAATAATGGAGATTCATTCCTTTCCTTTCTGCAATTAGCGAGTTAAATTATAGATGAAGTACACAGGTGCTAATAACCAGGATGATCTGAATGTAATGGTGCAGGGAATAAGAACTCTTTTCCAAAGTACCTACTTGAAAGACACGTATTTTTTCTGAACATGGCTTGTAAGTCTTTCCATTGCTCGGCTGCTTAGTATATGGCCTCTTTCTGATCAAGGTGATACTCGTGGTTTTTACTGGTGGTCTTCACTAACTCTGTCCCTCTTCTGTTGTTAGCAGACTCATCTGCTAGCCAAAAGACTAATTTTCCTCCTCTTGAGTTTTAGAAGATTTCATAAGAAGTGCTGGAGTAAGTGTTCATTTAGTTGTCTCTTGAGATCTGCACAGGACCGTTTGGTTGCAAGCCCTGATTCTTTGTTGTTCATCGTCTCCTATACTACTGTAACAGTTGAAGGGACTCATATATTTTGAAAATGCAAAACACTGTTTCGAAATCTTGCTGTTCTTAGACTACACTGGCACAGTGTTTGATTAAAATAGCTTCGTAAAATAATATGGAGGACAAGGTTTGTTGACTTTGCTTCCTCATTTTGGAAGGTATAGAAGCATACAGACCTCAGTCTCTATGGGTACTGTATCAAGGTTATACATATAGTAGTACTATATCAGGGCTAGTGCTGTTTCAGTGTTGTCATTTATGTGTGGTATTTGGAAGTGTAACACTCAAACCTGCTGGTAAGCGGGGAAAAAAAGTCTTTTACAGACTTCATAGACACAGAAATAGAAGGATTAGAGAGATTCAAACTCTTTGCTCTATGATCAGTGTGGTTTAGTATGAGCTAAAAATAATTAATTTTCTCTTGCAGTAAACATTAAGGAGTCTGACAGGCTTCAGGCTTGTTCTCTTCTGAGGTTTTTTGTCTTGTCTGCTTGCCAAGATTCGTTGGGGCAGGGGGAAACACTGAACAAAAAAACAAAACAAAGCTCCCCCTTTTTTTTTTCCTACCCCCCCCGCCCCCCGAATAAACTCTTGCTCTAAAAGTGTTCTATGTCCTTTTTTTTTTTATTTTTATTTTTTTCCTTTTTTGGCTGGTATTACATGGCACAGTGCACTGCATTTTGTAGATATTTTGTGTGTGATGCTGTGTGGAAACTGAACTTCAGTAGGAATGTCTGTAAATAAAATAAGGAAGATGCAGTTTAAAGGACTAAATTTTTGAATGTCAACTAAAAAGGAGCTTATGCTGAACTTAAATGATTAATAGCATGCTTTTTATTGGTAACTTTCATAATACAAGTTCTTGTGAAGTACTTTGGTGGGCAAGAGAACAATTATTCCATTACAGAACATGGAGCTAGATTAAAGTAACTTGTTGAGATTAGCAGTTCTTTTGCAGTTTTTACTTAATTTCTTCTTAAAGGGAAGACATACCTTTAGTTTTTCTCTGGTATGCATACCAAGTGTAGGGATGCAAATTTTTGCAGTTTTCTTGTGCATTGTCCTTGTTTGTATGTATGTAGCAATACATTTTCTTTAAAAAGTCAGTAAAACTCTTGGAAGACTTAATTACTTCAAGTGCTCTGTTAGAAGAAAATCAATGTTACATGAAAAACTTCATTTTAAAAGTGATGATTTCATCTGTAAGGCTGCAAAGATAAATACATGTAGATAGTTTTACATACTGGTCAGTCATTTAAATTAAATCTTTTTTCTGTTATGTTTAAAGGTCTTGGATAGGAAATCAGATTGATACTAAACTTTAATGCAAGTTTTACTGCCCAGAAATTTGATCAAACATTTTATGAGTGTTAGGAAGTGGCTGTACTTAATTGGTTGCAAATCAAGTCAAATAATTTTCTGTGTCATTGCTTCATTTTCTTTCATTCCCATGTCACAAGCTACTAGTCTATTTTGGGAATTATTTGCTTCTGACACAGAAAGACATGGCCTCATTATGAGTCTGAATGCCCACCCTCCACTCCAATAAGCTTTTGGTAACATGAAATAGTTAGGGAATTATTTCTGTGATACGTGAAATGTTTGTGTAATGTTCGTATCACTTTTAATGGATGACTGTAACAACAGAATAAAACATGAAGCTATGGTGTCAACTGACCATTTTCCTTAATTTCTTTTTGCAAGATCTGGAAAGACTGGAGGTGGTGTTATTCCGTTTCCTTGATGCTGTTTTTAAGTAGGGGAGGTTATTAGGTAATGTGAATAGCAAAGTTTTATACAGATAGAAAAGGTTTGCAAGCAGTGTTAGCAATAGAGTATAGCGGCACTCTCTAGCAGAGGAGTACTGTGACTACCAAAACATTTCCATCCAATTTTGTTTCTGTGCAAAATGATGAACCTTTCATGTTGCTGTAATATTAGCTATCTTCTATATGTGATTAAATTCCTGGAGATCATTTTGGAATTAAAAACAGATCAAGAAAATTTAATGAAACCTATTTTGAAATAATCAGTCACACTCTAAAAAAATACTTTGATTTGGCCAACATCTCTGTATGTGTCCGTTGGAAAACTGCTTATCAAAAAGAATGACTTTCAAATAACTTTTACTTATTTTCAGCCTTTTTCCTTTTTAATATATCAGTAGATGTGATGTTGACTCTTAGTTTGTTACTGAATAAATGATATTACAAAAATTGAATTAACTGCAGAATTGTATTCAGCCACTGTTTATTCCTGTCACTATAGACAATATAATGCTTTTGAAATGGATGAGTTAATTCACAGAATAATGGTTGATTTGCTATATTTATTTGAACTGTTGTTCAGTTCCTGGCCAATATGCTGAACATAGACTTTGAATTAGGTATTAAGGCCACTGCCATGTTTTCTTTCAAGTTCTCCCTCAAATTTAACACTTGATAGGTGTAGATGGCTGGTAATCTTATTTCTTAAGGTTGGGGCTTGTGGTTTTTAAAGTTGTCAGCTCTCTCAACTGTCTCCCCATGCCCACTTTTAGTCTATGGAAACTTGTTGTTTTACCATGTGTCCTTCCCACTGCTGTATCCCTACCATCAAGTCAAACTGAAGTGAGGTGCAGCCACTAAAAATTAGTGGTAGTGATCTTCCTTTATTAGTTTGTACAAGGCTTAAAATAACTGTGGTTATTTTAACTCTAAGGGCTACTACAGTATAAGTAGCTAAAAATTACACTACTTTTGATATGCTGTCTGTAACAGCTGTTTAAGCTTAAGTCAGTAATTGTAAAATGAATAAAAACCCCAATTTTTTTAAATGAATGAAGTCCAGTTGGACAGACTAGTGAAATTCCTTGGAGTCTTAACCATATTTCCACATGTTCTGCATTGTAAATTAATGACATACAGACTGTTGGATTGGACCTGAATTTACCCAGACAATGGCCAAGCTTAATTTGTGTGGATTTTCTCAATATTAATGTGTCATAGCATATATGCCTTGCAGTTGAGAACAGTGTCAAAAGCAGCATTATATGGTGATGGATCTACAATAAGCAATATGAATAGCTGCCATTGGTCCTATTGTCAAAGCCAGCAAAATGTATATTAATAGTTGTGAAATAATAGTATGAACTTTGGTGTTACTAATACCTTTTGGTTTATTTCTCTTTAATACACTTCTATGCTACTACTTTTTAAATATCTTAAAATACTGACTGGAAGGTAGAAGGTAAGTGCCAAACCCAGTGTTTCAGAGCTCTGCTGTGAAGGACAGGGTATGGACTTGAATACGCTCTGAAATGGCTGTATTAACTGGTGGCTTAGCCAACACCCAGATGCATCTGGTTTTGTCTTCATCACTGAGTGCAGAAGTGCAGATGGTCTGAGGAACCACCCAGTCTTTAGTTCTGGATTGACTGCTATAGTTGCATTTTAACTAGACTTTGTCCAGAATAGCAAGAAAACTTACAATGTACGTGTGTTGGCAAGTTTGTGTATTTCTCTGCTTTTGACACCTTTCCTTCTTAGGAATTTAAAGATCTCATGCATCTCATTATTGAGGTATCGACAGTTTTCTGGTCTGTGATGTGTAATAAGGGCAGAGTTGTGAAACTATAAATGCCAAATTCGCCAGACTTCACAGATATGTTTGGTTAAATCTCTGTTCCTGTTGGTCTTGGTAGAGACTGTAGTGTGGCCAGATCTATAACTGACCTAATGCTCTCTATTAGTGCTAAAAAATGCCTAAGGTATTAAAGAGCACTTGCCATTGTATGAACTGATTTAGCTTTGTGAATCTTGATTAACAGGTAATTTTAGGTGCCACTTTGTGTCAGGGTGTCTTCCTCAGCTTACTTGTTAGCAAATGATATTAAAATCACTGGCCACTATTAAGAAATGTTTCAGTAACGGAATATATTCCAAGTTCACTATCTATTAATAAAACAACCTGATATTTTCTGTGTTGTTTTTTTTTTATGTTTGGAACTGGCACTTAAAATACTGGTTGGGGGATGAAATGCGTTCATAGCTCTGCTATAATTGCAAAAAGCTGTTAAACTTGGGTCACAAGCTTTCGAAAATAACTTTTTACACATCTTTTTTATGAATTTGATTAGCGTGTCAGCTAAATTTTGGTATCTGATGAGCCTGGATTGAGACTCAGTTTGTCCTGAATAACCGCTCCTTCTTACCACTGTTCTTCTGGTTGCTGGAATGAAGAGCAATAAAGAGGCTTCTTCCTCAGATGGTCCATAAACAAGTTTGAGGAAGAAGCAGCAGACCAATTTACATGTAAAGTTTTTAGAAGTGAAAGATTAGAATAGAAAGATGGAGGAGGAGATGATTGGAATACTAGTGGGGAAACTAAGGTAAAATGCCCAGTATCTATTAGAAAAACGTCATCTAAACAGACTGAGTCTCTCCATACTTCTTTTTTCTGCATAACAAAACTTGCAAAAGCACTGGATGAACACTTTCTTGTCTCTGTGCCTTGTCAACAGAAGATAAAAGCAAGCTACTACACGATAATCTGCTAATTCTAAACACGGACTAGAGGTCTATGTTGTAGACAGTGAAGGTGTATACATGATTCTGCTGGTGACAAGTGGGTATTGAATTTAGAGGACAGTCATTACGGTTTGACCATCAATGTGCACTTGCAGCCCAGAGAGCCAACCACATCCTGGGCTGCATCAAAAGAAGCATGGCCAGCAGGTCAAGGGATGTGATTCTGTCCCTTTACTCTGCTCTGGTGAGACCCCACCTGCAGTACTGTGTCCAGTTCTGGGGTCCCCAACATAGGAAAGACATGGACCTCTTGGAGCAGGTCCAGAGGAGGGCCACAAAGATGATCCGAGGGCTGGAGCACCTCTCTTATGAGGACAGGCTGAGAGAGTTAGGGTTGTTCAGCATGGAGAAGAGAAAGCTCTGGGGAGACCTTATAGCGGCCTTCCAGTACTTTAAGGGGGCCTACAGGAAAGATGGGAAGGGACTCTTGGTCAGGGAATGTAGTGATAGGACAAGGGTAACAGTTTTAAACTGGAAGAGGGGAGATTTAGATCAGATATTAGGAAGAAAACCTTTGCTCTGAGGGTGGTAAGACACTGGAACAGGTTTCCCAGGGAAGTTGTGGATGCCCCATCCCAGGAAGTGTTCAAGGCGAGGCTGGATGGGGCTGTGAGCAACCTGGTCTAGTGGGAGGTGTCCCTGCTCATGGCAGGGGGGTTGGAACTGAATGATTTAGACCTATATCAGGTTGTTAGGAGTAAAAAAATTGAAAAAAAAAAAAAAATCTGTTTCTGAAACGTATTTAATAAGTATGAATGTTGTTTCTGTGTATACATGTACTAACTTCAAATGTTTTGCTTTTGAATTTGTCCTATCTAAGACAGTGTAAACAATGTGTTATTGGCAGAAAAAAGGTATTAGCAGAAAGACTTTACCTCCATTTTAGTTTTAATTTATTTCTATACAGTGTTCAGCTTTTAAGACAGATCTCAGGCATGCTTTGGATTTTAATTTCGTTAGCTAAATACTCTAGTATAAAGAGTGAACTGCACATTCCGGAGATCAGAGCCTGGAAAAAAGAATTAAAGTATATGAATATAAGTAGAAGCTGTTTAGATCAGTAGACTGTGTATCTACAAATACACACTTATCCCAAACATGAGCTGAAGATTTCAAGACTACTGCTTTGTTTCCTAACCCACCATAGTTCTGCTAGAGATTAGAAATAAAACAGCAAAGCGCACTTGTAAATTGCTGCAAAAATGCAAATAAGGAATTTTCAGGAAACTTCTCTTTGAACTTTTAAAAGTCAAATCTGATGGCTATGAATGGACAGAGAACCCTTAGAAAAGGTCTTATTTATGAATGTGGAAAGCTGCTGACAGTAACAGAAACTGACGATCTGATGGGCAGTTAGCTGGAATTTTCAGGGCTAATAATGTAAGAAATCTTAATTGGGGGGGGATTTTACATGACTTTTCTGTTAATAATTTACATATTAATTTAGTGGGAGGCTGAAAAGTTACTAGGCCTGAATCTGTAGTATGTACATATATTATAAAGAAGAACATAGATGTACATTGTGTAATTTAAAAAGCAGTTAACCACATAAGAGAATTTGTTATGCTGGGAGGGGACCAGGAGAGTTTGTCTCCATCTTTTTCCATCTCCTCCAGTAAAGTGCTCATATTTGGAAGTTAAGCAAAATTTTCATCTAGTTGAAGCCTAACAGTTAAATATTTAACTGTGGTGTCCAATGTTTGCCTTCTGATTTTCTGTGAATAGGGTTTTCAAACAGGTTGCATTAGTGCTTACTAGAAATTTCTCCACGTGGTGTTAGAACCTGAGTGTCTTTAAATAACAGCCTGTGCAATGTCGTGCTAATGAGAAATAATCTGCATGTAAATGATAAGATACTTAAAGGTAGATGGCTGCATGCTGTGCATTGAAGGCATTACTTTCTTCTTGGCTTTGGGAATCCTAACCAGCGGAGCTGAGGGATTAATGTGGGACTTCAGGATAAATATCTAAGAAAGCGTTAAGAATAGTATGTCTGGGTATATACATGTGCTTTACAAAATATCTAGCTCCCTCAGAATATACTGCCAGTCTCAAAGGTCCCAGCTGAGATGAAGGGCCTGTTGTGATGGATTGTATTTTCATAGAATCATAGAATGGTTTGGGCTGGAAAGGCTCTTGAAGATCATTGAGTTCCAACCCCCCTGCCACGGGCAGGGACACTCCCACTAGACCAGGCTGCTCAAAGCCGCATCCAGCCTGACCTTGAACACCACCAGGGATGGGGCATCCACAACTCTGGGAAACCTGTTCCAGTGCCTTACCACCCTCAAAGTGGAAAAATTTCTTCCTAATGTTTAATCTGAACCTGCCCTCTTCCAGTTTACAGCCATTCCCCCTCATCCTATCACTGCATGCCCTAGTAAAAAGTCCTTCCCCAGCTCTCCTGTAGGCCCCCTTTAGGTACTGGAAGGCTGCAATAAGATCTCCCCGGAGCCTTCTGTTCTCCAGGCTGAACAGCCCCAGCTCTTTCAGCCTGTCCTCATAGGACAGGTGCTCCAGCCCTCAGATCATCCTCGTGGCTCTCCTCTGGACATGCTCCAGCAGGTCCACGTCTTTTGTAGATGATCGAGAGGGGTCCTACCGTAACGTCTGCTAGCTCCTTCAGTACCCAGGGATGAATCCCATCAGGCCCCATGGACTTGTGGACATTCAGCTGATATAGCTGGTCCCTTACAATTTCAGTGTCCGCAAGTAGAAAGTCACTGTTCCTGCACTCAAAGCCCTCTGATGCCAGGGACCGGGCAGCCCAAGGTCTGTCCGTATTATTAAAGACTGAGGCAAAAAAACATTGAATGCCTCCCCTTTTTCTTAATCCCTATTAGTCAGGTAACCATCTTCAACAAGTATTAGTCTGATGTTTTCTTTAGATCTCTTGCTATTAACATACTTTAAAAAACCCTTCTTGTTGTATGACACAACACTGGCCAGTTTCAACTCTGAGCTTTGGCCTTTTGTGTTTTCTCCCTGCATATATGAACCACAGCTCTGTAGTCTTCTTGCAAAGCCTGACCTTGCTTCCAGAGATCGTACAATTTTTTTTTCCTCTTGAGCTCCAAGAGGAGTTCCCTTTTTGGCCAAGCTGGTCTTCTGCCACGCTATTTTGATTTCTGCCACAATGGAATCGCCTGCCTCTGTGCTTTATGTAGTGGACAATTCTGTTTTAATTCTGTCTTTTTTGAATAATGAGACAAAAATGTCCTTAAAACCTGTTCAGTTCTTTCAGGCAATAGTATCAAGCATTTTTGATTTGTATAACTGCCTGGAAGACTTCATATTTAATCAGATCTTGAATATTTTGACTTGTCATTTAAGCCTTTCATAGTCCATAGATGTCAAAACAGTTTTTTTTTTTTTTTTTTAGCTATTAATGTTTGGGGGTTTAAAGTACTTTTTAATTATTTTTTGTTAACTATTGGCATGGCAGGGTTTGGATTATAATTTGATTACAGTTTGCGTAATTGTTTCTTCTCTTGCAGGAAACACAGCATTACATGACTGTGCAGAATCTGGAAGTTTGGAGATCATGAAGATGCTCCTCAAGTATTGTGCTAAAATGGAAAAGGATGGTTATGGAATGACTCCCCTTCTGTCAGCTAGTGTGACAGGCCACACAAATATCGTGGACTTCCTGACCCAACATGTACAGACTAGTAAGGCTGAGCGCATAAATGCTCTGGAACTTCTAGGAGCAACGTTTGTGGACAAAAAGAGAGATCTGCTTGGTGCTTTGAAATACTGGAAGCGAGCTATGGAAATGAGATACAGCGATAGGACTAATATCCTGAGCAAACCTGTGCCACAAACACTAATTATGGCGTATGATTATGCTAAAGAGGTAAACAGCTCAGAAGAGCTAGAAAATCTTATTGCAGACCCTGATGAAATGAGAATGCAAGCGCTGTTAATTAGAGAACGTATTCTTGGCCCTTCTCACCCAGATACATCCTACTATATTAGATACAGAGGTGCTGTCTATGCAGACTCTGGAAATTTCAAGCGTTGCATCAACTTATGGAAATATGCTTTGGACATGCAGCAGAGCAATCTAGATCCACTGAGCCCTATGACAGCCAGCAGTCTACTATCGTTTGCTGAACTTTTCTCCTTCATGCTGCAGGATAGGGCAAAAGGCCTGCTAGGCACTACTGTCACATTTGATGATCTCATGGGTATACTGTGCAAAAGTGTTCTTGAAATAGAACGGGCCATGAAACAAACCCAGTGTTCTCCTGATCCAATACAGCTGAACAAAGCCCTTTCCATCATTTTGCATTTAATTTGCTTGTTGGAGAAAGTACCTTGCAGCTCAGAACAGGAGCATTTTAAGAAACAGACTATTTACAAGTTTCTTAAGCTTCAGCCTAGAGGGAAGAATAACTTCAGTCCACTTCACCTTGCTGTTGACAATAATACTACATGTGTGGGTCGCTACCCAGTTTGTAAATTCCCCTCTCTACAAGTTACTGCTATCCTGGTGGAATGTGGTGCTGATGTAAATGTCAGAGACTCTGATAACAACAGTCCGTTACACATTGCTGCACTGAACAACCATCCAGACATCATGAATCTTCTTATCAAGTCAGGTTCACACTTCGATGCTACAAACTCGCATAAACAAACTGCTAGTGATTTGCTGGATGAGAAGGAAATAGCAAAAAACTTAATCCAGCCCATAAATCATACTACATTGCAGTGTCTTGCTGCTCGTGTAATAGTGAGTCATAACATATACTATGCAGGGCACATCCCTGAAAAATTAGAGAACTTTGTTTTGCTCCATAGATGATAGTGTGGAGTCCCAGAGTACTGTCTTTGAAGCATGACTTGGTGACGATATTTTCCTTGAGCACTGTTGTGATACACCAGCGTTCCCTTAGCTTGCTCCATTTTGCTCTTATTGGCTAAAGCATTGTTAGCATCAGATCTGCAGAGTTGGTTACCCAGTATTTAATATGAATATGCCATATAATATATTTTGTGGATTATTTAGAAATGTAATGCCATATTTAGACTCTTAAAATTGTCTGCCAAAGGCTTGTCTATTCTGGTCTTATTTGTCTGGTGGGTGTTTGGGACTGAGTTGAGTATTTTCCACTGATGTCTTTTTACTATAACTGTTATGTGGATTTTATACAGTTGGAAGGTCATCACTTTTTTGGTTTTGCTTGAGCATTTCTACTCTTACTCTATTGTTTTTCTATGGACTCATTGCTAAACTGTACAAGTTGTATGGACTTGTTAACATTTGCAACTACCATAAGTGCTTTTATCTTCTCTATGCACTGGCTTAAACATGACTGTTGTGTGTGAGCATATTTCTATGCAGCACTTGGCCAATTTCAACTTAAATGCCAATTTTGTTTTGCAGTTTATTTGGAGCTCTTTTGAGAATGCTGTCTTCATAGCATGATGAAATTTGGAGTTACTTATCAGCTCTCCAAACTTGGGTTTGACTTTTTTGACTGCTGTAACCAAGGTTGCTTTCCTTTTGATCCTCTGGAAATTTGTTCTAAATTTGGGAGAAGAAAATCTCGCTTTTTCATCGTAGTCCAGTTGAACTTTAAGTCTGAAAATCGTTTTATTGGATTGTGCAGTTAGGGGAAGAGTCCTCGTTATGTACAACTGACACCTTCCCCTTTGCACTAAGGTCTTGCTTGTGCTGGTTATGTGACTAGATGTGAAGTTTGCTCAAAGTTTAACCTCAAACTTAATGATACACTTTAATGACAAATAGGTCAAATGTATGCTGTAGTTTAAAATTTACAAATCAACTTTAGCTACAAACAAAACTAAAGCATGTTGGTGGCATGATGCTTATCAGTCCAGATCTAGACATCATCTAATATAGTAAGTGGCTGTATGCCAGGGTATTGAAAGTTCTATAGCAGTGTCCTTTTTCCTTCATTTTAAGTATCTTTATAAATACTTGCATGGATTTTTCATCTCTGCTATGTCAGCTGTACTTAACAAAAAGCGGAAGTTCTATTGTGTATATAGCTCCTAATTAAAGTACCTATTTTTATAATATTTGCACAACAGCTTAGCTTTTACAACAGAAAGGGCTCTTTTGACTTGATAAGAAATCTATAAATGAAGATCATAAATGTGAGTGCGATTCAGGTAATTAATATAATTCAGCACTTTACTGGTGATTACTATTAGAATTTATTATGGCACATTAGCCCTGCAAATGTCTTAAAAATTCATTTCTGTTGGATAGGATACAGTTTACTTGCAAGTTTAGTGGTCTAGCATATTGGATATTTTTGACTTGATGTTTCATTTCAGTGGTGGGCAGTAAGTGTACCTATGGGGTTCTTGCTCCAGAAATTCAACAAGTTGATTTAGGCCTTTGTCAGGATAGAGATACTTAGAAGCCAAGTGAATTCGATAAGGGTAAAGTTATTTGAGAAGGGTCTTCTTTAATATTTTATTTTTAGTATCATTTTTATGATGATGTCGGAACATTTTTGTCGTATGTGAATTAAGTTGAGGAAGAATGTGTCTTGGGAGCATATAAGAATAGTTCTTCCTTGCTTTTGGGCTGTTTTGGGGTTCCTGTTAGTGTACAGCGTGGTGCCTACTAGCTTAGCCTTTCTTAGGAAAAATATGGGGATGTTTTTAAACAAAACTTTGTTGAAAGCAGTGCTGTTTGTGTATTGCCACTTTCAGACTCTGTATTTTGAAGCAACTTTCACCTGTTTGTCTCATGCTGTGTCTACAATGTATGAAACTGAGAATGAGGAAATCCTGTTAGTTTCTCTTGCAAATACATGGGAGTAAAACTCTATTCAATTGGCTGAATTTCTCTGATTTGTAATGATTAAAACACATGCCACGCAAGTTATTTGTGAGAATATGTAGTTTGATTTTTTTTTAAATTCTTTTTTTATTTTTATGCTTTTCTACTACTCTGTAAGTAGGGATAATCAACAAATCACACCACACATGGATCACAAATGATCCATGTAATACTTCAAGTCATAAAAATACTTCTTTTTCTATAGGTCACAGAGAAAGGAATTTTTAGAGTTTTATACTCTGGAATCTGTACTGCTCTTTAGTGGTTTTAGTTTAAATTTCTGTCTTTATAACCTTTAAATAGCCTGTTTAAAATTAGTTGGAAGTTATTAGTTAAGAAATATAATCCAAAAGTTATTAATTGTTAGCAAATTTTCTCATGGAAAACATTCCTAAAAGAGAAAGCATATTACTATTTAGTATACGTAAATCTAGTGAAAGTTGCTACAAAGAAGGCTTATTCTGTTAGCTACTTTTTAAAAAAAACTAATTTAATAGTACATACTGATTTCTTGTATGTAGTTCTGTTTAAGTATGTACCAATGTGCATCAGTCCTAAAGACTATCACCTCCACGCAGAATTTAATTTTTCATTGCGATGAGGCCATCTGCTGAAGTCTTACCTTGCCCGATACTTGGACTTAGATGTCCAGGCAGATGAGTTCATGCATTTAATACCACTTTCCATTTAGCGCTGTATGTTTACTTTACCCTGTTTAATTTTTCTTCATTTTAAAACAAACTGGTACAGAGCCTGTGCTGGGTAATGTGTTTGGGATTAGTTCAGGATTTGCTGATTGGAAGGGAGGGTTGGGACAGCAAGCCCTGTCCAAGAACTAATGGGTAGTGGCGAGTTTGCCTGCTCAACCCCTGATTCAAACTAGTTTTTTCTCCACATTGTCTTTGTCTCGACTTCTGTATAGATACCAATTTTCTAGACCAGACTCTTTTTTATTCTTGTTACTATTCAGAGGTGGGGATAAGTTTATTTTAACAAAACTCGTTGATGTTAAATGCAATAGTGTTGCTAGATGGACTCAAACTGTGGTAAGGACAAGGAACTAAAGAGCATTCAGAACACAAATAATTGCTTTATTTTTGTCACATTTTTAACTCATTTTTTTCCCTGTTCTCTTTTCTTCCTATTTGGCCTTTTTTTCTGATGAAATGTACTGCTTCTGAGCTACCAACACAGAAAAATGTTGAGAACACTGTGGAAAAAAATTGTATGCCCTGCAAGGGTAAAACAGGTTTTAAAATTGATAGAACAATTTACAGATATGGCTCTCTAGAGACAAAGACACTGATACCTCCTTGCTTGTTGAGACCTCTGAAGTTGTATTTTTTGAGGTAGGGGTTAAATGTTCAAAGCAGTTTTTCTTCTAATCATCTTGAGTTTCAACTGAAATACTTTTCATCTTCCTGATTGAAGTATTCTTGTTAAAAAAAAAAAATTGAAATGTTTTTCCTACCAAATTCTAAAATTATAGTCCTATTTTTATATCACTTATGCTGATAACAAGATTCCAGCTGTCTATAATGTCTCTGTTCTGTTTAAGTGCAGTGTAAAAACACTTTCTGAAATGCAAGGCAACAGCATAGTTAGTGTTCCATATATACTTCACAACAGTCCTTGGATAGGAAGTAATTTTGTGTATTTCCTAGGTCCCCAAAGAGCTCTCTTTTAACGACTGTTTTGCAACTGGTTAAAATTAACCTCTTTCCATTTTTACAAAACACTATTTTAAAAAAGGAATAGAGTGCTATAGCAAAATCCCTTTGGGAGGATTTATAAAAAGATAAAAACCTCATGAGGAAAAAATGTGCCTCTCCTCAGTTTTATATCAACTGCTAGGTGACAGTGGCAGCATGTGACCGCTCTTGAAATAGCTTCCTCATGCTTTGAAATATAGAGTGGAATGCCTGTTACACTCTAAGATGTTGATAAGTGAGTAAGTAGACTAAACACTAATTTCTATCTTCTGTGACTACAGTGAAGTCAACTGGTATTTAATGCTTCAAGGAAATTTTGGGGATATTGATTGGAGACTGTTCAAATGTCTTCAGTTTGAATGTGAAAGTAACTATGGACCCCTCAGTGAGGGCGGAACAAAAAGCTGTTGTTGGCTTGGTTTTAACTAATGTTGTGTTTGTGTTTGATTCTATCACAAAGACTTCCTATGCAGGGCTAGCTCCATGTATGGAAATATTGCAGTTTCTTTTTTACGTGAAGTAATTTAGCTTTAACAGTAATGTAAAAAAGGAATAACAAACATATTTCTCTGCTCTTACTCTCTTCAGGCTCCAAATGCAGATTACATTAAAAGTATGTTTTGGAGAATACCTGTCTGAGTCTATATATCTGTTTCCTTTAGGGTTACTGCAATACGGGTTGGTCAGCTGCTTTTTCTGTTGAGTATAAATAGTTAAACGTGAATGCTGCAGCTTTAGACTTTGATCTTCGTGTCATTAAGAATTGTATCTTAAACAAAATGTCATATTTCATTCTCTTCCTTTCTGTGAAACAGTGGTCCAACTAAGCCACTAAACATAGTAGTTTTAGTTTATAGCGTAGAGGTAGTTAGCAAGACTTTGTAAGAAGTAAGCAACAGACACTTTTTCAATAAAGTTGCACACATTAATTTTCTCCTTAAAACTTTCAAAGTCTATTGCATAGACAATTTTAAAAAATAGAGGACTAGAATACTCCAAAGGTGAGAGAAGTATGAGAAGATCCTTATTAAAGACAGCTAAAGAATGGAAGACTTTGAAGAACATTGTAATTTCAAAAGATCTTTATAGTTAGGCAGAGTCACAATCCTATACTTAAAGGCAAAGTACATTTCAAGGAGCTGAAATTTTAAATTTAGGCCTAATCAGTAACAAACAGCATCAAAAAAGATGAGGTTCTGGATGAGGAAAACTGATCCAGAGCTTTCACAGTAAGATAATTGTCACACAGATGGATTTAATGAATTGAGTATTGATTCTCTTAATTAGGAAGGGGAAGAGCCAGAAAAGATCATTTACATGATTATTCATCCCTCTGCAGTTGCAGGTGATGAAAGCTGTTTTCGTCTCAAAGTTTCTCTTGGTTACCTAAGCTGCATACCTGTGCAAAAGTGCTTCTTGGCAATAGCAGATGCAGGCAGTCAGTTGAAGACCAAAACTCACAGTACAAAATAGTGCAGGAAGAGGGCAAAAGAAGCCAAGTGTATGGTATGTTACTCTGGCAGAAGCAATATATTTGTTTGTTTCCCACGTAATATTCAGAGTGCCGTATACCATCCACAGTGCAAAGGCCTTCCCCCTCCTGCCAAGTCAAAGCCTTACCTTGCAGGTGATCTCCAACATTCAGAAGAATTGAGGAAAGAGTTTGTATACGCAGAAAGAGGTTATGGACAACAATGTTGAATTATGCACAAAGGAAGAAAAAGAATTGCTTTCTGATCCCTACAAGTGCACATCAGAAGCCAGTGAGTGTAAGGCTATGATGCAAATGGCAACCACATCTCCCATCAGACCATGGGTTCCTATCTGAAGTTCAAAGTGTTGCTTCTGTCATATGTCCTGAAGATTCATAAAGTCATACGTTCCTTCCCAAATTGCTCTTTAGAAGGCTATTTGGAACTCCAATCCTTCAGTAATTAAGAAATTAATTCCCATTTGATATTTGTCTTTTCACAGTTTTTTATGTTTTGACCTGTTCATAGTTTCAACGCTTGTCTGTCCTTCAGACAGGGTTATCCTCTGTCAACCTTCATGTGGTTAGGCTGAACCAACTAAACAAAAACAACCCAAGCTGCAAGCATGAGTAAAGAACAGAGAATAATCCAGAGTTGAGTATGCTGACCTAATGGTTCAGTTCTCCTTTTTCCCCTCCCTTGTTTGTATGTTACTGAAAAAAAAAAAAAAAAAAAGAAAAAAAATCACTGATTCACTAAACATTTTTTGCTGCTGAACCTGCAATTTAATTTGTTTACTGTAAAAAAAACTCTCCCATTGTAACAAGGAAAGAATTGGCAGAGTCAATTGTTTTCTCTTTAGATAGGTTAGCTTATATTGTCCTGTTCTAATTTTTGTTAGATGCCATTTTATTCTATTCACATACAGCATTATCCTAACTGGAAGGTGAGGCAAAATGTTTGGTGGGTGAGCCAGACTTGAATGTTTTTTTTTTTTATTTCCATCTTGTAGTTTCAGAATAGTAAATTTGTTTTTTCTCCTTTTCTTTCTTTTTGCATGTGTGGCTACCAGGCTTTCACTATACTTGTATTTGCTAGCCTGTAAGACAGAGTCCTCCTAAGCCGTCTGTGCTCTTGATCTGTTTTTCTGGCTTTACTGGTTGAGGAAAATACATCACCTTCTTTATCATATTTTTCCCCTCAGGTGTAATGTGGGAACTCCAGGGAGTTGCAAAAAAAAAAAAACAAACCCAAAGAACACCACCAAACCCCCCTCCAAAACACCCAACACCAAACCAAAAAACAGGGCCTACTGCAAAATAACAAAATATGCTCTGTGAGGGAGATGGCCAGTGAGTTGTTAAATGAGGAGTGCACATGGCTTACTTTAGTCCCATTCTGTGTTAACCAGCAGGCAGTCCTGTCACAGGGCTGGCCCGCGTGGGGTGCACCCGCGCCGGTGTTCTGGATCAGGAATGTGCTTTGGAAGTGAGTCTCTCGATGGTCCTCACTTTGTGTGTTTGGGTTCATATTTCAGAGTTGTCTCAGCCCCTGACCTGGATTCCTTCTGCATGAAACTGAGCTGAAAGATGTGCTCCAAAAGCTCACCAAACAGGCTCTGACCACTAATGGGTGTTCTGTTCATGGGAGCAGACTATACATTGTTCTGAAACAACCACATTTTCCTCTCCTGTTCCCTCCACCCCCTACAGCATCACAGACTTTGGATCCTTGGCACCAACTCCTCCATGCTACAGATCTGCTTCTTGCTAATACAGGTGTATTATATACACGGTACATGGTTTTCTGTTTCTCTTCCTGTGTCAAACATAAGCTGATGCATACACTGGTTATTTTCTTTCTGTTGCTTCTAAGTGGTTACTGCCTAGCCAATGTAACATCCCGTAATCCATGTTATGCTTTGAGCTGGAAAATTAAAATGAGATAATGTAGTTGATTGCTAAGGTGGATCTACCACATCATTAGCTGTTTGAAAATGAATCAGCCATGCTGTACGTGTCACTGGTACTTCTTCCTGACAGCGTGATTGACCTTAGTACAAAATGCTGTTGATGTGGTATAAGGAAATATTTGCTCCATTATACAAACGCAGAAATTAAGGCACAGACTGAGTCACCTCTTAAAATGACCTTTGGAAGTTTGTGCTGTAGCACGGAACAGGGTTCAGGTCATCTGGCTCCAGGGACTTTAATTTTCAGACTCTTTGCTCCAAGTATGGTTTGACATCACTGATTTCATACATGAGGAGTCTGCTCTAACAGGAAAAAAAAAAAAAAAAGCCACCAAGGATTTCTTAGGGAAATTATACTGATGTCATTGCACCATCTTACTGTATGTGTCTGTCCCTTCTCTCCCTCCATAATTTTTGAACATGTTGGGCCAGTTTAATAAATTCAACAGAAATAAGCGTGTCTGTAGCTTCCTTGAGAACAGCAGACTGGGCAGAAGGCAGAGTCCCTACTAAGAGTTCCCACTGAAGAAGAGGCTTCAGCATGAGCTTGACTCTTGCTACGCATGAGAGGATCCACGCAGGGATTCAAATATTTAGGACCATGGAAAAAAGGCTTTGATCATGGCCCGGGCTTTACTAGAGAGCAGCAGATCCAGTCACCTGATGACAGGTCAGGACATGTCGTACGTTCATTACATCATGTATCATACAGGTCCTGCACCTACTCATCAAGGTGGTATCATCTGACCAACGGCTTACCCTGGTTTGTACAGTCTAATCTCCCTCATTAGTTACTCAATGTCCTGAGTTGTAGTTAGCTGTAATGGCACAGAATGTAAATAAAAATCAGCTAAGCTGCAAAAAATTAGAAACTCTAGGACCGTCTGTAGCAGTATACTGACTAGCACTAAATTAAATCTCTTTAATGTACATGCCAAAATTGTTTACAGTTAATTTTGTTGAGAAGTTATGATTTCCTGTGAAGAGGGTTGGGGGACACAGTGACTCCTGTTTTTGCTATAAGGGTTCCGACCTTGTTTGCATCCTGGTTTCTGTTGTCCTCCGTGCAAGTTACGAGCAAGACCAGGCTCCATAATCACCCTCTTGCAAAATCCTGCATTTCAGTTCTCCCAGATGGTAACTGTTGTATTAAAAAGCTTAAAGTGACATGAAATGAATTCTAGAAAAGGAAATACGCATCTAGTGGAAAACAGTTCTGTGAGAAAAGGGATCTGGCACATCTGAAAATCTGCCCTGTGAGGTCTGCTTTCTCCTGAGTCTCCAGCAGGACTTTTTTCTGAGATCCACACCTCTGTCCATGCCTAAGGTTATTTTTCCAGCTCTCTTGGGTTCTGTTTGTGGAGCAGCATTTCTCCAGCTGTGACGCCTTGCCCTCTCGCCCTGCTGAACGCGGCTGTGCGCTCAGCCTGGCCCCAGCTGCCCTTGCCCTGCGCTGCTGCGGGGAGCCAGCTGCCAAACCAGTCAGCCCTTCTCTGACAGTGATGTCTGGGGAATTCTGGTGTGGAGAATGAACGACGGTAGCTATTAAAAAATAAAACCCTAAAAGCTCGGATTTCCCTCCATCCTTCGTGATCCTTTTCTAGCCATGCCGTCGTTGCTTCTCATTGTGTTCTCTGTCTCTTCTGTTTACTGTTCCCAGTTGCTCCAGGGAACTTCCCATTCTCCAATCTCCCCCTGCTGCTGTTGTGGCTGACTCAAGCCTGTGTTAAAATGGGAAGTGCTTGGGGAGAGTTGGCCCTTGCCGTGCCTTAAGCAGCTTGTGCTGTTCCTGAACTGTGTCAGTTAGGAAGTGGGAGGGCTGGAAGAAATGCAGGATTTGGCTCGCTTGCCCTTTCTTCATCTCCTTGGTTCTTAAGCAAGGTAAGGATGCTACACTACTACTTAGTCTCCTCATTAATGTGAAATATGAGCTCTGTTAATCACTCTGCACAATGTAGTTTTATCTCGCATGAGGTTACGGATGCACTGTGCAGGTATTGCTGGTGTAAGCTGTTACGATTCCATAAGGAAATCTCACCCTGGAATCAGTAATACTGAATTTCCTCCTATGCACAAGGTACTTAAAAAGGTTTGCCCCTGTGTAAACAGCTCATCCTGTTTTCAAACTTGCAGATTTTGCAGTTTGTGCCTTCTGAAAATCTACCTTAAACTCTCAGTGTCTTTCCAAGCCCCACTAGTTTGCCCACCAGGTTGCTTCTTCATGACCTCATTTTGCCTTTCTGTGCTGTAGAAATATGTGCTAGTATTAGGAATGCGACATGTCATGTGTTTCTTCTCAAGATGTTGACACCACAAAGGTGGAAAGTGCATTAAAATTGCCTCTTACTGTGTGTTCTGCCTGACTGTCATGCCATTAATAAGGCAAGGGTCACCTACCTCAGAGGAGGAATCCTAGTAGGCTAAAAAAACTGTTTTAAAATAGATGATAACGAAAAATTTTAAATTACTAATGTAGAAGCATATTTTAATAACCTGAATTGAATATGAAACTATTTCTTCAATCCAAAAAGGAGAAAATAAAAGGAAGCTGGACATAATTCTAGCAAATGAAACACTAAGTATGCTGTGGTTGCACCTTGGGACAAGGTACAGGCACCTACTGATGGGACTCGAGAAGCAAGTAAATTCACTTATGACCCTGTTCACACCCAGGCTACTGCTAACTTGACCAAGGTTGCATAATTAGACCTCTCTGGACTTAGAGCAAATAACACCAACTGCACAGAGCCGGCCAAAGGCTTCTCAGCAAAGTAGGCAAAAAGAAAATGTAATCTTGCACTGGCTTTTTGGAACGGAAGAGGGAAGGAAGGCCAGAAAGGGTTTTATGGAAGGAGGAAGATGTGATGGTTGGACTTAAACAGGCCATAGCTGACTTAGGGGTGCCATGGATGAATGTCATCAACCCCTGCGTTCACCAGCTCCTCACAGCAGTCTCTCCTGACCATCTTGCATCTTTCAGGATACTGAGCAAAGGTCTGAGCTCACTCGTGCTGGAGCAAGTGCAAAGGATGAAGCTGAAGAGGGCACCTTCTGTTCTTGCTGTTGTGCCCAGCAGTGACAGGGGTAGCAATGGCTGCTAGAAGTCCCCTTCTCCTGTCCCCTGTATGCAACAGCTGTCACCCTCCTGTTCTCCAGAATAGGGACTGCATAAGCAGTATGTTGATCTAGGCAGCCCTCTACTTTGAGTTGCACCGTGATCTGGAGTTAGGATGAAATAGCAGTCAAGATATTTGAACATACTGCTCTGACTACAAGTGGTATGGAGATGAGCTTTGGAGGGGCAGGGTGGGGATGCCACTCTTTCCTAATAAACCTCAAACTCTGCTCCATTCCCTCTTCAACTGTGTGGCGTTTATCTTACAGCGGCAGAAAACAGCCAAGAAGAAAAGTGGAAGAAGGGCATGCAGCTACTGCAAAGCCAAGCTGATTTAGCAGGCAATAGTAATTTTATTTGGGGGCTGAGAAGATGCTGGAAGAATACTCAGTGGGAAAATGAAGTGTCGTTACTGTAATAACAGCAAAAAGCAGTGCAAGGCAGCCACTATAGATAGATTAGAGTCTGTGCTCACATATTGTGAACTGCCAGGCTGGAAAAGAAATCTGAAATACCACCTTAGTAATTTTAGCAAGCTTTGATCCCAGAAAAAGAAACATAAGTAGAAATGTAGCTTTGTCTCTTTTCTAAGCAGCTGAGATTTTATGCGTAGTCATAGAACCAGTCTCTGACGTGATGCTAAAAATTCCTGAAATCTCCACCATGATGGATGCAAAGTGTCTTCTGTTAAGGGCATCTCAGCACAAACTTTGTACCTTCTAGGCAGAGTTCATCTATATAGTCAACTCCTCAGCAATCCACTCAGATAAAAGACCCCTCTTGAAATGAGGAAATACTCCATCAGGGATAGAGGCAAAAATGTTCTAGGCCTTGTGTAACATCATCAGAACACTAAAAAGCAACTCAGTCCTGAATAAGTTCTTGTTCAAAAGAGATTTCAGAAGGTGGGGAGCAACGTACATCTTTTCCTTAATTCAGGAAATCTGTCTATTGACAGCTGGAACAATCCATTTCCTTTATTTGTAAAAATTGGCTAAAGACCTCTAGAAGTTAAGTGATGTTGTCTAGATCTTTTATTATATGTTCTCTGGAAGATGGCTAATGATGCTTCTTCCAAGAAAGCAGTTCTTAGCTCACAGTGGGAGACAATTTGGTAATTGTACAGTCAGATGGCTGAGTTCTGCGAATGTTGCTGTTATTCAAATCAGGGAAATCATCTGCTTTCATACAGAGGTGGGATTTTTAATTAATCAAGGACATCAGAAAGACTTGTAAATCAAAGACCTTCCTAGAATTCCTAGTCTCTGTCTCCAGCCGGAGCTTTTGAACGGTGCAGACTGCTGAAAGGTGTCCTGAAGGTCCTGGACTTGGTACCTGGGGCTGAACTGAGCACATGTGGATGCTGAACAACTTGAAAGAGGCTCAAGACATCACCGTTACCCAGGCAGTGCCCAGCAAGCACGCCTGCGTTACATCAAAGTGTGTGCGTGTAGCTCATGGCATAAATATGCATGTGTGTGCGCAGCAGAACGCTGTGTGCATAGGCATGTACATATTCATAAATAGGCAAGCAAGCTCTTCTATTTCAAGAGCTGTGAACCTTCCTTAGTAATTAACTGTGCTTTTAACATGTCTCTTCTCTTTTCATTTGCCTGAAGTAACAAAGGCAAAGCAGAGTGACTTGAAGTCCTCGAGGCAACTGCTGAAATACTAGATAGCTAAACTGAGGCACTAAGAGATGCAGAAGTGTAAACCATCATTGTTTTGTGGTTTGTGTGGCTGTTTGATACTGGTCAGAGAGAAAAATGTGCACATGGACAAAGATATTCACCAAACAGAAAACTAATTTTCATAGAGTTTACTGTAATTCATGTATTTAAAGGGCATATGATGCAACTGCATATATGGATAAGTAGATACTATTTTTGTGGTTTGGTATGCTTAGAAAAATATGTGACAACCTAATGTAGAAGGGAAAAGAAATCCAAAACTGACTTTGTTTCCTTTCCTGCTGTGAGCGTTTTACAATCGATTGCAAGCCACCACACGTACTTTTGCCCAGCTGCCCCTGTGGTATCTCTTGAATGGAATCTGGCAGGTATTCACAGAACATCTCCATTGAGGCTGCTCATTGAATGGAAAGAGGAAGAAGAGTGTTTTCCAATGTTGATAAAGAAATGACATTTTTGAGAGAACTCAAGTTCTTTAGGACTTTTTTTTCTTACAAGCTTTTGTGGGCTGGGTTTTTTCCCCCAAATGGAATAACCATATGTGAAAGAGAACTGCAACAAAATGACTGGGGTATGCCTCAAAATGATCATACTATCTGCAAAGTGGAAGTGCAGTTTGCTTAAATAGCTCACTTGCAAAACTACTCAATTGAGAACTTGTGCAATTCTTCACAGAAACGAAGACTAGAAATCTCTTTGGCTTGTCTCCAGTGTCTGAGAGAGTTCAAAGCGCAGTAATTGTCCATCATGCCCAGTGGAATGCTGCAGTAGAGAGAGCGTGGTTTAGTTGGCGTGCACCTCAGCATGTAATTAGTCTTACTAAAATATGTCCCTAGCTATGGTTTGTGCTGCAGAACATGTACTGGTGAGAAACACATCTGAAATAGGGCAAATTGCAAGTGTGAGTATCAACAACAGGAAGGAATGGAGACAGCAGGTTGCAGAACTAACAGCTATCCCCTTTGCCTGCTCCCTAATTTTAGGCTTGTGGTTTTTTAAAACGAAATGAAGGCATTGGTGTTTGTGGCTGTGACGTTAGCATTCAGGAGTGAACCAGTGGCAGAGAGCTCATGTTTGCAGTCAGCCTGAAGCTTTGGCACTCAGAAACGAGTTGTTTCCCAGCCATCTCTCCAGGATGATGATGGTGGAAGCTCTCAATGATACGGCAGCATTATTAACTATGAAAATGCCAGCTAAATCTTCTAGGAAATGCAAAGAAATGCAAGGATTATTAATAGTGTTGCACTGGCTTCCAAGACTTAGTGAAGCTTAGGAGGGTGCTGATTCCCACTGTCTCCCACCTGGTGCTGTGGGCATGCCCAGATGCAGTTCCCCCAGAAATCTGCACTTGGCTTATGCACTCCCTCTACAGTGCTCCTGGGGACTTCCTTCAGCTTGAAGATGAACCACGAGGGTAACACCTCCCTTGGAAGGGTACCTGTGCTGCTTTCATCTTCGCTAGTACAGACGTCACCAATTCACTGGTGGCTATGTGTCCTGCCAGCTGAAATACCCATTTTGCTGTCCTCTGAAGTCAAGACTTCTCTGGGAGGAAGTCTATGTTGTGTAAGGGCTTGCTGACACAGGGAAGTTGGTGCCGCCAAAGCACTCATGCAGACAGAGCACTACAGCGGCAGGCTGCTGGCACTCTCCCTGTCGTCCAGGAATTTAAGGTGTTTCTTAATGTTTCAGAGCACTCTGGTGTCAAATTCGCTAGATTTTGCCCACTAGAGTACGGACAGCATGCAAGACTGTAATGACGCAGCCAAACTGGTGAAGGGCAGAAGGAGGAAAGAAATGCAGTAGCTCAGCACTGCCTTCCATCAGTGGGATTAAGGCTTCATAAATCACGGAGGGACCCTTGTGTCCCTCAGTCTGGCACAGGCTCCCCTGGAAAGTTAAGAAATTTCTCAAGTCAAGAGGGGTGGAAGCAGCTGAATTGCTTTTTTTTTTTTTTTCCTGATTATACCCTTGCACCTTGTATATGAGGAAGCAGAGGCACACAAAATGGCGACAGCTGGTAATAGCATCACCGTGGACATGGGAAATGGGGTAAATGTTTCTGAAGGGAGCTGCTTCCCATAGCGGCTCACATGGTCCTCAGCCCTGAAGGGAGTTCTTGTAAAGTGCACAGGGGTGAGGCGGTGTGGTTACCGTGCTCCTCTCTTGCTCCTGTGGGAATTTTGCAGCTACAAGGTTCTGAGTTATTGATGCGCTCAATTCTCATCAATCAATCCACAGTATGTTAAACTAGGATTGAGCTGTTCTTAACAGAGATGGGAATACACTGTGTACGCTGCTGTGCAAAGTGGAATTTTGCCAGGCATGTTAAGCCATTTAATAATATAAAATCTAGGTTGTCACAGAGTACAGGGAACTTCTGATTAAGCTAAGTGTAGTTGTGTTCTCAAACACACAAAATCCTTTCAAAAATGTATTTGCAGCACGCCATGGCAAATTCCTGGGTTTGATGGTCTCATGCTTTTCAGCCAACTTTCATTCTTGTTATGCTGTTGGAAACTTACAGATCAGTGCAGTTTTGGAACAGTGTGTTTTATAGTATTGCAGCCCATCAAACCAGGCTGATCACTAAGATCCTGCCTCTGCTCAACTGCTTCCTGTAAGTAGTTCCACTGCTGTCAAGGAGACTGGAAATATACTTTATGTGTGACTCTCAGCCAAATGCTAAGTACACATGAGACCCTGCATGTTTTCTAGCTGTTGGTGCCATTAGTTAGTCTTTCACAGGATAATCTAAGTTGGATGGGAGCTCAGGATGCCTCTTCTCCAACCTCTAGCTGAAAGCGTAGCCAGCTATGAAGCCAGGCCAGGTTGCCTCAGGGCTTTATCCAGTTGGGTCTTGAAAATCTTGATGATAAATGTTTCTTACAGAATCATGTAGCCTCTCTGCTGAATATTTGAAGAGAAAGATTTCTCATTTATGCTCTTCAGTGTAGAACTATGTGCGTGCTTTACCAGAATCAGACCAAGGTATGGGGTATTTCTGCTTTTTGTCCTGAGTTGCTCAATCCACCAGCCTCTGAAAAGCACAGTCCACAAACACATCATCTGTAAGTTGTATGCATTGTTTGAGATGTATTTGTCTATTTGGATGAGACCCCAGCTGGAGTAGTGTGTCCAGCTCTGGAGCCCCCAACATGGGAAAGATATAGACCTGTTGAAGCGGGTCCAGAGCAGGGCCACAAAGATAATCTGAGAGGGCTGGAGCACCTCTTCTATGAAGACAGGCTGAGAGAGTTGGGGTTGTTCAGCCTGGAGAACAGAAGGCTCCAGGGAGACCTTATAGCAGCCTTCCCATACCTAAAGGGGGCCTACAGGAGAGCCGGGGAGGGACTTTTTGCTAGGGCATGTGGTGATAAGATGAGGGAGAACGGCTTTAAACTGGAAGGGGGCAGGTTCAGATTAGATATTAGGAAGAATTTTTTCACTCTGAGGGTGGTAAGGCACTGGAACAAGTTGCCCAAAGAAGTTGTGGATGCCCCATCCCTGGTGGTGTTCAAGGCCAGGCTGGATGGGGCTTTGAGCAACCTGGTCTAGTGGGAGGTGTCCCTGCCCATGGCAGGGGGGTTGGAACTTGATGATCTTCAAGATCCCTTCCAACCTAAACCATTCTATGATTCTATGATTTGTGCTTTTCTTCCCCTAATATTAATTTAATAGATCAGCAAACTGCAGGTTTCCTTCCTCAGCATTTTCTGATTGTCCATAGTTGTTTTATTTCTCCTCTATGTTTCTTCATCTCTGATTATTCTTCAGCCACCAGATGCACTGCAAGTTCCCATTGCTCTCACCTCTCTGATCCCACACTTCTTCTAGCATCACCTAGTTTCTCTGAACAGCTTCTTCATGTGGATAGACATGTGTGTATATAATTATGCAGAAGAGCAAAGTTAAAGGGAAAATATGATGACAAAGTCAAACAATTAAAAAATCAGTAAGGACTGCCAGCAGTCTTATTTTGCATTCCCACACGCACATGGCTGATCAAGCTGCTGATAATTACACGATCAAGTTATTTTATTCACAAAACCCTTCCTCGTTCCTTGGACAGGATGTGATGCTGGGTGTGAGTCAGGGCTGTGTATTGAAGGAAGCTGTTTGCTCTTGCAGGAGCTGAAGGGTTTGTAGCAAAAGGGCCTGACAATTGCAGGAAAAGCAAAAGGACAGCCTTGTGGTTAAGGTGACAGACCACTGCCCTGGCCAGTCGGATGCCACTCAACTCTGATACGGGGTTTTGGTGGTGCAAAGCAAGTGGCTTCCACCTAAATTCTCATGGGTGGCTACACCAGGCATTTGGCAGTTCCTAAATGCTTAATACTTGATACTTGATGTTGGAAACTCTGTGTCTTCACAGACATAACTGGAGTCAATAGGAAAGATTTGCTTTAAATTTATAAAGAAATATGAAAAAGCTGACTGTTTCTGTATTCTCAGTAAATTGGCTCCTTCATGTTTCAAATATGGCACCAAAACCTTAAAAGGAAAGGAGGCACAGCTTGTTTAAGACAGCATTAGGAATGATTCTCAAGCTCTGAAATGAAAAGAAGGCCACAATCAGCTGTGATGGGTGTCCTTGAGAGGACTCGATTCATTTGTGCATGTAAAGCATTCACGGTGGGAGCTCCATGAACACGCTGAGGAGGAAACCTCTCTGACAGCTGATGCCAGACTCAGAGGTGTCCGTTAAAGGCCATGCACTGAATGAAGGGAATAAAAGCAAATTGTGATTAATAAGAGCTTTGTTCAAAGCAGGGAGTGTTAAGTGGGAAATACCTGTGCTAGTTACAGGAGGATGGGGTGTGTGTGCGGGCCGGGGGGGTGCTGGTGCTCCAGACTCTTCCAGCCCCAGCTGGCACCAAGCCCCGGGAGAAAGCAGACAGTAAGTGTTGATCCTGAGACTGGTCCTTGATCTCCTGTATGTCCCGCCGTCGTACCGCCCCTCACCGCTCTGAAATGAGCCGTGCAAAAGACCTGGCTTTACCACAAGGAGGAGTGATAACTGGTGTTTTGTGTGGGAGCTGGTAACGCCATGGCATCCCCAGGCACTCCTCTCCCAGGGTCGGGCCTCCTTTCTGCTCTCCCGCCTTCTCGCTTTCAATGGCTGGACCAGAAAGTCATTGTTTTCATAGCCCCAGTCCTGTGGCAAAGGCAGTTGTCAGCTGTGCCAGCGTCAAGCGGGCAAACAAGGGCTGAAGTAAAGCTCCCTGTGAAACCTTTGGGTTTGGAGTTTTCTAGATAAAGTGTCTGCCTTCACAAATATAATGTATCTTGTTAGGCTTGGGGCTTTTTTGGTTTTGTGGGTGACAGGCTGCAGCAAGAAGGACAAGATGTGAGTATGTGTATCAGTGACTCTTAAGTTGCCATCATTTTGGTGTCATTCAGTCTGTTGTTACAGATACTTAAAGCCTTATTACTTAAATCTGTTAGTTAGTATTTACTAAGACTTCGGCTAATTTTGGAGTTGAGTATAAGGAGAAACAAGCCTGTATACCTGGACCCTTCTTCTACCAGAGCTTCCACTAGCTGCCACACACCTCCAACCTCCCAACACAACCCTTGAGTCCATTGCTTAACCTCCAGCCATGAATACAAGGTATGACCTTTATAGGGCAGAGCCCTTCCAGCGCTTGAGGAGGACTTCAGCGCTGAGCCCTGTCATGGGCACGTGGGGTGATCCGGCATCGCAGGACAACTTGTGTCCAAACTGCTGGGAAACCCTCTCCCTCACATACTGCCCCATGTCTTTGTTCACATGTGACTCAACGGTTTATTTTGATAGGAAGAGCGCCATTTACCTTCAGTTTCCACCAAGGCTGGAGAAATGGGAACCAAATGTGTATAAACTGCCATGTGTCTGGGAAATGGTAGTGCTCTATTGACTCTTTGCTCCTGCGGTCAGTCTGACAACGTACACGTTAAACTGTGATTTAAGCAACGCTGGTGTGAGATGAGTCAGAGAGGATTGCACACATGTTGCACGACTTCCTTATAAAAAGTGTTAACCGGCTAGACTACGACATCGAGCCTGTCGTTTCAGGACAGAACTTTCAAGCACGCAAGTAACAGGTGTCCCTGCAAAAAGCTGGACCCTTTGGGAGAAACTGCTCTTTAAATACCCAAGTGACCGCATTTGTTTTGGTGACAGGTCACTAAGCAACCTGCACCGCACCGAGAAAATACAGCCTCAGCAGTGCTCCTCGGTACTGTCGGCGTCTTTGGCATTGAATCACCGTGCCGTGAATTAGCGCTGATGGGAGCTGCAGGGCTTTATCCACAGCAAAATGCTGGGGAAAGTACCCTGCCATGCCAGTGGTTTCAAGTATTAATTAAAAACCAGGTACACAGGTATAGAGCAAAGTTATTGTTTTTAAATCATACACAGTATTGTCAGTTTCGGTAGTTAGTATGAAAATGGATTAATAGTTACAAAAGTCCATATTCAAATGTGGCAATTTGAGCATAAAAATGACCCTTATCTGAACACTGCTAGAAAGCATATTTTTGTTGCAAAAATTGGAGGCAACCAAACTGGCTGAAAAAGTTTTAGAGAAGTGAAAAGGAACAATATCTTTTAGAGTTTGCACACCTCTATGACTGAAACCCAAACAAACCAGGTGGCCTCACCCAGTTGTTCCTCAGTAAGCTCAACCTCAGCATCTGTCATACCTAACCATTGCAGTCACTCACATGAAATTTTGTTTAGTGAAGCAAACAAGTGGGTCATTTGCCATGAAGAATATACAACTTTTTTTCAACATCCTGTAGAGCGTTATGGGACATCTCCCCTAAAATAAATATCTCCATGACCTGTCTCTATCATATAGCCCTGACTCAACCTGTGCTCAAGATGCTAGAGAGGTCTCTCTGTAGATGGGGTCAGACACAGAGGATGTAGTTATGGCTTTGCCTGTATGCTACGAATACCTTCATGAGCAGTAAAACTCGTAGCTAGCTCATCAGCAGCGCAGCTCAGTGCCAAACCGTGGGAGAAGACATGGGAGTGCTCTCCTGCCCTTTGCTGTCCATGAAGGAGTCACTTCCTTGGGAAACCAGTGGCTGACACAATACTCTGGCATGACATAACCCAGACCAGGGCATGCCCTTACTTTTGTTGATACAAGACCTGTTAATGCTTCTAGCAAGCAAACTAGCTGAGAAGTGCGAGGTCTGTGCAATACAAATTTCTACCTCTCCTTTGCTGATAGGAGTGGGCTACCTCAAGGTACGATCTGGCCCCAGGCTATATGAGTAACAGGAAGGAGTAAACCATAACATCAAAAATTGTCCTAGGAAACCAGGTGAAAAAAGCGTTACGGAGCCACAAAATAGCACTTATGTAATGAAATGAATTGGCATGCGTGGGAAGGCTGGGTGTTGGGACTGACGGTACGCCCGGTCACAGCCCCGTGGTTGTCTTTTGTAACAGGAGGAGCGACCAGTGTGTAATCCTTCACGCTGAATTTTCTGCTTCACTTCCTCTATGTCACAAGGTCAGTGTTGCCACAGCATGTTTTAACATGTCTGCATTTGCTAAAATATAAGTTACTTGAGCGTGGAGACTTTTGAATGGGAAAGATTTACTTGATGCTCCCGGCTCCCCCTGAACAACAGCAGGACATGTGCCCACAGTGAAGTGTGTGACTGATGTGCAACGAGTGTGATGCTAATCTCGGCCAAAAGCTTATGAGAAAACAATGCCCGTTTCATTTCCAAGGAACACTGTTTTCAAAGGAGATTAAAATTCGATATTAATTGGAACTGACACAGCAGTTTTACAAGAAATGTCCAGAAGGATGAATTTGTTCGACAGACAACTGTTTATCTTGCATTGACTACATTTCCACATTGTTTTAAGACCAGTTCCTAAATTGTATTTCTTACAGCTCACCCCATTTCCCAGCAGCACTGGGAATCACTACTCGGTTAGAGAGACCAACGTTCGTGGGACAGTATACGGCATCAAAGATTAGTTTAAACTTTTCTGACGGTGCAGCTGCTTGGTTACGTCGCTTGCCTCTCCTGTCTGCCATGATGACGTTTATACCAGCTCTCTAGTTTATGGGTCTATACGTTTGTTAATACCAAATATCTTCACCTTGCCAGCAGCCCACTCAGCTCTAACGTCTCCAGGTTGTGTTGTAGTTCATTTGTCTGGTCACAACGGAATTGATGCTCACAAAATCCTCAGGAGGAAGTAATGCAACCACCTGCTACAAATACAGAACAGGTAGATGTTTTCTCTCTGTCCCCTTCCCCTTTTTCCTCCCTCCCTCTTCAAATTTTATTAGTTCTACAAGCCTTTGGGAACAAGGGTGCATCATGGCTAGGGAAAGTGCAGGTGTCTCTTTTGCTCTCGGACAGGCACATGCTGCTGATGGCATGACAAGCCCCAGAGCACCCGTGTGTGTCTGTTCATAGTCAGTGCTGTCCAGGGAGACCCTCAGCAGCCCTGATCTGTAAAGGGAATTTATCTCCCAGGCTATCTGCCACTATAGTCTGGTGGCTGAGCAGCAGCAGTGACTGAAATGGCTTGGTGGATGGTAGGGATGCCTCCTGCCTGCCACCCACTCAGCAGACAAGTCTGGTGGGCCAGACTGCTCAGCTGGGGCTTTTTTTGGAGAGGGTTGTTTGTTCTGGGGACATGTGGGTGGAAGCAAGTGCTGTCATGCTCCTCTGGCAGCTGACCTGCAGTGAGGGATGCTGAGTGGCAGTAGGACCACCACCCACAAGTCTCTACCAGTGCAGCTGATGAGGTGTAGGGGTTCCTCCACTGCCAGGTGATGGAGAGGAACGAAATGCAAGCAGAAGTGATAGGATGAGGGGGAATGGCTTTAAACTAGAAGAGGGCAGGTTCAGATTAAACATTAGGAAGAAATTTTTCACTTTGAGGGTGGTACGGCACTGGAACAGGTTTCCCAGAGAGGCTGTTGAGGCCCCATCCCTGGAGGTGTTCACGGCCAGGCTGGACGTGGCCTTGGGCAGCCTGGTCTAGTGGGAGGTGTCCCTGTCTATGGCAGGGGGGTCGGAACTCGATGATCTTCAATGTCCCTTCCAACCTAAACCATTCTATGAGTCTATGAAATGGCACCTTCATAGTGGTGGCAGCTCAGCTGGGAGGGTATGGCCAAGCAATGTGCCTACAAGTGCTGCAGCATCTGTGCAGCGCACAGTCTCTTGCCTCTGGAAGCAAAGGTGGGAGGCGATGGCCCCAGCTGCCCTCCTGGCCATCTCTCACTGGGCTGTGATCTGAGAACTGCTGATTTAGTGCAACACAAAGTGCTGAGGCCATGGGAGGAAACCACCAACCTTCTAAAAACATAATTTAAATTTACAATTACCTTTACTGAAATACCCAAGAGGCAAAGTGGTTTATCTTGCTAGCACCAAGATCTGCCAACTTCTAATAAGTTACTTTTGTAAGTCTATTAATTTCAAATGTGTCTACTTATTTTGCATGTCTCAGTTCACGCATCCCCAGTTTGGAAAAGCAAAGCACTCAGGAGGTAGCAGTGGGAACACAGGTTGTTCAATCTTTCCCTTAAAGGAAAAATCCTGCCATTAATGCATGTATAATGATCTTCTAAGTGTAGCAATGGAGCAAAAATTGGTGTGTGAAATATTACGAAGCACATCTGTGTCTATGTGGCCTTAATAGCTTACGTAGAGGTGCCATCACCTATTTGTAGCAGGTGCTGGACTGTATGAGATAAGCTACACCCAGGCAAAATATAACAGAACACTTCACTGTTGCAGACCCTGACTGTTTTCCCTAGGTCTGTCCCTCTTCTGCTTTCTGCCAAGTGAGCACCAGCATGAGAAATTTGGTTGATTTCCCCTGTTCCTCACTTCCTCACCGCCTCCTCTATGAGGGGCAGTATCTGGAGCTCACGTGGGCTGGGGAACCCAGTGGGATGTGTGTGGAGCCTTCGCTGCAACCGAGGGTTTAGCTGTGAACGACCCAGCTGCAGCCTCTGGGATAGCCGAGAAGCCAGGCAATTAGTTATTCTGCCCTGCCGGGGATGCTTGCTGCTGCTGCTCGTATGTGGGATGTCTTGAATCAGCTCTGGACTCCTTCAGCCACAGAGGCCGTCAGGGTGTGGGGGTCCGGCACCACCTCCCAAAGCAAGCTGAGGTCCCTTCATGCAGCGCCAGATGTGATTGCCCATAGACAGAGGAGATATTAATATAACTCTAAATATCGGGTACCGGTTGTTTAAAGCGTGGTGTCTCGCTGTGAAGGAAATGCGGTTACTGCTCGTGTATAATGTGTGTCCCAGGGTGCTACAGAAAGGGAAGCTGAAAGTAAAACAGAAAGAAAGTAATGCATATTATGGGTCAATCCGTCTGTTTTCTCTGTAATTCTGCAATGAGAGGATTTTCCACTTGCGTATTCACTTCTGAGGAGTCCAATTCATTCTCCTAAAGAAGTATTCTAGGGAATCCCTTGCTTAATTTCTCGTTTAATTGAATAAAATATTGCATTGTAAAACCTTTCCAGAACCGTTACTTAAACTTTAAGCAAGCTGAGATCTCGTAGAAACTAAAGGTTGTGTTTTTCATGGTGAAATTTTCCACTCTGTCTTCAGGTGGGAATGCGTAGTGTGGGCCTGTTTTAATCCAAAGGATGGTGGCCTTGGTAGCAGCAATCTTGGTTTTAGACCAGGCACAGAAACTGACTGATCTATGAAAAGAGTTGAAATATCTCCGAGGCGAGTTGTTACACTTCTACCCACTAAGCTTCTGAATACAGCCATCGCAGTGTGAAACAACAAGAACAGACCAGCACACACTACTAGCAAGTACGGCACTTCTTTGTCCCCTTTTAGAAATCAATTTAACACCTTGGGTAAAAGAAAATAAACAAACAAACTCACCAAGAACCCCCAAAAGGACTGTTACTTGGATTTTATGTTTTAGTTCTGTTTAACACTGACTGGCTGTAAGCCAAAAGTACTACTTCAAACTAAATTAAGCAATTTATGTGTTTAGGGGCTTAGAATGAATGAACTAAAGATGTTTGTATAAACACACCAGTTCAGTATGAAAAACTATTACCTATTTCAGAAGAGCTGAGACTTGGAAACTGTCCAGGAAGATGTATGCCTCTGCTGTATAATGTGTTGAAGAGCAGAATTTCCTTGCTGTCACTCAGATCAGGGGAACTGGAGCCTATGCATGGGCTAGGGGAGGGGATGCTAAAGTTGTTGCTGAAGCTCCACCATGGCACCCTGGGGTGCATCAAGAAGAGTGTGGCCAGAAGGTCGAGGGAGGTCATCCTCCCCCTCTACTCTGCCCTGGTGAGGCCACATCTGGAGTACTGTGTCCAGTTCTGGGCTCCCCAGTTCAAGAAGGACAGGGATCTGCTGGAGAGGGTCCAGCAAAGGGCTACAAAGATCGTTAGGTGACTGGAGCATCTTTCTTATGAGCAAAGGCTGAGGGACTTTGGTCTTTTTAGTCTGCAGAAGAGAAGACTAAGGGGGGATCTAATGAATACTTATAAATACTTAAAGGGAGGGTGCCAGGGGGATGGGAACAGTATGTTTTCAGTGGTGCCCAGTGATAGGACAAGAGGTAATGGGCATGAACTTGAACATAGGAAGTTCCATCTTAACATGAGGAGGAACTTCTTTACTTTGAGGGTGGCAGAGCACTGGCACAGGCTGCCCAGGGAGGTGGTGGAGTCTCCCACTCTGGAGACATTCCAAACCCGCCTGGACGCTGTCCTGTGCAACCTGCTGTAGGTGACCCTGCTCTGGCGGGGGGTGTGGACTAGATGATCTCCAGAGGTTCCTTCCAACCCTGACCATTCTGTGATTCTGTGATCGTGAGCATCCAACCAGTAAGACCCCACTGTAAGCAGCACCGGTGCTGACTATCAGAGCTACCTGTGCTACTTTGCCTGCAGTTTGCACTGTTAATTGCAACTTTGCCACAGCGTTGAGGGGGCTAAAAGTACCAGTAGGTGCAGAAAGGGACTAAGTATGGTAAAGTCACACTTCAAGGAAACACTGCATGGTGTGCATGCACCTGAGCCCCTAAAGTGTTGATTCCCAGAGTATATGCTGGGAAAAGGATTGCTTCGTACTTGCGTTGTGCTCTGTGCTCTTCTTGCCTGAAGCATTTATTGCTGGTTGATGTCTGGCTGAAATATGGGACTAGACTGGACTCATGCTAGCACGCTGTTCCTCTTGTTTTGTGACATCTCGTCTTGCGCTCCTGAGTGCGCGCCGTCACCTCTGTAGCTCTCCCTTTCCCATGGAGGATCCCGAACCCACCACTTGTGGGTCCTTCTGCCAGACACCAGCGGTCTGGCGGGGATCTGACCCCTGTTGCTCTACACAGTGCTTGCTTAAATGCCTGAGAATGTTGTTTGTTTTTTTTTTCCCATACATTCCCTTTTGTAGAACCAAGACCAGGAAAATCACTCTGCTCATCCTCCCTGGGCCTGCACAATTTCTTCCTGCTGCAGCTCTTGGAAAATAGTTTGCGGCTGTCTGGGTTGGCACTGAAAGGTGTCGATAACATCTGTGGGTATTGAGCCCCGAGAAGTGCTGTTAATGAAGTTCTTGTTTCAGTGGTCGTGTTCCTCTCATCCCTAGAATAGCCAGAGTCACGTAGTACATGAGCACGATGTTCATTGCACAGCGCTATTTTCGTCCCTTTCCCCTTCTTACCAGCTTTCAACAGCTCGCTGTGCGGATCCTCCCCCTGTGCTGGTCTGGAAGCTTGCGACAGTGGTCTCCAAAGTCAGGGGGTGTGCAACTGCAGGCAGTGTGCAAGACAACCCACCGGTGTGCAGAAAGAAAACACTTTTTTGTGTCTTTAATAAACAAGATAAAGTTATATTTTTAAAATAGTGTTTAGTTCATCTTTACGTCACCTTTTTTAAATTTCTATTTTTGTGTATGTTTTACAATGTACTTAATACATTAGTACAGTAGTATATGTTTATTATTTATAAATAAATAAATATACATATATTAGCATGTGTATGCTCAAAAATTTTTTTACTGATAGGGGTGCCCAATCAAAAAAAAATTGGAGGCCACTCGATTAAAAAACATCTTGGAAAGCTGACTTCTGCAAACTTCTGCTCCTCGAATCACAGAATCACAGAATGGTCAGGGTTGGAAGGAACCTCTGGAGATCATCTAGCCCAAGTCCCAAGAAGAAGATGTGGTCTGAATCAGTCTGCCCTACTGGGGCTGTCATCTCCCTGGTTGTCATCTACACGGGTACTTCAAGACCTCCTGCCGTGTGATTTGCAGTCCCGGCTGAGTCTATACAAATGGTGGCCTAACTGCTAGTTTTTCTGGGGTGAATTGGTTGTATGTTGCAGGCAGAGCAGGACATTAAACCAGTTCATCTGTCAAATTTCCGAAGGGTCCTGCAAAAGCCTGAATATAAAGATATGTAATCGTTCTGCCCAGAAAGAGCAAACAAGTTTAAGCACTGATCTTCTGGCTGGCGATACGCCTAGGAAATCAAAATCTATGTTAGAAAATTATACAGACAACTCAGTAGCAAAACTTACATGGTGCCAGAGCAGACCTAGGGTACTGTCCATCCTCCGCCACAGGCTTGGGATGGATGCATCCTCTCTTAGTGCCTCATTTTCATGTTCATCCAATGAAGATCACCTTTCTTTTACTTGCTGTTTGTGTCACCTCTGAGGCCCTTGTGACAGTGGCTGTATCATGCTGTGAGGTCAGTGAGATTGACCTCACTGTCCTTATGTTGATGGTGATCTCAGGTAGAAGGTTTAGGTCCTACAGTGGTCCTCCCCTGGTGGGTGCAGCTCAGCGTAGCTGCAGACGCATAATGAGGTTGGGTTTATACAAAAGGAGGGCAGTAACTAAATTCAGAACGACCTACTTAGTCCATGCATATTGAGTTGGTAGGTACTAATGAAATTCATTGTAAAGAGCTACAAGGCAGTAGGGGAAGGAAACTGCAGTGACCAGTGGAGGGTCACCTTCAGCGGTCCCCTTCTAGAGCAAGCCTGTTAATGGGGAAAGGTTTGGAAATTGACATAGCTGAAACAGTAAATAAACCTTCTGCTTGAAGTTTCAAATCAGTACACAGGAGGATTATGCCTGCCTTTAAAAATCTGAGAGTAAAAGTGCTGGATAAAGGGCAGGGGAAAATTATCCTCACCTGCTTCAATAAAAGAGCTCTCCCCCTGCCCCATGTCAAGGTGTCCTTCTCTGCCAACTGAAGTGCCACTGGGAATTGTGAAGGAGGGTTCCATGAGGAAATGGAGAGGTTTTGAATGTGTTCCCCCTTAGTAAGACTTACATGGATCTGCATGTGGATTTTTCTGACTATGATTTGACCTTACTGAAGGGGCATGTGATTCACTTTGACATGATGGCAGTCACACTGGGACACAAGCAGGTTTTTCTTGGAAGGACTTCCAAAGTTTGGGTTCTGTTCTTGGGACAGTTTCTTCTCCAGCCCTTTGAGAACAGAAATTTGGGTGTCTGTGGGTGTTTAGTACCTGAACTGTGGCTGGCAAGGGCTGCTGTGAAGGAATGAGCTGGGCCTCAAGTAGTAAACTGCATCTTAAGCCCCTGAGAACTTTGCAGATGAGGACCTTGATTCATTTTATGATGTGAATATGCAGGTGATGGGGGCCTGCAAACCAGAAGTGATTTATAGTGATGGGAGGGCCTCCCCATGTGAAACCTTGGAATATGCAGTGTCCTGAAAGTGCTAGAAGGTTGACTGCTGTAAAAACGTCCTTACTACAAGATGGAATTATGAAAACTGGGCAGTAATATGGTGACAAGGATGATTGCGAAGGGTTTTTAAGCAACAGGTCTGATCAACTTATTGTTGATCCAGGTTAATTAATTTAAAGAGGAACCCCTACACACACTATTAATATCTTTGTTTCCAAGCTTGAAATCAACAGCTTCTGGGGTGGACAGAACCTGCCTCTCCCTAAAGGAGGCTCTTGGCCCTACACACATCCTCACACGCTCGAACCAGCAGTACACACTGCACAGGGCACCGCAGAGTCTGTGGCCTGCTGTAAATATTTAGGACTTCCCAAAGAAAGCCAAGAGCTTCATCAAAATAAATTAAACAATGGTTAATAGGCGGGGATTGACTTATAATCAGAGGTTTGCATGTGCCCTAGCAGTCTGCTCCCAGGCTCCTGGTTATTATCTATAACATCTCAGCTAACTACCAAGACCTCTCAAAGTGAAATGCGGCTGTCTCCTGGCTGTGTGCCTGTGCTTCTCTTCAAAGACATTTTTTTTCAGAGAAAATAACCAACCTTTCTGTTTACGTAAGCCAGCGCTCAGTAGGGCTGTCTTTGAAGGGAGGTGACTACGGGGACTTTTGGTCATTCCTCCCTAATCTCACACACCATCACCTCTAAAGGGGGGAGTGGGGAGGGGGTGCAGGGAGAGCAGCAGGCAGCCAGCACACGGCAGCTGTTGTTAGCCCTGCAGGCTGCCTAACCTGTTTGTCGGCGCTGGGAGTGCAACTTTTCTGACCTCAGCCCCGTTTTGTTTATTTTTCAGCTGTTCATCAACAAGTACCACGGCAGACCTGATAAATGTCAGGTGAGTCATTGTGCCCGTGGATTTTAGCATGAGCCAAAAGCAGCTCCTTGCCCTCGCATCGGTGCCAGGCAGTGCGGCGTGTAAGTTGTGCATCACAGGATGCGGGGGCACGGCTTTGCCCTGCACTGCGACCAGCGCTGCACCTTACTGTGGTCTTCTGAGTTATAACTCTATAGCCACTTACACAGAGCAACACATTTGGGAGAATATGGACAACACTGAGTGCAGAGCTATTCAGGATAATTATTTTAATGCTTCCAACTTGGATGTGATAAATTCTCCCTCCTGTCCCTGTGGTGCACACTCTTCTCCATGATCGGATTGCATTTTAAAAGAGGGGGTGTAAATACTTCTTGCGTGTCATTTGTGCTGAATAACAAGTTAATGGTGATGTCTATCCCAGACTCACCATCAGTAGGTTTTTTTCTTTTGTTTCTGTCAATATCGATTGTATAAGGCCATGGGTCTGAAGAAAATGATTCACAGAGCTGGTAAGATAAGTACTGCTGGTTTGGATTTCTTTCCAACAGGCAATGCAAGAAGAGACTGAAAGCTGAAGAAAACTTCCCAGGAGCACAAAATCCTGCTAAGTAATTGACAGGGAAATTTCAAAAGGAGTGCAGAGAACATCTGGCAGCTTCTGGTTTACATTTCCTCTTTCCCTAAATAATCGGAGCACTTTAATTAAATTGTGATCTTGGCTATATTTATTACTGGACTTTTATGGAACCTTTCATCCTAGGGCCTTAAAGCAAGTTATTTAAGTCACAAAACATCCCTGAGAGACGCGCTGTCATTTTAGTGAGAAAAGGGAACACAGAAATAGTCCACTGGCAAGACGACACAGGAAACTTTTCACGGAGGGAGGAAGGAAGCCGGGGTCTCTTGGGGTCCCAGGCAGTGTGCTGTCGACTGCAGCTTCTTTATGGAAACGAAGCCTGACTGTAAGATACCCTATCTGCTTTCTATTACTTCAAAGCACTCTTACAGGAAAAGATGATTTCTAATATTGGAAATAACGGCTAAAATATGCATCCACCTTTCCGAGGGCAAAAATACTTTCCTAAGCTTCTGCAAATGCGGTGCTTGTGCGAGGCAAGGTCACTGCACAGTTCCTTCTGCTCTGTTTAAAAATATCTCACAGTTATAACCAAAGTAAACATACTGCCAGCTCCCAGGATGGGCCTCTTGAGTGCTCAACTTGGCATCACAAATAACGTTGCCTCTAAATAAGTAAGTAAGTAAGTAAATAAAGTCATGTTGACCCTTCTGAATACTAAAATCTTGTGTTTTCCCCGTCCCTCTCATGGAAATTACCAGAATTTTATTTCAGCAGTTTTCAGAGAGCTGTGGTCTGCCTAAAACCTCCTCTAACATGGCCCCTAATGAAGGTGCCTGCATGACAAACTGTAAAAACCATCCTAGCCTTCTTCTGAGCCTCCCTGCAAGGCTGTCTGCACTACCCTTCTCAGCTCCACTGAACTCTCTAATTGCTTCCTTTTATGACCAGCATTTTCCTGCCTTAGATTTACTTCATGCAGATACACTGCTGCACTTCAAACAGTATGACTGTACTATTACTTTGCAAACAGCGCATCTATGTTTGATTAAGTTTGGGGTGGAATTTAATGGAGGTGGTGCTTAAAGCAGGCTAGTTCTTACCAAAAGCGAAATTTTCTCAAAATGGAAGGTTAACATCTTCATCAGGTCCATCTCCTAAATGCTTTTCTTAATGAAAGGGGGGAAAATATCTCCCCTTCCTACCAAGAACTCAATTATAAATTAATTTAAAAAAAAGTACTGAGGGGAACTCCTCTGCACTTTTGGCTAGCGTAGCTCTCCCCTATCCACTGCTCCCTTTCTTAGGAGCCTGCTGAAACTGTAAAAAAATGGCTTTAAACTAAACAGAGATTAAAAAAAAACAACAACAAACAAACAGCTGGACAAATGCCATACCTTTCTCCTTCAAAGTGCTGTACTTTTGTGTATTTGTTGTGGTGCCTCAGCTACTAGCAAGAGCCCTCCCAAGGGATATTACAAGGATTATCTCCAGCTACAGCTGGAGAGGTGGTGTGGTCGCTGTGACACTGCCGTCACCTGTAGAACACCAGTGATGGTGGTAGTGGTACACTTCTGGCAGAGAAGAATCTGGGCCCTCTGTGAGGATCAAAACTTTCTCCAGCCATAGTTGATGATGTTGCCGTGCCATCCTGTGCCCAAGAAAGTCCTCTAAAGGTCCCCTTGTTCCTTTCAAACGCCAACTTTAAAATCAAGGGATGCAGGTCTGAAAGTACATCTTCTTTCCCTGCAAAGACTCAGGTACATTTCTATACCCGTTGTTGCTTTATGGTTGACTGTTCCCTCTGGTTTCTCATCGTCTGAAGCCAGCTCAGGTTATATGTGTTTCGGCAGTTGTTCCTGTGGAAGGAATTAATGACCAGGGGACAGCTGATGTATTCAAGCAGTAAGAAGGATTTTGTGTCTGTGGCAAATGGGATACAGAGTGATGGGGGTGTGCGGGCTTTTTTCTGTTCAGGGTCTGAACAAAGCGATCGCCTCGAATGGGAATGGGAAATCTGAGCTGTAGTACACTTGTATTGAGTGTATATGGGTATAACACAGAGCACACCTAGACAGATAGATAGACATGCACACATATGTACACGCAGCACATTATCTATATGAAAAAAACCCACACCTTTACCTTTAGGGAAGTCACTGAATGTACAAAAGGTGAACTTACTTTTGTGTGTAACATTAGTTGTGCTAGGAACTGCAGCTCAGAAAGGTTACTGCTTACACTGCTGTGAAACTGTCACACAGAGCATTTTACCTCAATGAAAAGACTTATTTCCTACAAAGGGGGTTGTAGGCAATGAGATTAAAAAAAAAAAAAAAGGCACTAGAAAGTGCATATTTTGTTCTGCAGTTTCACATAATACCACGGCAAGGGGTTTTTCATGGCAAGCAACAGTAAAGGACTACAATAAAAAATCTCACACCGTGCCTGATGGAATGTAGCATTTCTGTTCACAAATTAATGCCTCCCAAATATGAGAACTGTGCAGGTGTTAGAGAGGAAAAAGCAATGGAATGATAGGAAGATGGAGAAAAGGGGCTGGCATTGTTAAACTCACATCTTTCTTTTCTGTTCTCTTTAATTGGCTGAGCCAGTGTCAAAAACCTAAATAATCAAAACTGAGAACAATTTTAGTAATAGGCTGAAATCTAATCTAAATCTAAAAAATTAAATCTAAAAAATGAAATAGAATCAGTATAATTTGCACTGTGGCTGTCCCAGCGTTACTTAATGTATCTGGACGAACAGATATTAAAGAGCAGCGGTGAGGAGCATGAACATGAAATGTCTCTGTCACCTGTGGGGGATGTGGGGGCGGTGACAGTGCCAGCCCATGACATCCACCTCCATATCACTACCTGAGTCCTGCTACAATTAACATTAATCAGTGCTTTGTCCCTTTCAAAGGATCGCCAGGGACTTCAGAGAAATCACTTAGTTGCTAATGAGGGATAATTTAATGATGGGTCAATTTAAGCCCCAACGGAGCACTTGCATTTCACGTCACAAACTGCCACCTGTGGCTGGTGGCCTCAGCAGAAAGGCTGCTCGCTGAGCAGAGGAGACCGGACCCAGGCTCGAAGCCCGTCTCCATCAGTGCTGCTCGGCACAGAGCCAGGAGGAGACGGGGTTGATCCTCCTGCGCTATTGCTCCTGTCTGCCCCTCCTGTAATGGAGCAGGAGGTCACAGTTCCCTCCAGCGAGCTCCTGGCATTGTTTCTCGAAGCCACTTCTGAACGGTCACCTCTCCTGCAGCACCCAGCCGGGCAGCCCAGCTCCTCCAGGTATGGATGTGGCCAGGCAGCAGCAAGCCGGTCCCACAGGGCTGACATCCACCAAAGCCCATTGGGGATGGGCGAGAAGACAAAGCTGGCTCTGTTCGCCGCCTGGGAGCCTGCCACGCTCTGCGCAGAGCTGTCGCTGGCAGCTGGGTGCCAGAGAGTGTCTGTGAAGCTGGAGAGGGGACAACTTGTCCCAGGACAGCGTGGGATGCTGGGTGTGCAGAGCTGGCACTGAGGAGCAGCTCTTCTCTCATATGAGCTGCTGGGTTTTAAAACCTCACCAGTGCAGAAACAAATGCAGAACCATCTCTCTATTCACACCCACGTTAACAAGAAAGTATCATCCAGAGGGACCTTGACAGGCCTGAGGAGTGGGCCCATTTGAACCTCATGAGGTTCAACAAGGCACAAATACAAGGTCCTGCACCTGGGTCGGGGCAACCGCTGGTCTCAGTGGGGGATGGGGCTGGAGGATGAAGGGATTGAGATCAGCTCTGTTGAGAAGGACTTGGGGGTACTGGTGGATGAAAAATTGGACGTCAGCCAGCTATGTGTGCTTGCAGGCCAGATAGCCTACTGTATCCTGGGCTGCATCAAAAGAAGCATGATGAGCAGGTTGAGGGAGATGATTCTGCCCCTCTACTCTGCTCTGGTGAGATCCCACCTGCAGTACTGCACCCAGCTCTGCAGCCCTCAGCACAGGAAAGACATGGACCTGTTGGAGCAGGTCCAGAGGAGGGCCATGCAAATGGTGTGAAGGCTGGAACACCTCTGCTATGAAGAAAAGCTGAGAGAGTTGGGGTTGTTCAGCCTGAAGAAGTGAAGGCTCCATGGACACCTTATTGCAGCCTTTCAATATATAAAGTGGACTTACAAGAAAGATGGAGAAAGACTTTTTACCAGGGCTAGTAGTGAGAGGACAGGGGGCAATGTTTTAAACTGAAAGAGAGTAGGTTTACACTGGACATAAGGAAGAAACTTTTTACAACGACAGTGGTGAGACACTGGCACAGGTTGCCCAGAGAAGTTGTGGATGCCCCATCCCTGGAAGTGTTCAAGGTCAGGTTGGATGTGGCTTTGAGCAACCTGATCTAGTGAAAGGATGTCCCTACTCATGGCAGGGGTGTTGGACTAGATGACCTTTAAAGGTGTCTTCCAACCCAAACCATTCTGTGATTCTGTGATTCAGGATGGAGACTGACCCAAGCACTAGTGCCTCCTTGGCTGTACACAATGCATGGATTTGAGTTGCATAAGTTGACTTGTTCATTTATCCCACCAGTGCTGAGCACTTCAGCTTCCTTCTGCTGAAGCATGTATCACCTTGATGTGGATGCTACAGAGGTCCCCTGTCCAAGTTGCACAAGCCACCCCAGCAGCTAGCATCAGCTTTGCTTCAGGTTGATGCTGACTTGTTCGTGGCCAGCAGCAGATCTGAACTGACCTCTCATGAGCAAAGCACACTGATAGGACAGGCTGGGGAACTCTGGTCCGACACAGCCCATGCAAGAGCCCAGCCAGCAGCAAACCTCCACCTGAGCTGGTGATACTCCTGTTCCTTTGGTGCTCTGTAATGCAATTTAAAGCATTAAAACCAAATTTACCTTGCAAAAACCAGCAACAAAGGCAGCTTCTCTTAAGATACTCAGCTGCTATGCTAAGACAGCAAGAATAGGTTGTAATGGCTGTTTCAGTAAGCAATAAAAGCATCTGTGAGAACGTGTTGACCAGTAGGAGCTCAGCTGAATGCCTGGTCAGATTCAGGACAGTTCGTTCTCCTCCCTGGGACAGTGGCTGATATCGCTGTGGATTGTTTCAAATTCCCCACGTTGCTAGCTGCCGGTGCAGAGCACATGCTGCTACAACGCTTTTCACTACCTGTGATAGCAGAGGTTCATGTTCTGCACGGAAACGCAGCAAGCACGCAGCAAAGACAGGACAGCAGCCCAGCACTTGCTCACTCCTCTCCCCTTGGGTCAGCATTTGTGAACTTGTGTTTACAGAGAGAAAACCTGTGCTTGGTGGGGAAGCCGAGTGCCTAGGGCTCACGTGGTGGGTCTCAGGGGCCTGAGATGCCCCTTCTGCTGGGTAGGTAGTGCTGGCACGTAGAGGGAGGGCAGCAAATGCTGTGCTTGTTTACTGCATCCACACTGCTATTTCCAACCGCATGACTCCAGCCGTGTTCCTGAGGGAGATTAAGGCTGCCTTTCTTTCTGCGAATCCTTAGCTGAGATCATCCGCAGCTTTAGTATCTGCGCTTCAGCAGGCCCCCCGAATCCCGTCTTGCAAATAGGTTTATAGTCAGTGCTGCCGTGACGGCTGCCATCTATGGCAAGTGCGCCCACGGATGCGATGGGGACGCCCACAGCCAAAAACACGTTTCTTCCCCAATTGCACTGCAAAGCAAAAGTATGCACTGGACAGTTGCTTCCTCTCTGAGCGTTCACCAAAGGTACCTCTGCCCGTGGTCCCCAGAGGATAAGTCCCAGGTAGACTCATGCAGGTGTGGTTGCCATGCTCTGTGCCAGCAGCCCCAGCTAAACCAATGATGGAGAGAGCTTCCAGCCAAGGCTCCCCGGTGCAGTAGGATCAAGACTTGGTGGCCTCCTCAGTGGTGCTGTCACTGGGGTGACACATGACATGGAAGCAGCCGGTGCTGATCCAGCTGGAAAGTTGAATATAAATATAAAATCTCTAGATACACTTGTAGGCATAGAAAATTACCTTCAAGATGTTTCAGTAAATGGGACTGCAACGCCCAAGGCTGTGCATGAGCAGCTGTTCAGCACATGATGGCCATGTCAGCCCATGTTGGCCATGTTAGCCCACGGAGCCGCCTGGCTCCAGCTGTTGGTGCCTACCAGAGCACTTGGAGCAGAGCATCTGCCCCAGGTGCTGGAAGCCTCTCAGGTGGGCATGTGTGAAAAGGAATGCTGTGGAAAATGCTGCAGATCTTCCGTGTTTTACACTCCTGCTGAGGAAAAACATAAAGGCAGGATGCATCCATGCTGTTTCCTCTGGGCCTTCATCGGACATCTTGTTTGTACTTTCAAAACTATGTATTCAATACTCTAAGAAAAGTACCGTCCTCCCCTACTTGTTAATATAGGTATTTCTAGAAGTTATAAAGAAGAGGTTATATTCTATGCATTTTTGTCTTATTGTATTATGCCTTTTTTTTTTTCAGTGAGAAACCCTCAAACCTTATATTTAGGTCTCTCAATGTTAAAAGCAGGTACTGTGTCAGCCTGATCAAGGATGATGGCTCTCGTACCACTCAGTTGTGCATTACTGTGGGAGAAGAGGCTGAAACTGAACTGAAACACATCTGTGTTTTCTTTCCCCATGTGCAACTTATTTTTTTTCCCCATAGAATAAAAAATTTAGGGGATACACTTTTGACTTGAAAAGCCAGCCTTGGCAGAGAGTTTTAGTACTATGCTTTGGCAGACCTCCTGTGCCTTTCGCAAAGGAGCAAACCCAGTGTCACTTTGAGTGATTTGAGAAGTACGCGTGCTAACCCAGATTGAGTTTGACCTGGACAGCAAGCGACTGCCTACCTGTATGGCTTGGTTTCCACCAAGCTGGGCTCCTGTGGTTCAGGCAGCTGCCCTGGCCCCCTTTCTCCAGGAGGACCTCAGGCACTTAGGTGGAAGCTAGGTCAGCCTAATCTGGGAAAAATATCAAAACTTCTGAGTACAAATGTGGAAATGCTGCATTTTAAAATGAAATTTCTCTTTTGGAGAAGTGTCTGTCCTGACACTTCTGTTAAAGCGGGGCCAAAATGACTTCCCAAATTTGCAGGTTGTTTGAATTTCCCATTGTCTGTTTGCTGAGAACTGACTAAGCAGTTTTGCCAAGCTGTAGTCATGAGATCCAAATGCAATGTCATCCAGAGCTGTCAAGTGTTGCTTCTGTCTATAAAACTTCCATTTTCCTGGTGCTTTGCTTTAACATTTCCAGTGATTCACAGTTGAGATTTCAAGAATATAAGTAGTTTGTGGAGAGTCCTGCAAAGACAAAATGCACAAGGTGCTCTTTCACAGGCACTACTTCTGGGATTTTTTTTTTAATTGCCTTGCATAGGCCGTGCAAAAATCATTTGCCGTTAATGTTTTATCTTTTTGCTTTAATATAGAAAAATAATACCATCAGCTCTTCACATGGGCCATGTTTGCTTCTTGCTCGAATTGTTGTTTTGTAAATAGTAATGTGTGGGGACTGAAGCAAAAGAAGGGTTAAGTGTGGTAGAACTAATAGGGAGGAATAAGCAGCTGCAGCACTGTTTTGGCAGACAATGGAGTTGTGTGAAGCTACTCCCTAGATAAGGAGGTGCTGCTCACAGGGAAGAGAGATTCCCTCTTTGGTGGGAACATGATATTTTAGAGCACGCGATGGTGTAAACAAGTAGAGTAGAAAATTACTTGGCCGTGGTAGAAAAGTATATAAAAAGCACGCTTGCTTAATAAAGCTGATTTCGACCCTGCATATCAGAGTCCGTGTCCTTCAATCCGCCACAATAATGCTACTTTTATAAAACTACAGGCAAGTCTTCTGTCCACCGAGTACATTCTGGTGACGCTAAAACAGAAAACAATGAGGATTTCAGTGGACTCACTATCCCAGCATCTTAACATAATTTAACCAACAGGATATGATAAGAACACGCAGCTGGCTTCTTCCAGTGTGTAAGATCTTTAAGCCTGCAGCTGATTTGTGTAAACAGTTATTTTCTCAATAATCTCTTACACGAGGAGACTTCCTGTGAATTGCGTAATTTGAGGCAGAAAAAAACACAGTGAGCAGAAATATCACTGGGAGTGTCTAGAGCATGAAAGGAAAACAATAAGTGTTTTTTTCTCTCCTCTGATTGCCAGCAGTGACGTGTGTTGAGAACATGCATCTCACAGGTCTGGTCTCCCAAGGCAATGGCTGCAAATTAGATTGCTTCCCCACTGCTGCCTTCGAGCTTAGTGTCTCCCCTCCCCACTAGTTCAACATGAGGTGTAAGCAGAAACTGGGAGAGGTGACTGGGAAAAGAAACGGTGACAAGTGGCAGGGATGGAGGTGTTAACTTTGCACATTTCTGAGCAGTGGAGAAGGAGCTTGAAAGTGAAGGGGAGGGGGGAAGTGGAAGAGGAAACAAGAAACAGCAGAAGTGGTGGACAAACAAAACTGGTTGAGGAGTCAATAGCAGAGATTGACGAGGTAGGGACTGTGGCACCCTAGTAAGGAGTAAAGTAGCTGGTTACAGGGAAATGAGTGTTTTCTCCTTAATCTGGAAGATATCTTTTTTTCTGCAAGTGCATACATTCAGCTGATATCAGAGGTCAGGGGATAAAGAGTTTTCTCTGCCTTATTATGACACAAATCCTGTCATTGCTATAGAGGCAATGACTCAGTATATATATATACACACATAGGTAATTTGTAGCATCATCACTACATTTCCCACAACGTGAGCATTGGATTTCACAGTACCCTAGTTACATAGATAAAAATTACCTCTGATCTAGAGCAGAGCTACCAGCTGTGAAACAAAAAGCCCAACAGATAAACCCACCAACCACAAGGATGCAGGGGAGGCTCTCCACCTCTCTGCCAACATGTCCCTGTCAGAAGGGAGGGGACCCCCACACCTCCCACCCCAGCACCACGGGCAGGTATGTTCCCAGGGGACACAGCGAGTCTCGTGTCCCTTAGAAAGAGAGGGCAATGACTTACTTAAAAAGCACACTAGTGCAGAATGGCTGCAGGTTTAGTATCAACCTGTAGTTGAGATTTACCAGCTCGGTAAGGGGATGCTGTCTGCCTCTGCTCTGAAGCCTCACAGCACTGTGCGGCACGCTGTACTCCGGTGACACGTAGCACACCTGTACGCGGGACGTTCTGCAAATAGCCCAGTGTAACAGCCACCAAAGTGGCTTTCCAGGTTCCTGACCCTATCCCCCACAGAGCTGAGGCAGTGATTCCTCTCTTAGGAGCTGTATGCCTGTCTCCAGTGAGCAGGTGTCTCCTCTCTGCCTCCAGTCCTCCCTCCTACAAGCAGGTGCTCTACAGAACACAGTGGTTTTGGCCCAGATACAACACGGTGGGAGAATTGACCCAACTGGGTTCATCTTATTTCTACCTTTTTTTTTTTTTTTCAATTTTCTACTCCTACCCACTTCCTGTGCACTTGCTTTCAGCTTGCTAAACCTTCGCACTGGGTGCACAGTCACAAAAAGCTTCATATGCTGAGAGGATCCATGTTTGTTCACACTCCTCCTACACCACTTCAAAGATGAACTTGTTATGGGGCATTCCACATAATAAGAAATCCCCACAGTGACTGTATGGACCAGCTTCTATTTTTGAGCTGTGGTATCGAAATCATTCTAGCTACAGGTCAGCACAATCAGAGCCGTGCATTTATCGGACTGGTAAGTTAGGCTGTGGTTAAGAGGAAAGTATGCTGTGTGTTTTGCCAATAGCCTATTCTCATTTCCTCCTGAGAGGAAAGTAGGCTGATAACTGCTCTCTCCAGTAAAACCAGCACTAAGACACAAACACTTAAGGACGTGTCTGTATCCCACTTTGGTCTCTCCTACACGCCCTTATGGGAAAATTTTTATGTACATAGGTGGCTTGCAACTGCAGTCCAGCTTATATCCACCTCTAAAATGATGAGATTTAACTGAATCAAAGATGAGCTGGTATAGAAAGGCATGGATGAAACAGAAATAGAAGGCACCATACAGATGTTCAGGGAACAAATAGATACAGTCAGCAAATGTCTCCTTGTGAATGTCACAGTGAGGATGTAAAAAAGTTTTCATCACGTTAATGCTGTGGGAAGCTCTGTGTGCAGCTCAGGCATGTCAGAAAAGAATAAGAGGAAGCTATTACCGCATTGGTGACTTTTAATAACTGCCTGGGTTTTTTGTCAGTATGTCCATCTCATTTATTTTATATGCTCAAGTTTCAAAATGATGATCTTCAGATGAGAGTGGTAGATAAGCAATTAGCAGATACCCTGCACAGAACAAGCTACTTGTTCTTCAGTAGTCCTCAGAAGCAGAGCGTGTATCATCATTTTTCCAGACAGTCAGTGTGCTTAGTTGATATCCTCTAAAGATGACAGACTCTTGTGGTGGCCTTTTCCTTCTTGCTCACCCTTTTCTCCCATTCTTTGATGTTTCCATAAAGCACAATAATCCCCCAGAACCACTAAAAAGGACTCAGCATCCTCTGCCCACAGCTCGCCTGTCTCTGCAGTAAGTCTCTTGGATTTTATCAAATGTGTGACGAGGGGTGACACTGTGATTCTCATAAGTGAATACTGTCTTACATCAGAAGTGTCCTAAGTGACAAAAAGAGGGCATTTTTATAGACACTGTCATCACCTTTTATTTTACTTCCTGAAGAACAGTCTGAACTCCACCTTTCAACCCCGCTCCACGTCAGGAGAGATGCTCATGCAGTCTGCCCTGATGGTCCAATCCAGGTGTGCAGCAACACGTAGACAAGTCAGGGAAGCTGGATCCATTGCATTGCAGAGGGTCAAATATTAGCAGCGTGTGTCCCTGATCAGATTCTGGTCCACCACAGTGTTGGGAATTGTTTTGTGCTGCTCAACATCTCTCTAACTCTACCTGATAATTGCTGGGAGAGCAGGAACAGTTCCCATGCTGCACCAATGCACAATGCAAGCTCAATTAGGCATCCTACTTCCAGCTACTGCCTCCAAATCTCTGCTTTGGGGCAAGTTATTTCTGTGCCTGAAAGGGGCAGCTGTGCCATGGTGCCTTTGGCCTGTTTTTGACTGGGGAAGCTGTATTGCCAGCCACATTTTGGAGGCAACTGCAAGAGAGGACAGAGTCCTGCCTTGGACTCAGAAATCTCTTTTCTGCACCATAGGGAGCACAGAAAGCTGCCAGGTTCCCTACGGAGGAAAAATCAGTGGGGGAGAAGAAAAATCATTTCAGATCATTGTTCTGTCTCAGCTGTGCCCCTGTTTTACAAAATCTTCTGCTTTAAAATGGGATGCCTCCCAATCCAAGTTCCATTTCTTTGTCTCCCAAGACAAGGTTCAGGCGAAACAGACCAAGTGTCACAGACTACTTTGGTTTTCATGGAAGCTCATGTCAAACACCAAATCGCTGTGTCCAAACTACTCCACCTCATTCTAGTTTGGGTCTCAGGCATGTGAGTTACACATTGTGCTCTTCAGCAATTGTGTACAGGGTCCTGCATTTTGTTTGAATCGGCCCTGAAAAAAATCCTAACTCTTGTAAATATTTTGACCTGCTGCTGGGCTATAGAAATCTATTCTTAGCAGCAAATGGTGCTATGGCAACTGTCCCTGCAATATGACACAGTAGCAAGGATTCTGTCTTCTTTTAATCTGTAACTCCCAAAATACCTTCTGCACATACCAAACCACCTGGCTTTCCCCACCCTCCTCAGAGCCGGGGAAGCAGCTCCTTCCTAATTTATTTTTCTAGTTCAGTCTGAGGCAACGCTGTCTTGAGCCAATTTAAGTAGATCTGAAATAACATACTCGGTCCCAGCTGTCATAACCTATATTGTAGGATATTCCCCTTGCTTTCCTATGACACTTTCCCAGTTGCTCATATGATCTCTTTTCCCCTCAGGACTTGCTAAACAATTCTTTGACATGGGCTCTATCGTATACTATGTTCCTCTTCGTATATTCTACCAAAGGTGAGTTGTCAACTTGAAATCTTCTGCTTACACATTTTTTAGTCAATATAGTATACTATTCATCCAGAGGTTGACATTTCTACACGAAGCCTCCTTTGACAAGACAACCTCGTGTCTTATGAATTAATTTACGTCCATTACAATAGCTAGGCTATTGGGAGCCTGTACGTGTCTGCAGCTTGCTTTGGTTGGGACCTATCTACGCCCATGCTTAGAGATGGACTCTGCCTTGAAGAGCTGAAGACCTGGTATTATAAACATGGTCAGAACTAGCCATTACACATTCAGAATTGTTAGCGACAGACCTATAGGAAAATTTGAAACATTTCAACTCTCCCGATCCACACTAATTATCTACTAAATTCTCAAGTACACTGTGGGCTCATACATGGCATCCTGCTAGTAATTGGGAGCTGCAAGTGCTGTTTGCTTTAGTGCCGAGCCACCTACAAGTTTCACAGCATTTGGTGAGTAATTGAAGGATTTGTGCGTTCAGTACATCCCATATGCCATGAACATCTTCAAGTGGCAATACAGTGATAGCAACAACACAGCTATGGAAAAAAAATCTGTGGATCCCAGCTAAATTCATCCCTGATGTAACCCCACTGGCTTTAGCACGCTGGGAACTACCCTGCAGCTGGAAAAGCAATGCTCAAGGCTGTAGGATGTAAAGTGGCTCTTCCTGCCACCCTGCCCGGGCTCCCTTTGTGCTGCTGCCCTGCCGACATGCCACTTGTGTGTGCGCCGCACTGATTTGCTGAGGCATGGCTGGTAATATCATTTACCGCGGGGTCCCACGGGCATTAGAAAAGTGAATTGTCATTGCCAGAACGTGGGCATGAGTAAAAATACTTGCCCTGATTTCTCTGCCATACTATTCATAATTTCTAATATAAATGATGTTAACCTTCTTCCTCTCATAAAAGGTGTTTTAACCCTTAGAGACAAAGGCCAGCGACAGACTAAGTGTAATATATCGTGTTTTAAAATTGAGCACTGCTCCTTGAATTCTTTTCTTCTTAGTTTTACTGATCCTGAAAAGCATTTTAAGGCAACTATGTTCCTTTTATTAAATGCAGTTTACTGAGACTTTTTTATCTCATTTAAGTTTTCCCCACTGGAACATAAATCCTCTAAAATATGTGTGGTTCACATTCTGTGTATTTCTTCCAGCTTTCCGGTCGTCTTCCCACTCTGCAGGAGGATGAACCATCAGAACATGAAAGCTTAGCAGGGAAAAGGGAGGGAGGGGTGAGCAGATGGCAGTGCAGAGCTGTGGGGTAAGGGACCCGAGCTTTGCCCTCAGCCTTTGGAGTGGGGCAGTTTCACTCCAAAGGGGCGTTTCGGCACCTGTTAATTGGAGCGCAGGTTTGAGCTCGATGCTCATGCCTCAGGTGAACACCCCGAGCCATCTGGCCGCTCAGCCTGCTACGCTGCCGTCCGGTGGGTACTGAATCGTACGCACAGCAAGGAGCATCTCCAGCAGGAAAGAAGGTGATGGCCTAACATGCTCAGAGCAAGAATTTGGACCAGAATTTGGACCCTCAGCCTACAAGGCCAGTGGTCTGTCTGCTAGGGTCCGGGGCAAGCCTTTTTGCCCAGACAGCTTTGGGGTTAATCAAGATATACCTTCATTTATATATATATATTTTTTTTTTTAAAAGAAAGCTACTTCCCGGGCAGAAAATGCCCTGACGACTTAGTGCACCCCAGGGACATGTTTTTGGCAAAAACCTCGTGGGCAGGTGTCCCATGGATGGGACACAGATGTTGAGCACTCGTGCTGTTGCAAAAACTCCCTCTGGCTGCGCTGGCATAAATAACTCTTCATTGTGCGTGTGCACTTACGTAGTCAATTTGAGTTTTCTGAAGTTTCTGGGGGTGCAGGAGGGGGAAGAAGCGTAAACCCCGCTGGGATTAACCCTGCCTGGCTGTGTACAGCTCTGCCTTGGTGTGTTTTCCCAATCTGCTCCTCCCCTGCCTCTTCTCACGCTCTCGTCTCTTCTCCCGCTCACACCCACCGGCAGAGATGAGCTGTCACGGCAGTGACTAATTGTGTCAGCTCAGTGGCAGGACCATCCCCTCCTCAGGCACTTTCTGGGGGAGGTACTCAAAGCTGCACTTTCTTTTGAGTTTTTTTTTTTTTTTGCTTGGGCTCGTGTGTGCCTACTGGAGATGCCAGGAGCTGGCTACCTGGGCACCAGGAACCGATGGCCAGCAGCATCCAAGCTCTCACTGCAGCACCTGGATGTCAATAAATGAGGTGAAAGCCATGGAGGCAGTACACATCACCACTTCCCCAGGACTTCCATTTAGTCAATCCCTTACGCCTTGCATCATGCCTTTTAGTTGTTACCATCTATCATGCATTTAGCACGCATTTTTAAATGGGTAATTATTTTATCCTTATGCTAAGCATGTACTCCAGCACCCGTCATTAGCAGCACCATGTGTTCAGTTCATGCCGCACATCTTTGAGTACTATATTTGGATGTCTTTGTCATAAAATACCACAGGTGTCTTGTGGAGGCCTCAGATAGTCCTTTGATGGACTCCAGACATCTTCCTCATTGGCCCATTATCTAGTTGTTTACCAGTTGCACTCTCCATCACCCTATTATGTTAATTGCAAGGTTCCAATAATTAGGTTTCCTGTTTTTCAGGCCCGTATGCTATTCTTTCAGCCTGCAACTACGCACAGGCCAGGAACAAGTGCTGCCAATTCGCATCGCATGCTGACCGAAGGCAAACAGAGCTAAACTTCCAGAGACAGCAGGCAAGGACATTGATATCTGCGAGGACATTGGGCACTGTGGGGCAGCGCAGATTCGTAACTTCACCTTCCCTGCACGCAATTCCCCACTGAAGAGAAAATTTGACCCCCAGGTCCACTTCAACCTGCAAGTATTGAGATTTTACAAGCCATTAGCCAACTGCATCATGAATACCAGCAGTAGTGGCTTTGTCTCATCTTTAGCATCTTTAGTGTTTATTTGCCAAATGCAAGAAGATACTCAGTCTTTCTCACACAAGATCTCCTGGAAAGTTCTTCAACTTTATTTTTTTTTCCTTTAGTAAATCATGCTATTCATAATCAGTTGCTCTTTATTTGTATTCCCAAAGGAATTATTTGCAATATCATTTTATTCCTACAGAAATGCATTTATTTCCTAGAGTAATCCTTTGCAATAAACACATTTTATTCTGCTGCATTTGCCACATTGAAAAGACTGTCTCAGGCTTAGGCATTTTCCTGTCCTAGTATGAAAATACGTGATCTTGTTCAGGTTCTGAAAATATTGAAGGATCTGCTTGGCCCTAAATTAAGACTATTTACTTCCAGGCCACCCCTGACAACCCCACCCTGCTACCCTGCCATCCTCACCCTCTCTATTACAAGGCTTCCTACACCTTGAGCGTTTATGCCAATGAAGTTGGTGAAGGAATCCTTTCTGCCGAATGAAGTCTTACTCATTAAGCAGCAATTTGCTGTTATATTTAGCACTGGTTTCCTCACTGAGCAGACTCTACAACATATCCCAGAAAGCATCTGTGGTTTCTGTGGGAGCTTCACGTCGGTTGCTTATGAAATTCTACCTGTTGCGCATGTTCTCCACTGAGGACCAAGCTGGAGTGGAGATGTTTCCAGTGAAGCTTTTGGATCAGCTGGGACTGAAATTATTCCAGACGTGGCAAGTAAACAGCAGCATGCTAAGCAGTCTGGGAACTCCAACATAGTTGGCACAAGAAAACACCAGCCCCTAAAACTGGCAAGGACACTGCAATGGGGGCAGGGGATGTGGGAGACTAACTGGGCACGGTGCAGGTAATGGCATGCAATGGTCTGCACAGGGCTGCGAGAGCCAAAGACATGGCCAGTACCCTCCAAAACTAGGCGGCTTAGCTGGGGCTAATCATCAGCCTGTCCAGAAAAATCCTTTTTCTGGCCTGGTCTATACTAATGTCTTAATGGAATGCTGTGTTTTCGCGTGAGATGGAAGGTGTGCGCAGCACGTGCTGGGGGGGTCTCAGTGCCGGGGTTAGTATGGGGCAGCAGTGGGCAAAGGAGAGGTAGGAGAGGCTGTGCTTGCGCATTGAAGTCATTCCTCATAGGAGGAATGCCAATTTTATAGTTACTTCACAGTCTTTAGAAATATATATTTATTCAGTGCTAACAAGAGTTAAAAAAATTAGTGCCTGCTTTAGTTCTTGTTCAAGGAAAATGAAAGATTGGATGGGTTTTTAGGTTGAGTACACTCCCTGTTCTTATCAAATATGCAGCACGTTTCCTACTCCCCATATCTTCTACAGCATTTTTTAGTTCCTTTTAAAATACTCCTCCCGCTGAAGTGCAGAGAGGTACATCTGATTAATTGTATCAGGGTAACATTCCTCAATGGCTACACAAATAGTTCTTGCTTCTCCTTCTCCTGCTTTCCCATCTTAAGTGATATTTATTTTTATGCATTTCTGGATTTGAGGCGCAAGTACCACTGAGGGCTCAGCTGAGACCTAGTGCCACATTTGCACTGTTTTGAGAAACTGGGAGCGGTAATTCTGTGTTTCTCCTTTGTTCCACAACGGACAACACTGTAAATGGTGGGGTCATTGCTTTCCTGGGAGCTACTGACCATAAACCACTCCTTCTTGTCTGCAGTATGAGTCATGTCCCTCGGTAGGCTTTTTTGCCTGGAAAATGATGATAAAGAAAATCTTCTATGTCAGTAGAAAATCCCATGCATTTCCATTCTCATTAACCAGAGCAATTACTTATCTTTTTCCTGCAGTGCAGCTTGGACACAATATAGTCATGCTGTTGAGAGAAGACTCAACTGGTGGAACGATAGAAAGGTCACAGCAGAAAACAGAAAATCATCACAGGTCCTTGGGAACCAGTTACTAAAACCTCATCTGAGAAAAAAAATATACATCAGCACTGCGCACAGAGCAATTCCTTATGTCAAAAAGGCATTAATGTAGAGAGTACCAGAATAAGCATTTTATTAGTGCATTGCTTTTTGGTATAACAATTTTACAGCCTAAATGCACTTCAGAAGCAATTATCTCTTGTAATATGAGCTCTGGATATAATGGAGATGATAGAAAAAAAAATATGTCTCTGCAATTAATGACAACTTAAAATCTTCTGCATCAAAAGTCCTTTGCCTGCAAGTCTTTTCACATGCCGCTTGTCTGTGAGGCTAATGCATTTTTCATGCTTTCACATGCTGCAGTGCAGGTTTGGCGAAGAGGGTGTGTGGCTGCCGGCTTCCACAGCGGAATTCCAGGACCACCGTGGCAGGGGCTGGTGGCTGAGGCATCTCCCCTTCCTGCAGCTCAGGCGCTTTGCAAATCCCAGCAGTACTCCTTGCTTTTCCGTCAGAATCTGGATGCTGGCAAAAAAAACACTGATGTCTTTATTCCCAGCAATGCTCTTGAGCGGGAAAGCTCGGATATCAAGCTGCGCTCCTGCCCTTCCAGGACAGAAAGGCAGCAAAATTATGTTTTCATCAACATGATCTTGTTATTGAAACCTTGTCCAACAGAGGACTAAAACTGCCATGTAATTGCATGTTGTATTTTAATCACCACGTAGCCACATCCCTTATGTACTTTTTCCTCTAGGGAAGAAGCCCTGCCTGTGTTGGGATAGAGGGCTGGTGGGGATAAGGTTCTGCGCTTGTCTGGAGACTCTGATGTGTATAGGCACCCTGATTTAAGACATCCTTAGCTAGCCAAGGTAAAGCATATGGGGAAATCTATGTCCTTTATGGTCAGCCAACCTGGTGCCAAGCATCCTGGCTTCATAACAAGCTAGTTAATAAGGATCAGGACCTCTGCTAGGACTTCACAGAGCTAACATGGCTGGGAAAACATGCCCTTTTTGGCTGTCATGGAAAGATGTCTAGGGAAGCTACAAACCTCCTTGGATCAACAAACATATATTTTTCCTAAAGACTGTGGCTCCACCTGTGCTAAAAGGGCTAACTCGCTATCCCTACACACCAGCTTAGAAACACTGATTTTTTTTTCCTCTGTGGACCACACAAAAGGTATGAACTTTCCTTAGGTGACATAGGTAGGGCTCCTAAACTTGCTGATCACCACTAACACCTTGCGAGCTAACAGGTTTGTATGTTCTAGTCTGGAAACTCCACCCATGTCTTCTGCCCAGTACACAGGTTCTCTGGAGCCCAAAGCCAGAGCCTCTGTTTGTTCACCCCACACAACCTCTGGGTAACTCGGGTTCCGGGATTACACCCAGCCACCCTTGCACCGCGTTCAGTATTTCTCGTTTGTATAGAGCGTATTTAAGGCAAACTGATGTGGTAAACTTGGGGGCTGACAGGAGGATAAGGCGTCCACCCACTGCTTAGTTGGACGGCCACATGTACATACACATATGTGTCACACTAGGTGTGCAAAGAGTTGTCAGCTAATTTTGAGGAATTTTACATAGGCGTATACAAACTTTATTTTCAGAAGGGTGTAAGTGGAACCGATAATTATGTTTTGGTTTTTTTTTTTCTTACTAAAGCTATTGATTGGGAAGTTGTTTTACACAAAGCTGTGCATAGACTGCCTGCTTTTGCAAAAGCACAATGTTATTCTTCAGGCTATTTTATGGCTGAGCATTTCTTGTTAACCAAATTAGTGGTTGCAAGCACAACGGAGGAATGCAATGGGCCTCTGTAACAGAAATCCACTGGAGTCGGAACAACCTGTTTTGATCTATAAAATTCCTACAGGGAAGTTGTAAAAGCCACAAAGGTCTCAGAGCTACTTACTGAGGTAAATACTGGGTCACCATATATTTAGCAATGATAACACAAACCGCAGAAAAATATAGAGTGGGAAAAAAAAATTTCCTCTTAGTTACTATAGAGTAGGAAAGAGGAAGGGGTTTGCCTGAATGTATTCTCAGTTGCTTCTCTTCTTACAGAAAAATCAGTGAATGTTCTGTTGTATTTTCAGTGCTCCAGGAGGTCAGAGCATAATTATCTCACTCAGAGTCTTCCCTCTACAGAGGGAGCTGAAAAACAACTACAGAAACTACATTGAAAAATTGGACTTTTGGGAGAGAAAAAAAAATCTGTCTTCTTCTGTCTGTCTTCTGTCACCTGGTTGGTGGAATAATATTGTGTGGCTTACAGGCAACTGCAAGATAACAAAGTGGTACCCTAAAATGGTAAAAAAAAAAAAAATGGGCACTTACCTCATATAGAAGTGGATCATACTGTAACAATGAGGTAAAATCAGAACAGACACCTCTTGCGGATTTTCTTAGGGCTTCTTTGATCCGCTGTACAGTCTCACTTTTGCCACAGAGCAAAGAAGATCGAGGCCTGCGCTTCCTGAAGGCAAACGAACAGCTCTGACTGCCAAAGGATGCTACCCTGCCTGTTTCATACCAAACAGCTGCCAACCCTAGTTACACACACGGAGCAGCTCGCAGATGATGTCTCTGTAGGTGTTTTCTCATGGTGAACAAGGCTCCAAGTCCTTGGGTAGCCCAAAGGTCAAAAGCTTAAGGCACTTCCACTACATGCTCTCATAACTGGGGATGATTTCTAGCTGCTTGCCAGGTTGCCTCCTGGGTGCTTTAGAAAAGCTTTTTTTAAATAAAAAAAAGGTATGTGCCACACACAGTGTCTAGGCTATGCAGTTTTCTAGTATGATTACCACCGTGCAGGACCATAGCAGAGCTCATCTGACGGGTGGGGGGTTCTTTTTACCAGGGAAGACTTTTCCACCTAGCATGCAAGTCCTGATGAAACCCAGCTGGTACTAGTACTGCAGCCAGTAATAAGAACATCAGAGGTAAATAATAGATGAGCAGAAACCTACAGACTTTGCTGAGCATCATGGTATGGGCAGGAATGCCGGGTAGAGTTCATCTAAAATCTCCAGTCAGGAGGTGGCTCGCCAAAACTGAAGAACAGCCAGTGAGTTCACATGAAACATGCAGATCTAGTGCATCATGATGCGCCTCAACACCCAAAGCACTGGTGTGCCTGTGTGTCCTGAACAGGTCCCTGCTAGACAGAGAAGGAGGAGTTGTGAGCAGAGGTAGGTGTTTCCATACTGTGCTAGTTTTAGCTGGGATAGAGTTAATTTTCCTCCTAGTAGCTGGTATGGGGCTATGTTTTGGATTTGTGCTGGAAACAGTGTTGACAACACAGGGATGATTTAGTTATTACTGAGCAGTGCTTACACAGAGCCAAGGCCTTTTCTGCTTCTCACGCCACCCCACCAGCGAGTAGGCTGGGGGTGCACAAGAAGTTGGGAGGGGACACAGCCGGGACAGCTGAGCCCAAATAGCCAAAGGGAAATTCCACACCATGTGACATCATGCCCAGCGTATAGAGCTGGGGGAAGAAGGAGGAAGGGAGGGACGTTCAGAGGGATGGCATTTCTTTTCCCAAGGAACCATTACGTGCAATGGAGTCCTGCTTCCCTGGAGATGGCTGAACACCTGCCTGCTGATGGGAAGCAGTGAATGAATTCCTTGTTTTGCTTTGCTTGCGTGCATGGCTTTTGTTCTACCTATTAAACTGTCTTTATCTCAAGCCACAAGTTTTCTCACTTTTACCCTTCTGATTCTCTCCCTCATCCCGCTGCGGCGAAGTGAGTGAGCAGCTGTGTGGTGCTTAGTCACCGGCTGGGGTTAAACCATGACACATACTTCTGGATGGTGTATTTCCATTTCACTTTTAAATATTTACCCTTTCTTAACTATATCATGCTGTTATAATTGCAATGCTCAAACTTTTCTTAATTTCTCTCAGCTACTTATCAGATTCTCTTACCTGTACATAGTGTAGATTTATTCTTCTCTGACTCGCCGCCATTCCTCTAATTATTGTATAATTTATTTTTTTTTTGTGACTCGGCACTCCTCTCTGCTACAGAGTCCTCCACAGAGCACCCTCATGGGGTTTCTTCCCTCAGAAGCTCTACCACCTTTCTCTCCCTGTTTTGGTACTTCAGCTCTATTCTTGTTCAATCTCTTTGGTTGGTTGGTTGGTTGCCTGGTTGGTTGTTAATATTGCCAAGCATGGCAGCAATGAAAGCTCCTCCAGCTCTCACATTCTTCTCAGTTGTGTCACTTACTGTTTGAGTTTTAAATATCTGCTGTTGCCTTTATCCCATTGCACTGAGCTTATTAAATTGATCCTCCATTACTGTTGTGTTAAAATATGTCCTAAAGCTCATACGATGGAAATCTCTTAGTTCTTTCCTTTCAAAGTCGTTGTTTCTCTTTTTAAATTAATTCATATGAGTAATATTTCTGCTTACTGTATCTATGTTAACTTCAGCGTTCCCCCCCTCTTTTTCTGTGAGTTCAGTACCTTCTGCACCACCAAAGGCATACTCTGCAGAAAACAGGAGGTGATGCTTCCTGTCCCACCATCCACTCTTACCCTCAAAACTGCATCTGATGACTAACTGTGCCTGCATTCTAACTTTCTGCGCTGTTCCCTCAGTCTAGTTTTGTAATGAAACATCAGTGAGTAAGCATCTCCTACAAATGTCCCATTGTATCTTGGGCAGTTCTTACTGACTTTGCACAGTTTGCACCAGTGTGTAGAGTTTCATCCAAACGGCGCTAATACAAAAGCATCCATTAAGATCTGGAAGTTGCCTGTTGCAAGGATCCTCCCCTGAGCACAAGGATAACTTGCAAAAAATGGGATGAAATAAGGATGAAGAGCCCTTCTACCTGGAAAGACTCTCGCTCCAGCTTTTGAGTTCTGGTTGAGTCTGGCTGTGATGCTCACACCGGGCACTTCTCAAGTGGTCTCTTAATGCAGATGTTCTGTTTTGTGCAGTTTTGTTTCCTTTTGTCTGCTGACACATTTGTTTTCCAGGGTGGGCTGATTTCTAGATGCACCATAGATTAGGGAGCTGCTGAATTTAAACACTGGCCTTTAGCTTTCCTACCGCCTCCACTGATGCACAATTTAGTTTCACTCATAGTGAAATTTGCAGAATTACTCTGGGTAAGAACAGAAAACATTTCCATCAGTCACAAATCTAGCAAACAGCTTGATTTATTCAGTTTCGCTTGATGTATTTTAATAGGAATAAACCTCACTGCAGCCAGTTTGGGGAAAATGTCAGCTACTCTTGTTGGTTAAAAGCTACTCCCCAAGAATCTCTATGAGTTTGAGTTATTAGATATGTTTGCTGAGGTTCACATTATTCCTCCTCATGTTATGTTTATGTTAAGAATGTTACAACTGAATGTTTCGATCTAACTTTCTGTGGTTCACAGGAAAAGCCATATTAAGGCTTTAACTAAGTAAGTTTAATCTATGTAACATAGTATAGCCAAAAGAGAGTAAGTTAGAGGTGAGGTTAACATTTGACTAATTAGAATAAAGCTCTAGAGATTAGGCAGTACTTTAAGGCTGCGACAGTTCTACTCTAAGAATTTGGGTATGAATGATAACTAGAGGTTCAGCTCTGACTCTAATAATCTTTATTAATGTATGACTGCACAAATCTCTCGGAATTGACAGCACAGTAAGGCACTAATGCTTTGTGAACAAGTGCGATGAGTTTATCAGCTTCATTAACTTGAACACGTACTATTTTCTTTTTGACAATCCCTTCTTCCAAACACCAATATTTCTGCATCAGAGAAAATTTGGGAACTCTGTGCTGTTGTTCATCTGCAGAATGATGCTCGAACGGTGCCGTCAGCTCGCTACCGTTCATTCCTCTCCCACTGTACGGGTGTCAAGCTGGGAGTCCCTGAGAACAAGCCGCAGCGAGCCTTGGGGAAGCAATGCCATGGGAAAAGGGACAGCAATAAACCAAAGACACTACCCAAGAGAAACCCACAGGTTAAATCAGCTTTAATGAATGCACACGGAGGAGAATGCAATTAATTCCTACATCTCGAATCTGAATAACATGTCAATTCATTAGACAAGGCATAAACAAGTAAGTCGCTCAAATCGGATCTGTCTGTTAGTGGGGAGAAAACTCCAGCATTATTTCTGTGGCAGAGCAGTTCAGACAGGATTGCTGAAATCTGTTCCGCGGATCTCCTGAGCTGCTCTGATACCTGTAATTTTTATATTTGTTTACATTTTGACACCTTCCTTCACACAAGATTAACCTCAACATTGTTCATCTTCTGAATTCTTTATAGTATTGAATGTTTTTTTCTTCATCAACTGTTTAAAAATAAGGATGAGCTATTGTATTTTTGTATTTAAGTAAATAATTATATCCAGGTATCACCTGTTGAACTTGTCACAGCTCTGCAATGCTTTTCATCTTGTAGATCAAATCTTTATGTCTGTATGTGACTTTTATCCCACCTTTCTTTGGGCAAATCTCTAACTGACATCACACATTGTCCCTCTCAATTCTTTACATGTACTGGATACTTAAATTTCAAAGTTGCAGGAGCACTTCTTTTCATGTTAGAGCAAACTAAGAGCTTCCACTTCCCAGGAGATACCCAGCTATGCCACAAATGTCCACGCTTTTGTGTCCCGTGGGTTTGATGCTTGCACCTGGAAAGGAGCCCACGGTCACTGGACAGTGCACTGTGCAGCACCCTCTGATTTTGGCTTGTGGGAGCAACGTGGGAATATCAGCCTAGTGCTCTGATTTCTCATGCTGTTTAAAGCTAAAGCCCAAGACTAGATTTCCAAGGCCTTCATGGTTTGGCTTGAGGTGTTGGAGGGGCTGAAATTGACAATCACAACATATCCTGGGTTCAGATAACAACCTTCTGCTGGTGCCTGGGCTGCAGGCAGGACTTACTCTTTCATGGAAGAGTATTCCCATAAAACAGCTTCTGAATCGCACTTGCCCAGAAGAGCCAAGCTAACTGAGCAGTCTGATGGTAACTTGGCTGGTTGCGACACAGGGTTGCTGTCTTGGGATTTGCCATGTGTATGACCTGGCTGTGGCTGCAGATCCCCGTGCACTGGGAGAGGACAGGAACGTGAGTGGACCCAAACCTCCTCCCTGTCTTGCTCCCCACCCATCTTCTGTGAAATGCATCCCTCCTCTGATATGCCTGCCACGCTTTTAGCAGAGTTAGTTTTTTCTGGCTACTTATTACCTGGCTAACGGTGCTCTAAACTTCAAAACCAACTGACAGCCTACAAATGCAGTTTATAAATAAATAAATAAATAAATGAAATATGTCTTTATCACTACTTTAGAGGAGCTCTGGGACCACATTAGCCTGGGTGAAGCATGAAAGAGCAAACAATAAAGGTGAAAAGCAAGCCGATGTATGTAGGTGGCTAAATGGAATTAAACATGTGATTATGTGACAGGGGGGTATGGGTATGAATCACAGACTGTGCTGCCATTTTTAAAATGAGTGCTGCAGTGAAATAGACCACGCTATCATTTTAAATGACATAAATGGGGCTTAGCCTTGTTTCCTTCTATCAATCTTGATTGATTATAACTTTTTAAAGAAGTATTTAATTGTTAGGAATGCATTTTGCTCTGTTTTTCAGAGCGTACTGCTGATGAAGTGTATGATGACTCACCTAATTGAACAGGGATGTGTGTCATTATATAAGGAGAAAAACAGATTAAAAGTACCACCCAAATGCCAGTGCGTATTCTGATTTTGATTACAGTAAATAGACTTGCAAATATTTTATTTTATTAATAAAAAAAATAAACAGGTTGAAAATTGGTTTAGGCTGGAAGACTAGGGACATTAGTTTAAAAATAAACAAACAAACAAAAAAAAAAAACAGAAAAAATGTTCTTGCATCTACTGATCCACTCAAAATTTCAATGTCTTCTGAGATAGGTATGAGAAAGAAGAAAATTCTCCTCTTCTCTCAGGCACTAAAGAATCTGGTATTTCCATGACACCCACTAAGAAGATGCTTGGAGAGCAAGTGATGTTTCCAGTACAAGTTCCAGACACTAAAGCAATGGGTGGTTTAAAAATGTGGACCTTAGCCCTAAGGTGAGGACGGAGGCTGTGCAATCTCTTGCGTTATGACACTGGGTGTGCACACACACCACAGGGCTACTGTTAAAGGTAATGGCAAACAACAGCCCATTATCCTCTCAGTAAATCCCTGCCTGATAACGATGTCAGAGCCATTAAAGATAATGAGCTGCTGGTATCTCATGAAGCACTTCGGGTAGACATAAAATCCCTTATGCAGCATTTCCTGGGAAGGCAGGAGGGGCAAGAAAAGCTCTTTCCCCAAGCAGGGATGGTGAGCACGCTGGCACTGGCCCCCAGCGCAGGGGCTCACCTGCCACCTCTTCTCTGGGCATGGCCTTACAGCTATGCCGTCAGCTGGTAGGGAGACCATCAGTACCACCAAGCTTTCTGCTGTCCTTGCAGAAAGCTCAGCCTGGTGTTACCTAAGTCTGACCTTTCCATGCGGGAATGCAGTGCCCTGGCACTGCCTAGCACAGTGCCCATCTGATGCAGATGGAAAGCGTCCAGAGGTTTAGGACAGACCGTCCGTATGGCTCAACTTGGAGCTAGGTCCGTGTATGGTGGGTTCAAACCACTGCTTATGGTCACCTTCCCAACCAGACTTTGCCCAGGGTGACTCCCGGCCCTCCAGCTGCAACTCCTCAGGATGTGTAAAAAAAACGCAAGGTTAAGCACACAATTAGTTACTGCTGCTTCCCTCTCCCCAAGACAGCACTGGCTGCTTTTGTAGGCTGCTTTTCTAGGTTTTCGAGGCTGTTTTACACCCCACTGGCACTGGGAAGCCCCACAGCTTTTCAGGACCCAGCTGGGACCCAGCCAAATAAGCAGCGGCACACTGCCTGGCTGGTGGATCGGGTTGTGTGTGTCAGATGGGGCAAGCAGGTGGGGGATGGATGAGGGTGGGCAGGCAGGAGGAGGTTTAGCTGGAAAGGGGACATCTCCATTGGTCACCTGCCATCCCTCTCCTCTGGCCAGTCTCTGGGGTCTGGAGGAAACCCCCAGGTCTCCCAGTCCCTCTGGGCGCTGCCTTCCTACAGTGGTATGGACCAAGTGCCCCCAACCACGGGAAGCATTTGCACTGCAAAAGGCCAGAGGAAACAAAAGCAAACTCTGGACAGGGCTGGTGTGTGGGTCTCATTTTCCGTCTCCTATGGATGCTTCTCAAGAGTTTATTTTCCTTCTGATAAGGGACCCAGTCCTGCCCCTCCTCCCACTGCCCTTTCCCCCATCGGAATGAATCTCCCAGAGAGCTTCTACTTGCCAGGCTCCTTGCAGACATAGACCTGGTCTAATATAGATTGGGCTGCTGTAGACCATTTATCTATTAATATCTCTTCAGTTGCTCCAGCACTTATGGCCCCTCATACTTCTCAGTAAGTTATATTTATATGGTACTTACATGACGCAGCAAGTTTGTAAAAAGCCACAGCTGCATAAACACAGTCCGTTGGGATCAACCCGGCTGAATTCAACCAAGCTCCTCAGTCTGCTTTCAAATCAGACCGTGCTCATTTACACAGTTCATGTGCCATAAAGCAAAACTTACCTTAGAGTGTTTTACATTTAATAAACTGATAAGGAGAACATGCAGGCAATCCTGGGCAAAACTACACCCATGGCTTGGTTTATACCTACATAGACACTGAACCACCTGCAAGAAACATTCAGAAAAGACATGAGCTGAAAGCCATACCGAAAAATGCAGGCAGGAATAGGGTTGGGGGGGGGGGTGGTTCGCAGGTTGGGGTTACATCGGTATGAAGGCTTTTGCACACATAGACAGTCGTGCACAGGCTTTGCGCAGCGCTTGTAGGGCTCACCTTTTATATTAGCTGGGGTTAACACATAAATATCAGGAACTAACTTTTATACTAATGATAAACAGTTGCTCGTTTTAGAGCGAGCCTAGGTGGATCAGTTAATTAAAAATAATAACAGATTGCCAGCTGCTAATTAGGAAATTAATTAGTCACAGAGTAAAGTGTCATTTCTCCATGTGAAGGAGCTGACTTCAAGTTGTCTTGGAGGAGACTGGCTTTCTGCCAGCACCAGTAAGTATATTCACAGAAAAAATAAACTCTGATTATCGATGAGTACTTTCCCTTTGAATAACGGGAGGTCTGCACCCTCAGCGAAATAATGAACTGCAGCCTCTTCATAAAAGATATCTATCCTCCCTCTTTTGTCAGAAAAGAGCTTCTGTGAGCTCCCAATGATCAATACTAAAAAGAGTAGAAAAGGATAAAATTCTCCAGGGTGAGTAAAGTTAGTCCTTTGTTGATGTAAGCTGTTGGTTTAATCTACTTGCTTCTCTGGTGTAGTAAATAGTTGCATGAAACTACTGCTCTTTGAGAGGTAAGTGAAACACAAAAATGGAAGACTACCAGTAACTTCCCACCTGTATCATCACCCCAACTGCAAGCTGCGTTTAACGAAAATGTCAACACCCTTAAAGCCTCCTCCTAGCAGTCATTGCTGTTCTCCAGCTCCCAAAAAACCACATTCCTCATGGCGTAATGGGGAAAGCAACCACTGTGCTTGCAAGTAAGTTAAAAAGTGTGTCTGAAGGTGTTCAAGGACAGGAAGAAAGTGTCTCGACATCAGTACAATTTTAGGCAGCCCTAGGTTAATTGCCTAGCTAAGAACCAACATTACCTCATAAAAAGCCATAAAGGAAACAGTTCTTAGTAGCTGTGAGGTGCAAGATGCCAAGTACAGCCCATGTGTGACTAGAGGTGTGTTAATTATAATATTGGGAACGCAAATGCAAAGGCCATCATGTTGAAGGCCCTGGAAAACAGATGCCCTTGTGATGCCAGAGCTGAAAGTACATGAGATTTATGAGATACGACTAGGATAAAAGATGGTCCTTCAGAATTCAGCTAGGCATATACATGACTCATCTGCACCAGAAGCTCATCACCAGAACGGAGGTGAAGCTCTGGCTCTATAAACCCATGAGCGTATCACGATGCTGTACACCTGAGTGGGCAACAAACACACACACAAGTGCAAGTGAGTACCTTAGAGGAGCTGCTGTGCCTGCCACGGCACCCGTAATCACCTCTGAAATACTGCGTCACTGTGCACTGTAAACCTAGCTTACCTACTGGGGAAATCATACCTAACTAAAACTGTGGAGGACGGGATTTAGGCAGGCAGAATGTAATCCTTCAGTCCGGGATTACAGATGACAGTGCTGGCTCATTCTCCATCTTCGAAGAAAGTCTGAAGGGATAGCGAGGTGGCCAGCATCTCCCGTACCACCCCTCAGGTGAAAGCCTGTGTTGCAGAGGTATGCGGTGGGTGCAGAGCCAGGGCTGGACAATCCGCCACACCTCCAGAACTGTTCTTAAAGCACACATGCTTGACAACACAAACACGGTCCTGGCTTTGGGCGGCACATACCAAGGGAGACTATCAATCTAGACAGGCATCAAGACAGGTCTTTCTTGGAGTTTTCCACAAATCTGTTTCAAAGTCACGTTTAACAAATTTGAAGGCCCTACAGAAAACTACAATTGCCACAATGATCCAGCCATTTATTAGAAGAGTGTTGCTTTTTTAATCAAACTTAAGGACATAATCTGCCCTTCTCCTCTACTTCAGGCACACTCCTTGAAGCAGTGGCAAAGGGTCACCAAGTATTTTAGTCACTAGGACAACAAGAGAAAATGTTACATGATGGCATTTCAAGTGGAGCAGGATCAGACGATGCATCCTGTGATTTTAACAAAAAAAGAGAGATACTGCCAAGCAAAATAGAATGAACCCACTCAATGAATTGTGCTTCATGTGATATCTTCTGTAAGGTAATCACTGGACAAAGACATACACACATTACTGGAGCTGAAAGGAAATGTTTCATTTCCAAGTTGTTAACCAACTTGTTTGTCAGGATATAGCTGATCCCATGCCTTTTATTTGAGACATCCTCTCCTTGATCCTCTAGTAGAAGAGCAAGAGAACCTGTCTTAAAAATAACAGCCGATCCAATTTCCAGCTATCAGAAGCCAGAAGTGACAGCAGTGAATCGATGAAGAGGAACAGAGACAACACCATGGTAGCTGCGGGTTCGCACCAGCCCGACACATCCCTGCCTGCCGAGGCACACCGCTCCTCACAGCGGCAGGCAGAGCACCTTGCTGCAAACCAGTTGCTTTAAGATAAGCAGTCCTCTGTCCCTGGCGTGATAAAAGTTCAGGTTGTCGTACTTATCAGTGGGATGGCCGCAAGTGCTTGCTGTGCCGGTCAGGCAGAGCCGCAAATACAGCTGTGAGGATGGCTGGGTAGCAATCTTCAACCTTCTGTGCCAGTTTTGCAAAGCAGATGCTGCCCGCGCTGATGCAGTGACAAGGTGGCAGCACATTTGAAAGTTGGCAATGGAAGATCAAAACAAGGAAACATAAAGTTATAGCAGTCTCGAGGGTGAGAGGATTACAAGATTACTTTTTCTAATTGGTTATTTTTTCATTCTCAGTTCTGACTGAGTCCTGGGAGGCTGCAGAACAGAGCTCAGAGAGGTTTGCTCCTTGAACAGACCTCCTCCTTCTTATGGACAGCATTGTGTCTTCACCAGTATGTGTGATTTTTGGATGGCATGGCATCCCCAGATGGACAAAACTGGTGCTAAAGATCTTCTAAAATCCTTGCCAAGGTAGAGAGAGAAGTTGTGTTGGCCAGTCACAGCCATCAAATGGCACGTACAAATAACTCTGAATAAGGTCAGATTCATACTGCCAGCAAGGCAGCATGGGCACAGATGTCCTATTCCCCAGTTGCACAGCACCGGGGGTGAGGCCATGCTGGAGCCCTGCGCGTTCGCAGCCACACGATCTGCAGAACTTCGTCAGCTGCCTTGGCAAAACTTGAGACAACAAGGACCCTCCAGACCTTTAAGCAGGGTTGCGCTCTCTTCCAGCCACAGGCTGTCATGTCCTGGAGGGTTATCTGAGGCTACACAGCTATTCTGCTTGCCAAGCAGATAGCTCGCAATGTATTTCTGAATACGCAGTGCCTGAGATGACAACCAAGTAAGTCCAGATGCTTTTCTCCTTTTGCTATAAAGCATTTGCATGCTTTCCAGTTCATCTGATTTTGTTCAATTAATTCTTAGGCATGACTGGCTGAAACTTTTCAGGTAGCAGGATCAGTCGCACAGAGTTAAGTATGTCAGCTCTTGCAATTATTACTTGTCTTTTGAAAAGGAGCAAACTTTCCTGTGCAACTAACAAACATACCCAACATAATTCATCTGCTTGGAGCAACGTGGATACAGGACCCAACAACTCAGCTCCTGATTTGTGTCCTTGCGTCTCCTTCACCCTGCCCAAACCGTAATTCCAACCAGTCCACAAATGTGTTTTATGTTGTGTTTTCAAAGAGTCAAAAATATGTTGGGGTCCCTATGCTGTCATATAAAGAAAATACTACCACGCTTTGCTTGCGTGTCCTCCATCCTCCCATTCTGCCTTAGTTTACAAAATAAACCTAGTAAAATTGTATAGCCTATCATGTACCACCTCTCCCCTCCCTTTCCTCTGCTGCAGTCCAAAAGGACACTCAGGCCAAATAGGAGCATTTGATTTGTCTGACGAAGATGCTTTCTTCAGCTACGTTTTTTCCATTTAAACTACCAGCTCTGCCTTGAGCTTAAACATGGTTTCAAACAACTTTAAATGGTATGTTGATCTTTTGTTTTCCCTGTAGGAAAATAATTTTTCCCCTAAAACCACATTCTAGCTATACAAAGACAACTTTATTCCAATATGTTTCCAATTCCTTTTGCTCAGGCTGATAGAAGATTATGCTGAATAAGGGATTTCTGCTTATGCAAGCTCTCCTACCACGCAGGAACCCAAGGTAATTGCCTCGTCACTCTCTTTGTAATAAAGAAATCACAGCAGAAGACAAGTTCATCTCCCACATATTAAAAATAAATTTAAAAAAGAAAATTATTATGAAATAGAACTCAGAGAGATAGACAGGATCTTCTCAGACACGCAGCAGCTTCAAGAGCCCCAGACCCCACCTGCAGTGGAGATGCAGGCAGAGCCTGTCCCCAGCAGAACAGCAAATGCAACCTTTGGGGAAAGGACAGAATGGAAGCTGGTGATTTCTGGCACCAAAAGGAAGGCTCCTGCTCTATCTGAAGGCCTCCAACTATGGCATAGGTTCATTGCCCTCAAAGCTGAGAAGCAGCTGGGTATGCTTTCAAGAGAAGCATCTGGGCCAGCTGACCCTGAACGATGCAAGACCACCATGAGGAAGCAGTGAGTGACAGTAGTGGGTGATTCCCCACTGCGGGGGACAGAGGGACCCACCTACCAACCTGACCTGTGTCTACAGAAGTTTGCTGCTTGCTGGGGTCCCAGATCTGGGATGTTGTGGGGAGACCCCTGAGGCTTGTCCAACCCTCTAACTAGTACCCCATGATGTTCTTACATGGGGGCACCAATGATGCTGGTGGGGAAACCTGGGAAGTACCAAAGGTGACTACAGAGCTCTGGGGGTGACAGTCAGGGGCATGGGGACCCAGGTGATGTTCTCAGTCCTGTCAGAGAGGGGAAAGGGTGTGAGGAAGATGAGGGCAGTGGTACTGCCTGTCAACAACTGATTGTGGAGCTCTTTTCAGCAACGGGGTTTGGTTTTGGACCATAGGATCCTGTTTGGAGGTCATCATCTGCTTGTGAGAGGTGAGATCCACCCCACTAAGTGGGGCAAATGTATCTTTGCCAGGAGGATGGCCGCCTTAGTAAGAAGAAAAAAATACAACTAAAATTTTTGGTTAAAGGCATAAACATCTATTTAAACTAACAAATATTTTTTCAGAGAAAGAAGAGAGATGTTTTTGCAGAACAGAGAGCTGAATGCTAAACTAAACAGTACAAAAAACAAAGTCCACTGTTACTAAATCTGGTGTAAGCTTCCCAGACAGCGCTGGCACTTGTACACTCTGGTGTGACATGGAGGACCAACAAGATCTGGTGTTTCAAAGGCCGGAGCCTGAGGACCAGAGGAAATGTTGTCCCTGGCTCCCGTGCAGATGTTTGTGCATGCAGCCCCTGGTATCACCCCGGTGGGTGCCCGTGGGATGGGGGGACCCCTGCCTGGGGCAAGCACCTTCTGCCCAGGCATAGGACATCTTGCTGCCTGAGCAACAGGTGCCTGTGGCCACCAAAGTTTGTCTCTGTGTCCTCCTTCCTCCACTACCTGGGTCCTGTACTGAGGGCTTCCAACTTGCCCCAAAAAAACCCCAGGAGCAGGCAGATGAATGTACTAGCCCCCGCCGTGGGGTACGTTTGCAGGGTGGCACCTGAGGGCTGCCTCAGCCCTTAGCTTAAGGCATCTCGCCAGGCAAGGAACACAACCTCAGCTGCCCTGCCTTTCGACAGAGGGTGCTGGCACCCAGCCTGCCCGGGGACCCGCTGGCATTTCTGGCAGGAGCATGGCCAGCGTGCCCCGGAGGCCACCAGCCGTGTCGGCTGGCAGCCTTCTCGTAGCCCAGCAGGTTTCCAGCCCACCACCACCACCCTCTCTGCAGCTAAACTGGTTGAGTCCTTAATAACCAAGGTGATGGCTAGTGCAGGCGCTGCCTTTTCTGAGGGGTCAGCGCTGAGCAATGGCACTTGCAAATTAATGTCTTTGAGAAAACACTGTCTGCTGCGCTTGGTGTTCTCCACCCAGTGTGGGGTCCTCACCTGGCATCTCGACTCCTGCCAGGGTTTCTGCTCCTTCCTGCTCCTCTAACATTGTTACACATACGCCTTTATATAAGAGCAGTAAAAAAAAAAAAAAAAAAAAAAAAAAGCGTTTACGTGACAAATTACTGTTTGGTGAAATTCTGGTCTAGCAATAAAAAAGAAAAGATAATGTCACAACTGATATCTAGTATTTTGCATGATATTAATAACACAGCACAATCCAAGTAATGCTATTATTACTATGAAGTGTGACTAATTAGATACGTAAAGATAGCTTTTCTCATCTGTAGAATACATTTAGCTTCCTAAAATACCCCTTTTATTTAAGATTTTTAATTTTGAGTGCTGAACACGTGAGGCAGAGTTTGACAGCTAAAAGGATCACTTGTCAGCGAAGACTGGGTGATTTGTGCCGAGCTGCGGGCACGACAGAGAAGGTATTCTGCGACTTCAGACCGTGTTTGCGCAGCGCCTAGGGGACTGAGCCCTCCTGGCTTAAGGTTTGTCACTGCCACCAAAATGCAAATATGAAGTCATTAAGCTGCTGAGCAAGAGCAATAAGGGCACTGTACAAGCAGGCAGTGACACCGACACCAAAAGCGATGGGCTTGGGCGGTTAATCGTTAACAGTGGGAGCCGTCCCTTTTATTGTGCCTCTGCTTGCAGTGTCTCCCCGGACGGGCCAGAAAACTTTGGGAGGTATGAAATGAGAGGGTCAATTCTCGGGGAAAGAAAGGCTCCAGCGGGTGCGAATTGAGACGGGTCAGTTGATTTCAACAGAACTGCTCCAGTTCGTACCAGCAGACCCATTCTCTCATTGTCTCATCCAATTTAGCCCTGCAGGGCTGACGTTGTTAGCAGTGCTGTTGAAATGTCTGATAACAGACAGAAAAAAGCGTGCATATTTTTAAATACCTGTATATATGTCTAGAAAGTGATGTTGGAAGGGTGGGGGTGGAAAAGAATGAGATCTAACAAAAACTCCCAGGCTTCAAATTCCTTTGCCTTTTTCACCGACTTTTACTGACAACCATTTTCTGATGCCTTTTTTTTTTAAAGCGACAGTAAATTTATTATGGCTGTCACCACAACAGGTAATTGGTATGCCGTACACACTGGGGAATGGGAGAGTGGTGGGTGACAAAAAAGTGCATAATTGTGCATAATTGTGGACCAGAGTGGAGCATGTTGGGGGAGAGCTGCGGTGAGTCTGAAAACGCGCTGCTCCTTCCCCTCTCCTCCAGCCGTCTTCTAGTCCTGCTGTTTTGGGGGTGCTTCAGGATTCTCCCAAACCCTCATCAAAGCTCGGCCTAAAAAGTAACTTTCACATCATGTCCTTCACAGTATAAAAATGAAAAGTCTCCTTAATCATGTGCTAACAGGAGCAATTATTTCCTTGGTGCACAGTGGTAATTATTAATGACTCAAACCCACTCAGCACTTTGGATAAGCTGAGAACTGGGAGTCAATTCCTGTTTCCTTCTGCAGCAGGTATGAACTCTTTCCTACTGCATCTGCCAGTGGACTTATTCACAAGCTGTGGTGGAGTGAAAAATCAATAAGGACTGTTTTTTTCCCTCCACCCGCCTGGAGATTTGTTTTTCAGTGCAGGTTAAAGTTGTCTTCCCCCAAAAGCACCACACACTGCTATTGGCTGACTCAGCCATTACCGATAGCAGCAGCTGCCAGAAAGTTTGCCACAGTTTTAATCCTTCAGATTTTCATTTTTTTGTCAAAGGCATTCAGTGTAATAAATTACTGCAATTTAGTATAATAAATAGGAGCCTGTTTTGTATATTTCATGAGGACGCAATACCACGTCTCATCTCCCTCTCCTTTCAGTATACAAACATTGTTATATAGAATGGGAGGTAGCAAAAGATTATCTGAACCTTAACTTTACTTGCCAGTCTCCTCCTGTATAAGGGTAAAGTTTATTCTTGTGGGGTGTCATGCTGACTCCAGTAACATTTATTTGCCTGGGCAAAAAGCATGCAGGTCAGTAAGGGTGACCAGGACTGTGTCCCTGGGTTGCTGCCTCTTTGGCTACTAGTTTTTCCAATAAGGAAGAAGCTTCAGGATGTTTGAAGGACATGTTGCAGGATCAGGAGCTAGCCATTTAATTGTTACCCTTTCTTAATTTTCCAACAGTCCTGTGCAACGTAATAGGACTTATTTTCACTTGGCATATGGAAAAAAAATGGAGGACCACCTTCGGCTTGCCACAACGGACCTTTTTGCATCGGTTGCACTAAGAGGAATGGATTTCAGCTTTATGCAGTACTTTTCTTTCACACTCTTTAGAAAACGATAATAAGTTCAGTGCAATGGCTCTAAAGGTGAAAAGCAGACACCCACTGTGTCCTGAATATTGTTTATGCTCAGTAGGGTAATGCAGGCTGTTTCACCGAATGGGGGAAGCTCATCTGAAAAGCAGCATCCTCTTGTAAGTCAAGAACTACTGGCCTTCCTTATCACTTTTGTTGCTTGCCGCTATGGGTTTCTTTCCCCGGTGCTGCTGAGCTCACGTACTCAGGGCTACCTGCTCCCTGGCAGTGCTGTGTGCCCACAGAAGAGAGCCTAAGGGAGACGTCCAGCACCACTCTCCTTTCACAAGGGCAGCCTGCTTTCCAGAGCCAAAGAAAAAATTACGCTTTTTCTGTTTCTTACTTAAAATCCTGCTACAATAAGAGAGTGCACTGCCTCCTTTATAATGCTTAGGCAGGGCTGGACTGCTTTCTGGGCTTGGACCTGGACCCAGAGATGAAGGTGAGGCTGATAAGCCTGTAGTTTCCCAGGTCATCCTTCTTGCCCTTTTTGAAGACTGGAGTGACACTGGCTTTCCTCCAGTCCTCAGGCATCTCACCTGTTCTCCAGGATCTTTCAAAGATGACGGAGAGCGGCCCAGCAATGACTTCCCCCAGCTCCCTCAGCATTCGCTTCCCTCAGCACAGGTACAGCCTGGACCTCAGCAGTGCCAAGACTTCCTCCATCCTTCCTCTGTTGCTACAGCCACCTTGACATGTTTTCTTGTCATCTGAAAATAGCTATTCCTGTACCCACGATGCTACCACAGCTTTGGAGCCCTTCTGGCTTAGCTAGTTCCCATCTGCATCAAACCCTGCCTCTGGCTGATTATGTCTGTAAGCCCCCATTCTGTGACGCTTTTTATTGCAACCATTGCCGCCCCGGAAGTTTCAGCGCAGCATGCTGTCAAGCAGGAAGAGGACTCATACCTTTTTCTTGGGTCCAGAAACATGTCTGGCAGATTCAGTAATGGCAGCTTGCAATGCCAGTAATGCCACTAACGTCAGCATTTCCCTCCCTGGGACAGCTGCAGTATGTCACATCAGCGCCACCTCCACTGCCCTGCTCTGCAGAGGAGGGTCCCTACTAAATTCTATAGAGTGATCTTAAAAGCCTACAAAAATATCAATTTCAGTGAAATCCTATAGGACTTCCCTATATATATAGTTTCTGGTGTGTTTGAAATGTCTCAGTATGGGCCCCAAACTCGAGGATAGATAACATCATACAGTGGAATGTGTGGTAGCTTTATTTTTGGTGGCTTTAATCACCACTGCCTTAAATATATTGTGCAGCATATAAGGATGATGCTCATAAGCAAGTACAGTCCTCTGAGTCTGAGAATACATTTGCCTCACCACACATCCTAATTGGGTGTCCTTTGATGACAGTGAAGCTTTGGTGGAAAAGGTCAGCAAATAACGGCACAGCTCAGAAAATTCACACATCATAATCCCAGTCCTTCAGCTTCCCTCTTCCCCATGCTGCGCACTGTTTGTCCCCAGACAGGAACATGTTACAGCTCTCCACCTCCTGTTCTCTTCCTGCTGTTCTCAAACAAGAGCAAAACAGCCTCCCTCTTGCTTAATTGAGCTTGGCTCCTACGGTGCTGAGTATGTCACGTTTTGTCAGAGCGTTTATGGTTATTGACATTCGTTTTATTAGAGAGAAACCTTTGAAACAAAATCAATGCATTGCACGTGTGAGAAGCGGTAAAGTCGTTTTGGATAGCATTGTGGTTCTGTCTGCAGCCTACACCTCCTTCCAGCTGTGAAAGCCCAGCTGGATGCTGCAGACTCTCAAAGGAGTGGTAAGTGAGGAGGTGGGAGAGACAAAGGAGTAAAACTCTGCACCAGAAAACACGAGATGGGGAATGTTTGTCTTCTGTTATGTGGATTGCTCACCATCTGTTAGTGAGACCACAGTGCAGGTGCTTGGCTTTTTACTTAGAAAGGTGAGGAACTATAAGAAGAGTGTGAGAGCACAGGTGACAGTGCTCTGCTGCAAGGAGATGACAGTGCTCTGCCTGCAGGCACGACAAGTGAGAAGGGCAATTCCTACCCCTCTCAGAATTCGATCCCAAATCTCACCTTAATCAGAAAGAGCCAGGGGATTAAATAATGACAGTGTAGTTTTCTTTCTTTCTTTCTTTTTTTTCTTTAAAAAAAGAGACTATAAGAGTATATTATTTGCTTGTCACAGATGTGAAAAGAAGCTACAACATACAACTTGAACATTGCTCTAAAGGTCAAATGATGAGAGAGCAACTAAAAAGAGCCCAAGCTTTATTTCAATATCTTGATATTTTTTCCTAGCTAGTTATATTATTCTGCTGGGTCCTGCAATATTTAAACATCTGGGATCAGCAGTGCTCATTTGCATCAGTCACAATGCTCATTCCCCTCCTTTGAGCTCTGCTCAGGGGTCAGCTTCTGCGAAGGTGCTCAGGTCAGAGAGGAATGCAAGGCAACTCAGCTCATGTGCAGCCTCTCGGGGCACTAGGTTAGGAGAGATGTGGCAAGAAGGATGGCGCAGAAGGAATCTTGGATCCCTGGCTTCATCTCTCCTGCTGCCATAGGAATGGCACCTTGAAGCAGTACTGATGCTGCGTCTTTTCGCAGTGTGAAGGTGCTGTGGTTCCTGCCAGTGTCCTCAGAGGCATTTCTGCCTGGTCTTCCTCTGGATTCCTATGGTCCATGGCTGACAGTCAAGTACTTCAGGGGCCAATGGGCTGCACTTCACATCAGGGTCTCACCACACACCTTGGACTATACCATCAGATGTGGTGGACTGTTGGTAAATGATGACACAGTTGAGAGCACCCTTAATTCAGGGCCATTTGTCCTTTCTACTGGCTGCAGTAATAAGAGAAAGTGCTGAACAATAATAAGAAATAGTTGGAAACACCCTGAAAATGAGGGAAATCATCTAATCGTCTTCAACAGAGGTGAGGTCTCCTGCCACTTCTATTAAAAATGTTCTGGGACACAGAAAGCCATCCCCCATGGTCTTGAAACTGCTCACCTGGAGAGGAGTGTTAGACTGGTCTAACCTCAACTCTTGTCAGCCTCCTCCGAGTGAATCTAGTGCTCTTCTCAGAAAGGAAGGATGTCTTCTCTGCAACACAGTAAACATTAACAGGAGTTTCTCGGTCACACCATCCCTTCAGTATTATTGGTTTAGAAGTAGAGCTTGACAGCTTCTGTCACTGAGCTCTACACACCCAGGAGCAGACTCGGTTCCAGCACAGGTTGTCAAAGTGGATCTTCACAACAGGTCATTTTCTGACTCTAAGTCATACATTGGCTAAGCCAATCAAATTCTCTGGGGTAACTATTAATTGTTTTTTGTTTCATTTCACATTTTGGTGCAGCTGTTAGGTGTCAGTGTCCACCACAGCTGCTGGAGCTGGTCACTGGACTGAGTACTGACCAAGGAAGTCCTGGCTGTGTGGTGAGGACTTCTGTTTCATTCCTTCGAAAATAAAGTAGAACCTAGCCCGGATCAGCAAAAATCATTGATTAGACATCTCCCCCTCCCAGAATAATGGGATTCACTTTGAAGTCATTAAAATTGCAAAGGTTTCTTCTATCTCACGCCTCAGTAGATGCTCAGGTTTCCCTTACACTGGGAAGGTCTGACAATTAACTGCCTTAGTTTGCAAGCAGAGAGTCAGACTGCCACCCTGTCACCTGGTATGGTTTGTCTGTAAGGCTGCAGCCTTCCTAGGGGTCTGCATGACCCCTCACAGTCTGGATGGACTATCCACAGAGGTGCATTGCTCCAGCACCAGTGTTAGGGGGTACTGACTGTCCTGCCACTGAAGCCAGTGCAATTTTTGTGCCTATATAGATTCTACATTTACATATGGATTCGTTTAGCCTTGTCTTCTGCGTTCTGCTTGAGAGGAATCTATGCATATATGTGTATATGCACGGGTATATGTATGCATTTAAACTTGCTGGAGCTGTCTAGACCCAACGCTGGGCAGCTCTAGCCCTATCCACTTCTCACGCAACAGATGACACTACAAAAAGCCATGATGTACTTGGGCAAGCTGGACTCTCAGTAGGCTATTATCTCTCCCCTGGACCTGAAAACCTATCTATGGCAAATTTGAACTGCCTAGGCCAATCTCAGGCATGCCGCAGAGCTCATGAGTGTCTCTAAGCAGTCCTACATGTACAGCAAGTGCTTGCTGTGGGGCAAAAACAAAGCACAATACTTTAAAATAAGGAATACACTTCTCTCTTACACTGATTATCATTAAGATTTCACATTTGTTCTTGTTTCCTTTTTTCCCTAACTCTACGAATAAACTATGAAGACTAATACACAGCTTCTGGGCCCCATTTTGGTCCCTTTCCACTATGCCTAAGGGTTTGTCTGCAGTTGTTTATTCATCGAAAGAGCAACTCTGGATAATGATACTGGCTTTATAGATATATATAGGGAGATCATTCTGCACCTCTGCTCTGGTGAGACCCTACCTGGAGCACTGTGTCCAGCTCTGGAGCTCCCAACATAGGAAAGACATAGACCTGTTGAAGCAGGTCCAGAGGAGGGCCAGAAAGATGATCAGAGGGCTGAAGCACCTCTCCTATAAGGACAGGCCGAGAGAGTTGGGGTTGTTCAGCCTGGAGAACAGAAGGCTCTGGGGAGACCTTATAGCAGCCTTCCAGTACCTAAAAGGGGCCTACAGGAGAGCCAGGGAGGGACTTTTTACTAGGGCATGTAGCGATAGGATGAGGGGGAATGGCTTCAAACTGGAAGAAGATAGATTTAGTTTAGATATTAGGAAGAAATTGTTCACTGTGAGGGTGGTGAGGCACTGGCGCAGATTGCCCAGGGAAGTTGTGGAAGCTCCATCCCTGAAGGTGTTCAAGGTCAGGCTGGATGGGGATTTGAGCAACCTGGTCTAGAGGGAGGTGTCCCTGCCTATGGCAGGGACATTGGAACTCGATGATATAAAATGATATAAATATACTCGATGATATAAAACAAGCAACCAAACAAAAAGCATTACATAGGTTTTGTTTTGCTACACAAAACAGATTAAAAGCAGTGAATTATCCATACCGTTTGCCTAAAAGTTTCTTCCCATTTCTACCCATAACGCAAGTGCCCTGCTGCAATGGAAAGCTCCAGACAGAAACATTTTTCCTAGTACTTCAGCAGTTCTCATTTCTGGCTGGCAGCAGGTAAACCGTGGTGAAAACACGAGGGGACATTTTCCTTTTGTGGTTCTTTTGAGATTACTGGATGGCATTTTGGTATTTTCACTCCAGTACATCTCATTTTTTGCCTAATGACCTAATTACAATTTCCTTCTTATTACCGGCAGGCATGAACTAGCAACCTGCAAGAAAATATGTCCAGTCTCAAGCTGTTCACAATCAATATCTCATCTTGAAAGCTGATCCAGGTTTTTGGAGAAAAATAGTGGGTCTGTGATTCATCTCTGTGATTTTAATAGGACAAAATCATACCTGCAGATGAAAACCCTGTTAAAAGCTAGGGCGATTGAGGCTAGGATCTGTATTTTGCAGTTTGGCTTCCATTTTGACATTTGAAATATTCTACACTGGCTTATCTGAGTGAGAAAATAAGTCCCTTGGACAAGTAAAATGATACAGATAATTTAGTTTAGCTTTTTACAAGATGAGTTGCCCATGTACATTCTCTGTTTCCTTGGATACTAGAGATTTCATGCCACAGTTCAGCCACACAAACATTTTCTATTCCATCACAGCACCTGGAATAGGAATGAAAAATCCCCAGAAATTGTTAAAACATGAATAAGACTGCAGATGTAACCTCAAGCAGGAACCTCCTGGACAAGGTCAGATAGAAGTGGACAGGGAGAGCAGAAAGTTCATTGTCTGCATAGGCTTCTCAGTGGTGCTCTCTCTTGCTTTTCTAAGCAGGTAAGACTTGCATGGGAGTATTCTCTTTTCTTCACCATTCTGAAGCTGCAGTTGTTTTTGCTTCTGGCATCAACCACCCTGATATTTGCTGGAAAGGCAACACATCCAGGCACACACAGTCCAGGAGGTTTCTGCAGAGCATTATGATGATAACTTTTTGACACAGGTGGTGGAGGAACCAACAAGGAGAGGTGCGCCACTGGACCCTGTGCTGAAAAACAAAGAAGGACTAGTTGGGGATATGAAGGTTGGGGGCAGCCTTGGCTGCAGTGACCATGAGATGGTGGAGCTCAGGATCCTACAGGGAATAAGCAGGATAATAAGTAGGATTACAGCCCTGGACTTCAGGAGAGCTGACTTTGGCCTCTTCAAAGGCTTGCTTGGAGGAATCCCATGGGCTAGGGCTCTAGAAGGAAGGGGGGTGCAAGACAGCTGGTTAATATTCAAGCACCACTTCCTCCGAGTTCAAGATCAGTGCAGTCCTAGGACCAAGAAATCAGGCAAAGGAGGCAGGAAACCTGCATGGATGAGCAAGGAGCTTCTGGAAAAACTCAAATGGAAGAAGGAAGTTTATAGAATGTGGAAAAAGGGACTGGCCACTTGGGAGGAATATAGGAACATTGTCAGAGTATGCAGGAATGCAACAAGGAAGGCTAAGGCCCACTTGGAATTAAACTTGGCAAGGCATGTCAAGGACAATAAGAAGGGCTTCTTAAAGTATATCAGTAGTAAAAGGAAGACTAGGGACAATGTGGGCCTGCTACTGAATGAGGTGGGTGCCCTGGTGACGGAGGATGCAAAGAAGGCAGAGTTACTGAATGCTTTCTTTGCTTCAGTCTTTACTGCTAAAGTCTGGCCCTCAGGAATCCCAGACCCTGGAGGTAAGAGAGAGAGCCTGAAAGAAAGACTCTCCCTTGATCCAGGAGGATCAGGTTAGAGATCATTTAGGCAAACCCGGCACCCACAGATCCATGGGCTCTGATGAGATGCACCATGAGTGCTGAGGGAGTTGCCAGATGTTATTGTGAAATCACTCTGCATCATCTTTGAATGGACCGGTCAACGGGCTGAGCCTCTCTTACCCCCCCATAAGGACACTTGTGGGTAAGATTCGAACACTTGGCTATACCAAGCGCTTCCCTGGGAAACTTAGAAATCTCTATATAGAGTGGTTTTCTAACTTAGTGCATTTGAAACCGAGCTATGTTACTAACATCCTTAGTATTCGCACGTTCTTTGCAGACAGTCACTATCACCGGCAATCCAAAACAACTTGTGTATCTGTTGCTTAAACAAACTGCACTGTGTTGGCAGCTAGTCGTTTGGGTTTTCTCATCAAATGCGATCAAAGAGTGGCCGTGTTAGTTCATAAGCACGACTGGGCTGAAGGTACAGTCCACTATTAGTTTATCCAGAAACGTAACAGTTTAATATATATTAAAAGCGCCTGGACTGATAGTGGTGAATTGGGCATCACTTAGAATTTAAACTTAGCCGCACCTAGCTTCTCACCTCGGTGAGGAGTGTTAGAACGCAAGGGGGGTTATTTTCTGCCAAAACTACTTTTCCCCTTAACGCAACAGAGGGGACAGAGTGTACCCTCAGCAAGTTTGCTGATGATACAAAACTGGGAGGAGTGGTGGACACACCAGAAGGCCGTGCAGCCTTACAGTGAGACCTGGACAAGCTAGAGTGCTGGGCAGAGTGGAAGTTAATGAATTTCAACAAGGGCAAGTGCAAGGTCCTGCATCTAGGGACGAATAACCCCATTCACCGGTACAGGTTAGGGGTTGACCTGCTGGAAAGCAGCTCTGGAACAAGGGCCTGGGAGTCCTGGCGGGCAACAAGTTGACCATGAGCCAGCAATGTGCCCTTGTAGCCAAGAAGACCAATGGCATCCTGGGGTGCACTAAAAAGAGCATGGCCAGCAGGTTGAGGGAGGTTATCCTCCCCCTCTACTCTGCCCTGGTGAAGCCACATCTGGAGTACTGTGTCCAGTTCTGGGCCCCCCAGTTCAAGAAAGACAGTGAGCTACTGGAGATATTCCAGCGGAGGGTTACAAAGATGATTAAGGGACTGGAGGATCTCACTTACAAGGAAAGGCTGAGAAAGATGTGTCTGTTTAGCCTGGAGAAGAGAAGATTGAGAGGGGATCTCATCAATGTTTATCTATATCTAAAGTGTGGGTGTCAAGAGGATGGGGTCAGACTCTTTTCAGTGGTGCCCAGTGACAGGACAAGGGTCAACGGGCACAAACTGGAACACAGGAAATTCCACCTGAACATGAGGAAAAAGTCCTTTACTTTGAGGGTGACAGAGAGCTGGAACAGGCTGCCCAGAGAGGTTGTAGAGTCTCCTTCTCTGGAGAGATTCAAAACCCACTTGGATGCGTCCCTGTGCAACCTGCTGTAGGTGAACCTGCTTTGGCAGGGGGGTTGGACTAGATGATCTCCAGAGGTCCCTTCCAACTCTGACCATTCTGTGATTCTGTGATCTGCCTGCCTGACAGCTCAAAATACAATGAATTACAACATGTGCACAGTTTGGACTAAACGCCAGTCCAGTGCATTTTCAATCAAGTTTCCATAAGCCCTTGCACAGTCATCCTCACATGATAAAAATCAGAAGCTTCATCCTCAGTGCTACACTTAGGTGTGCAGCTGTATTTACTAATATTACGAACCAGTTCACAGAAAAATTCTGAATATTTGCCTAGCATTTTCTAAGTTTTTTGCAAGTCATGCATATGTTCACAAAAATGGACAGATTACTGACTAATTCCAAATTAGTTGATAATGATAATAACAAAGCTCATTTAAACAGTCTTACAAAATTTCACCAGATAACCTTTAATGAGACTTGTTTAGTCTGGATGAAAGGGCAGGGAAGACCTCGAAAAACCTGGTGAGCACTTTCCAAAGAATTCTTCCATCTGTAGGCGGTGGTTTCTTTGTGTTTAGTAAACCTAGATGGACTTTTCCCATGTATTTGTTGAGTTACTTTGAAAACCCAAACAATTTTTATACTTCACAATGTCTTGCAGCAAGGAGTGATACAAGTTAATTGTGTGTTTTGTCAAATGACACCTCCTTGTGCTCCGCTGGAACCTACCTATGTTTATTTCAGTCAATGTCCCTGAGATTTCATGTTGAAAGAGCCCATGAAAAATGATCAACTCCTTCAAGTCACTCCAGATTTTACAAGCCCTTGAGTTCTGCTCCTTTCTAGACTGAAACACCTTAAATTGTTCAAATTTTTATCACAGGAAAGCTGTTCTATAGCTTCACAAATCTTGCCATTCTTCTCTGTGATTTCTCAATTTTTTTACCTTTTCTGAGCTGTTTCAAACCAAATACAGTATCCAACATGCAGATATATCATAGATATACATACAGTAGCATAATGGCATTCCCTGTTTAGTCCTTTACCATCTTTTGAACAACTTGGACCTTCCTTCACTTTTATGACCATTGCTGAGAACCGAGTTGATGTTTTCACTGGATGCACCTCACCTTCTACAAGTCCTTTCCTCTTCCTGTTGCCAAAAAAGAGGGGAGACAATTCCTAATTTAACTGCCTCTCTTCAGTCTCAGAGTCTTCTGCCTCTCCTTCAGTACCTAATGATGAATTAGGTATTTAAGCCTTCCCTGAGAGAAACTGTAAAGAGAATTTTAGGCATCACATAGCAGAATGTCATTATTTACTTTCAAATCCTGGCAAGGCACTGAATATTTTGTCCTGTTCTCTGAACTGTTTTGTCTTCTCTTCCAACTGCTAGTTCAGATGCACAAAGCTTTCTCTCCATCTCTTCACATTTCCAGCTTCCTTCAGAGGGAGGGGGACATGCGTGAGCTCCGGGGTGCCAAGGCTCTGCATTGGTCACAGAATGGGGAAAACAAAATGGCATTACAGGTGACACAGGATTTCACTAAAGTGCTGGTGTATCTTATCTCCTTTTTCACATCAGTGACGGCTGATGCTTGGTGTCAACGTTTTCAGTGGGAGTCCACCACTGACACCTGCATGTCCCTTAAGCTACGTGAGGATTTCAGTGGCACTGGGGAATATTCCCTGGGATGCAATTTGGAAGATTTGGAGTCACTTTGCAATGGCAACATCTGCCGAAGGGGGGCAAAGGCCAGCGCAAATCAAGCCATCAGAGTGAAAGTCCCTAGCAAAGCGTCCTAGCTGGATTCCCAGAGGTAGTCTTGCCCACGATGTAGGAAGGTGGGCTGGTAGGGACTTACCACCCACTAGTGCAGGTCTCTTGTTTCCAAAAGGCATCAAGCCTTGGAATGGCTTGCGAGGTAGTTATATCCTAGAAAACGCATTAGAAATCACTTCATAACTAGGCTTGCAAAACTTTGTTTTCATCAGCTATACCACAGAAGTCCTAACGTGGACAATGGCCCCTGCTGTAATAAAGACTGCAGGCTTGCGGTTGGAGAGAGCTCCTGCTTTGGGAAGCCTGTTTAAAGGCAGGATCATTAACTGCAAGTCCCTCCCAGGAGAGTGGCTTGCTTCATGACTAATGCTCAGCACAGTTAAGTGGCACAGCTAGAGTTCTTGGCGAAGCAACATATGGTGTTTTCAAGCACTGTAGATGTTTCATTGCATATGTTTCCTGCCCTGTTACCTCGCAACACTTCAGGACACTTCTTTGCTCTGTTTATCATTGCTGTGCTAGTCCTTTTTACCTTTGTTTTCAAATGTTAGTTATTTATGGTATTGATACTAGAAATTCATAATACAAAGATAGATATACCTGTGTATACACCATTTTGGGGGTTTCTTGTAATTGAGACTCCAAACTATGCAAAAGCTTTTCAATGCCAGACTCTGCCACTTCTTTCCATCATGTTGCGTGTGCTGCTCATGAGTTTGGGACTCTGTGCAAAGCACTAAGGCTTTGGTTTTACGCCAGCTAGAAACTCAATACGCTTTTTGACTGCTTGGCATGTGTCCTTTGGAACAACAGCATTTTCATTTGCACAAGTAGCCTTTACTTAAATAAGCCTAGTTCAGAGGAAGGCAGAAAGATACATGAACGCACAGAGCAATAAAGCCCAGCCATGCCAGGGGGGCTTACCAGTTAGTACAGTCCGTTTATTCAGGGAACCACATTTGCCCTCTCTGGAAAAGCCATTGTGATGTTTTCTCCAAAGTCTGATGAGCCAGTCCCAGAACAATCCTTGTGAGTCATCAGTTTCCATTTGCACAAACCTGGTGTTAAATGAAATGAGAGAGAGGCAGATAATCTGTTTACGTTCACAGGATTGATGCTAGAGTGAAATGCAGTGCTGCAGAGGGGGTGTACAGGGGGGGACAAACTGCACTAACCTGGACAGCTGAGAATGGAGGAGGACTCACCAAACAAGCCAGGTGGCTGCAATGTTTGGTCTCGTCCCAAATCTGTGTCCCATTTATTTCTTGAATATACACTGAGAAACAAGGAAGGAGTTTTGTTTGTTTTTTTTTCTGGGGTCTTCTCAAATCTACTAAATTTTCCATCCTGTGAACATTTAAGAGAACAGCTTGTCATATAAACCAAAGAGGAGTCTATAATAGCAGTACTAATGTTAACAGTCACGCTGCCCTGGGGAAAATGAGCACCTTTGTTTTTTCAACAGTACGTGGCCAAATCGTTCAAAAATTCATGCACAACAAGAAATCTGGCATGAAAAATGTAAATACGTGTAGAGCACCACTCAGCACTGTAAGCTGGCTGCTCCATCCTGGTTCAGCCATGTCACCCAGCTCACAGCAGCAGCGTGGCACTTCATGTGCAGAGAACCTCGGCATCACCTTAGCCTCACCACTCTTGCCCCCTACAGAGACCATTTCACTGAGAGGGACCAGAACAGAGGCACTCCTTTTGCCTCAGAAATCTTCAAGCTGCTGAAATTGTACCCCACTACCAGCCATAATGCACAGAGACCCTGAGTTTGATCTACATTTCGGTGGGGTGAGACCTACCCCGTAGTGAAGAGAAAGCAAAATTGGCCCAGCGTAACTTTGATCCCTGGGTTTTGCAGCATGTATCCTGGATATCAAATCCAGGAGCCACATGACCTTGGAAAAGTCAGGATAGTGAATGTCTAAGTCCCGACTTCCGTGGCATGTGAGGAGCTGAGGTTTGTCTCTAACCTCTGTAGGGATCTGGTTGGCCATTACCCCAGCCCTGGAGAAGTCTAAGTGGTGTTCAGGCCCTCTTCTGATGACTTTTAAATCTCTCAACATAAAATAAAGCAAGCAAACACTCACATTTGAACTAAACTAAAAACAAATTACATGTTGTAATGGGTCACTCTAGTCAGATATTGACTTCTATGAATGGATCCATTTCCCAGGGACCTGAGCTGAAGAGTAAATCATAGCCAACTAAGTCAAATGGAATCAAATGCAGAAAGATAGTGTTATTGCTGGTTCAAAGTCAAACTGACCTGTAACTTTTGACTACTCAAAAAAAAACCATACAGGCCTTTCTTCATACTGCTGCCCTTCTTTCCAACAACTTTTGTTGAATTTTCAAACACAGAAATTTCAAATATAGAAAAGGCATAATCTTAGTCACTGCAGTACGTGTTTCTGAAGTGTATGTTTTTTTCTTGATTTATGTCCATGCTTGCAATGATTTGTGGGTTTAAAAAATAGTCCTACCTCATAATTTGAGTTTGATGTGCACTCTATCAGGTCCCCACAGAAGAAATAAAAGCTAGATAATCTAATTTACTTTAAGCTGTTATGAACAAGTCCAGTAACTTGCTTGTGTTCCCTGATACTTGACCAAAGTTCATTTTCTGCTCGGGCAACACTTTATGTCAACCGCTTGCTTCACTCACTTGATAAGCTTGGCAAACGATATGATATGATCAAAGCAAGGTAAATTGGGCAATGGTGCTTGTTGGTCGGTCCACATTCTATCTGATAAACATGTGTTTGTACTTGTGCAAAGTTCATTTTCTGCAAACCTGAGCTTTGTGGCTTAATGGTACTTCATTCTCCCACCTCACAGGCACAGGACTTTCTTCTGTCCTGCCTTTTGTATGTGTAAATAAAGAATGCCTATGTGGTGTAAACAAAACCAGGAATCAGGTCAAGAGCATATTCATTTGGACCAAATGGTGACCCCTGTTTTAGCTTCAGAGTAAGAAACAGAGTAGCAGGTCTGCAGGGAGCACACCAGCAGTCCAGCTTACTCTAGAGCCTGGTTTTGGGAAGGATTAGCTGCATGTGTGCCCATCATAAAGCATAAATATGTCTATGGTTTACTAAAGATCAGATGTTGGAATAACGCCCTGCGATGATGATGATGATGATGATGATGATGATAATAATAATAATAATAATAATAATAATAATAATAATAATAATGATACCACATTAATAATAATGATACCACATAATGATAGTATCGCCACATAAATAACAGACGCTGGAAAAAATCAATATAAAACTGGTTCCCTGTGAAAAAGGAACTGACACTGACAGAATGTGTAATACATATTTGCATACACACGTTCAACCTTTGCTGGCTCTGCCTGGCTGGTCTGTTTTAGCACATTGAGTGTATGGTTTTTTATTGTCAAAGTCAATAGCTCTGTGGTGCATGGGTTACTGCAAGACCCTTCCTATGAGTCTCCTAAATTGCTTATTTTTTTGCCAGAGAAGACCATGAGGCTTCCAACACGGCCCAAGCCATACTCAGCAACTTCTACGCTGTTTCAGAAAAAGTCCTTTTCTGGATGGAAATGTAGGAAGACACATACTTAAAACTAAACACTGAATGGGCACTTAGGATTTTTCTCCTGTGGAAAGTCTTCATGTTTTCCCTATTAGCTAAGGATGTTTCTTTTGCTGGAAAATTAGCTTTTAATTGCTTCCTTTTCCTATACAAAATAAATACATCTAGCGATGAGTAAATATGTAGTGACCCTAGGCAGGCCTCTGAAATGTTCATTGCAGAGCTGCAAGCCTCTTCAGAACATGTACAGGCTAGACTGCAGGGCAGTACCTACCAACTTGCTCTCACAAGGACCATCCATGGGGCTCTCAGAGGCAAGCTCTGCGCTGCCAGACCTCTACCAGCCGCACAGTCAAAATGCCTGGCCACAGCAAACAGGCAGCAAGCTTTTACAGATTTAGCACCATGAAATTTCAGAACTGATGACTTCTTTCCACCTCTGTGACTTTTTTCCCCCAGTGGACAGTAATTTCCCAGTATTTACACTGGAAAGGGTATTAAAAGTACATAGGAAACAGGACCTGCACATCTTTTTGAAGTTGTAAGTTGGTCACCCTTCATCATCAAAGGGACATTCCACCACAGTCTGGAGGTGCACAGGCAGCTCTAACAGGTGAGATTGTGTCTGTAGCACTGTAGGCTTGGCTGTGTATCATTTCAAAGGTACATCATGAAAATGCCTTTCTAAAGAGATGTCAACATTCAGCCCTTTAAAATTTTGCAAGACTGAAGTCTCAATGTAGTTATACTCAATTGAAAATTAATTGGCAATTATTTTCAGATTCATTTTAAAGTGTCTTTCCATTAGGAATGGGACAGAACAGTATGTTGCTTTGTATTTATTTCTAATGAGAAAAAGTAATACGCAAAATCAAGAAATAAATTATCATTATGATATACCTTTGCATTTGCCAATATTGTTCATTTCAAATTGCTTTACAAATCCGATATTTTTCCCAGGCTTAGTCTTTGTATGAGCATGTCTAAAGCTTACGCACGTATTTCCAACACGGTGCCATGAATTTATTTGCACAGGAGATGCACAATCACGGGTATCTTTACTCAGCACTGAAATCACAACTGTATAAAGGGAAGCTTCCTATGAAAAGGAATGGAGGAGGAGGAGGAGGAGGAGGAGGAGGAGAAGAAGGAGGAAGAGGAGGAGGAGTAATCAAAGTAATGTTTCTCAAACACTTTCCAGCTACTACTTGTGCTTAAGGATCTGTTGCAGTAAAGCCATGAAATGACCATCACTGAGTCCAGAGGGTGTGGGAGCAAGCCTTCCTGATACGTTCTCCTGAGCCACGACATTTCAGAAAGCACTTGAATAGCCTTGGCTCTTTTTTGTCTCATTGACACCGCATCTGCCTGTCTAATTGCCAGCTCTCTTTGTGGCTGCACTCTATCCATTCCACAGCCAATATTACACTAGCATGAGAAAAATTAGTTAGTGAAACACCTCAGGCTTCAGCAGCTGAGTCTTTAAATAGGATTTCTGGCAGATCTATGCTTGCCTGAGACACATCCTGCTGTAGGTAGCAGAGCCCTTAATTGTCTGGTTGCTAGCTGGGTGCTACCCGACCAATGATGTAGAAGTTGACAGAAGAACATCAGCCAAAGAATGTGTTGATTAAATCAGAGTTAGCCCACTGCGTGCAGGAAATTCTGGGAGACCGGAGAAGTGGAATATATAGCCAAAAGTTAAAATTCTGATATTGGTTGGTCAAGTTGGAGGAAGTCACTCGGCACATTTGCAGCTTCCTTAGGCCATAAGAAAAATTGACCTGAATGATTGTATGTCTGCCATGAACTGCACCCAATCCAAGGAAACAGAAATAATCCATATTAAACTAATGCTTTCTTTTATTTGCCATAAGTAACCTATGTTTTACTTAGGAAAGCTAGTTATGGCCTCCAACTTTTTGCCCTGCTGGCCTTCAGGTGCTGAGCTTAAGAGACAGCCTGGGCTGTTCCCTGCAGCAGTGGACAGACCGTCTGTGTAGAAGATCCCCTTGATACAGAAATTCATTTTTTCTTGCCACTTCTTTTCAGGAATTGAATCGTTTCTTGATTTAACATCTTTTCTTGGGTTTGTTTTCTGAGAAACAAGGCAGGAAACCTGCTCCCTCTTTTCCTTTTCTTCCAGATGTTCAAAAAAGCTTAGTAGTTTTCACAAATTCAGGCTTTCATGACTCCTTTGGAAATGCTGAAAGTAGCGTAGAAACAAAAGAAACAAGAATTCTCGTTGCTTCCGTTACAACTGTTAGAAATGCATCAGACCTTTTGTTACTGCGGTGGTGCAGAAGTCATTTGTTGGCTGGTTAGCCAAGCCCTCACAGAAAGTAAGAGCTTCTTTGCTGTTTGGAAGGGAGTCAAAATGACAATTTTTTTTTTCCCAAATCTTTTCCCACAGAAGCACTGGTGAAAGAAACATCCTTCAAAGTGCAAAGGGCTTGTTCTCTTTTCAAAATTTCAGACTTCCATTTTCCCTTGGGAAAATTGCCATTTTTGCAGATTAACTAACCCTTTGGTAAAGGACCCACATACTTTATCTACAAACTCAATCCAACCCTCGTTTAAGTTAAGGTGTTTACTACTAACACTAGGAGACCTGTGGGATCGAGATGCCTGGGCTGGAGTGGAGTGAGAACAGCCTGAATGCTTCCCGGGGTTTCCCAGGGACAGCCCATGGACAGGCCCTCGTGCCCTTTTCAGTCCTAATTTTCAGGTTATTTCATGTTTGTTCTGAAGGCTGAAAATGGTCTTTCACTTGACCAATACCTGTGCCTTGCCTCTCTCAGGAAATTTTACCATCCAAATGTCTGCTGGTCCAGAAGCCCAAGCAAAAACAAGTATACTTTTCCTGGCAAGACTTGCAGCATAGATCAGATCTAACACATAAGGCCTCCAGCTTTACTAGTGCCTCTGCTCATTGCTGCACTGCGGACAAAAGCAAGAGGAAGAGCACAGGGCTAGAACTGCTGGCATTCATCCTTCCCCTTGTGTGCACAGCTGAAGAGATCTGACAATATCTCATCAGCAAAAATCCTCTGAACAATCAAGGATAAGTTGAACAGGGTCTAATTTAAAGAATTCCTACCTTAACTATAGATTTGACTATTTTTATTATTTTGTGCCCACAAAATGAAGAATTGGAAGTATATGAGGGCACTGACAAGTTTACTTATTTGGAGAACATTATCTCCTGGTAGAACAAGCTTTAAAATGCTCCAGATGGTACAATAAAAGCTAAATCTTTTTCTGTTAAAGACATCAATAAGCTAAATTACAAAGATGTCACTCATAGCAGAAGTTACATGATGCAGAGGACAACAACTGAGTCCTTTCCTGCAAACATTTGTTAGATGCATTGGCCTGCAAGGGCATACCTGGCAAACACGTGTACTTGGCGTGTCTGCAGTCCATTCGTCAGATTTGGCAGCCACTTTGAGCCTTGCAGGGGGTGATCCGTGTGTCACCAGGTGGTCACCATCCCAAGCACAGATTCCCACCACGGCCCCAACACTGCATCCCTTCAGCAGCCTCTGGGGGCAACTTTGTTTGTCCTGATGTGAGCTCCCAGGTGAGGGCGGGCATGCTGCTGCATGGTGGTCATTTCCCCATGAGCTTTGGCTGTGTTTTACCAGCAGCCTTTCCCTTTCTTATTTCCCTCTCAGATAGCCCCTCAGAAGCTCATTCATTACCACTAAAGGATTTGTCACATGCAAGAGCAGAGGACAAGTCTTGTCTTCTCCTATGAACAGCCTCACCTGACCCTAATATCATCATCCTGCGGGACAATAACTCCTGCTGTTGACTCATTTAATGCATTTACTGTTTTAGTGCATATGTAAATTTATCTTAGTATACTTTTATACTGCAACAGTAAAAGCAAATAAAAACTAGAAAACAGAGATCCGTGTATTTATTTAGATAATTTCAGCTGCTGCTCCAAGTCTTGTGATATTTAGTATATTTTAGAGCAGGCATTATAGTGCCACATAGATTTCGTTAGATACCGTGGAAGAACAATTAACTGTGCTAATATTCTTCTTTAAGAAAAGTTTCTGGAAGACATTTACTATATTGGCAAAAGCCAAGAAAATTATAATGCCCTCAAGGCTAATGAAATAGATGCCTCAGCAGAATTTAATGTTCCTCTTCCTGATTCACATTGTACTAGTCCAGGTATTATATTCTCTTATATAGACAGAGCTTTTAAATGTATTTAGAAATCTAACTTTTACTGATCTCATCAAGAGTTAGAGGCCTATACATTTCTGGATTGAGCATAAAACTTTCATAAGGTGAAAATGCAATCTATTGGTCCAATTCAACATTAGACTATTTGATTAATTTCTGTATCAATATTAGATTACTTCTTACTTTTACTTTCCAAAAGAGAGGTAAGATTTTTTTTCAGGTTTAATTTTTTTTATGTTAAACTTTATGTTGGATTGTATTTTATTCAAAAAACAAACACTGTTATGTTCTGGGTTGCTAATAATTTAGGCAATTATGAAGATAACAGCAGTTAAGCCCCCTAATTCCATATGCACCAAAAGTGTTTACTGTCTGGTTTATGGCTATGTCATTAATATTTTTGGAGTGCACAGTGTTCTGGAGCAGTTCTGCAAGCAATGCATAAAATCTGTAATACTGATCCATCTCTGGCTTTTAGACAACTGGCTTTTGCTCAGTCATTTCACATGAAAATGTAACATTAACCACTTTAAACCAGCTTTTCAATTATATCCACTATGAGTACTGGTGTAAATGCAGGGAAATTTATCGGTACTGTTATTACTAGTCTTTATAATCAGGGGAACATCTACTTTAGTTTAAATGGGTAGCATTTGCCTTGGGACAAAAGAGCCTAAGTTGGTTATACCTTCTATGGTGCAGGTTTAGGTAGAAGAGACATCTATGATTTAGCCCCAGATTAGCATAGACTTTCAAAAGACTTGTGCATGACAATATGCCCAAAAACACTTAAAAAACTGTATTTCTGTACTTGATAAGGATATTAATTGTGCAAGAAAAAGAAACATGCTCTTAGCATGGCATGGCATATTTGAGACTTGGTGGGCATTGTCTCTATTTTGCAAGTAAACAGTGACTACTTCTTTTTCAAGTAAAGCCCAAAATTTTATTTCCCAATCGCTCTTAATCACCAAAATAAAAAGGTATTTGAATTTAACTATGTCTTACTTCCAGTAGCAGGCCAGTTCTATAAAATAACATAACACACCGAAATGTATATTAAAATAATGCACACATAGGTTTGTAAAGACAGATGTTACTTTCATTATACAGGTGTATGCACAGATATTGAGGGGAAGGACACATTCTAAAAATCTGGATAAATACTGAGAGTTTGGTGTAAACACCTAACAAAAAAAGGGCAGTTTAAGAGTCTGTCCATTCTTTGAGTGCTTTGTGCCTACTTTTACCATCCGGTACAGGAAATACATCTGAATATTGACGGCATCCATCTCTGGGTGTTCAGCTGTCACGCCACTGCGCCAGCTGTGTGCAGCGGTGCCCCGAGCCAGGACAGCATGGGGAAATGGCATAGACAGTGTTCGTGCCTCTTGGTCAATGCTCAGCCGATGGCACACAGGTGTGCAGATGGTCAGAGTGAAAATGTCCTCAGGACCGCAGCATGAGACAAAATGGCATTTACCGACAGAAAGCAGATAGGTTTGATGCTTTTTGGTGAGCTCTGACAGCAGCTGCCATCTCAGGTACTCTCCTCAGACAGCTCTGCACACACAAGAAGGAATGCTTAGACCACTCTGTGCTGCAAGTGTCATCTAAGGCAGCTATGACATAGGTCTGGGGTTTGGCCATTCAGTACAATTTTGTATCACATTTACTTGGAGACACTGTCTTTTATGCAACATCTTTTTGGTCACCTAGAGGCTAACTCAGAAAAAGTGGCCTGGTTCACTAACAAGCACGCTAAAGCACAGAAACCTTCAAAATTTTGGTGTTATGAATAAAAAGCATTTGGAAGAACTTGATGGTTGTGTTGTGGATTAATATTAATTCCTGTGCATTAAGTCTCAGGAGCTGCACTGGGGTTACACAAGCATCTGTAGATTCCTTGCTGCTATTCTCTCCTCTAATTGCTGATTGTGACCCCAGCAGTTCTCTTTCTTTTTCTCCCCTTGCTCCTCTGGGATCTTTACAGAGAGGATTTTAATCTTTCTGGTACACCAGATGTAGCAATATAAGGGAAGGACCTTGATATTGTACAATAAAGAAAGATAAGACAGAGCTGTTAGATAAAGAATAACAGCTAAGCTTATTTTCAAGAGTGCTTAAAACCAGAACATATGTATGTATCAGTAGGTTCCCACAAGAATGTGTCTTGAGGCTAGCAATCAGTGCTGGGATGGGGACTGTGTAACATATTCCTCAGTACCTTGGAACCTGAGCCCACAAATACTTGTTTTATGGGGGACCTACTCAGCCATGTCAAGTTATCTATGCATGCACCTGGTTATGGGATTTGGCACTTGGACTAGGATTTCATTCTGATGGAGATTGCATGTGACATGACACTGCAGACAGGCACAGGCTCAGTCTGAATGGGTGTCTCCATGGCCATCAAGAAGCTCCTCTTTCCTGCAGGTGGTCCAGCAGCAGTGGTAGGGCACTGTCAGCATCTGCTGCTTCATCCACCCAAGTAAAATATCATCTGATAAAAGCAAAGCTACATAAAAGCTGTATGAAATTAAACGGTTAAAATACCTTTTGGTCACTTTGCATTTGAATACTTCCAAGACTAAGTTGTGACATGACACCGAGAGCCAGATTTGAAAGGTCCAGCATTTTCTTTTGACTTCATGGCTGTGCATACACTGCTGTGCCTGCCCCTTTGCCCTTGCAGGAACCTGTATTAGTGCAAACATGATAGGAGCAACTGTGATGTGAAAAATAACCTGGCAGTCAGAGGCTCACATCGCATTAATTGCACCCAAAAAGAGACTGAGGGCAGGATGGAAAGGAGAACCGCAGATGCTGGTCTGTAGGTAAAGCATGCTCCCTATGGGAGTAACTCATGAAGCTAGATCCCCATCAAACTCAGCTGTTTCCAGGACCGTGGCCTTCTATACTTCCAAACAAGCTTCTCCACCAGCCTGAGCCCATACCTGGGGAATGGAAGAGACCTGACTGTTGAGAGATATTAGTTGTTTAGCTCAAATAAGTAAGTTTTAATTAGAATAAATTATTTAGGGTTATAATATGGCATGATTTATGCTGTGTGCCTACATTAACTTTGCATGAGTAGCTAGATTTGCTGAAGCCTTTATGCTGCAACAGAGTCAATTTTCTTAGCCTAGCAGCTGGTACAGTGCTGTGTTTGAAGAAAAATGATGATAACACACTGAGGTTTTGGTCGTGTTTTCCCTAAGTCTGAGACTTTTCCACTCCCCACGTTCTGCCAGGGAGCGCAGGTGCTTAATAAGCTTAAACCAGAAGACAAGGAGGCAACAATTGACAGCAGAGACTGCAAATCAACAAGGTGAGAGCAGTCAACGGCCAGCCTGCCTGGACACAGGAAAAAGAACCCAAGAAGGTGTTAGAAGACCCCAGACCAAAAATCACCATTGGATTAAAAGACATGTGAAGAGAGCGTGAGGGGCAGGTGTATAGATCGCACAGGTGTCATTGCCCAGGGGTTTCTTCATTCGAGGTCCCTCTCTGGAGGCACCCAGCCCGGGCTGACTCTGCTGCTGTACCTTTCAATTAAATTACTTGTTTTTATAAAATCTGATGCTGTGGAAAACCTAGGGTCAAGCCTGAAGAAGGAGGGAGCATGCCCGAGAGTAAGTGTGTGTGTATGTGTGTGTGTCACACACAGGGGTAGCTCGCTGCAAGAGGCCCCTGGTCCAAGCAGTGAAAGACTTGGGTGGTGGGTGTGTGACTCCTGAATGGGGTGTGAACGGTCAGGCAGCAGCTTCTCCTGTAACAGGATGTCAGCTCTTTGCCACCTGGGATATGGGTGCATTGGGAAAACCCTTCTGGGTCATTTTAGCCGGCTACGGGAGAAGACACAAAGTGACCTTAATGCATGGCAAGACCTAATGCCACAGGCACAAAAGTAGTGTTAGAAGGATTGTTTTTGTTTTCAAGAGGTACAGAAATGCTAGTAAGTAGACGCTGATGTGTTCAGATGCCTCCAACACAAAGATCATGTTAAAGCCACTCGTCTCTCTGCATTAGAGTTCTCCAAGTGAGGGAACTTTTCAAATGGCCTTACATCAGCATTGTTAGAGACCCAGTGTACCTAATCACAAGCTCATTTGCCACATGAGTTATCCCTGGGTCCTAGCAAATGATGCACTCATTTGAGTGCTCAGCATATCGCTGTGATAGAAAAACACCAGCAAACAAACAAAACCCCCAAAAGGTTTGCAGAGGTCTAGTCAAAAAAAAAAAAAAAAGGACAATTCCTCTTATGTATAGCAGGGATCAGACAACTCATAGTACCCTGTCATAAACATTAATTATCCTCAGCACTGCAGGACACAATTGGGATACAAAAGGTTCTCAATAGGGTGGCATGCCCTGGTAGCGTAATCTGACTTGCAATAATGGTCAGGATCCACGTTTGCACTCCCTAAAAGAACACACAATTAATGGCAATAGATCTTGACAGATGTCAGAAGGGGAAGGACGGAAGACAGAGAACACATCAGTCCTACTGGAGTTCTCCAATAAAACAAAAAAATGACACTGGGGGAAAAGGAAGATGAACTTAGCTTGGAAATGGAGAAAATTGCCTGAGAAGTTCTGTCAGAGCATATAACAGTTTGCTCAATGGTGTGGTTGTGCAGTGAAATCGTTTCCAAGGAGAATGCTGAGCTTGAGGGATGTTTTCCAGATTATCGTGTACCAATCTAAAATATGCTACCAAATGGACTATTATATGCTCACAGGTTTAATGCCTCTCTCAACATAGATTCAGCAAAGCATCTGTAAAGGGTGCCAATCTGTATTTTGTTTTGCTTGGTTAGTAACTACCATTTGTTTATTTATAGGGCACTGACAGTGTGTGTTCGTCACTTTACGGACATGTGCTTTTTGACAAGAGAAAAGACCTGGCATCCTACAGGTCATTGTGTGTTCCCTGTCCTGTGGGTACTGAAGTGACCACACAGCCAGAAGACAAGGAGGAGAGTCGTAGGGGCAAAAGTGGCTTTGAGCAATCTTTTGTGCTGCCTCAGCTCTGGGGGTTACCCATCTGAGCGGAGTCTGGGAGTGTCCTGTGAATATTTATGTGGGAAGTGGATGCTGCTTGTGACTAGTACCCACTGGAAACACAGGAAAAAGTGGAAACCTGTGGATGTTATTATCAGCCGTGCTGCAGAACAGCGTACACCATCACACACCTGCTTGGCAGCAGGCTTTGTGAGTATACCACTCTTACCAGCATTTAAACTGCTTGTAATCTCACCTTGACCTTTAGATTTTGGTCCATGCTCACACACAGTTAAAACCATCTAATTATCCCGGGCTGTCTGCTGATGAATTATCCTTGCAAATTCCCCTACAAACAGTCCCATCTGTTTGTATTATTCTGGAACTATGCAATACACCGCGCTACATAATTTTGCCCAACCTGCCAGAGAGCTCTGTAACATATAGCTAGGCCTCTCACCTTTCTCATGCCTCTCATTTTCCAAAAGTATGTATGGCAAGCTATTTCCTCTCACAGGAGCAATCAGCAGCATTACCCTTACTTACACACTTTGCTAGGTAAAAAAGATTGTTTTTTGGCTTCCTGCGTTTTCCTTATCAATTGCCTGGAGCACGGCTCAGTCTGGTACAAGTGCTTGTTTGTGAGGGGAAATCAAAATACCTCACTTTCTCTGCTGTGCCCCACAACGTTGGGTTTTTCAGCCAAACATATTTCTGTGGATTATCTAAGGGCTGCTGTGACCTGCAGGCTTGCGGTCCATGTTACCTACCAAGGACAGGATACTATACACACACTCCATGTATGCTTGCATGGCTTTTTTTTCTAAATCATGTATTTTACATGCGTAGCTAACAGCAGGACAAGTACAAATGCAGAGATGACTGTTTATTTGCTCCTGTGTGCTGCAAAGAGAATGCTTAACCGAATGCTGACGATGTATTCTCAACATTGTCATTCCTATGCTGCGTGGGTGGCAATGCTGCAGTGCTATCCATACAAGCTCCCCAAGCACCACGCACCAGAGTGCCTGTTCCAGCGTAGGGACGGGTGGCACCTTTGTGACCTGCCTCAGGGCCCCCAAGCGGCTGTGCTGGAGGCAGGAGTGAATCCCTGTCACCGTTCTGGGCCCACTGCATCGCTGTGCCTCCACCATGAGCTATTCCACTCCAGCTGTCTCCACCGCCTTGTATATTTGATATCACATTTTGCATGTAAAAAAAATTCTGCACCTACATGCAAGTGACTGTGTTTCATCTTGATGGCCCATTCATTTCCACTGAAATTAACAGCTTGTTATTTTTCTGTTCTGCCAACAGGTGGGGACTAATCAAAAGTGCTCTGCTTTCATTTTCTACTTTGAAAAGGGCAAAAATGTGGTATCCTAAGAAAAGCAAAAAACCCAAATAGGAAGGAATAAAAAATGCAAGAACATAATCTAATTACTGATCCCAGTTTCACCCTGGAATACTTAACTAATTATAACATTTTCAACCCCTGTTAGCCCAACACGTGCCTGACGCTGAAGGTGTCCAACAGAAGAGTACTACTAATATTCCTTGGATTCATTTTCACTTTTATCTCATTTCAAACCTTTTCTAATTTCTATCTACTGCAGACAGAAATCAATAATGGCCATGTTGATCCTTATAAGGTAGTTATGCAGTAGTAGCAATCCAAGAAAAAAACAAATCCTTGTCACTTTATACTCCTTGTTGGCCAATTATATATGGAATCAATATCTTCAAACACATCTGCAAATCATCTACACAGAGTATTTTTCAGGTTCCCATCACTCCCAGCCTCAGCTTCCTGGAGCTATGCTGGGAACCACAAGACTGGTATCATGGAGAGCCAAAAAGTATTGCTACAGGCACAGTTTTGTAGGAATGGTATGCAGGCTACCAGATCAGTCCCCGCATACGTAACGGGTAGTCTCTCCCTGCCCTGTTGTTTCATCTGTTTCTGCTTCTAAAGTTCTTCCACTGGTCCTCTTCTAGTTCTAAGTACTGTTTTAAAATCCAGGAAAATGAAAAATGAAGACAATAGTTTAAATTAAGGGCTTTACAGCCTTGTGAGCTTTCTGTTTTCTCTCACACTGCTTGTGAATGCTACTTCTGTAGTATTTGTGGTTGAGACCTGACCACAAGAAGTCCTAAAACCTGAAGGCAGTGTTACAAGCCTGAAAAACCTGTCCAAAACCCTAGCAAAAAGCATCAAGTTAGACACAAATGATGTTTTGTGTCAACTTGTTCACACAGCAACATTTTTACTAACTTCACTGGGGCAAATGTTTGGTCAGGACAGAAACCAGGAGTACTTATCCCAGTGACACACAACTTTGAGACTGTATACTCCACATAAGAGACCATGAAATTCCAGGGAACAGGAGAATGCATTGAGGGTCTTCCTCATATCCTTCCCGCTAAAAGATCCTATCTTGCACCCACAAAATTTTACTGCATCTTTTGCCTGAACACTTATTTGACTTAGCATTGGCAGAGACAGGTATAGTCTTGCACAGATACTGTTGTGTTTTACAGCAAACTGTTCTGAGGCCAGGTATGAAATTAAAGACAATGTTTAATATGGTCTGGAAGGTGTTTCCCTTTGATAAATGGGTGTTGGTCAAAGAATACTCAGTGAATGTGAATAAAACCTGCTAGCCAACTGCTAGTTTTCATTGCAAGGGTCGATCTGTGAAATTTACAATGTTTAACTCAGTGCTACCGAAACCTGGAACACTCTGTGAAACAGGGGTAGCTTTATGGTGGCCATGAAAATAGTAATTGTAATCACCATTTCAAGTTTGGTTTTGAATCTGAATTTGGAACATGATGGTTTTTTCGGCAAATGTACTTTTTGTTTATATTTTCTCTTTTTAAGCTACAAAGACTTGCTTCGATGTTAACTGACAGTGAGCATGTTGCATGTTGCAGCCATATATCCAGAATAATGGAGGTGTAAATTGTGACTGTGACCGACATACATGTGTTGCTGCACTGGTTTGTGCAGTTACAGTCTCAAGTCGCACACATGCTCATTTAGCTGCTTAAGCATAAGGACTTACAGTAACTACAAATAGAAAAAGGAGAAGCGCAACATTCAAAAAGCTAGCTTTTTTATTCTGATTAAAGATTTAATTTTGATTACTAGTTTAATCGCTTAACTCTCATAGCTACCATAGCAAGCTGTAGGGACTAGAACTGAGAAAAATAAAAGTCGTCACAAAAATTTAGAGCTTTAATGTGCCCATTATGAAGTCAGTGCGAAGACTCTTAAAACACTTCCAGCTGTAGCAATTCCAGGACATACACTTGTGACAGACCAAGTGATTCTCTTTATCTGTGTATGGCAGTTTTGCTTTTGTCCACAAATATCCTTGCACTGCTTCTGATACAGGTCAGCTTTGCCAGCCAGCCATTTCCTCATGCACCTAGGGACCCCTCTCTTTTCTGCAGGGCACACTTCCCTAGAGAACCTTCATTATGTTGGTAATGCATTCTCATTTATCTGCCTCTGCCTTATTTCAGGTTTTTGGAGTGCTGCTGAGAGTGGCTTGAATTAGTAGACTCTTGGCTTTTAGGTGACAGGAGGAAGAAAAGTTCCTGACAGCCCAAAGCAGGCAGCCAGTTTTTGGCAGAAGGCACAGAAAAGGCCAATGAAAGGCAGAAAAAGCCAATGAAAGGGAATGCGTAAGAAAGTTCATCACACTTGGCTGTATTAATAACCTGTTACAGAAAAGTAGCAGATAAATTAAATAAAAGGAGCTGACAAATTAAAAACATGATGAAAAAGAAGTGGCAGAGACAGCTGCTGAGTGTCTTGAAGCCCCATTGTGATGGATGCTGTCAGTAGTGTGACCTATGCAGTGTGCCAGTTTCAAACACAAGCAGCTGCTAAGGTTGTTGATTGAATATACAAATGTGTACCAGGGAAAGCATCCAACTTTTTGCTGTGTTGAGCATTGGCCCAGCCTAAAACTTTCTGTAATTTTGCCAGAGCACATTTCTGTCCTCTGCTTGCCAGATCTAAGATGAAAGGTATTTTGGAAGACTGGGACTTGAACTTAGGACTATCACCTTCATCACATTCAGAATGATTTTAAGAAAACCTTTGAGCCTTAAGTAACACATTAGGAAACATTTGTGTTTTATTGGCAAGCCTGCTATCTTTTTGTTTGTTTGTTTCAAGTACAATTGCGGGAAACATTTTCTTTTTCCTTTTATAACAGGAAAGGGAGATGAACTAGGAGAGAATTACAGAAGATCCAAGAATGGGAGATGATGTGAAAATACATGAGAAAATTCTAAAGAATGAAAAAACCGAAGGAAAGAATTGGAGGAAAAAAAGAATGATTACGATGAATTATTTAGTGATCAGATTCAGTTGTCATTTACACAATTATAAATCAGGAGAGAGTAAAGAACGCTAAAATGGCATGTTCCTGTTCATTTGGGACCCTTGGATTTGTCATGTGGATTTGTTCAGGTATTTTCATTTCCCTTTTGGTCTTCCACTTTACTTTTAGTGTGAAATCTAGACTCCAATCAGGGTTCAAATGCAAGTTTATTTTCTTGAAAGCTATAGGCTGTGTTTTACAGAAGAAAAAGGAAAGGAAATGGTAGTTTAGATGAGCAGATATTTCTGTGGACATTATGAATATTATTTCTGTGGACATTATGAATACAGTTGTGTTTTTTTATTCCTACCATCTACATTCTCCTACAAACATTTACTAAAACTAAGCTGCTGGCTCCAGGCCTCTTTCTACATCTTGTGCTTTTAGTTTCTTCGGAGATGTTCCACACAGAACAGAACGTGAAAGCCAAACTACCGTTCCATGCCATCAGGCTACAAGGTACAAGGGGACACTGACACTGAGTTGCGGCTGCAGAGCAACAAACCTTTGTGTGTCCAGGCTGTCAGGCCTGCTAGCACTCCAGGACAGGTCTCACAGGGAGAAGTGATGACCACTCTCTGTCCTCATCAAATGAAGGGGAGCTGATGGCACCAGTGTGGGGCCAGATCAGATCATTCTGTAAAGAGGGACAGAGACAGCTGAAGGGCTAAATGCAGTGTATGTTACCTACAAACAATGAAAGTAAAACCAAATTGCTGTTGGTTTCTAGAAAGCAAAAATACAAAAGCATGCCTTTAGTTGCTATCAGGTGCTTCTCAGATGACACCTGCTGGACAAAAACTAAAGAGATGAAAGCAGCCTGCCTTTCCAGTGTAGAACTGTATCATCCCTGCTCACATCTGCCCTACTGCACTTCCTGCTGGTGTACTTTTTTTTTTGCACCTGCTTCCATTTTTTTTTTTCATATTCTGGCTGATGCCCTGAGTCGGTTTAATTGTGACCTGTGAGTCTGAGGCTAGACTGCAGCAGAGAGATTATTTTCAGAAATAAAAATACTGGGATAGCCCATGTTGTTAGCAGCAACTGGGTGCTTTTATAGTCTAGGATACCTAGACAATTTTATGAATGCCTTCACAAGTGGATAGTTGTACCCGTAGAGATAAAGGTTTTGTTTCTTTCAATCATTACTCTTTCTCTTTTAAAGTACTTCCAGTTTGCTTTTCTAACACTGGCTGTCTTTCCGACTTGACACTTTACAATTGCCCTAATGCATTCTTGTTCATGACCCAGAGATAAGGCACCAATAAAAAAACACCACTCTGAGTTCACCTGGAGAGAAACATCTACTTAGGGAAGTCTTTCTTCTGGAGATCTGCATCGAGTGAGTGAAGGCTTACATCTCCTGGTAAGATAGATGGTTTCCTCAAGGATCTCATGGATACGAACACATTACTGTGCAGTCCTTTTTTTCTATTTGGCTTGAAGGATTTCAGGAAAACAGGAGATACTGCTGAACCAACACTGTAACAGATGAGACATCTTCCATAAAAAAAAGTGGCCGTGATGAATTCTTCGATTGCTGGCGTTGCATCTTTCAGGTTAACAGGGTTTTTTTCTGCTATTTGGGTTTTTTGTTCTATGTATACCCAGTTCCTTTAAATTTTAACAGCTTTATTTTTTTTCTTGGTGTATTTCCACGTGTGGGAGACCTCGGTTGGTCCAAGGGATCAGAATGCAAGTTTAACATTGACCTTGAGCAGATACCCGTGTACCCTTGAAGAGACTGGGAGAGTCCTGAGAAGAGCTGAAGCAAACAAGATAAAGGTGGCAAACACCCTGGCTTTGACCAGAGCATGAACAGCGCGTGATTGACAATTGTATTGGCTGGCTGGTGTGTGATGTGACAACAGATTGGGCAAAAGTAGAATGGTAGAGTACATACACAGATAAGCATCCATGTAAAAGGATATAAAAGAGCACTACTTGTAAAATAAAGTATGATTGCTGCAACTTGATGTTCAGTGTCATGTCCATCCCTACAACGACATCCACAGTCTATTTTTGTGCAAAATCTTGAAAGCTTTTATGAAGCAAAAGACACACAGAAGTCAGGGTTTTGCTACCTTCAAACACCGAACTAAGCTGAGAGTGTGGGAGAGGTCAGGATGTAATTACCCTATGTAATTATCTAGCTGCTTTCTTTTGGATCTAGATTAGCTGCTTACAAAAAGTATACAGAGGGCACCCAAGAGTTGTGGGCACCCACGAGTTGTGGCATCGTATTTGGTCTGGCTGTGATGGAGTTAACATTCCCCACTGCAGTACTGTGCTTTGTGTTTGTAGCTAGAAGGGTGTGGATACCATCCCAGTGTCTGGAATACTTCTGATGAGTGCTCACACAGCATCAGGGCTGTCTCTCTAGTACTCTCCCCAAAGGCCAGTGGACTGGGGTGGGCAAGAGGTTGGGAGGGGACATAGCCGGGACAGCTGACCCAAACTGACCAAAGGGATATTCCATATCATATGATGTCATGCTCAGCAATAAAAGCTAAGAGAAAGGGGGGGGAGTAGCATTCATTCATTCTTAAGGTGTTTGTCTTCTAAAGCAACGGCTACACATACTGGGGCCCCACTTCTCAGGAAGTGGCTGGAGGTTGCCTGCTGATGGCAAGTAGAGAATAAATCTTTTTGCTTTCCTTTGCTTCTGAGCACAGTCTTTGCTTCTTTTTTTTTTTTTTTTTTTAATTTAATTGCCTTTATCTCAACCCATGAGTTTTTAGTCTTATTTTCTCCCCCTCTTCTGCTGAGGAGGAGGGATAGAGCAGCTTGGTTGGCCCCAGGTAGCCAGCCAAGGCCAACCCACCACTGGCATATCCTGGCTTAGATAAGTCCTGCTCCACAGAGGGAATAAAATAATGTCTTGGCCCAGCTGAAAGCCATTGTTCATCTTTATACCAGTACCACAGCTTGATGCCTGACGCCCCTGGTGCTTAGAGACAGAACTAGCCAAGCCTAGCTCTGCTCCGATATCTGAAACACCTCTGCACATTGTTTCCAGGGCATCTTTGTAAAGTCCTCAAGATTCTGAGTAACTCATGAGTAAAGCATGTGGCAAACAATAATATAGATTGACCATCCAGAAACTGGTGAACTACTGAACAGTATCTGAAAATTACACTATGACTGGAGCCACCTTGTTAAAGTGCTTGCTCAAAACAGGTGCTTGCTGTGGAGCAATCTCTGACCAGTTATCAGTTCGCTGATCCTAATAACAGAAACCTTGGAAGGGCTGACACTCACCAAAGAAAAGCAAATACCAATATCTTCCAGAACACACACTTTTTTTCTCTTACATCCAATAGTGAAGGACAGGGCAAAAAAGACTTTGAAACATTGCTGTGGAGAGAATACTTTTACAAGCCATTTCAGGTAGCAATCTGTGGAACAATCCTCCCTAATTTATGCTGATGGCTATTTTCAGGTTTTGAAATGTTCTCCTTTACTTGTTAATTCCTATTCAGCAAATACAAAGAAATCAAATGTAAGCACAGTCATAAAATATAAAGAGGAAAAATGTATCATGAAAGTGCTCCTAAAAACATCAATTAGGCAATAAAATGTCTTCAGCTTAGGCCATTTGGTTAGCATCTGTGAACACTTTTGTGTTCTGCAGCTGGGAAAACACCAGTTCATAAAATCTCTTCAGCGAGCAAAGCCACTGTATGAATAGATTACTTCTGTTCTGCAGAAATGTTAATTGGCAACTCATTAAAAGTTTGATTGGTATATGTGAGTGAAAAACAAGATCTTCAGAGTACCAAAAAATGTATTGAATAATCTGAAACTCCTTATTTTCTGTCAGGGTAATGATGATATACTCTGGTCTTCCCGAAGGAAGCAATCAATAAAAAAAACCTTAAACCCTCGACATAAATGAAACTGGAGCCAGTAACAAGCATATGCCACGAGTTAAGAAAAGGGGGGGCCGGGGGGAGAGGGGGAAGAAGTGTTAAATCATATATGCAAGGCAGTTAATCAGTCATAGTTAAATTATAACCACGCATGGCTCTTCCCAATTAACACCAGGCACTGAAGGAAGAGCGGGACGCCGTGCTGCCCCACAGCAAGCACCTCTCGCTGCCACACATTTGATGGATCCCCATACCCAGGATCCCCCAAGGGCCCACAGGTCAGGGCAGCGCTGTCCATCGGGACTTCGCCACGTTGCTCTGAGGGGACACCAGCTTGTGACACCCAGACCACGGCCCCAGCTCTTCAAGACACCTCAGAGACTTAAAACAGCACCGGAGAATAGCCCGGGGCCTCCTGACGCCGCTGTCTTCTCCAAACGCTCACCGCCTCCAGCGCACGCCCGCAGGGCTTTGGCGGCTGCAGGCACTGCGGATAGCACCTTCCCCCGCCAAGACGGCAGCACGTCTCACACAGGCCCCGTTTGGCTCAGGCAACACGGGGCAGACCCTTTGCGGTTAAACCCCGCCTTCTTCCTGTCGAAATTCCAGGATTTCAGGAGGCTTAAACCGCCGACACGCCCGACGCGGCGCGGTGCGAGCCGCCCCTCAGAGCCGCTGCCGCCACCAACATGGCTGCCCTGGCAATGGCGGTCGCGGCGGCGGCTGCCGGGCAGCAACAGGTAAAGGCCGCGGCGTAGGGCCGCTGCTCACCCCCGCTCCCCCCGCCTCGACGGCCGGAGGAGCCCCCTCTCTGAGGGGAGCCCCCTCTCTGAGGGCCCGCCAGCAGGCGGCCGCTGAGGAGTTCCAGCTTTGTAGGAGGTGTAGGGATAAACGTTAAGAAGAAGCCTGTAGGAAGCAGTGCGGGCTTGCTGGGCTAGACGCAAAACGGTAGCTTGGTAACCTGACGAGGGGGTTTCGTCGTCTGCGTTCCTAGCAGTGGTTGCATTAAGGGTGTTCAGGATTGCTATGAATACGATTTGGGAGTTCACAAGGGGCGTTAAGCAGATTTCAGAAGTTAAGCTAGTGCTTTTCTTGGACAAGATGAAGTGGGAGTAATCTGCCTAGTGTAGATTACCTGCTTATGGTCAGGTAGGGAGTTATCTGACTTGTCAGAGACCGACTGCCATCAGGGAAAAAGCAGTTGCCTTGATTTAGTATTGCAGTGTGGGGAGCAGCCTCTTAAAGCAAGCTGATGTGGCCGTCTCTCCATTTTTCTGTTGAAGAATGCTTCTTTTTGTGTACAGGCATCAGCTTGCCGTGGCTCATCACTCCGGTTTTATACCTGTGTGACTTAAAATTGTTTGAATTGCACCAGTATAAAGCTGAAGCAATGCTGGTACTCTGCACTGTGGTGGTGTCTGCTTTAAAATAACCAACAAGCATTTAAAAAATAAGTATCGTTTTCTAATAGCATTTTATTATGTACAGAATGACAACTGTTCCAGTACTGCAGGTGCTGGTCAACAATTTCAAAACTGGAAGATGAAAGCTGAACAAGCTAAGAAAGCTGAATTCATAAGAACTGCAGAAAATCTAAAAACCCAGTAAGTTAAACACTTCATCATAAGTGTATTTTCATGCTGTTCTGGAGGTAACATAACTCAAGGTTCAAGGTAAGAACTTATGGTAATGAAACCTTTAGGCTGATTTCCTTTTCAGGAGCTCAGGCGGATTGTTGTGATTGTTACAATAGTTCAAGATAGGCTTGTGAGCTCCAAAATGCACTGTTGTTCTAATTACTATTTGGACTTTGGTCAGTCATCTTCTTTAGATGACTAGATGCACGAAAAAGAAAGTGCACATGGCATAGCTGAGTTTTCAGTTTTACCACTCAGCTGTGCTTAGCCTTCTAAAAACCTAAAGCTCTTAAGACACACCAACAAAAGGAGAATTGCAGCAGCATTACAACAGCTTCCTCAGAGAAGACTGAAAGCACTTTATCTAGAATATCTAGGCCACTGCTTTGGAAAAGGGGAGTTCAAGACAGCTCAGGCATAGAAGAGATTTAAATCTGTTTCCCCTCATCTTGATGTATCAACTAGGCTGGCAGCTGAAAGAACAGGGAAATTTCTTCTTGCATGGATGAGCTTTAAGGAGGAAGAGCTGACATAGCCACCCAGCTGAAGGAGAGGTTTGTTGTGAATCCTGAATCAACAGTGGCACTTAAATCTCACAGCAGTGTTTTACGCTGCCTGACTGAAACAGCTCCTCCTTGGTTGTTCTGAATCCTCGGTTATGGCTCAAAAATTGACTGCTGGGTAACGTAGATGTTCCTAAGCAGCTTCAAACAAGACATGCCATTTAACTATGGCACACTGTCCTGTAGTTGTTGTGCTCTGAAGACTCCTAGTACACTACATGGGGAGATTTGGTATTTGGGTCTGGTCTGTGAAGTCCAGTGGACACCAAAGCATTTGAACTGTGAACCATAAACTGCACCATATAGGGATTTGAACCACATAGCAGCAGTAGTCTGCTGAAGAACCAAGCTGCTACTGAGAGACAGGGTTTCTTGGGCTGTCAGTAGTGTTGCTTAGCATTGGGATCCTACCAGATGTCTCTGCACCTTAGTAAGAACGCAAAAGTTGTGTAGCTCTCTGTACTATACATAATGCATAGTCAGTAAGTAAGGTAGCAGCTTTAATATCTTAAGTTATTTAAATACTAATGAACTTGAATTTGAATCTTCAGTTACAGTAGTACTATTACTAGTGTTAAGGCTGAGGGAATGCATTTGTTTTGTTTGTCCTGGGGCTCCATCTATGTGTGCAACTGCATTAATACAGCCTGTCTCTGCGCACTTTCCAATTAAAATTCTCATCAGGCTCCCTGGTAGTGAGAATACAGATAAAATTTCAGGCCATTTCAGTGTGTGGACCACTGCCTGTCAGCAAGGTAATTTCCTTGTTGACTTCTTTCTCTTGTTCAAGTTTTTGGGTTACTTCGGTGTGTAGTCTTAGAACTGCAGAAAGATTTTCCCTGAAAACAGCTGTAGGAACAAACCAGTGATTAGTATAAAATCTAAGACAGTCCTGTTGACACAGCCTCAGCTGGATACTAACCTTGGAAAATCTTGGGGCTTTGCGAAGTATTTGTGTCTTACTTAATGTGGCAACATTTTTTTCCAGGCTTGCAAATACAGAAAAAGACAAAAATGGACATCTATACAATAGGAAGAGTGATTTCAGGGTAGAATACAACATGCTAGAGGAACTGGAACGTAGCATGACTGTCATCAGGAAAACTGAAAGTAAGTGGGGTTTTATTTGTGGGTTTTTGTTTGCTTTTTTTGTTACTCTGCTGTTGTTTGTTTAAACACAAAACTGTTTGTTTAAACACCAAATGCTACTGTTAGTTGTTTGTTCCCACAAAAACATGCAACCCTCTAGGTCTTGGGCTGCATGGAGTGCCAGAGGCTTTCAATGGTACGCGATGGCAGTAGTGAGAACAGCTGTGTGAGGTGTGACCAAGTAGATGATCTGCTTAGCGTGCTGGCAGAGCTACAGAAGGAAGTAGAAAGATGAAGGAGCACCAGGGAGTCCAAGAAAGAGATGGACTGGTGGAACCATACTTTGCCTTCCCTGAGGCAGAAATGGGAACAACCACCAGGAAAACCCGAGATCAAGGGGATCCTGTGTCCTCCCCACAACAGATTGAAGGCAGTAGCTTAAAGGAGAGGAGTGAATGGAGGCAAGTCCACGCTTGGGGTGGCAGGCAAACCCCCTCCTTGCCCATCCCATCTTCCCAAGTGCCTCTGTACAACAGGTACAAGGCTCTGGATGTGGAAGGCCAGTCAAAGGATGATGACGTGGATGACAGCCCATCTTCACCAGAGGTGCTGCCAAGGTCAGAAAGGCCTACCCCCTGTATCACAACCACCTTCACAAGGAAGAAAAGACGGGTTATAGTTGTAGGCGACTCCTCTCTGAGGGGAACAAAGGGTCCAGTATGCTGGCCAGACCCTCCTCTTAAGGAAGTCTGCTGCCTCCATAGAGCCCAGGTTAAGGACATCACTAAGAAGCTTCCTAGCCTGGTATGGCCCTCGGACTATTGCCAGTTGCTGCTCTTCCATGTGGGTGGTGATGCTGCCGCAATGTATAGTCCAAGGACACTTCAGGGCTTTGGGATGGCTGGTAAGGGAATCTGGAGCACAGGTTATTTTTTTTGTCTCTTCATCCAGTTGGGGGCAGCGACATTGGAAGAAACAGATGAGGCCAGTCTATTAATATGTGGCTCTGCGGCTTGCGTCACCCCCACAGTTTTGGCATTTTTGATAATGGGATGACCTACACAGTGCCAGGCTTGCTGGCATCATATGGGGTTCACCTTTCTGAAAGGGGGAAGAGGATCTTTTCTCATAAGCTAGCGGAGGTCGTTGGCAGAGCTTTAAACTAGGCTTGAGGAGGGAGGAGAGCAGTATCAGCTGTGGGACAACAGGCAACAGTTAGATGGATGGGGTGCAGCCTGTGGCTCTAACACATGCTGGCTACACTTGAAGTCTTACAGAGATGAGATAGGGACTCCTGAGGTAATAGGAGCCAAGGGGACTACACCAATGAAATACCCCAGAGGAATTAAGGGATGTTCCTCTAGGAAGGTGACGTGGCTGACAGCCCAGCTGAAAACTTCTACACCAATGCTCACAGCACAGGCAACAAACAGGAGGAGCTGGAAGCCACAGTGCTGCTAGAAAGCTACAACCTAGTTGTCATTACTGAAACCTGGTAGGACAAGTCCCATGACTGGAGCGCGGCTATCAATGGCTACAGGCTGTTCAGAAGGGACAGGCGAGGAAGGAGGTGTGGAGGTGTTACGCTCTACATCAAGAAATGGATAGAATGTGAAGAACTGTTTCTGAAGAATAGCCATGAGCAGGCTGAAAGCCTATGGGTAAGATTAAGAGACTGAGGCAACAAAGAAAACCTTGGTGGTGGTGTCTACTGCAGGCTGCCCAATCAAGGGGAGCCTATTGATAAAGCCTTCTTACTCCAGCTACAAGAGGGATTGCGCTCACAGGCTCTTGTCCTGCTGGGGGACTTCAGCCACCCCAACATCTGCTGGAAAAGTAGCATGGTGAGCTATCAGCAATCTAGGAGACTCATGGAGTACACTGATGATAACTTCTTAAACGAGGTAGTAAATAGGCTCTCCAGAGGAAATGCGATACTGGACCTGATGGTCACCAATGCATGTGAGCTCATTGGTGACGTCAAGATTGGAGGCAGCCTGGGCTGCAGTGATCATACGTTGGTGGAGTTCACAGCCCTGAGAAATATGAGTCAGGTGAAGAGTAAAGTCAAGACCCTGGATTTTAGGAAAGCAAACTTAGAGCTCTTCAAGGAGTTAGTCAGTAGGACCCCCTGGGAAACTGACCTTGGGGACAAGGGAGCAAAACAGAGCTGGCAGATCTTTACGGACAGTTTCTATAAAGCAAAAGAGCTCTCCATCCCCATGTGTGAGAAATCAGGAAAGGAAGGCAAAAGACCAGCATGGCTGGGTCAAGACCTGCTGGTCAAAATAAAGGGCAAGAAAGAGATGCATAGATAGTGGAAGCAGGGACAGGTATCCTGAGAAGAGTATAGGGACACTGCTCAGTTGTGTAGGGATGGGGTCAGGAAGGCCAAGGTGCAGCTGGAACTGAACTTGGCAAGGAATGCAAAGAATAGTAAGAAGGTCTTCTACAGGTATGTTAGCCAGAAGAGGAAGGTCAGAGAAAGCTTACCCCCGCAGTGAGCAAGACTGCCAAACTGGTAACAACAGATGAGGAGAAGGCTGAGGTCCTCAACAACTTTTTTGCCTCAGTCTTCATTGGCAACTTCTCTCCCCACACTTCTCCAGTGGATGGACTGCAAGTCCAAGTGGGGTGAAAAGTCCCTTCTACTGTCAGAGAAGATCAGGTTCGTGATTACCTGAGGAACCTGAATGTAAAGAAGTCTATGGGATCTGATGAGATGTGTCGCAGAATCTTGAGGGAGTTGGCTGATGTAGTTGCCAAGCCACTCTCCACAATATTTGAAAAGTCACAGCAGTTAGGTGAAGTCTCCAGTGACTGGAGAAAGGGAAACGTTGCACCCATTTTTGAAATAGGTAAAAAGGAGGACCCTGAGAACTGCCAACCTATCAGCCTCTCCTCTGTGCCTGGGAAGATCATGGAACAGATCCTCCTAGAAGGTATGGTAAGGCACATGGAGGACAGGGAGGTGATTCGAGACAGCCAACATAGCTTCACTAAGGGCAAGTCCTGCCTGACCAACCTCCTGGCCTTCTATGATGGAGTGACTAATCAGTGGTCAAGGGAAGAGCTATGGATGTTGTTTGTCTGGACTTCTGTAAGGCCTTTGACATGGTCCCCCACAACATCCTTCTCTCTAAATTGGAGATGGATTTGATGGATGGAGGGTTAGACTAGATGATTTCCAGAGGTCCCTTCCAACCCCTACCATTCTGTGATTCTCTGATTGTTCAGTGGATGAGGAATTGGTTGGATAGTCACATCCAGAAGGTAGTGGTCAATGGCTTAATGTCCAGATGGAGAACAGTGACAAGTGATGTCCCTCAGGTGTCTATCTTGGGACCAGTATTGTTCAGTATCTTCATCAATGACATAGTGGGATCAAGTGTACCCTCAGCAAGTTTGTGGATGACACCAAGCTGAGTGATGCAGTTGACAGTCTAGCTAAGGTGCAATAAATACATACTTACCGCAACATAAGTTTTTCACACACTGATTGCTGCCTTTAAATATACTTCTAAAGAGTTCTGTGTTTGCATTTTTCAAATTCTTGAATAATGAATTCATAGTCTAGATAGTGCTAATGAGATGGTACACAGTCTGTCCTACAACATCTGTTCCATTTATGGACTAATGAAATACTTCAGAAAAAAAAGCGACTCCCTGGTCACAGTACCTAGATTCATTCAAAAGTAATCAGATAAATCATGCTATGCCTTCTGATATAGAAGATCAAAACAAAATAAATTGAAGAAGGGAAAGGACACAAAGAAACAACTAAAAGTACACTTACCTTACAAATTTGTAGGTGTTTTAACGTGCATCTTTTAATTAAGGAAACATCATATCCTTTACATCTTGCAGTCCCTAAGAAATGCAAATATTTCCAAGAAATGGCTAAGCTAAAAAGTTTAGAAAATTTTCCAGGATAAGAAGGGAGCATGGAAGTATGGATGGAGATATTGTTGTGAGATAAGAAAGAGGACAGAGATGAAAGACACTACATGTGAGATGCGTGAGAGTGTTAGAGTATGATCTTTTAGGGGGTGTACTAGAATTCCCAAGCTTCCCATTTACTATGTTCAGGTCTTTCAGCATGACCTATGTGCTTTTGCACTTTCTGTGGTCTCACCAGGAACTAGTAGGGTCATGTCTTAGGTATGTTTTGTTACATTTCAGTCTTTGACTCTTATCCCTTCCTTAAAAAAAATCTTTTAGGATCAAAGATACAGCTCCTTAGTACCTAAGATGTATGCAGAACTTCATCCTCATCAGAATTGTATTTATGGACTCATGAGGAGCTAAGTGGTAACAAAACAAAGAAGTGCATTATGCCTGGAGTGCACAAAAACATTGATTCTACTTTAGTTAACACAGCAAATCATAGAATTGTAGAATGGTTTAGGTTGGAAAGGACCTTGAAGATCATCGAGTTCCAACTCTCCTGCCATAGACAGGAACACCTCCCACTAGACCAGGTTGCCCAAGGCCACGTCCAGCCTGGCCTTGAACACCTCCAGGGATGGGGCCTCAACAACCTCTCTGGGCAACCTGTTCCAGTGCCTTACCACCCTTAAGGTGAAAAATTTCTTCCTAATGCTTAATCTGAACCTGCCCTCTTCCAGTTTACAGCCATTCCCCCTCGTTCTATCACTGCATACCCTAGTAAAAAATCCTTCCCCAGCTCTCCTGTAGGCCTCCTTTAGGTACTGGAAGGCAGCAATAAGATCTCCTCGGAGCTTTCTCTTCTCCAGACTGAACAGCCCCAACTCTTTCAGCCTCTCCTCATAGGAGAGGTGCTCCAGCCCTTGGATCATCCTCTTGGCTCTCCTCTGGACGCGCTCCAGCAGGTCCATGTCCTTGTTATGTTGGGGACTCCACAGCTGGATGCAGTACTCCAGGTGGGGTCTCACGAGAGTGGAGTAGAGGGGCAGAATCACCTACTTTGACCTGCTGGCCGCACTTCTGATGCAGCCCAGGATGTGGTTGGCCTTCTGGGCTGCGATCGCACATTGCTGGCTCATGTTGAGCTTCTCATCAGTCAGCACCCCCAGGTCCTTCTCCTCGGTGCTGCTCTCCAGCCGTTCCCCGCTGAGGCTGTATTTGTGCTTGGAATTGCCCCAACCCAGATGTAAGACTTTGCGCTTGGCCTTGTTGAACTGCATGAGGTTGTCTTGGGCCCACCTCTTCAGCCTGTCCAGGTCCCTCTGGATGGCCTCCCTCCCCTCCAGTGTGTCTACCTCAGCAAACAGCTTGGTATCATCGGCCAACTTGCTGAGGGTGCACTCGACCCCGCTGTCCATGTCGCTGACAAAGATGTTGAACAGTACAGGTCACATACACTTCCCAAGTTTGTTTTCTCTTCATTGCTGAGTGTTTTGAGGCCTAGGTCAGAGTGTCTTCAAAATTTTAGAGGAGGTGTCATCTGCATAGGCAATATTCTTCAAACTCTGGTTACCTGATGAAAGGTTTCACAGAATCATAGAATCTTCAGAGTTGGAAGGGACCCCTAGAGATCATCTAGTCCAACTCCCCTGCCAAAGCAGGATTGCCCAGAGCACATTACTCAGGACTGCATCCAGGCGGGTCTTGAAAATCTCCAGGGAAGGGCACTCCACACCCTCCCTGGGCAGCCTGTGCCAGTGCTCTGGCACCCTCACCATAAAGAAGTTTTTTCATGTATTTGAACGGAACTTCTTATGTTCCAACTTGTGCCTGTTGCCTGTCGCCCTGTCACTGGGAACCACTGAAAAGAGCCTGGCTCCATCCTCTTTCAACCCACCCTTTAGATACTTGTACGCCATAATAAGATCTCCCCTCAGCCTTCTCCAGGCTAAAGAGTTCCAGCTCTTTCAGCCTTTCGTCATAAGAGAGATGTTTTAATCCCCTAATCATCTTCGTAGCCCTTTGCTGGACCCTCTCCAGCAGTTCCCTGTCCCTCTTGAACTGGGGAGCCCAGAACTGAACACAGTATTCCAGTTGTGGCCTCACCAGTGCAGAGTAGAGGGGGAGAATGACCTCCCTCGACCTACTGGCCACACTCTTCCCTATGCAGCCCAGGATTCCATTGGCCTTTTTGGCGACAAGGGCACATTGCTGGGTATGGATAATTTACTATCTGCCAGGACCCCCAGATCCTTCTCCTCAGAACTACTTCCCAGCAGGTCCGCCCCTAACCTATACTGGTGCCTAGCATTCTTCCTCCCCAGGTGCAGGACCTTGCACTTGCTTTTGTTGAACCTCATTAGGTTCTTCTCTGCCCAGCTCTCCAGCCTGTCCAGGTCACGCCGGATGGCAGCGGCCCACCCAGTTTGGTATCATCAGCAAACTTGCTGAGGATACACTCTGTCCCCTCGCCCAGGTCATTGATGAATATATTGAACAATATTGGACCAAGTATTGACCCCTGGGGGACACCACTGGTTACAGGCCTCCAACTAGACTCTGTGCTGCGGATCATAACCCTCTGAGTTCTGTCACACATCCAGTACTCTCAATCCACCTTGCTGTCATCTCATCTAGCTCACACTTCCTCAGCTTCCTAATGAGGATGTTATGGGAGACAGTGTCAAAAGCCTTGCTGAAGTCAACGTAGATGACATCTACGGCTCTCCCCTCATCCAGCCAACCAGTTATAACATCGTAGAAAGCTATCAGATTGGTCAAGCATGATTTACCCTTGGTAAATCCATGTTTACCACTTCCAATAACTTCCTGTTCCTCAACGTGTTTGGAGATGACATCCAGAATGAGTTGCTCCATTACCTTCCCAGGGACAGAGGTAAGACTAACCGGTCTGTAGTTTCCTGGGTCCTCCTCCTTGCCTTTTTTGAAGATTGGAGTGATGTCAGCCTTCCTCCAGTCCTCAGGCACCTCTCCTGTTCTCCATGACTTTTCAAAGATGATGGAGAGTGGTCTAGCAATATGTCGTGGTTTAGGCCAAATCCACCACTAGGGACCCGAGGGACCCCAGACGGGACCGACAGATGCTCCCCTCTATCCCTCTACAAAGAGAGAGGCAGAGGAGGAAAAAGACTTACGAGTTTAGAAGAAACTAAACTACTTTAATGAATTATTAATAATAAAATAAAAAGAAATAATGAAAAATATAGACAAAACCGTATCAAGCTCCCGAGATGACAATCACGTCACCGGCTGGCACTGGGGCAGTCCCAGGCTGGACTCAGTGACAGACGGGAACTGGATTCCGGATCTGGAGTCAGGATCGGGATCACAGGCAGACAGAGTCCTCCTCAGACATCGGCCATTGAAGGAAGAGCCCCTGACCCTTTGATCCCTCAGCTTTTATACTGAGCATGAGTCAGATGGGATGGAATACCCTGTTGGTCAGTTTGGGGTCACCTGTCCTGTCCGCTCCTCCCTCCAGGACCCCACTATGCTTTTCTGCTTCTGACCCTCCAACGTGGTAAATAACAAAGTTGGTTGGCCTTGGCTGTTATGGCAATAAGTATAAGCAGGAGCCTCTCTGCATACCATGCCTGGGCATCAGCTATAAACAACTGACCTTATCACTCTGAGAGAGTGAACACTGTCTGCACAATATGCAGTTAATTTCAGTTGTTAGAAGAGGCCCAGCTAAGAAGCGAAGTTACTGAACAAAATTGGTTCTGTTTTACCTCAAACCAGGACACAATAACATCTGCCAGCTCTCTCAGCACTCGCGGGTACATCCCATCAGGGCCCATGGACTTACGGACGTCCAGCTTGGCCAAGTGGTCTCTGACCCGGTCCTCCTCAACTGAGGGAAAATCTTCCTCTCTCCAGACCTTCCCCCTTGCCTCCAGGATTTGGGATTCGTGAGGGACAGCTTTAGCAGTGAAGATCAAAGAAAAGAAGGCATTCAGTAACTCTGCCTTCTCTGTGTCTTCCACCGCTAGGGCACCTGTCTCATTTATCAGTGGCCCTACATTTTCCCTAGTCTTCCTTTTTCTGTTGATATAGTGAAAGAATCTCTTATTATCTTTAACTGCAGTGGCCAAGTTTGGGGGAGAAAAACCCAAAACTGATTTAATCTAGAAATTACTATCCTACTGACCCCTTTTGAAATAGGAGCTACTAATTTTAAACTCTGTTGACGCCGTGTGGGGAGATACGTGGACTGTGCAGTCAGCTACGTGCAGTTACAGTCATGTTAAAATGCTTAGTATAATGGCAATTTCTTATGATCAAATGGAATTTGTGTCCCTGCTTAAATGAAGTCCCCGGTTTATTTTGGACACTTCATTGCTCTTGTTTTTGTATTGAGTTTAATGCATAAAAGACTGTTAGCAGAGCACTTTATTTTGTTTAACAGAAGCTAAAATCGTGCAGCAGCTATCAAAAATACAAAATAATGTGAAGAGACTTCAGCGACAGTTAAAAGATGTGAAGCCTACACCAGAATGTAAGTTGTGATGACAGATATAAAAACATTTTCCTATATAGACAGGTTTCTTGCATAGTTGGGTTTGTGATTCTTCTACAGACTTGGGATACTCCTTCTCCAGTCTGTCTGCTTTTCCAGGAATCTGGGAAGGGAAGAGTCAGAAATGTAAGAAATGGTAAAAGATTGTGCAGTTCCATGTAGAAGCAGAGAAACTGACTCTCTTGGAAGTGGTGTGGGTTTGTTTCTTCAGGCTGTTGAAAGCTCGGCATTTTCTATATGTACCTCTTTGCTTTATGTAAAATAAAGTTAGTCTTGTAGTGCCACTTAGATATAGCTTCCTTTCATCTGGTAAGAGGTTACAGAATAGGGTTTACGGGGAACTCATTTCCTGCTGCCTACATGGTTTTAAGTGTAAGTTGGAATATTCTGTGCAAAATGCTGAAGCAACTTGTTCAGTTTGGATGTTTTGAAACTTGTGGTAAACAGGCACTGAAACAACCATTCTTCTGTGATACTCTACTGACTCGTGTGGAGTTCTGGTTGAAGCCTGCCGACTAGCTGAGAGCTTTCTGATGATAGATGCAGTGCTTCTCATTTCATTTATTCAGTGTCTATTCTATTAAAAAATGCATTATCTTCCTAAGATTTCAGCAGATACTAAGAACTAACCAATTTAGTTTATTATTTTTTAAAGCCAGGTTAGTTAAGCTCCATGTTCAGTATGTGTCCATAGAGAGGTGCTGGTTTAAGACAGATTCTAGAACTTTTTTCTACCATTGCAGAATAGATCTTCTCTCCACAGCTATTTTACCATCTTTCTCCGTATCAGGACTATAGCATGCTGACTGTACAGGCCAAAGTCTTACTTTGATGCTTCTTTGTCAGCTTTGTAAAAGTAGTGGCCTCACAGCCTGGTATAAAGCAAAGATTTGAGTGTACTTCTGAAGTCACTAACTGCATTGTTACAAAAAATAAAAGTGGAAGCTCTTTAGGATAAAGCTGTCTTACTCTGTGAATCAGCTGAAGGTTACTCAGAATGAGACTTGTTTAATGGAAATTTAAACATTTATTCTGGGATTTTCATCCAGTTAGCTAAATCATTGTGAAATCACACCTTTTGAATACATAAGAGCCTGTCTTTTAAGGCTTTTTGAGATGGAAATGCATGCTTTTTTGTACACTGAAATAAAAGTGTCCCAGAGGTCTCTGCAAGTGCCTACATTTCTGGGTAGTGCTGAATTACTGGTAAATACTGTAGACTTCTTAAGTGATATGCTCTTCTTTTCCTTTTTAGTTGTTGACAAGCTCAAGGAAATGATGGAAGAAGTTGAAAATTCAATCAATGCTTTTAAAGAGGAACAGAGGCAAATGTATGTTTATACATGCTTCAGCTAGAAGAAAAAGTGCTTTCATAAGACACAGTGAAAACTTTGCATTAATCAAGTAAACTATTCTTTTGATTTAATCTTTTGGTAGGGGTTCCTGTGGTATGTAAATCAAAACTCAAGCTATCAATGTTAGAATCTTAATAAACAGCCTTTTAGAGAGGCTGTTTACATAGCTGTTGGAGTGATTGAATGTAACAATCATTTGCCTATGAAAAGGCTTTTCAGAGAAAGGCTGCAGAAGAGATTAGATTGTGGGGGTTTTGTTTTTGCTCTTGTTTTGGTTTTTAAGTGGGTGGGTTTGGTGTTTTTTTTTTCCCTTTCCGTCTGCTGGGGGGGGGGGGGGGGATTGAGTTCATTGTTAGATGAGTGCAGTAAACACTTTCACTAAAAGGGTAACTTAATTCTGATTGTGTAGTGCTTTATTATGGGATCATTATAACCGTGCTGTCATTGGTGTTACCATTTCAGTTCTAATCTTTGAAGAATATCTTTTCTGTGGTATTGAACAATTCCAAAATTCATTTGCAGTCAGTGAACAATCAATATTGGATTCCTTTTCTTTAAATTCGGTGTTCTCTTTTCAGATACGAACAGCTTTTGAAGGATGAAAAAACTGCCATTAATGAGCTCAGTGTCTTTGAGAGAAAAGTGGAGCTGTGGGCATTGGGCAACTCAACAACAGAAAAAGTTTTGAAATTACCATCAGCCAAGGTCTTAGTTGATAAAACGCTGGAAAATCATCTACCTGAAGAAGTAGTAGAGTTTGAAAGATTTCTTCAGCAAACAGGAGGGAGGCAAGGGGGCTGGGATGATTATGATCATCAAAATTTTCTGAAAGTATGGACGAAACACCAAGGAAGGCTGTCTTACATGGATGAAGCCCTTGAGTATCTCTGTGGAAGAACAAAAGAAGATATTGAACAGCATGACAAATGGTATCAGGAATTTCTAATTTTACACGAAAGAAAGAAAGAGGTAAAATAACACCTCTAGGGCTTTTATAGCTTTAAGAAGAAGTACTTATTTTTAAAATGCATGCATTTCTTATTTTTGTATTTGCCTGTCTGGTGGTAGTGCTAGGTAGTTTTCTGTTACAGTTCATGGTATGTAACTGAAGTCTTTAGCATCCTCAAATTGCCAAAAAAAATTGTGTTAAAGAATTCCCAATAAGAATAGACCTACCAACACACTGAAGTGGGCTGTGTATTGCCAAAGTATATTATAAATGCTTTTGATGGCAGTGGTCCAGCAAGTTAGATGCCAATCCCAGAGCAGTAAGTGACCCTATCTGAAATTGCAGTTCTTGTTACATCGGTCCCTAAGAATATCTGTCCCACCATACAGGCAATATACCTATGCCATACTGATATAGAGAACTACTGTTCTTTCAAGAAATACCCATCCAAGTAATAAAAGATACACTGACATAAAATAGTAAGTGGAATTGTTAATTTGAAAAAAAAAATTAAGACCTGAAATACGTTTGCATGAAAGAAAGCATATTACACCAACATTCATAACTACCCAAAGCTAATATGAATGCCATAACTTAAATAACTTTAGCAGGCTCATGTTAAACCTGCCTTTGTGATCCAAAAAATAAAAAAAGATATCTGAAAAAGCAGACATAGCTCTTTCTTTGCCTTTAGTTTTGCCTTTAGTAGACTTCTAATTCCTATCTGCAGTTTGTGTCCTTGGAGCATATGTTTTCATCAGACCGAATCAATGGGGCTGTGTAAAAATTTAATGAAAACTTTTTTTTCCCCCTGCTGTTCTCTTGCAGTCAATTAAGAAGTGGAAAGAAAAGCAGCAGCAAGAAAAAGAAGGAAAATTGAAGAAGAAAGAGAAATCAGAAAATATGTTCAAGGAAGAATGGCTACAGCGTGAAGAAGATCAGAAGCAAAAAGCAGAACAAGAAAGAAAAGGACAACAAGCAGCAATTGAAGCATGGAAGAAACAGAAAGCAATAGCATTTGAAACGGAACAAGCATCACAACTAAAACTGGGAGAAGAGAAGGAGAAAAAGCAACGAAAAGAACGCCAGCACCAACGCCATGTGAAGTTACCACTGGAAAGGTATACCTTGCAGAAGAAAGAAAAGGAGGAACTTGAAAAGCTTGAAAAGGAGAAGAGAGAGGAAGCTGAAAAGGAGGAAAGGAAAAGAATTGCTGCAGAAGAAATTACTAAGTTTCAAGAGCATGTGCGTAATTACATCTCCATTTATGCATGTTGTTGTTTTAAATTCGCCCACTTCCTCCTACGATGTAATCTGTTAAACACTTTTAAAAATCTATGTTTCATTCATTTAAATCTATTTTTGATTCACTATCAGTAACAGCATCTGTTACATACAAGAAACAGTATGAAACTTTATTTTAGATAAAGATGTTCCCTTTCTTCAATATCTAAGTTCTACAGGATTATTCAGGCCTATATTTCTTTCTACCCATAGAGGTGGTTTTATTTACTTCAATATGAAAATGTTTGGGAATATCAGCTTGGGCTGCATTGCACTCTGTGCTATAGAAAACATCAGAGGACTTTATTGTTGTCTGCAGATATGAAATAAAAAGAGATGTTTGAAGATCCTGCAGCTTTCAGTTGCTGTAAGGTCAAGTTAGATCCCGTATCAATCTAAATCTGATTACTGGAGAGTTTATATTATTGTCAGCGTTCACACTAGAGTTCATTTTTATAAAGAGATTAATCTACTACAGACTTTTTTTTTCCAAAACTGTGTAACTATAATTTGTTTGTGCAGGACAAGCTGTACAAAGTAGCTACCTAGTTAATTCTATTATGTTCTATGACAAAATAATTTGTAAACAAATAAAAAATTAACTGTGAAAAGGCTGTATATATATTTTTATACAATTTATTTTTACTTCCAAAGTAAAGTTTGCTTTTCCATTCGTTATGTTTCAGGATCTACATAGACTGGAGCTAAGGATTCTACAAAAACAACCTAAGGAAGTAGAGAAACAAGAAAAAGAAAAAAGGTTGGCAAAGTTAAGAGAGAAGGTAATTTACCATTTTTTTGTTTTAATCTGAGGTGTTTGCAGCTTGGTTGTTTAAGCAACCTTTTTCCTCATTGATATAAAAAGCAATTATTTTTACTTATCTAAATGGTCGATAATCGAAAAAAAAATAAGTCATGCTTGTTATCAGGAGACAAAAACGCAGCAGGCATAGTTGTTCTTGTGTTTAAAAGCAAAGAAAAAAAAAGGCAAGAGAGATTTTATTTATCTTCTAGCAGTATTTGCTCTGGGCAAAGGCTATAGCTTATACAAATAAGCTGCAATATAGGTGGGGTTTCTTTTTACTTTTTAAAGGGTTTTCTACCTTTAGTTAAATAAGGAGGCTGGCTTCCAGGAGAGTTTTGGGAACATTGTCTGGGGTCTTAATAGTTTAACCTTTTAAATTACTTGATTTCATGGTTTTGCCATTCCTTCTGACAGTGTGGCAGGAAAAGTCTCTTTCTGGCTAGTCAGCAGTGTTTTGTTCACAGAATCACTGAATGGTCAGGGTTGGAAGGAACCTCTGGAGATCATCTAGTCCAACCCCCCCGCCAGAGCAGGATCACCTACAACAGGTTGCACAGGACGGTGTCCAGGAGGGTTTGGAATGTCTCCAGAGTGGGAGACTGCACAACCTCTCCGGGCAGCCTGTGCCAGTGCTCTGCCACCCTCAAAGTAAAGAAGTTCCTCCTCATGTTTAGATGGAACTTCCTATATTCAATTTTGTGCCTATTACCTCTTGTCCTGTCACTGGGCACCACTGAAAAGATGTTCCCATCCCCCTGGCACCCTCCCTTTAAGTATTTCTAAGCATTAATAAGATCTCCCCTCAGTCTTCTTTTCTCTAGACTACAAAGACCCAAGTCCCTCAGTCTTTCCTCATAGGAGAGATGTTCTAATCATCTTCGTAGCCCTTTGCTGGACCCTCTCCAGCAGATCCCTGTCTTTCTTGAACTGGGGAGCCCAGAACTGGACACAGTACTCCAGATGTGGCCTCACCAGGGCAGAGTAGAGGGAAAGGATGACCTCCCTCAACCTGTTGGCCACACTCTTCTTGATGCCCCCCAGGATCCTATTGGCCTTCTTGGCCACCAGGGCACATTGCTGGCTCATGGTCATCCTGTTATCCACCAGGACTCCCAGGTCCCTTTCCACAGAGCTGCTTTCCAGGAGGTCAGCCCCCAACCTCTACTGATGCATGGGGTTATTCCTCCCCAGATGCAGTACCCTACACTGGGCCTTGTTGAATTTAATAAGGTTCCTCTCTGCCCAACTCTCCAGCCTGTCCAGGTCATGCTGTATGGCGGCACAGCCTTCCAGTGCGTCAGCCACTCCGCACCTACCCTGATGATGAAGACCTAAGGTGTGTATGTCACTCATTCTGTGATCAATAAAAAAGACCAATTGTTTGTTTGTTTGTTTCATTCCAAGGTAGAGATTCGTGTAACCAGTGACCGCTCCAGGTTGCACAGACCCACCAAGGGCTGGCAGCAACACATGGAAGGCGTCACACCAGCAGCTCCGGAGCCGCTTGTACCTGTTCCCAACAGGTGAGCAGGAGAGTGACGGGACGCATCACGTGACAAAAACACAGTTACATATGAGTGCTTTATGCTTTTTTTTGCCTTGTTTTTAGAGCCACCCCAACCTTGAGACGAGGGTTATAAACGAGTGTCTGCTCATCCCTGTCGCAGGATGATGACCACCTTGCCTGTGAAGCAGCCAACGGTCTTCAGACGTTGTCACAAAATTAGCTTGTCACAATGACGTATATTACCTTTGTATTTTGTGAGTGGTGGATCTGAAACGTCATCTAATGTCAAACTGCCCGAGTTCACGTGAACGACATATATGTCCTTTTGCCTTAAAAGCACCTTTCCCGCCAGGCTGCCACCTGCCGGCGGCAACACACCGCGCCGCCACCTCCTCTCCCCCCCCCTCCCCCCCCCCCCCCCCCCCAACCGGGGCGCGGCGGCGCAGGAACTCCGCCGTGGCGGTGCCCCGCCGGCTGTGACGTCACGGCGGCGGGGCGGGGCGCGGTGGCCGTCGCGCGTGATGTAGTCCCGGCGCGCCGGGCGCGGGCAGCGGCAAGATGGCGGAGCCGGCGCCGTGTTGCGGGGAGCCGGCGCCGTGCTTGGGAGAGCCGGAGCGGCTGGAATTCCTGCGGGAGCGGCACGTGCGGTTCTTCCAGCGCTGCCTCCAGATCCTGCCCGAGCGCTACTCGTCCCTGGAGACCAGCAGGTAGCGAGCCGGGGTCCACCTAACGCTGAGGGGTGGCGGGCGGGCGGGCCGGCCTGCCTCCCGTCCGCCACGGGGTGGGCGCCGCCACGGCCTTCGGGGCCGCTCGGCCCTGCCGCCCTCGGGCTTTCTCCCACCCCCGCCGTCGGTCTGCCCCGTGGGGAGGCGGGACAGACCCCGTTGCCTTTCGCCCGGCGCCTGCTTGGGGGAGGCGGTGGCTTTTCCCTCTCCGGCGGGCGGTGCCGTTGAGGGAAAATCCCTCCTTGGAAGGAGAGCTGCCCCGGCGCCCGGGCCGTGGGCAGGGGTGCAGCACCGCACCGTGCCGGGCGGCGGAACGGCCGGGCGCCGCGATGGCCGAAATGAGAGGGCTGCCTCGAATCTGGCCGGCAGCTGGCGGCTCCCAAAAAATACGAGTTGGGTGTAGGGCTTTAGACAGTGTTCGCGCAAGCTCCCCGATATCCACGAGGCGAGACTTGTTGAGCCTTTTAATCTATTTTCAGTCCTGTGCTTCACTCTTTTAATCCACCCTGGAAGCCGATTTTAAAATAAGTGACTTAAGCCTTTTGTAGCTCGAAGTCAGCACGGAGAAGACTCTTGTTTATGTAACAGAAATAATTTAAATCTTCATTAGCTAGCGTAAAAGTTAAAATACTAGTGAAGTATGTTCTTCACTTTGGATTAGAGGGACACTTGTCCCTGTAATGGCTTCAGACTGCATTTATTTCAGATTCTTAAAGTCCTCATGTAAGGCAGTTACTTCTGAGGCACAAGACGATCAATAATTTGATTGTCAAAGCTGCACTTGATAAAAACTCAGAGACTTGTAGAGGGTTTGATCTCTTACTCAACCAATACAATCATCAGATGCTTTTTACTTTGTAATCTTCTGCAGGTCATGCGGTGAAGAATGCTTAACAGGTTTGATCAAGTCTTCCTGTTAAATCAACCTTTTATTCAGTTTAGAGTACAAACACTTTGCAAAAACGTGTAAGGCCTAGTATGTATAGCACTGAACTGTGTGTAGAATAACGTGTAATTTTATGTATTAAAAAGGAAAGTTATGAATTTTGATTTCAGAGATTTAAATAATTTATTCATTAAGAATTAGCTGATGGTTTATTGTGCTTTGTCAGTTATTTTAAATGACAGCAAGAGAAAGTCGAGGCATGCTATAGTCTTTCTAGGCATTAAAATTGCAATAACATGCACAGATGCATTAGAATCATAACGCAAAGGGCTAACCTTGGCCACACTGTCCTATGGAGAAAAGCTGAAGAAATGGGGTTTGTTCAGCATAGAGGAGGGAGGATCTGATCACGGTCTTCCATTACTGAGAAACTAGTTACAGAGAAAGATGGAGGTGCACCCTTGACAAGGGAGCAGGGTGATGGGGCAGGAGGCTATGGGAATGATGTTGCTTCAGGGAAAATTGTCTGGATGAAGGAAAAATGTTCTTCACCATTAGAGCAGTTAATCACAAGTAGGTTGCCCATTGAAGTGCTGGAGTCACCCTTGAAGACCTGGCTTGTCAGGGTCCTGGGTCATCTCACCTAAGGCCCTGTGTACCGCAGAAGGTTGGACCAGTGATTTCCAGAGGCCCTGAGCAACCTAGACATTTTTGTTCTGTGATTTACATTGCCAAGCTGTTGCAGTTTGCCATGGAGCTGAAACAGAGGCTCTAGTTTACATGGGATCTTCTGCAGTCTTACTGAATAATGCTAATAGTAATGCTAACTGTTTTGAGAACTCTTGAGAAATTAATGAGCTGTCTGAACTTAAATTTAATGTGTGGTCATAGTAGCCACAATACATTAAATAACTGGTGCCCAGTATATTGTACTTTGTACTTTATTGTATTGCACAGTATATGGCTGTGCAACACTGAAAATGCACTGTTTTCCAAAAATTGGAACTGTCAAATTGAAACTATTTCAGGATGCCTTAATTTTTGGCAGGTGAGCTCAGTCTAAACCTTCAATTAGAATAAAAATCGTGGTCATCTAATTTCATGCGTTTTTTGAAGTCATGAAGTTTTTATTCAGCCAGAGGCTTTTTCAGTTCTCTTGTACTAATTTTTAGATGAGTGTTCTGCAGATGTACTTACACATCCATTAACAAACTCTGAGTGGGGGATTGAACCATAAATGTTTCTTCCCTAGTTTGGCTTTGAGGATACAAAGTTTGGCTTTTAGACAAGTTCAAGGTCACCGAGTTCAGCAAGCCTCCTGAGCTGGTACTGCTGCAGAAAGAAATGCTGTTACCCTTTTATTCTTACCTCCCTTGTTCCTGCATTTGTGTGATTCCATGGTGAATTAAGTGGCAAAACTCAACTAAATTAAAAAGAGACTTGTAAAGAAAATAAGAATAAAAATCATTGTCAGTGGGTTGGTTTTGGTTCACGGCACTGCAGCAGAAACAACTGCATTTGTTATCACCAGGGAGGATGGTAGAGGATGAAAATTTCCATACAGTGCTAGTGCATTCTAACTTAACCTGTAGTTTGTCAGACACTAATGGAGTAGGTACAAGGATGAAGAAATTTGATTTCACATTCTTTACTCAATTTATTGGCTCAGAGCCTTCATAATTATTTTTGGCTGTAGTTATTGCATGTGGCCTCAGCAGTAGTAGTTTTTCGGTAATCTGGATCACAGTGTTTCATACATGATCAGTCAGTACTGTGAGGTTTTGCAGGAGAATGTAACTTTCCTAGTCTCTGAAGTCTTTCAGATTGTGCTACTTTGTAGCATGTGTATTCAGTTTCTCAAATCAGTCAGGTCAGAAATGCTTTCTGAATACTGCTGAGAGACTGTGTAGTCTTTGTCTATGTGTGAAGATGAAGAGCTCTGAATATGTCATCTGAAATGCCTATACTTGCTTGTCTTGGAGGGGAACTTGAGACAAATGATACCTGTTTTCTAAGCTTTCAGTAGGTCAATTAACAAATAAATTTCAGCTGTCAAGCTTTGGTGCTTGACTTCCTAAATTAATACACATGCAGTAAAGTGGTAGGAGGCATGAAGATAAGATACAGGGAAAGTGATGCCAAATTTGGGGATTGTCTTAGAAAGGGCTACCCTCTCTGGAGATTGCTGTGTATAAAGTTTTTACATTTCATGCTATGTGTCAGCTAAGGTGCTGCTAAGAGTTGTCTTTGTTAGTCTTGGAACGTGTGTCAGTTAATTTTCTGTGAGGCAGGATAGCATATGGAGTAAGGATGCAGTATCTAGGTGGCTGTATCAGGGCCTGTCACTGTCTGGTGGTGCCAGATGTTCTTTCACATCATCAACACACTGTATGGGCTGTTCCTCGGTCATGCTGATGCTAATAACACAGACAATCAGCTCTAAATAAGTAAACTGAAACTTAACTATATGTAAAAACACTTTGTGCATTAATTTATCTGATACATGTATTTTTAAGTATAGATGAGATTTCTCGTCTGTCATACATGTACAGCCTTGGGGTTTTGGACCTAGTTTGCAGCAGTTTCTAGTGCAGCAGTTGGCATGTTGTTTGTGCCTCATTGGAATTAGCTTAGCTAGGTAACATAGTGTGAAAATGTCTTTAGGTAGTTTCAGTAAAAGATTGTTGAACTTAGTGTTTGTGGAAAACCAGAAAATGTATGCAAGGTTTCAAAGAAGTAATTTACTGTAACAGAACAGTAAATTTCTTGGTTTTTTTATAAAAGGAGTGGTTTTACTTGAAATAGTGAGTTATTATCCAGTCTCAGGTTTTGGGTTACACAGATCTGATCAATGGCAAAAGTTGATATAAGCCTTAAGTGTTAATTTTGCACTTTGAAAGACTCAGAGACCACTTGGCCAAGCTGGACATTCACAAGTCCATGGGCTCTGATGGCATGCACCCGTGAGTGCTGAGAGAGCTGGTGGATGTTATTGCTAGACCATTCTCCATCGTCTTTGAAAGGTCATGGAGAACAGGAGAGGTGCCTGAGGACTGGAGGAAGGCTGACATCACTCCGATCTTCAAAAAAGGCAAGAAGGAGGACCCGGGGAACTACAAACCAGTTAGTCTTACCTCTGTCCCTGGGAAGGTAATGGAGCGACTCATTCTGGATGTCATCTCCAAACACGTTGAAGAACAGGAAGTTATTGGAAATGGTCAACATGGATTTACCAAGAGTAAATCATGCTTGACCAATCTGATAGCTTTCTATGATGTTATAACTGGTTGGCTGGATGAGGGGAAAGTCGTGGATGTCATCTACCTTGACTTTAGCAAGGCTTTTGACACTGTCTCCCATGACATCCTCATTAGGAAGCTGAGGAAGTATGGGCTAGATGAGGTGACAGTGAGGTGGATTGAGAGCTGTCTGCGGGACAGAACTCAGAGGGTTGTGATCAGCGGCACAGAGTCTAGTTGGAGGCCTGTAACCAGTGGTGTCCCCCAGGGGTCAATACTCGGTCCAATTTTGTTTAATATATTCATTAATGACCTGGATGAGGGGACAGAGTGTATCCTCAGCAAGTTTGCTGATGATACCAAACTGGGTGGGGTGGCTGGCACCCCAGAGGACCGTGCTGCCATCCAGCGTGACCTGGACAGGCTGGAGAGCTGGGCAGAGAAGAACCTAATGAGGCTCAACAAGAGCAAGTGCAAGGTCCTGCACCTGGGGAGGAAGAATGCTAGGCACCAGTATAGGTTAGGGGCGGACCTGCTGGGAAGAAGCTCAGAGGAGAAGGATCTGGGGGTTGTGGTAGACAGTAAATTATCCATGGTCCAGCAATGTGCCCTTGTTGCCAAAAAGGCCAATGGAATCCTGGGCTGCATAGGGAAGAGTGTAGCAAGTAGGTCGAGGGAGGTCATTATCCCCCTCTGTTCTGCACTGGTGAGGCCACAACTGGAATACTGTGTCCCGTTTTGGGGGGACAGGGACAGGGAACTGCTGGAGCGAGTCCAGCGAAGGGCAACTAAGATGATGAAGGGCTTGGAGCATCTCCCTTATGAGGAAAGGCTGAGAGAGCTGGAACTCTTTAGCCTGGAGAAGGCTGAGGGGAGACCTTATTATGGCGTACAAGTATCTAAAGGGTGGGTTGAAGGAGGATGGAGCCAGGCTCTTTTCAATGGTTCCAAGTAACAGGACGAGGGGTAACGGGCACAAGTTAGTACACAGGAAGTTCCGTTCAAATACATGGAAAAACTTCTTTACGGTGAGGGTGACAGAGCACTGGCACAGGCTGCTCAGGGAGGTTGTGGAGTCCCCTTCCCTGGAGATTTTCAAGACCCGCCTGGATGCAGTCCTGAGTAATGTGCTCTGGGCACTCCTGCTTTGGCAGGGGAGTTGGACTAGATGATCTCTAGGGGTCCCTTCCAACTCTGAAAATTCTGTGATTCTGTGAATTTTTTTATTCATCAGATGGTTTCATGTAGAAATACCTTTGTGTGCAACATACATTTTTGTCTCTCTATGCTCAAAAACTTTATTCGTAATAATAGTAGTAAAGAGTCATGTTTTAAAATCCAGTGATTACAGAGTAAGTTTAAACTTTCTTTTGGCCATGAATACTTGCCATAACGGAGCTGTATGCTATTCTGCTTTTGATATTTTTTTTTTTTTTTTCTGCAAAGATCTTAGAGTTGAGGAGGGAATGTTCATGTTCAATATCCAAGCAGATTATAGATTAAAACCTCTTGTTTGTAAGAGTGGTATGAAAAGCAATGCAAAAGCTGAGGGTCAAAGTAAAAGACAGCATGAAATCAAGTAACCTCATCTTAACAAGTCCAAGTTACTGAACTGAGTTGTGGCCACCGCTTGTGCTATGTAATCCTCGATTATAAGTTTTGAAGCAGAAGTTGTTGACTTACATTCTGCTTGTTAATGGCCACGTGATGACTATAGCAGCTGGTCAGCCCAGTGGTAGGAATGTCACCCTTTGAGGTTGTGCTATTTTATTGAGATCAGTGTCTGCTGCATCATCATTTGGCTACTGTGTTTTAATTAGAAGAATTCTTTTGGAGGTGTGTTTTGGGCTGACTCGCATCACCATTTTTCTTTGGTATTACTGTTTGTGGTTCTGATGCAGAATCACATGCAGAAATTAAGTGGTTGTAGAGGCTTCTGTCCTCATCTGTCTCCTCATCTTCAGAGGTGCCTACTACTGATGGCCAAGGTGGCTCAGCAGCTTGTGAGGTAACTGCAAATTATAACTTAGCCTCCTAAGGAATGCCGGCATTAACTTTTGGTTTTGCTTAGCATGCTAAACTAGTTTCTGCCTGTGCAGCAGCTCTTTCACAATCCATCATCTTAACTGGTGAAAGGAGAGCAGGAATTTCTAGAAGAAGGACAGGCAGATGTGAGTGTGGGTGGCAAAATATACATCCGGCTAATTTTAATCTGTGTCAGAACTTCCAAAGTACCATTACATTAACATGTTGTCTCGTAGCAAGCTATGTCATGTTCCTAACCCAGTGCTGTTGCTTTGGTGCTTTGTCAGAGCAAGTGATGCAGTTCTTTGAGGAGCCATGCTGTAAGCTAGGTGACTGCAATGGTTTAAGGTAAAAACAAAACCCTTGAAAAAGGTGTTAGTTAAGAGGTATGGTAGCACACGTTTATGGAAGGAAACAAGCTGTGGACAAGACACGACATTCAGCATGTTAGCTACTGCACTTCTGTATTTTATGCTTGGATTTGATGTGCTTAATTTTAGGTGTTTAATTAAGTTAGTCATCTAGGCTCCTTTATACCAAAGAACAAGAAATAAGTACCTCTAGATGGTAACTCATCCTGTGTGCGTATTTGTGCATCGATTGGTTACAAAGGAAGCCTTGCTGTTTGACGCTTAACTTCCAAGCATCTGAAATTGAGTTTGGGACACAATGAGAGACAGAGACAGCTTACTGCAGTTCAGGGTTACTTTGCACTTACTGCGTATTTAGGGGATTGCTCATTTAAGAATTCATCGCAGAGAACTAGTGCTCCATATGTTAATAACCTAGTTTACTTTGTAGTGGTTTTCTTTCAGGTAAGCAGGCCCTTAGTTTAACATCTGAATTGGCATAACATTACTATATAAAAGAAAGGGTCACTTGTATGAAAAGCCTTGTTGAGACAGAGAAATGTTTACAGTACAAAGAACATAATTTTGTCCAGTAGATAAATTTCATATTTTCTGAGGTAGGCTCTGTGTTGCACCACTGTTAAAGGCTGCGAATTCATAGATATTTCTGTTTCTACAACCGTTTGTTAATTTCCCCATGATATTTTTGGTGGGAAGTGTAAGTCTTATCTTTTTCTTTTAGGTTGACAATTGCGTTTTTCGCACTCTCTGGTCTGGATATGTTGGATTCCTTAGATGTGGTGAACAAAGATGATATAATAGAATGGATTTATTCCCTGCAGGTCCTTCCCACAGAAGAGAGTGAGTGAGTTTTTAGTTTTTTTATTGATATTAACATCTTTATTTTTCCTTTTCACCTGGGGAATAGCGGATGGCTCTTAGTTCTTATAAAATACAAGGCTGACCTTTCTGAAGTGCTGTCCTGATAATTTCAGATAGCAATGTCTAGCAAATCCTAGAAATGGATCCCTCTAAAGTAATAAAGCCAGAAAAAGTGATTGGTCTGGGTTTTTTTATGTATACAAGGTGAAGCTGTGAAATTAATTTGAAGGTAAGACAGTATAGAATAGTAATGAAGTTGTACCTTTAAGCATCTCAGAGGGATGTTGCATCTAGTTCTAAAAGAAATGCATACGTTATATGTATTACAAGTCTAGTAGTGATTATTATTGACTTCCACTAACTGTAGCTATGTCAGGAGCTCTGAGAACAGGTGTGGTTATTTGGAACAGCTTTTGGAAAATAGGAGGTGTAAGGTTAAGAAGCAAAAGGGATAAACACAGTTCCTGCTTTAAAATGAAAAATCTGTTCCTTTAGATCTGTGAATGTTAAATTTGCCTAAGGTTTTTAAAGGGGTAACGCTGTTGCTGTATCCCAGCTGTCCTCAGGTTGCAAGGTGCGTAGCAGATCCAAGCTGAGGAGGGAGCACACAGGAAGCATCCCTTTCCTGCTGACTTGACAGGCATCATGGAGGTGATGTTTCTGTGTGCTAGGTGGTATTGCCATTTCTTTCTGGGGCAGCGCAGGTGAATGGCTAATAGCAGCAGAGGGGGTGCAAGTGAGGGAGGTGTGGGTGAGGCACTCCTGTTTTATGAAAGGAGGTGCTGGCATTTTAAGTCCTGGTGTGGGATTAGCTCCAGGCTGGTCTCTAGAGTAGACAAAATTCCAGGTGCCTGTCTGTAAAATCATGAACATGTACTTTGTATGTTGGATAGCTGTAGAAAGAAAATTGTGCATTTCCTTATAATATATAGTCTAGTTATATACTACAAATTAGGTCTCTTCCCTAAATGGAGTTTTATGAAGTAAGCATCTGAAAGTCAAGATTGCTGATGCTTGATTTTTACAGTAATAAAAAGATCCCTTTTATTTTTCTGGCAACTTACAGGCCATCAGGTCCATGCTAGGCATTAGCTCTAATAGATTTGGGTTTTTCTTGTGTTGTATTCCAGAACTGATTATAGTAGAAGGGGATTGAATAACACAATGTTTTTAATCACAAGAAGGTTCCTGTCCCTTAACATTAAAAAAAATTTACAGGGTTTACATGCTTTGTTTTTGAGAGTTACTCCATTTCTGATCTTCATCCTAGTCTTCAGGAGTGTATTCTGAAAGAAAAGTGAAGTTCACAAGAAGAGAGATTAGAATAGGCATTTTTTGTTTGTCTTTGATAGTATGTAGTAGTACTCAGGTTTTTTTTTCTACCTAGCCAATATTTGGAATAGTCCTATTGTCAAGAGCATCCTAGGGAGGGCAGTATAAATCTCAGCATGCAGATACAGAGGCTAACAGAGCTGAGATGTGCTCCTTTTTCTAGCCATCATCCGATCATAAGATTACAGGACAGCAGTTTTGTGTAGGACACTTTTGACAATGTATTCTGTGCTTTTAAATAATAAATCTCTGCTTTTTACCAGAAAAACAAACTTCCCTCCAATCCTGTGGTTTTGTATCACATTGTAAGAACTCTGTTCTTCTTAAGCTCTCTTGCTTTTGGTAATAACACTACTCATCTGATCACTTAACCCCCAAAACGTCAGAATTGTTTTTATTCCATTTTTACTTCATCTAATGGACAACAAATCATACAAAATGTAAATGATACCAAGAGCAGCAAGTTGGATATTGGATGGCAGAATGTTCAGAAGGGAATGTATATCCTCCTGTAATGTCTACTTGCAATAAAATGTATTGGCTTTCTATTGGGTTTTGTTTTGTTGCTTTGTTTGTTTGTTTTTTTAATCCTGGGTGTGTGCAATATTTGTTAATTGGCAGCCTCCCAGCAGTAGACCTCTGACTCCCTCTTTTGGCCTGTTTGGAAAAGTAGCATCTTTGCTCTGCCTTTAAAGAAGTATTCTGTTGCAGCTTCTTTGATATGCCTGCTGATAAATCCCTCTTTCCAGGGAAAACTGATTTTCAAATATAAATAGTATAACACTGTTTTATTATGTAGTGTCTGGAATGATGAAATCCAATAATCTTGCCTTAAGTAACTGTATTGTACTTGATATGTCTTCATTACTTTTGGCTCTGGGACTGAAAACCTGTTTAAAACGTATGTTTTAAATTGGAATATATTGTTACGGAATCTTGGTTCTTTGTTTTTGATCACATCATTGGTTGAATCCCTAAGATAAGCAAAAAGAGAATTCCTGTCATTCTTATCAGAAAAATAAATTTCTCTGCATTCATGTTTGTCCTTCCAGAGCCTTCATATCCATAGCATTTTGGCTGATTTTTAGATAAAGTAGTTTAAGATGGCAAATACAAATTATTTGGAGAACTACTACCTTACAGTCATTTTTCCAATGGATGGGAGACAGAACAGTTGATTGTCTGCAAACTCAATATGTGTTTATCAGTAACTGTTATAGTAGGTGTACTGACTGGGATAGAATTCGCATTTTCCATAGTAGCCCATATGCTGCTGTATTTTGGATTTATGACTAAAACAATGTTGGTAAGACACCAGTGTTTTAGCTATTGCTGAGCAGTGCCTGTGCAGCATAAAGGCTGTCTCTTTCTCCCCCTCTGCATCCCTTCTTCCCCAGAAGATACAGCCAGGGGACACAGCCAGAACAGCTGACCCTGACTGACCCAAGGGATACTCCATACCGTCTGACACCATGTTCAGCAGTAAAAGCTTGAGGAAAGTAGAAAAAAGGGGGTGATGTTTGTGGTTGTGGCATTTGTCTTCCTGAGTAACCCTTAAGCGTGCTGAGGCTCTGCTTACTGGGAAGTGGCTAAACACCTACCTGGCCGATGGGAAGTCGTGAATGAATTCCTCCTTTGCTTTGCTTGTGCCTGCAGCTTTTGCTTCACCTATCAAACTGTCTCTGTCTCAATCTGTGAGTCTTCTCTCCTTCGCTCTGTTTTCTCACCCTCCCATGGGAGGGGGAAGTGAGTAGGTGGCTGTGTGGGTGCCTAGCTGCTGGCTCAGCCCACCACAGAGCATCACAGAAGGTGGTAGAAAATTCCGAATTTGGTGGTTTAGAATACTTCTTAGAGTATCACAACAAACTGTGATAGTTTAGGTAACATGATTGTATTTACTGGTATGTGGTATGTCTGATGGCTCATGAAAGCTTCAATTCAGAGGTTTGTAGCAAATACATACTCTGTAAGCCTAATTGAAATGCACTAAAGGTACCTAAAGATTAAGGTTTGTCAGTATAGACTGTATTCTTCTGTGGGTTTTCTTGCAGGTCACACTTAAAAACAGTTCAGCACTTTTGAAAGATGGTAAATCCAGAGCTCTGTAGTGAATGTAATTACAGACAGACAGTGGAGGGCTTTGAGCAGCCTGGTCTAGTGGGAGGTGTCACTGCCTATGGCAGGGGGGTCAGAACTCGATGATCTTCAATGTCCCTTCCAACCTAAACCATTTTATGATTCTATAATATTCACCCACCATCCTGCCCCATAGCAACACTGGCACTTGTTTGACCCTGCTTGAGAGCTGGTTTAGCTTGTTGAAGAAGCAGAAAAGCATGCATTTATTTATCTAAAGCATGTACCTATTTATCTAAGGTTAGCTTTGTGTTGTGTTGGCAAACTGTTGGCTGGGAGTGCTAGTGTCAGCCTAGTAAGGCAGAGGAAAGAAGACTGTACTTTTGGACAGCTAGATGCATTGTTGTACTAAGAAATGGCACCAAAAGGAGAGCTGAGACGTATTTCATTTGAGTCTGAACCCCAAGGACCCATGCATAGCATTACACTACATCAGGGACCTAAAACTTTCTTCTGTCGAAGTCTAAATTTAAATTTGTAATAATGCTTCTTTCTTCTTTATTTGTATGTCAGTACTAAAAAAATGGATAAAATGTCATTGACTGTTTTTGAGATCATTGTTACGTGTGAACTTTCTGATCATTAGGTCCTTGAGCAGAAATATTAATTTTCCTCCAACATAACCATCTTTAATGGCTACATTTGAAGTATTTCTCTGGATGTGTAAAGAACTTCCATTTTAGAGAATGCAACTTTGCATTTTATGACATATCCTAGTGCTTGGATTTATAAGAATAATTTTTAGGTCTAGTTAGTAAGAATTCCGTATGCTTACTTTTATCTACATCTACTGACCGTGTCAGCCTATATTAAAGCTGTGATTTTTTTTTTTTTCTAATATTAAGAATTTAATGATGTATGTAAGCTTGCTTCTGTACTTGGCAAAATCAGAAAAGCCTTGGAACTAGAGGAATGCCTACGTTAGGTAACCTGAATGGGAAGAAATGCTGGTAAAAAGTTATCAATCTTCCCATGCAAGACAAATCATAAAAGATAAATAACAAAAGTGTCCTGGATGAAACAGAGAGCTCCCCAGATAAGCCATCTGTGGTCATCACTTGGAGCTCTGTTACACATCTTAAGGACTTTCTGGGCTAAGTGATGAAGTTTTCTTCACGGGAAAGTTTCAGCTTCTGATTTGAGCATGGAGTCTTTTGGTTTGGGAAAAAAGTTAATTTTCTTTAGTTCTGTTGTCAAATGCGAAAAGCTTTTCCAGGTGTGTTTCATTCAGCTTGCAATAGTCATGCAGCGATTGCTAAAACATTTAGTACTTTTTGCTTTGTCTTAAGCTCTTTCAGAAAGTAGTTAAATATGCTGAACTCTCGAAGTGAACACTAGGTGGCACCATTTTATAACTGCAGTTACACTTGATGCTTCAGGAGGCTGTGCTGGAGCTGAACTGGTTACCCCAGCAGTTTTTTACAAGAAGCATAAACTATGATCGTATCCTTTTAATTAGTGTATGTTTAATTTCTAATTCTATCGCTCATTCTGACAGGCTGCTTATGGTTCAGGAAAGCATACAAGAGTTTGATTAACAGTACTAAGCTATTACATAAGATAAGAGGTACAAGTACTTTGCAATAAAATAGTAAAACCGACTTCACAGAAGGTGAGGTGATGTGCATAAACTGAAAGATAGTGTTTTTTCCGTAATTTCCCTTTGGTTCCCATTTGGTTTTGAACTTGCATGTTCACAGGAAGCTTAAAAAAAATTGAGACATGACATCAATGGGCCAGAGTAGTCTGGTTAGAAATGAGCTGGTTTCACGTCCTGTTTTAACACTTCCTTTATCAGCTCAGTGTTCTATTTTTTAATTCAAGAATTCTAACTGGAAATTTAGCAATTCACTTGTAATGCTGAAGGTCTAGGAATCATCTGTTGCATGTACATTAATTGACAACATGTTTTTATTTGGAGAAGGGGATAAAATTCCCTTTAAAGATTATGCAGTACTAAGGGCATTGAAGAGCCATGCTATACTTGTTTCTCATAGGAGCCAGTGTGTGAATTATAGGATGAGAGATCAGAAGTCGCTGACATAAAGACTCAAAATACACTTTTAAATCAATGATAGCAATACATTTAAAAATCCACTAGTTTACAATTACCAATGCTGGTTTTAACTTGGTAGCAGTTTAGTAATACAAGAAAAGTTTTAAAATATTACATGAAATTGAACTGCTGAAGGGAATAATAGATCCTGATTTCATGCATGTACTTTATTTTTAATCTCTTTTTCATAGTAGCTGTCAAGTCAGAACACAAAGTGACCCACTAACAGCACACTGCATGCAGGATTCATACTGCCATTTCTACCTGGATAATGAATTATAAGCTACAGCCTAAAAGGCCAGTGATAGGGATCAGTCTTTTCGGGATGAATCCTTCCATCTAACAAGTAGCAGCTGAGTTCTGTTTGACTGCAGAGCTGTCCTAATTGTAGTACTTTCATTCTTTCATTTGCAGCAGGCCAGAACAGCTGTGTGCTAGTAGGCTAGCAACTGTTTTCTGGATGAAGGTTTCCATATTAGTGCTGTTTCAAAGTTAATTTTGTAGTTTACTTAGGCACTTAAGACACAAGTTCATTTTTTACTGAAAGTGTGCCAAGTGAATGGTAATTTTCCGCAGTGTCACCTAGGAAATCTGATCTTTTAAGTAGGAATTCTGTTTCTACTCTTACTATTTCATCCACATTGTGTCATTTTTCAAATTGTGATGCTTTTTGTTTGGTGTCCTTCGGGACCTTAGATTAGTCCTTAAGGCTTACATTTATTGTGCTTTCCAGAACCTGTTGCAATATGAAATACAAGTTGTTGACTCCAGGAGTTAACAGGCAAGTGTTCTCTGCTGAGAAGATTTAGATTATAACAAAACAAAATAAAATAAAACAAAACAAAATAAAAGTTACGCATTTTTTTTGTCTACAAATACAGATAAGTCTTTCTGTTCTCTCTTAGTGGGTATGGCTGCAGCATACAAGTTTTTAGTGCAGGCTGAAATGACCTTCATTACACCTGTAGAATCATTAAAATGTACTTTTGATTGAAAGGTGGAGAGAGCGGAGAACTGAGGTGTTTTTTTATTCTGTTAAATAATAGTTCATTCCATGTAAATTAGATCCAAAATCTTGCCTGGTAGAGAAACTTGCATACTTCAGCCACATTGAAGTACTTAGAGTGCTAAAATCTTCTAGTTTAAATGTTGCATACATGCAGAATGTATTTAAAATTAGAAGGTAATGTGCTGATAAATGATACCAGAACTGGTAGACCACTTTGCATAGTGATCTTTTTTTAGGACTTTAAGCTTTATAGCTATTCTTGTTTGGTTAGTCTGGTACAATTTTCCCTAATCTTCATGAGGATTTTTAGATTAAAGGCTGAAGAGCTAAAAAAAAAAAAATGGGGAGGGGGGTGTTAGATTTTAGGAACACCTAACTGCAGTTCAACTACAGAAGTCATTAGGCTTTTCAGAGGCTGAGGAGTGAAGTAATTTGAGTTTTTGCCATGCAGAAGCAGATTTAAGCCCTGCAAACTTGTACTTAGCTCTAGGCAGTGTGCGATGCACACTTCTGTATATTGCATGCTCAGGTGCTCTGTCATGTTTAAAAGAAATTATACTGAATTGCTAACAGAAATGTTTGATAGCTACAATGTTCTTGTACTTGTGTTTTGGGTGAGGGAAGAATGGTTCCAATTAAAAATTTGCCTTTCACATTGTTTTAAGTATTTCACTCTGACAGTATTGAGTTAGATCAGTTCTAACTTAAAACTGCAAACAGTTTGTTTGTCCTTGTACATGTTGCAAAGTATCTTAAAACAATTCTGCTTGGGAACAGATGGTATTACCAGGCAGGAATCCAGAGAGGAAAAAAAAAATAATCTGTTAACTCTGGGCACTTTCCCAGGGGAGCAATCTTTTGTTGTGGTTTTCTTTTTTTTTTTCTTGTGAGCATGGATTACAATTCTGTGCTAACATGAACACTGTATTTCCACCAAATCAAAAAAGTCTGTTGCTTTGTCATTATAGCAGGATCAAATTTGCTTATGGTTTTTCTTAGGTGTTTTTTTTTTATTGACCAGAGTGGTGATAAACTGAGGTTGGGAACACACTGAAAGACACATGCAAACTCTAGTAACACTGTGAATAGTGTTGAACTAACAGGTCTTGATCTGGACTAGAGAATTATGATTTAGAATGAATGTTTCAGCAAAGCAAGTTAGTAGAGTCTTTATTTTTTTGTCTTTCCAGGATCAAATTTGAACCGCTGTGGCTTCAGAGGCTCTTCATATTTAGGGATGCCATTCAATCCCTCCAAGGTCAGTTAAGTGTGTGTGTGTGTGAAATATTTCCAATTAGGTAATAAATGATCTTGTGTCTTTCGCATAATATTAACTGCATAATAACAAGGTATCTGAAAAGCTGGATTTTTGCACCGTTAATACAATGAATTGTTTACAGAACTTTTAAGAAACATGCATAAGGAGCATACTAAAATTGTACTCCATTAGTTTCCAGGACAGTGAAGAAATTGACATAGAAATTGTCTTGTTTCACTGCACTCTACCATTTCTCTGATCTGTTACTGAAGTAGGGAAACTTCTGTAACTCAAGAACTTATCACCTGGTAGAGGAGGGCAGAATAGCTCTGTATAAAGTGGTGCAGCGCATGCTGTTCTTCAGTATTCTTCCTGTGATAAAAACATGCATTTTTGATTGCATGTGGTATCCATTCAAACATAGGCAACTGTCTGCTCATCCCTGTTTGTCATGACCATAACAGAGGATGCTTTGAAGCCCATGGAACTGAGGGTTAAAAGAGTTAAATCTGTATACAAAAAGAAAGTGCCCTTAGTACAAGTGAGAAATAAGGTTAGCAGGGGCTGCTAAAGGTGCTACAGAAGGTCTGATACAGTTGGAAGAGGGAAGTAGAGGCCAGTGTGCAGGAAGGACTCTGAAAGAGGTACAGTAGCTCTATCCCGAGAATGAGGAGTCAAATCTCACTAAAAAGTGGATGAAAAATCTGAAAGAGCACTAAATTATCACCAAGTATTTGATTTGACAGATAGCAAGATTTTAAATATGAATGAATGAATGAATGAATCTTGGGATCTGAAACTGAAAGCAAGGATGAACATCTGATACACTAATGACTATAGTTGAGTGTAAAAATGCTTGAACTAATGTGAGTATGAAGGTAGTACAGCAGCCTGTCTTGGTTTTATTTTTCATTTACTCTTAATAGTATAACTTTATGCTTCTGAATAATTTCTGGGAGTGTTAATCTACATTGGAGTAATAACTGCATATGCTTCTCTGCATAGCAAGTCAATGAAGTACTCGTAGCAGTAATATTCAGACATTGCACTTTCTAACACAGGAAAAATAATTGTGAAGAGGGGTTTTTTACATGTCTACACTAGTGTTGTGGTTTAAGCCAAATCAGCTACTGGGGACATGGGGCACCCCAGATGGGACCAACAGATGCCCCTCCCCACCTCTGTTCAAAGAGAGAGACAGAGGAGGGAAAAAGAGACTTATGAGTTTAGAAGGAACTTAACTAATGAAAATATTAATGATAAAACAAAAAGAAAATAATGAAATATAAACAAAACCCTATCAAGCTCCCAGGATGGCGATCACATCACTGGCTGGCACTGGGGAAGTCCCAGAATGGAGTCAGTGATGGACAAGAGCTGGATTCTGGATCTGGATTTAGGATCGGGATCAAAGGCAGGCAAACTGACAGAGTCCTCCTTGGATGCCGGCCGTTGAAGAAAGAGGGCTGACCCTTTGATCCCTCTGCATTTCTACTGAGTATGAGGCAGATGGGATGGAATACCCTGTGGGTCAGTTTTGGGTCACCTGTCCTGTCCGCTCCTCCCTCCAGGTGCGACCCCTCTATGCTTTTCCTCTTCTCACCCTCCAACGGGGCAAATAACCACGTTATCTGCCCTTGGGTGTTACAGCACTAAGTCTAAGCAAGAGCCTCTCTGCATACCATGCCTGGGCATCAACTATCAACATAGGTCTTATCACTCTGAGAGCGAACATTGTCTGCACAATACGCTGTTAATTTCAGTAGTTAGGAGAGGCTCAGCTAAGAAGTAAAGTTACTGAGCATAATTGGTCCTCTTTTACCTCAAACCAGGACAACTGGGTGCTACAGCAGCACGTGGCAGGCAAAGTAGTTTGTCTCTTGGTTTGCTTTGGTATTTATCCTGTTTTACACTACAGATGGTGTCTGCAGTGAGCTCAGACTGAAGTAGCAAGATGAATTCATCATCTGTTTTAGTTTTAATTAACCTCAGTGGCAATCCAACCACCTGCTAAGCTTGAAGGAGAAAAGGAAAACTCCTGCTTAAAACCTAAAACAATCTGGGATCTGTAGTGGTGACTTGCTGGGATACTTTGTTAAAAATGAAGTTTAAAGACAAAATGGTAGACAATAACTTCAGTATCATTGTGTAAGAAAAAAACTGGTTTTACTCAGAAGGAAGATGATTGTTAACAGTCACCTTAGGAAGTTGAGATTGTCATGCTGTTATTGTGGCATAACAGCATTATAAAATGAATAAAGACATAATTTTACCAAACTGAGATAATAAAAATGTAGTAGTTATGTTTCCTCAAAGGTTTGGGTCAGTGCCATGTGGTGTAGTACATTAAATCAGTGCATGCTTTTGGGAATCTTTTTCAAATCCTCCCCAGTGTACAAAGCTTGAAGAGTGAGTTCTGGATATAGTTCTGAGATCATGTAAAGGCCCCTGAAGACAAAAAGTCTGTAAGACAGGCAAAGCATCATTATCCTTTCCCAGCACTTTCTGGTGTTTCAATTTAACTCTCAACTTCCAATAGTACATGCTTCATACTTAAATATTCTCTTTTCAGGAAATGTGTTGCAGCCCATCGGTGTCTCATGATGTGTTAGCCAGTCTGCAGAAGGGACAAAGAGGTGGAATCATGTAACCTGTGGAAATTAATTAGAAGGTCATTGTCTCTAGAAAACTGTTTGCAGATGGATATGATTTATATTCAAGCATTGCAATACATTTTTAATTGCAACTGCATTAGAGGGATCAGACCTGCTTGATTTATTGGCATACAAAGGTTTTAAGTATTTCCACCACTGCCCTAAAACATTCTGCAGTAACTCAGATAAAGAAAGAGTTGGAAATCCACTGTGATGACTTTGAATTACGGTTAAGGTCTTGTAATTTTTGTTTATTCACCATTTAAATTGTTCTATTAAATCTGTCTTGAAAAACAATTTTTGAAAAAGCCTGTAGGCGTTTTGGATTTGCATTGAGAGTTACTATTTTTTACATGCCACTACAGTGATTTCATTCTTGAATTCTGAGAAAGTGCCATACTGGAGGTAGGCAAATCTCTTCTGTCACCAGGCTCCCTTCAAAGGAATAGAAAAAAGCAAAAGATATGTTAGAATTTCCAACTTTACTAAATGCTACCAGGATAGTTATTTTGGTTTGGGGTATGGTGTTTTTAGCTGTTACCCTTTCGGTATAAGAAGGTAGTATCTACACAGCTCTTGAGACTGTAGCAAAAGTGAAGCAAAACTATATCCACTTCAACAACTTGCCGCTCACAGCCTTAACAAGCCTTAGCCTTAATTGTAAATGAAGGCTAATAGTGCTACTTCTATCAGTGCATTTAAGCATGAATCATTTAAAATTAGATAACAATTATTTTTTTTTAAATGGCTCCAGGTTCTGTGGTTTCTCTGATTTGCTGTTACTGGAGTTTAAACTAGCTCTTTACTTAAGGGGTAAACAGTCTCCTTAAAGTTTCAGATGGGCCTAGCTCTTTTCAATCTCTTTCAAGTATTATGAGTCAGTTTTAGGGGCTAGATTGAAAGCCAGTGTCTGGAACTTTTATGTAAGATTGAGGTAAAGAACATATGACTTCTTGGAGGGGAAAAAAAGATCTGTTTTGTGTTTCTGAAAAAACATTGTATTTTCTCAAGGCTGAAACAATCCATGTTTGTAACATGATGCCAGATGTGAGAAGAAAGGATTTTTTGGAAGTGTAGGAGTATGTTTAATAGCATTCTTTATACCTTGCTTTTTTAGCAGAGAGAGTCTCTTAGCCCTTTCTGCAGTGGTCAGCAGGAGTTGTTGGTAATCATGAGTTATGTTTAAATAGCTATTCTGGATAATGTGGTAGGGAACGTTATCATGTCACTGAACCAGATTTAAGTGGTAGAATGCTTCCCCTCACCTTGCCTCTTCAAGTACTAATTTTTTTAACGAAGGCTCAGATTATGGAAACTACAATGGTAATGTAACACCCATAGAGCAGAACTCTTTTACTCCATTGCTGAGAGCCAAGTTAATGTTTCCTCTGTGACCTACAAACTGGAATTATCACAAAAGGTGAAGTGTGTAGAGAGAACAGCACCTATTATATCCCCATTGTTGTCTTCTCAGTATGACTGCACCAGTGTATTAGTTCAATTAGTTCAGATCAGTAGAGAGCAGTTCAAGAGCAGTTTAATGTGCTTGCTTCAAAAGAGCAAGATTCACAAACTGGGCTCCTTTTGAATGAAACTGAACCAGAAATTACACTCCAAATGAACATCTCTATTAGTGGGACATTAGTCCAAGGATCCAGGACTACAGCTAGCACAAATTGTGAAATGCACATGGTGTGGGCACCAATACTATAGCACCTACTATTCTGCCCTTCGGACCCACTCCTGCTGCATTACTCCTTCACGTAGACATAACCTTGCTGGATTGTGTTTCTTCTGGTTGTTTAGTCTAAGTATTTAACAACTCATCCAAAGCTTAACAGCTTTCTTGTTGCTAGTTTCTTGAGATGTAACCAATGCCATTCTTAAAATAACTTCATTCTTTTTACCTTTGTGTCCTTCGCCCATGAAGCTCACAGTTTGAGTTGGTGGCAGGAGTGTTTATTTTGTGCTAAGACTGGCAGTTTGCTTAGTTCATGCTGTTGCTTTAGTCTACAGTGTCTATGAGGCAGAAATAGTTTTATTTCACTAAAAGTGGGCTTTGTTCACAATACAGAACTTAAAAAGGAACTTCTTTTTACCGAGCTTGAAGGCCAGTTAAAAATCAGCTGCTTTGAGTACGATGTCTTTGATAAATTTGGGACAGACTATTACACAATGCCTGAATTACTTTGTCCTTCATAGCAGGGGCAGTCTAGCAACACTTCTTTCCAGCCATGCAAATTCTAGAGGTGTTAGCAGTTATCTCATGAAACCTTTGAGACTTTTGCATTTGGAGAAGCCATTTCAACCCTACTTGGTCACAGCAAATTATCACAGGGCCAGTTTCTACAAATCTCATGAATTCTCAATTTTATGCATAAAAGTATTGTTTTCTTGGGGCTGGTGTTTTGGTGTTGGTTTGTGGTTTTTTTTTTTTTTTGACTGAAGTGTCTGATTGTTGTCCCTTCAAAGGCATCCTGTTATTTGAGGTCAGGTGTTTTGTTGTATTAGTGTGTGTAGTATTATAAGTACTGTCACAACAAGCTTCAAATAATTACATGGACCCTAGAAGATAAAGTGAATTCCAGTACACTTAAAATTTAAACATTTATTATTAGCATACAGAATATATTATTCTTGTAGTATTCTTCTGGTAAATATATGTTTTATTTTTTTTAAACCACACGGTGAACAAAGATCTGTTACTCTCTGAAAAGCTTCCAAAATCCTATGGTAATTATGCATACAAAACATCATGTTGGCCTTTCAGTATGCCTTGTAGTAATTCCTGTATGATCTCATATTTGATTCTGATCCTTCTGTGTTTAATTTAATTTTACTGAAATATTGGCCACATTTGTTGTTACTGTTGGTCCTAAACCAAACATTCTGAAGCCATTGGCTGCATACCAGGATGTTGGACCCTCTGTCACTTCCAATGGCTTTTTTAGTAATTGCATATGGGGATATCTAGCAGTGTACCAACTTATCACATAAAGAATTTAATACTTGCCATGTGATAATCCTGTTATAAGAGAAAACTATTAGTATAAAGGTAGTTGTGTGAACTACAGGCAGGTGTTCTTGAATGCTGAGACCATCTCCCTGATTCTCCACATCAGGATGTTTGAAAATCATGTATTCTGACAGTCTTTTCTGCATTACTTGTACCTAAATATTTGTTTGATGTTCAAGCACAGAAGCAGATGGCAGTATTAATTGAGCTGTGAATGTCATAGTTGTATGTACAGGCAGCACACACTACTGTTTGCTTTATATGTATTATGGAAGTATAGTCTGTGCTCTTTATAAAACTTTGCAAGCTGGTAGTTTTAGCACAGCTCTGATTTTGCTGAAACCCTGTATTTGGAAAGGCAGTGCTACTGCTATCTGTTGAAATGTTTGCATAGAAGAGGAAGTACACGTAGAATTTGTGCATTGTCTAGGTACTGTAGTGATTGATACAATTTGTTTGGGGAGGATGGTATTATTTAGTTTCACAAAAATACAGTGTATGTGCTTAGAACACCTTGTCTGCAGCCTGTTTTTACTGCAACAAGTCATAGTGTAACAGAAACCTGTATTCACTAAAAAGTAGGGGCTCTGTTGTTTAACCATGTTTGTAGGCTACCAAAGGCTTACAGGCAATATGGAATTAGCACATGTAGCAAAAAGTACAATTAAAGAAAAAATCTTGTACAGAAAGACTTCAGTTACTTTATGTAGACACTGTGTGGAAGATCGTCACTTGAAGGAGAATGTTGTTTGAGAACTGTAGACTTCCTGAATATCCAAACATGTTTGTAGTAGCTAGAACATCTGGGTAGAGTTTTCGTAAATACGGTTTTAAAAAGCAAATCTGAATAAACCTTCCTTGCTTAGTGAATGTAGTCTTCCTCTGGAAATAATATATGCAAAAGTAAAGTCAAACTGTTTCATTGTATGTATTACTGATAAGTTATTCCTGATGTCAGTATTGATATGCTGATGAACTACCTGTAAAACCGTGTAAACAGAGCAATGGTGCACAGATTTGCAGGCTCCAGCATTTTCAGTCTATTTGTGTAAAATGAGCAGAGGCATCTTCTGCACTTTCCCTGCTCCAGGTTATTCCACGTAGGGAGAAATTAAGTGTTCCTCTCATTCCAGTTTAACTTCAATTATATAGATGTTTGGAAACTTAGTTTTCTTCATAGTTGCTGATGGGAACTTCTGGGACACTTTGTAAGCAGTTGGTCCTAATATTTGCAGAACCTTCCCACATATTTTTCATCAGCAAGTGTATGTCTTGTATTTTGTTTGACAAAATATGTGAGAAGCTTTAGCTGCAAAGCTGGAACATTGATAATCCTTTTGGCACAAGAACTGGTTCAAATTTGGCTTTTTATAATACAGACACTTGCTTTGCTTAAAAGTGAATTAATCAATTACATTAAACTGAATACATCTCTGTGTCAGGGCAAATTTATGTCACCCTACATGTCAGGGGTTTTTTTTAGCTGAATTTTACATTTGTACTAAGTTGATGCTTCACAAGGGTTAAGCTGCTTATAATAAATTTTTTAAGGGGAAGGTATTCTGAAAGGAAGATTTTTGGTTCTGTTAGACTTAAAATGCCTAAAATTGGTATGTTAGGCCAAGTTGTTCCTTCCGAGACTAGAGCCTGTAATGCACCCAAGTTAGAAAAACATGTTTCTTGACTGCAGTAGCTTTTTCTAAGCTTGTGTTTGAGGGCACAGCTGTCCTCCATCTGTGGGGTCCCCCATGGGGAAGTCTATGACTAGGGCATCTCTCCTAGGAGGAAAGGCTGAGAGAGCTGGGACTGTTCAGCCTGGAGAAGAGATCGCTCAGGGAGATCTTATCAATGTGTAGAAATGCCTGCAGGGAGGGTGCAGAGAGGACAGAGCCAGGCTTTTGTTGTCACTGTGTCCAGTGACAGGACCAGAGGCAATAGGCACAGACTGAAACACGGGAGATTCCCTCTGAACATCAGGAAACACTTTTTCACTGTCAGTGACTGAGCATTGGCACAGGTTGCCCAGAGAAGTGGTGGAGTCTCCATCCTTGGAGATATTCAAAAGCCATCTGGTCATAATCCTGGGCACCTGACTCTAGGTCACCCCATTTGAGCAGGTGGGGTTGGACCAGGTAACTCCAGAGTCCCTTCCAACCTCAGCCATTCCATGGTGGGTGGTGTGTGGATGTGTGTGGGTGGGGTGTGGGTGTGTGCGCGCGCGTGCAGCAAAAGGTGCCCTCCTCTCAACAGAGAGTCCAAGGCTGGAAATGAGGGAGAAGAGATGCAGATGTCAGCACTCACTCCCATGTTGCCCTTCTCTGTTTAGTAGCTAGAGCTTTTTTAGTGCTGCTGCAGCCACTTTCACCTTGTTTTCTGCCTCCCTTTCCCAACTGTGTTTGATTCCCTGGTGTGAGAACAGTTCCTTGCTGCCTAGTGGGTAATAAGTATTTTTCTCCCAGTTTCTTATAGAATTAAAGCTTCTTGGCTTTGGAAATAAGCTTGGCTTGCCTGAAAAAGACCATGTACATATGACATAATCTTACTTAATTTGGTTTATATTACTTTTTGCATGTGTTTTTATGATGAATTGCAAAATAAAAATTGCAGCTAACAAGGCAAGAATCCTAGTAAAACGTGGTTTAAAAACTTGCTTGTTTCTACTGCTCAGTAGAGACAAATATTTTTTATCGTCTTTAAAAAAAGTTGTCTTCCAGTTGCTCCAAATTGAACCATCCCGAGTATCCAAAGTAATTTGTTACGTGTGGTTTCTGTTGTCAAAAAGTGGTACAGTCCCGGATGTGCCTAGGGAAAACAACAACTTTAGCACAGCTGCATCAATCCCCCCACCCATTATTGTGACTTGTATCATGTGACTAGTCCAGCATTTAACTCTCACTTTAGCTTCTCAGTTGATGTTATTTGCTACATAAATATTTTGCTTAAGCTCTGATTGTTGTTTTAGAATAGACATGAACGTAGATGAGAGGCTAATTTGGTATTGCTTCAATTGACAGAGAGATTACTAGTAATCCTTCACGCTGCTTTCTCCTTGTAGATCATTAGATTGTAAAGCCTTCGTGTAAGGGACCTCCAAAGGCCTGGCTGATTAACAGTGCTTACCCAGCTGCCAGGAAGCTAATGTCCAGTGGTGTGTCAGGATAAACTTAGGCACAATTGAGCACATCCCATCTCTTTGCTGAACTTGCATAAATGTCAGTCTTGGCAAAGCTTTTTTCCAAAGCTTCCTACTGACCAACTGTTTACAAGGGTAGCAGAGCTGTGCTGTAGCTTAGTTTGATTCAGAAAAGTTGAGTGGGATGCCTTCAGTTTATCCATAATGATTGAAGGGAAAAGAACTTTGTTTACCTCTTAATTATTTTTTAAAAATGGATGCTTGGCACTAACAGAAGGTCTTACGATGTTTCAATTTTTTTTTCCCCTCCTTTTTCTAGGGTCCAGGTATATCTCACCCTTATGATAGTGGGCACATAGCAATGACTTACACAGGTCTGTCATGTCTGGTTATTCTTGGAGATGATTTAAGTCGAGTAAATAAAGATGCCGTACTGGCAGGACTGAGAGCTCTCCAGCTGGAGGATGGAAGGTAAAAGATATTTTATGTTCTACAACTCTCTAGAAGGTTAATAGAAAACCCAGGTGTGGAATAAAACATAAGAAACATGGTTTTTATGAAAGTAGCTGTATAGTATCTTCTTTCTATTAGAAAATGCTTTGGTGGGTAATCAGTATCAGTTTACAGGACCAAGCAGCACTTTGTGCATGGATTTGCTTTGATACTGGAGAATGACAATGTTTGCTTACAACTGTAGATAATCTATTACTGGAAAGTTAATGGATTGGTTTATGTCTTGGGGATAGTTGTTTTTCTGCTCTATCCTTCAGATAAGTGAGGTTTTCTGTGTTCATATTGTCTGGGTTTTTTTGCAGCGCCATGGAACAGTATTATGATAATGTTTGCTCTGCTTGGTGAGAGGTTGAGCTTATTTAGTTTTGAGAGATTCAAGATACCAATATACAGGATGAATCAGCCTATATATTACTTGTAGTAGGAGTATAGAATTACTAAACTTCATGAGACTTGTTCTTTTTCCATGCATTTTTTAATATATGGTATATACCCCCATATGTACTTCTGTTGGTGGATTTTTTTGTTTGTTTGTTTTTTTAATGTACACTGAAACTGGTAGCTAATGAAAACTTCTGCTAGGGCACATGATCTGTCTGTAGTGTTAAACTTTACTGAATGTCCTTTTTGAATTAAAAAAAATTCAGAATTGTGGAAATGTTGTTCCTGGAGGAGTTATGTTTGACTTCACGATGAAATTGCAGTCAACCATTCATGAGTTAAGAAAGCTTTTGTTTTGGTCAAATGGCTTTGTATCATCTAGACATCTTGTGTTTAAAAAAAAAAAAAAAAATTTTAATTATATAAGTATTAAAATGCAGTGTTGCATGTGTTTTTTTTTAAAAGAAAAAAAAAGACAAACACAAACCACCAGAATGTTCAGAATTTAAGCAGTGAATATGAACTATATGATGTACAATTTTCTGTTATTTATAACAGCAGACTGACCTTAATGGGCCACGTCCTAATGCACGCATACAGGTGTATATAGATGTACTTGTTCATCTGCTGTAGTTTGCAGTTTCTTCAAACACGTGGAGGTGTCTGTTCCATTGCTGTAAGCATTCCTATTGTAAATTGGACCATTCTTGTTATTAAAATGTATCTGGAAGGAGGGAGTTGCTCCCTAGCATCTTGAAGTGATTACTTGTCATCTTGCCTTATTATAGTAAAAAGCTACATGCAGTTATCCTCTTCTGCATGTTTCTATCATGTGTGGCTTTAATGTACAGACTGATAACTCTTATACATAATCCTGTGTTATGTAGTCCCTGCTGAAAAGTGCTAGGTAGCCCCTAGAGGGAAAGGAGGGTGCTTTGCACATCTCTCGTATAGAAGTCTCACTTTGGCAGGAGTCAATTTCCAGTGTGACAGACATTTTCATACCTGTGAAAACTGCTTTTAGTGCCCCAAAGGGATGTGTGAAGGCCAGAACTTGGCTTAACATCTTGTCCAGATGGAAACAGCAATTGGGCTGAATAAGGCAAAGAGACATTTTTCTGTTGTTACCCTAGTGTAAGTATGGTAGTCTTAGTTAATAAAAGACGTCGGAAGAAACAAAAACAACAAACAAACAAAAAAAACCCTTGTAATTATATAGTGTCTTTTTACATTATGAATAAATGTATACATTTCAATTTCTATCTTACCTTAGTTGGATGTGATTTGAAGTATCTGGATAATGTACAATGCAGTTGTCACCTGAAGATGGGGCGAGATTATAAACCACACTACCAGCAGATCTTAAGTGTCCTGGTTTCCCAGAATCTCCTGTGCCATATCGAGAAAGCAGCGGAGGTCATCCCCATCTGAGTTGCAAAGAGCAGGGCCTGGCACCGTTGTAGTTAGGAGAGATGAAAGTATCTCCCAGTAAATGTTGGAGCCTTTCTGTGCAAGAGGATAATGGGGTACATCCTTGCATTTCAGGGTTAAAGAGGGAGCATCATAGTGGTGATAGTCATGCTTAAAAGGCTGTCCTTAAAGTCAGAAGTACCGTTTTTTTTTTTTCTTTTTTTTCAGAGGAGTTCTGTCAGGAGGACTTACAAAGATATTCTATTGTGCTGGCTTCTTGCCAATGGTTAATTCATAAAAATATTCTAACTAGTGCTTTGAACCAAATGGAGGCTTGTCAGACAGCAAATCACAGTATTCACCTTCATTTTAAGGGTCTCTGAAAGAGCACAGAATTGTACCTAGATAACCCAGACACAATAACTTTAAAGTGTTCATAGAGTTTGGAAAGTAGCCATATGAAATCAAAAACTGTATTGAAATTAATTTTTACCATTTGTATTAGAAATTGTAGTAATAACAATTACATGGAAAACTGACACTGAAGTTGCAGATAGGAAAGAAAGCCTTGTGAGCTATAAAGTTTTCTAGGAAGGCAAAGAATTCTGCCAAGAATAATAAATGTTAAAATTATTAACTCATACATCAGTATGTGCTGTGATGAGTGAAAGAATGTAAGCATTAACATCTTTGAATAAAAATCAGTGTCATTACATTGCTGGAAATAATGTCACCCAGGAACCTAAATGTTAACAATTGTATTCATTTTGCTTGGCTTAGTTAGAGTCAAATCTCCTAAAAGGAAAACCTAGTATAGCTTAGGGTTATATTTATGTGTGTACTGTAAGTAGAAGTAACTCATTTTGAAAGGAAAAATTACGCAATTCCTTAAACTGCTTTTCATATTTTCTGGTATAACAGGCTGTGCAGTGTAAAATGACAGAAACATTTCTTTCAGTTTCTGTGCAGTGCTGGAAGGAAGCGAGAATGATATGAGGTTTGTGTACTGTGCTTCCTGCATCTGCTACATGCTCGATAACTGGTCAGGCATGGATATGAAAAAAGCAATAGACTACATTAGAAGAAGTATGGTGAGTATTCACAAAGTGTTATTTCTTACTACATTTTAAAGTTACTAGCTTTATTTCTTTACTGTGACTAAAAACTCTTCATCCAAAATGAAATATTCTAGTAATTTCTTTCTTTTCTGTTCCTACTTTACCAAGTTGAAAATGAAAAAGTACATTGGTTTCTGCATTTGTATTTTCTTTGTAATGTGTGTACTAGCAAAATGTTTTTATTCAGTGTGTATGTTCACTGCAAATTAAATCTAATCTTTTTTCTTCAAAACTCAATGTAAAATTGAAAGCAAGTTTTTGAAAACTGAGGCCTGATGTTCCTATAACTTTGAAAAAGTGCCTAAAGCACTGAATCAATAAAATCCTCGCGTTTCAATGAGCTGTGGTCCTGCTTTTTAAATGATATACAAAATCAAAGGAAAACCTAATTATTGACATCAGTTCAAGTTTAATAAGTGTATCTATTTATTAAATGTTTGGAATGAAGGAAAATATTAGTATATAATTTTTTTTCCTCTGTGCAAACTTTCTTCATATTAGGTTGGAGCAAAAGTGTTTTCATGTGTGTTTTTCATGATGTTTTCATTATTTTAATTTAGTTTCTTTTTCCAAGTTTAAAATAAATTATTTTCAAAGCAGCTGAGTAACCTTGAAAAGTACAGTTCCCTGAATGTAAGTAAACTTACACAGTAAACTCTCCAGTTTGCAAAAAAGAGCCAAATTTATGACATACAACTTCTGTTGTAAACAAGTGTGTTTTAGTCATTGCTGTCAGCAGTGAGATTGTGAAAGTTAAGCGAGAAACAAGTCTAAAACAGACTTAATATCCTGCTTCAGACTAAATTGGTTTTTATTTTGTATTTCTTTTTTAAGGAGCTAGTTAGGTGCATAAGCATTTCGTACTGTACATCACAAGAAGCTTTCTGGCACACTGCCGTAGACTAGTTTGGAACATATATTTTCTTCATATGTTCTTTTTCGAAAAATGTAAAATCAGTCTAATTCATACATTGTGCATTCATGACATTACCCTGCGTACTAGAATGGAGAGTATGAACAAAACTTTATACTATCACACCTACATTGCTTTTAATGCCTTTTAATATGTTTCTACTCTGCTTACTCCCCTCAACGCCCCTCAGCAGGACAGGGGAGAGAATAGGAAGAGCAAAAGCAAGAAAACTCGTGGATCGAGGTAAAGACAGTTCAATCTAAGTGAAGAAAAGAGGAAGAAAACAAGTGATGCAAAGGCAATCAGTCACTCACCACTTCCCAGAAGCAGACTGATACCCAGCCAGTCTCCAAGCATCAGCTGCCTTGAAAGACACCTCCCTCCTACCCACCCCTTCTTCTGCTACCCCAGTTTTATGGCTGAGCGTGAGGTTACAAGATATGGAATTATCCCTTGAGGTTCAGCTGTCCTGGCTGTGTCACCCCCCAACTTCTCCTGTCCCAGCCTGCTCACTGCGGGGTGGTGAAGTGGAAAAAAAGAGAAAGCCTTGATGCTGTGTTTGGTGCCAATAGTCCATCCAACAGCTGTCCTTTACAGCCCAGGTCTCCCTCACTTCTGGCAGGTCAGCTTGTGAGCCCCTGAGATGCGTGGTCCCACTCCAGCTGCTGGTACTCAGACCACCTGTCTTACCAGATATTTAGGCCTGAAGTTCACTAGCGTTCACATACACACACACTGAATGGATAGCACATGTCCACAGAAGATAGTTAAAAGTAAGATTTAATAAGTCTTGGGCTGACTGAGGTGATAAAGGGCAGGGCTCAGTGATACAAGCATACAGACCAGCAGTCTGTTCACACAGTACTAGCACCTTTTATCCCCTTTTCCCCTCTGTTTTTCCTTGCTTGTTCCTCCCCAGTCTGCTTTGATCTTTGCCATTCACACCACTGGTGCTTTCCCTAGCCATCCTGTGGTAAGTTGTGCACACCCTGTATTCCCCAGAAAACACCCCATTAACAAGTTCTATACAATCCCAGAATTTTCTTCCCCTGCATCCCGTAAGAGCCCCTGCACCCTGGTAGTTAGTAGCCCACTTTAGTTAGCATGGGTTTCCAGGTTGAGGCGATCTGTGCTGGCTCCTTTTGGTGGGTTTCACACAGGGACGATGATTTATCCTTTCTCCTTTCACAGTCTGAGGGAGCAGCCAAGTCAGGGATGTTCATCTTTCCACTGATTAGTTCTGGAGGGTTCTTCCTCCTCTGATCCTTGCTGGTCCTTTGTGTTTACTGAGATTAGCCTTTAATCAGATAGCTTAGCAGAGATACAAAAGGAAAATCAAATACTAAGGAAGAACAGAGAACAAAGCCAAAGAGCACGGTCCTCATTGTGGTGTTCTGTACTTCACATGAACTGTTAGTTAGTGTTTTGTACACACTTGAGTGCAGTTTTTGGTCCCAAAGGATATGATGGAACTAGGAAGGGTGCAAAAAAAGTTGAGTTGAATTGTTAGAGGTATGAACCAGCTTGTGTAAAAGGAGCATTCAGTATACTAGGATTCTTGATTCTGGAAGTTAGGTAATTGAGTGGAGTCTGACAGAGGTATGTAAAGTAGTAAGTAGCACTAAAAAGATGAAGTGAGCGGGGAGCAATTACTTCTTTCTAAGACAAGAACTAGAGAGCATCGTATGAGGCTGTTGGTAGACCACTCAAGGGGAGATGTTTTGAAAGTTTAGAGCTTTGATATGGGACTGGAGATTTACTGTCGTCAGTGACCTTGAATCAAATTTATAGTTTGCTTCTGGAGCCTTAGCATTCATCCTTGTACTTGCAAATTCCAATTGTTATGTTTGTACTGGGAAAATTGATGCCACTTTGAGGGGGGTGAAAAAAAATAAAAAATTGAAGCCTGAACAGAACAAGACCTCCTGCTCATAATAATATTTCAGTTGACCAGTGAAGTAAAACTGGAATCTGGACATGGTTGAGTCCAGAAGACGCTGTGGCTTATCACAAAACCTGTGTCTTTTGCTGTCTAGCTCAGAGAGTAACTTAAAGAGATCCTGTAAGCAGTGTTCTGTAGGCAGCAGTCTCTTTAGTATGTGCTAATGTGTAACAAGAGATGCTATGTTTTTGTCGAAGTTTTACTGTGAATTGGTAGATTTCCTATACGCTGTGTTCAGTAAGACTTCTTTTTTAAAAGCGTTGGTGTACTTTTAATTCACTGCAGAGTTGGTATGCACACATCCAGTAGTTTTGTCTGGGTTTTCTGGGTGTGTGCTGTTTGGATAGACCAGTATTTCAATGCGCTAACTCGGTTGCGAAGTGTCTTGCACTTCTAGGCAAATACACAATGTCTTTGCATCATGCTTGTTCATGTTGTAGAGTTGAAGATGTGTTTGAAGAAGTCTCAAATGTTTGGGGAGTAGCCCTTTGTGAAAATAATTTCACAGTGGTGAGACTGTCTCTTCCCATGAGTCTTCTTGAGATGTATTCCAATTGAAGTACCTATCACATGAACCAAGTTTTTCTTAAAATGTATTTTCTAAATACAGTTCATGTGAAATATGGTATCCAAGAATGTTAGCTTGATTTCTCCTGTTAAGATTCTGTAGATGGTGCTAAAAAAACCCTATATATATTAACAATTCAAAGTAAATTCTATTTGAAATTGTTTCATTTTTTTATTTCTTGTGTAACTAACTATACAGTAAATATTGCTATAGACTTTCTTGCAAATGCTTATTCCTGATTTGCTACAATGTTACCTCGTCCTGGTACTTTCATTAATTATAAAACAGAGATTGCATTGCTCAGTAGTAAACTGCCGTGACAGAAAGGTGTGGTTTTGGTTTACTGTCATGCATCATCATTTGCACATAGATGAAGCAAATGATAGTTACAAACTTGTTCTCAGTTATTTAAATTGGCACACATGTGACATGGAACTCATCTGGATGGAGAGTAACACGACTGGTTAAACAATGTAATCTGTGTAATAAGCTTCTGGATATTTTAGCTTATACTTTGGAATTTATTCGCTTTAGTGACGTAGTGTAAGAATTGTTACAGGTATTTCAATACAGCTGAAGGAAGGAGGGGGTTTGTGTAGTTAGGCATGTCAAGAACAGCAGAAGATTGGAAAATGAAACAATGGTGTTGCTTTAGTCAGAGCAGTAACTGTGTTAATAAGATCTGAATCTTCATACAGAATGGATAGCCCTCTTATCATTTGACTAAAAAGTGTTTGTACAGTACTGATCACAAAAATAATCCTAGATCAGTTTTATTGTCAGTAAATTAATCAGGTTCCAATCACCCGATTTCTATCAGCATAGGTTGATTTTTGGCTTTCCTATTTAAAAGTCAGGTATATCACTAACCAAAAAACAATAGACACTCCAATGCTGAAATTTCTAATTACTTCCACAGACTCTAAAATACTGCTTTTTGCAACATTGATTGGTTTACCACAAATTTGTTTTTTAAGTAGAGATATTGCAAAAAGCTTTAAGTGTACCATGTGCTTCTAGTATAGTAGAGACATCTTGAAATGCAGGTACGTGAGTCTGTTGATACAGTTAAGCTGGTTGTGAAACTTTTAGACTGTGAAGCAAAGATTGTACCCAAAACTGGTTTTACACATTTCCTGAGGGTAGTATTTAATTATGCAGTTTTCATGTTGCAGTAACCTAGAGCCTCTTTTGCATCTAATTTCCTGGGGCTTTTCAAAAAGACAAAGAAACAAACATATTTCCCTAGTTCTTTAATGCACACAAGTCCCCAAAGAGCAGCTGCTGTCTGTAAATAAATAGGCACCAGTCAGCCAAAGGTCAACTATTGTCTATTAAAATTTCAAGCTAATTGTACAGCCCAACATAGTACACTGTCTGGGATGCACACTTAACAGCTTCTCTCCAGAGCTAATTACTTTGTTATACATAAAGCAAACCACCTCCTCTTACAATTACTGTTTGTAGAGTTAATTAGCTTTGCCAGCCTAGCTTACTAATCAGCTTGCCTTTGCTTAGCAATTACTGGGCCTGTGGAGTGTGGTAGCGCATTTGGATCGCGTTCTCAAAAGGCAGAGTGAAGAGTTTAAAGTAACTTTACACTGTGTATTTCAACATTCAGATGTTCATAGGGATTACTTAAAATTGACTGGTTCAAACTTTAGCTGCAGCTTGAACCGTATGCATCAGATGTTAGTCTTTTTAGTTGCATTAACTTGCAGCAACAACTTAAAAACCGAGGAATATAATTTTAATGTAACTTCTGTGTATGCCACTGTTTCTTTTTTCTTCTCAATGTCAGCTTTAAAAACAAATCTACAAAATAATCCTTAGATCATTGCTGAAGACATGCTAGGTCCTGTAGCCATTCTTTGGTTAGGACTATGTGAGTTGTTATTGGTCTGTCAAGGTGTCCTGTATCGACTAACCACTGTTAAATGTTTTGGAGAAAACATTTGAAATTCATAGTAAGCACCCAGGCGGGGCAATTTAAAATTGGTTTCTAGCTGTCTGATCAGATATTGAACCAATCATTCATTGAGCAGCTAATATAGAAGATGTAGGACCCGCGTGGTTTAACTTTACAAGTTAAACTTCATTTCTGTTCCTACTAAACAGTTTGGTATTTATACAGTGTATAACTTATTAATTATTCTATGAACTCTTGTAAAACAAACATTTTCCATTTTATGAATAACTTACTCTGATCTCTTGTTTCTTATCGTGCAAAATGATTTAATGAATTTTTAGGGAAGAAAGATTGTTATTCCTACATATACAGTATCATCTGGTTCTAGATTGCTTCTAACAGACCTGTACTGTATTCTTGGTGCTTTGTTTGTCAAACTAGAGTTTCTCCATTTTCTTTCACTTAACAAATTGATTTTCAGCATTGTAAAGGTATTTTTTTTAATGGTAATATTTTATAGGGCAGGTTAAGTTTAGTCCAATAGTATGCTTTATTATGTTGTTGCTTGTTGTTTCCTCCTTCCTGCCCCACCCCCAGTCTTCATTTTGTTAAAGCCTGATGTTCTTGCTCATTACTAAAGCATTTATTGTACTTAAGTATTGTACACACAGTAGTACATTGCACGCAGTGCATTTTGCCTTTTTGTGTGTTAACCAACTTGTGGGTTAAAGACAGGTTTGATTTATCCATTTAATTTTGTTTGAAATAACATCCACTTTTTCTTTCTATAATTTTTTTTTTCTTTAATGTTTATCTGCATAACATGCTTCCCCTTTTTGGCAAAGACATGTTTATCCATTTTCAGACTTATAACTACATCACAACTAAAATGAACTCCACAACATGAAGTCATAAAAGCTGTCTGCATTGAAATAAGGCTGATTTGTTAACTGTTTTGTGCCAAGAGCTTTTTGAGCTGTAGGTTCAGAATTTAACCAGGTTAAATGGTGATTATAATCTGATGATAATTTTGCTAGTAAACTGAGAAATTGCAATGTCTGTGAAAGTGATTTGGTTCTAAAGTCACTGGTTTGGGTTTTTTTCTTCAGTCTTACGATAACGGCCTGGCACAGGGAGCTGGACTGGAATCTCATGGTAAGAATGTTGAAACGTCCTACGCCTATTTTTAAGACTGCTATTGAAAAAGCTGTGAGAGGTGCAGGGTATGTCATGCCTTTCCTTCTTTCCTGATTTTATGGAAGTGGGATGAGGAGGAGTAAATCCAAAACATGCCCGAGGATATTATCTGTCGTCTTCCCTTAGTTCCAGTTTAGTATCAGACCAGATTGCTCTTGATGTATCAACTCCATTAATCTTACTATGAGTGTTTCGTTGAAAGGCGTTGGCTGTAGTTCTCACCTCTTGCTGAAGGAGAAAACTTTTTCTACATGTACCATTGCTACTCTGTGGATTTATCTGCAAGAGATTTTGTGCAATGCAGTTGATAATCTCCAATTTCAGCAGCTATTAGTAAAACCTAGAAACATTTCCTCTGATAGATTAAAGCATCTGTTGGGGGCTCAAATCTTGAAGCAGCAGTTAATTTTTGTAAATAGTTGGTAGTTGTGAGGATACGAATTCCCAAGAGACTGGCATTTTTAAGCAAAATGTTTCTATGCCATGATGTAATGGTCTGCTTGTGACAGAAACTATTGAGTTTTATGTGACTGATACTAAATCTATCAAATGTTTGCTAGCTTTATCCTTAGTAGTGAGCTGGTTTTTTTCCAGCAGGACGGGTAAAGTTGAAAATCTTGAAGTATACACCCTGTGTATTTAAAAAATGAGTTAACTAAGTTACTGTAGAATGCTAGTGATAACAGATAGTGTTACTTCAGTATCCTTCTCCTGCTACATTTCAGCATCAGAATGAAAATAACCTTAGAGTTCCAGCGGTCTTCTAGCACCAGGATGGTATAAGAAACTTTAGGCCCCAAGTCATGTATCAACAGCTTGCTTATGGTCTTTCCCAGACTGTAATTTTATCAACTTGGGTAATAGACTCAGGATGAGTTTTGATGGGCTTTAAAAACTGATGGCCATGATAGACAGACAAAGAACATGAGTTTCTCTTCTAATTCCAAAATTTACTGTGTGGTTTCCTTGACAACAAAAAATTTCTTAGAAGATTAATTTGTGTTTACTACAACCATGAGAGTCCAGCAGTCTTTTCATAATATTAACCATGCCTTTTTTTTTTCCCCATTAATTTTTTTAGGCTTTCTGCTCATCAGACGCTCCTGTCTGTTTATATCTTCTGGGGGATTGTGTCTGAGACTGCCTTTGGCATCTCTGCTTCAATATGATTGCTGGCATCCCAATAGCTTTCTTTTTTAAGTTACATATGAAGAAATGTTTTCTGTTGCGTTGCAATGTGCTTATTTCTGGACTGCTGTGTAATGTAAATTGCGCAGCATTGAGAGGCAATCCAACTTTAAGAAAATTAATTCAGGTCTATTTGTGGAAAAAGTTGGATTGAGGTTTTTCCCCCTTTTGACTTACATGCTGAAGTAAAGTGGCTTTATTTATTTATATTTTAGACTTAATTTTAACACTTTCATACTTTTAGTAATACATAGATTTAATTGTTACTACCCTAGTTAAAGTTCTGGCTGAGATCATACAGGCTTCAGTGAAAATCTGGGTATCAAACCATGGCAAAAACAACTCTTTCTTCACAGGTGGCTCTACGTTTTGCGGTATTGCATCACTGTGTTTGATGGGTAAACTGGAGGAAGTTTTTTCAGAAAAAGAGCTGAACAGAATAAGAAGGTGGTGTATAATGAGACAACAGACTGGCTACCAGGGACGACCCAACAAACCTGTAGACACTTGCTATTCCTTTTGGGTGGGAGCAACGTTGAAGGTAGTGTACAGAACAGCTACAGGATAGTTACTGACTTGATTTGGTTTCTTTAGGCATCGTATCTTTTCTTTGCTTGAAAAAGTTAAATATTTGGCACAAGTGCATGCATATGCACAGATCACTATAACAGTCTTTCATACTGCAAAAATGCAGGATATGGAGGTTCACCAGATTAGCGCTACGTCTGCTATCACTGCTTATCTCTTAAGTCAGGTCTATATTTTTGTATTAAAAACCTAAGATTTAGTATATTACTGTAATGGTCTAATGTCTTTTCAGCTCTTGAACATATTCCAATATACAAATTTAGAGAAAAACCGAAATTACATCCTGTCAACTCAAGATCGCCTTGTTGGTGGATTTGCCAAGTGGCCAGACAGCCATCCAGGTAAATTTACTTTGCAAAATTATGGTGAATGTGTTTATAAGCTACAAATACATTCCAGCAGTCAGACATCTGAGAGGTGTAAAGGAAGTTTTCCCCTCAGTCTCTGTCAAAAAACAGGGAGGGAAAAAAAAAAAAAAGCGCCTTTAAAATATTACAAGGTTTTCATGGTTTAAGTCGAAAGAGGGAGGTACAGTTTTTCCTTGTTCAGCCACAGAGCAAGTGAGCTGCTGTTTAGACTATGGCTAAAAAAGTATCACTGTCTATTCAGAGCTGGACAAGCTTTTCTGTATGTGTTTAAATGTTCTAGTTAAAGGGAATATTGTGCAGTGGGTATCTCTGTAAAGCATCCGAGTAAAATATTTTGAAGAATTTGTTGCCTTAACAAAGGAATCCTTTAAGCTTAATCAGAAGACATCGATGTATGTAAAAACAGTCAAAGTTTACATAGTTACATATTATGATTTACAGATTGTAGTTACACATAGCAATTATATCTAGTGTATTTGAACGTTAATTATTATCCTTGTGGAAGTGGATAATTTGAAGTAGTGAAAAACTTGAAAAGATGCTAAAATCTTTTAATTTGAAATAATTTTAAAAGACACGAGAAATCAATGAAGGCATTGCAAACTTGTGAAAATAAACCTTGTGCCAGTAATGTTGCCCAGTGGTATTTTGTACAGGGAAGATAAACAGTCTGTAAACTGCCCAAAGAAGATAAAACTTTAGTCATAATAAAGGCTGAGTCTGTTCAGAATCTCTGCCCTGATATTTCATCTGTTCGTCATTTCATTTTGAACAGTTGAGATTTTTTTCAAGGTGGACCCACACAGAGAACACAGTCCTTGTGATAGATGTGCTCTGCCCACTCCCCTGAAAATGAGCTTAGGATTCCTGAGGACTTAGCTATATTTACTCTGCATTATGTGGATCAGTCAGTATCACTTGGAGGAAATATTTCTGTTTGTCTTGATGAACCATTTACTTCATGAGCTATTAAAAAATATGTTTAAAACCCCATTCATGTGCAAAGTTCCTTAACTTGTCTTTTAGCATAGCTATGATTGTTTGAGATAAGATTTGAGAAAGGCAAGACTACTAATAAAACTGTTTTACTTTGATTTGTGTGGTGTTTCAGTCTGAACCCTGGCGTTTCCTATAAAGCAAGCTTTTGATGTCTCTCTTGTTTTATTGGGATAGGTGGGCTTATTGCAGCATTCTTTCCTCAGGCAGATGGTGACCCAAGTCTGTGTTCAGGTTTTGAAGGAGAGTAAAAAGTTAATTCATTTCTGATGTGAAGAATGACTGTAAATGCAGCATTGCAAAGAATGTTTCTTTGGCACTGTGATTTCATTGCCATACATACACAGCTGAGCTTCCTACAAGCTAGTATCTGAAAGGCAAGCTGTTTTTTGATCGCTGTATGTCTCCACAGTAAAGATCTCACACTTTACATGAAGTGTCTGTGCAAGTTTGATTGTTCTCAAAAGCCTACTGTTGACAAACTGTACATAGTCCTCTCAACTTCAGTGTAAATGCAAAATGTGAAGGTCTCAGAGTGGTATGGGTCATCTTGCAAATGAGTTAATAGTTCTGTTGAGACTCGACATGGACAGAAATGATTCTTTCTCCTTGAAGCATTTAGCATTTGTAAAGCTGGTAAGTGGCCTCAATTTGGTTTTGTCACAAAACTCAGATGTGACAGAATATTCCAGGCAAAGCTTGCAAAGTAAGAATATGCCATTTTTTCGAAAGGTGCTTTCTAAGACAGATTCAGAATTTGAACTTCTGTAGCTCCTACTTCATAAAAGCTCTGTATAAATTTGAATAGTCAAGCTGTCTTTGCTGTGCAATAATGTTTTTAGAAAGAAGGCCAGAAGAAATTGCAGAAAACAGTGAAGTGCTTGTGGTAATATGTATATTACATGGACTTCCAAAGTTGCAAGTAACTTCTCACAACTGATGACTAAGGGAAACATTATTCTGTAGTCCTGATGTTCGCATGCTAACAGACATCAATACACTGTTCTGGAGGCCAGTAGCACTATTTAACACTTTTTCTTGATTTAAAATAGTGTTTGGGGCATCGTGCTTATTGAGCAGTGACCTTAGAAAACTTTATTGCCTTTCAAGATGAATCTAAAAAGTCAAAAGACTCTTAAAATGCTAGTAATGCTCTGAAAACATGAGCATAATGAAGTGAATCAGGACATGACTTGTTTTGTCCTGGTTCCGGCAAGGATGGGGTTAATTTCCCCAAGGAGCCGGCAGGGGAGGCAGGTATTCCATCCCACGTGCCCCATGCCCGGCTATAAGAGGCACTAGCCGGGGAGAGGGAGTCAGTCGCCACTCGGGGGCGGGCTGCGGCGGTGCGCGTCCAGTCGGTGTACTGTAATCGCGTTCTTATATTCCTTTACCGGTGTTATTGTTTTTCTTTCTTCTTCCCTTTGTCTGTTCCGTTAAATTATAATATTTCAACCCACGAGTTTTGCCCTTTTCTGCTGATTTTTCCCACGGCTGTGGGAGTCGAGCGAGCGGCTGCGTGGTTCTTTGTTGCTGGCTGAGGCCAAACCACGACAATAGCGAACTAAAGGTTGTCAAATATAGGAAAGGCTTTTATCTGAAAAATCTTCTGAATATCATTGTAGTAGTAGTATTACTGTTTTATAAAGCAGGCACAGGCAATAGCTTAGTAGGGAGATTCATACTTCAAACCAGAACTGAACACGTACTGTATGTGTTCTTTGTTTACAAGTGACTGATACGTCTTTCATGTTAAGCTGTTAGATCTGCTACCTTGTGTTGATACTACTTGTTACAAACATTAAACTACATTAACATGGTTTAATGGAGTTGATTTTCTTTCTTCATGACCCAAACAGCACTGATGTTTTAGCTGTTGTGGAGCACTGCTTATACAATGTCAAGGCCTTTTCTGTTTCTCATGCTGCCCAACTAGCGAGCAGACTGGAGGTGCACAAGAAGTTGGGATAGAGCACAGCCAGGACAGCTGACCCCACTGACCACAGGGGTACCCTGTGACATTGTGCTGAGCAATAAAAGCTGGGGGAAGAAGGAGGAAGCGGGGGGATGTTTGGAGTTGCAGTGTTTTTCCAGGAAGTAGCTAAACATGTGCCTGCTGATGGGACGTAGTGAATTAATTTCTTATTTTGCTTTGCTTGTGCCTGTGGCTTTTACTTTCCCCTTGAACTGTCGTTACCTCAACCCATGAGTTTTCTCACTTTTACTCTTCCTTTCCTCTTCTCCCACTGGAGGCGAAGCAGGGGAAGTGGGTTAGCAGCGGTGCGGTGCTTAGCTGCCTACCAGGGTTAATCCACGCATTTTGCTAGAACACATACCTAAGCGATTTGTTTTGTTTTGTTTTTTCAGACTTGTGCATGTCATGACTAGATTTAAATAAACTTTTCTTTTAAATTACTAGAGGTTCTTCTGCATGCCCCAGGAGGTTGTGCTGCAACTCTGGTACATCTCGCTTATTATCTTTAAATTATGTGCTTCCAATTCTTCTATATTGCATAAGTAAGTTACAGGTTATGCAAGAGAAAGATCAAAAGGTTTAACATGAGGGAGTGAGAGGATGAAAATGAGTGTGTGCAATTACTACATGTAAAACACTGAAGCGAGATTTGCTCTCGTGGAAGTGTAAGTACACCTTATTTTGTTGCGAGGTGGCATACTGCATTCTGTATTTGAGTTACATATGGGACAAAATGTTTGGACCTACGTTTTTTGACCTTGAAAAGCTTCATGTATTTCATAGCTTGAAACAGAGGAGTACACAGGGTGCATATGTGTTTTGGCTAGAACTAAGTTGAGTATTAAGTTAGCATGGATTTGCATGACTATTGAACTTCGTGGTTAAACCCACCAATAGCTGTATACAGGTAATTAGGTTTGTATATGGTTTTAGTGTATGGTTTTTAGTGTGTATCAATGCAGCTGTCCACAGGGGTTAATATACTGTTTCCTGAAGTTGAGGTCTCCTTGCCTGACATACTTTCTGCAAGCTCAGTAGGGGCTGTATCTGCTGAGCATGCTTTTGTCTGCGTGTTAATGCTGGTAAGTAGAAGCCTTCTTCCAGAGTCTCTCTGTCCACATACCTTCTGGTAATACCACTTCAGTCAAATATGAATTTACTGAAAAGATTACTAAGTGTTGAGAATATGTAAGGGGCACATTAAGTTCACATCCTCTTTCCATCTATACCCTCTAATTTCAAGGGCAGATAATCCAATCTAATGATTTACTGCTGAGGCAGGTTCACTTCTCTTCCTCCCAGCTTCCCTAAGTACAGCTGCATGTCCTTTCCCCTTTGTGCACTAGCTTTGGTGTGTATCAAAACCTTCTGCAAACCACTTTAATTCACTAAAATGTCAGCAAACTGTCCATTTTCTTCTGCTTGGGTTAATTTTCTTCTATATTTTTTCAATTGCTTTAGGTCATGGAGGGTGTTCAGCAAGCTGTAGTGCTGGTATAAGGTAGGCAGCAGGAGCAGCGTGGGACAGGGGAATAAGAGCTTCCCTGTTTTGGTGGCAGTCATCTGTTATGGCTGATCAAGCCACTTCATGAGTTCCAATCCTTAGGGTATTCTCTCAGGAAGGGGGAAAGCTAGGTAAAGTAATACCTTTTCATGCCTCTAAATCTTGCTCTTTGGCAGCTATTGGCACTAATTTTGGTGTTTCGCTAGTCAGCTGTTCATCAAGTAATCAGCCAAAAAATTCTTTCAAGTTTGGAAAAAAAAAAAAATTACTTTGTGGACAGAAAATATTTCCAGCTCCTCAAATTCTTTTGCTATTTGGCTTGAGCGCTAGGAAGAAATAAAGTAGTGGGCAAGAATTATTGTAAAACAACACTAGACTCTAGTTTTAGAGATTACAGACTATCAGTTCATGCTGGTGGCTTTGGGCAGAAATTGATTTCTTCTGTCAAAATCCAAGTTTAAAATGTAGCACCAGTTTGTTTTCCTTGGCTGTAATTATTATAAGGGCTACAAAGCTGGTGAAGGGTCTGGAGGACAAACCTTATGAGGAACGACTGAGGGATCTGGGGTTGTTTAGCCTGGAGAAGAGGAGGCTGAGGGGAGACCTTATCACCCTCTACAACTACCTGAAAGGAGGTTTTAGAGAGATGGGAGCTGACCTCTTCTCCCTGGCGACAAGTGATAGGACAAGAGGAAATGGGTTCAAGTTATGTCAGGGCAGGTTTAGATTAGATGTTAGGAAGCATTTTTTCACTGAAAGGGTTATTAAACATTGGAATAAGCTGCCCAGAGAGGTGGTGGATTCACCATCCCTGGAGGTGTTTAAGAAAAGGGTAGATGAGGTGCTTAGGGACATGGTTTAGGAGTGGTGGTGTTTTTATCAGGGTAGGTCAATGGTTGGACTTGATGATCTTAAAGGTCCCTTCCAACCTCACTGATTCTATGATTCTATGATTCTATTCAGGTGTGTTGGAATCCAGGAACAATTGGCTGTGACAGCCTGACATTAATTTTCTTTTTTCTTTTCTATCCTTCCTTCAGATGCATTACATGCCTACTTTGGGATCTGTGGTTTGTCGTTAATTGGAGAATCTGGTATTTGCGAAGTTCATCCTGCCCTGAATGTAAGCACAAGAACCTCAGAGCGCCTTCACCACCTTCATCAGATCTGGAAAACAAAAACTCCTAAAGACGACACACACCTCTCTACATGACTGATTTAGACTTGAGTTTATTTCTGGTAGCATAATTGTAGCCCAAGGTTAAAAGCCATGTATAACCAATGTGCTCTTTTAAGTGCTGGAGTCATACAATCAGATCTGTGTTGCTGGCATCACTTCGATAGGGAGTTGCCTTCAGCAGGTTATTCTGCATTGTGAAAAAAGTAAATATTTTGATTATATAGAAGTTTGTCACCACAGACTGTAAATGGCTCTTCAAATGGCTTTACTTCTAAGAAATCCCTTGAGGCGTTTGAACTTAATTTCTTTAAATTTGTGCATACTGTGTCAAAATATATAATAAGAAAGTATTTTCAAAATCTGTTTACATATCGTACAGTATAGCACAGAACCTTGGAGTTCTTTATGATCGTAAAGTTTGACATATTTTTGGGTAGAGAATCTCCCATATTAAGTCTCTGTTAAAAGTTACCTTTTATTGTCTACTTTCAGATTCCATAAACTTTGTTAAGAAAATAAATAAAAATAAAATTATTTTGTTCAATATACTGGACTTTTAAAGTTGTGTGGCCTTACTAAGTGAATGTCATAATTCTTCTGAGTAGCTTCTACACAGATGAAGTGGATCATTAGCCGGAGAGTTTTCATCTGAAATATTCTCTATGTGTGGAAGTCAATGTGTGGCATATTGACGTATGTAAGAGAGATTTAACACAGTCTTTTGAAAGAGTAGGTGTGTGCGAGAGTAGCATTAGAACCTGTTTCCAAAGTCAAGCCTTTGCAATACATTAAAATTGTACAACTGCGCTCTGGTTATTTTCATATTTTTCCCTTTTAGTGTGAAATAATTCCTAGTTTCTTAACCATTCTGTGTAAAGAATGAAACACTGGGCTTTAAAGTCAGTGGTAGTGGTTTGCTGTTAGAGAGATGATGAACATTTTCAGCTTCTTTAGTATTAGTGCCTTACTTCCTATGCTTTAAGTGCTGCTCAGAATCAAAGCAAATAACTTTGCAGCTTTTGCGTTTGTGGCAGGACAGTTTGTGCACTTCAGGCATACAGTAGACACAGGATGTCCTTCTGCTTGCCAGTCATTAAGGCACATTCTTTTTTTCCAAAGACAGATAACTGAAGATCTCAAGCCACATTAAGCTTACCATTTGCCACCTGTGAGCCCAAAGAGGCAGGATATAGACAGTTTCAGTCAGCAAAAAGAGCTCAGGAATAACTGCACCTCTGATTTTTTGCAATGCAGTGCAAGTGAAAAGGGTAGAGTAGTTGTATCACTGTCATGCGTGTCAGAGAGATCTTCATCTTCAGGCAACCAGAACAATCCTCATGTCAGCAGCCTTCCTGCTGAAAGAAATTGTTTTTATTTCTGTAAGCGGATTAATTTTCCATGGAAGCATTGGGAACATCACCAGTGGTGGTGGTGTGCTTGGAAAAGCAGAGAAGGAGCATGGGGCAGGGCTTGGAAGTAAGATATGTGATCTAGGCATGTCCCAGTAAGACACTTTCCTTGTAGGAGGAGAGGCTATGTAGCTGGAACAACTGTAAGAAGTCTGTAGTGGTGGAGGCAAGAGGACTGTAGGGCTAGTATTCGGGGGGGGGGGGGGGAATGAGGTGCCAGGGTAGGACGGGTGCAGAGTAAGAGAAAATATTAAAACTGAGAGATACGGAGGGTGGAGGCAGGAGGAAAATAAGGAAGGGAATGTGGAGTAAGAACGGAACCAAAACAGTGGAAAGGATTTGAGCTGCCTAGGGTAAGTGCATAGATCAGGGGGCCAGAGCAAGAGGGAGGTACTGACTCAGGCAATGTCAGGGAGTGAAGTGAGGAAGATAGAGCTTGGTTTTATTCCCCACAGCCTGAGTTGACCTGAAATTCATTTACAAATAAAACTGTATAGTAGAGAGCCCTGAAAGAGAGGATCTCCCAGGCGGGGGATGCACTACAGCAGTTCCTGTGGGAGTCCCGTTATCCTGGAGGGGCTTAATGGGATGTTGGTCAGCAAAGGCTGAGGTGGCTTCCCTGAACAGAAGACTCTCAGGTCTTGGGAGCAAGAGAATCAAAACACCTTGGGGTAAAAGTCATTCAGAAGAGTATTTGCTTGTCCTTGACATCAGATGGTGACCACAAGTCAGTCCATGGTAGAGTGGGGTGGTTTTTTGGAAGATGGTGATGTTACAATGAAGGTGAAATGTAATTGTAGGTACCCATCCCCACCTGTGTCTCTGCCTTGCTGGAGAACTGTCTCCCCAGTTTTTTAGCATTTAATACACCTGCTGTTAGAGGACGTAGCTGTGAATTTCAGAAAAGTTGAATAAGGTGCTCTAAATCTCTGCTGGGAAACAGCCCAAATATTCGTACTTTCTTACTTTGCTTCATGAGGAATGATGTATTTGATTATCTTGGGGCAAATCTGGACTTGCAAAATCCTGAGCTTCCCCATCTGTGACCGGGTTCTCATCTGTGAGGGACATCCGGATAGAGAAGCAGAAGTAAGGGGACAGCAGTGAAAAATCATATTCTGTGAATAACTAGTTAATTTCTCACAGCAAGTGATTGAACAGTGTTCTGCTTCAAAATGCAGCTAATATCTCTTGCTTTGGTTTTTGTATCTGTAAGGTACCATGGGTTGTTTATACATATTTTACATTTCACATCTGCTTGGGCCCCAGTTATTCTACAACTATTTTTTTTTTTTTTTCCCCACAAGGTAAATAGCAGCATTTTTTTCAGGCTGAATGTTGTCAGCAGAGTTATGCTTTTCTGAAGATTGTGGAAGGCGTATTTGTTTCCCATTAACTCCCATAGTTTGTTCTGCAGCCAACAAAATGTGTATGCCTCCACCTCACACTGAGAATCTAATTATTTTAATTGGTTTGAAATAGTGAATCTTTTTTGAAGTTGACAAAAATCTGTGATGATAAGCAACTCTGTGTGCTTGATTTGCTGTTCTTAATGCTGACTTAAATGTGCAGTTAATGTTACATTGCATTTCCTCTCCTATTTTTGTGGTTATCATATGTTCTGACTAGAAAAATGTTAAACGATGAATTGACGAACAACAGTTTCACAGAAAAAGGAAGAATCCATACCCTAAAATCTATTTTAAAACACAGACGTCCAAATGCAGCTAAAACTTAAAGGTGAACTGCGAAGCTTGAATGCAGCTAGAAAAAGCAAACCATGCAATTACTATCCACCTGTAATAATGTTGTGTTAACCACAGCTTTACATAGCTGAGGCTGAACCTAAATAAGAAATTAATAAATTAAACAGCTTTACCATGTGCTTGAGGGTGTAAAAACCACCTTGGCTACCAGGGCTTGCGCTATGCAGAACGGCTACACAGCTACAACCTTTTGATGTTCCGGCAACGGTGTCGTACAACAGACCCGCTCCCTAATTATTCCCGTTTATCAAGGCTGTATTTATAAAATTAATGCTTTATATAATCCTCAGCAGCACTCACAGCTTGCTGGTGTTGGCTTAGGCTGACGAACGTAAGCCAGCTGGGTGCCCCTATCTTATCTGGAAGGTTCACAAATTATGTCTGTGGTTCCACCTCCTCTTCCAGAAAAAACCGACTTTGAACGGGATAGCTGAACAAAGGAAATTAAATGTATCCTTTCAATAGGACCAGAGGACTGAGGTTTTAAATGTCCTTTCACAGCAACTTGATTTGTATGTAGCTGCTGGCAGATAGGATGACACCGTAGATTTACGCTTTCTCCCCACCATTTTAAAGCTTTGGTCTTGCTGGTCTCTATTTTCCTGATTAGTTTCCGAATTGAATAAAAATCAATGTACTGTTGCTTTGGGAAGGAGGGAAAACTCTATTATTCCTTGTGAGCTGTAGCTGTTGTGGGGTGGGTTGTTTTTTGAGGTTTTTTTGCAAGCCAGTCAGATGTTCTGGGTGAAGAACTGCCCACAGCATCTTCTCAAGGGCACAGAAAATGACAACCTCCAAAGGTTTTGACGCTGAACTCACCAAAGGCAGCAAACCCACACTGCTGCTTTGTTTTTGAGGCACTGGTGAAGTGCCTTGTTTGATAACTGCAAGTGCGAGGACATCCTTTAAAACGTCCATCCGTAGGTACAGGCTCTGTGCTTGGGATTGGGACTGGACAGAAGTGGCCATTACCATGAGAGAACAAGTGAGATCCTGAGAAAGGAAACACTCCTGCCTCTCAATAAGAGGGACGTTCACCAAGGAAGACAAAATCTGTGTGAGAACAATCTGCAGCCGCTCACTTCGAGAATTTCAAAATGTGCACAGAAGGCGAAATGTTTGTGGTAAGGAAAGAGCTTTGAACTTGCCAGATTAGGTTGTTTATGTTCAACTCACAAATGAAAGGAGGGAGACACGCATGTGGAAGTCTGTGTTTGGACAGTTTTAGTCACGTATATGCGTGAAGGCGACTTCTGTGCTAACGTGTGACAGTGATGATAGCCAGGCGCTGGTATGAGGACCAGGAGCTGCCCTGTTAAACCAACCACCTCACGTGAGTGCAGTCCGAGTTGAAATACTCGTCAGAGAGACCACGGAGGCCTTCATGAAGCTATTTCTGCAAGAGCCATCCCCAGGTTTCCATCCAGACATCTCCCCACATCCCCTTTGCTCCAGCAGGTGAAACAGATGCTGGGAGGGAGAGTCCCACCTTATCCTTTTATGGGGAATCCGCATGAGGACACTTTGACGTGAAAATGACAAACCGGAAACCACGGCGGCAGCTTTCTGTTGTTCGTTGCCCACCCTGAGTGCCTGCGGGAAGGGAGCGGTGCTTTTGCTGCCTAAAAAGCTGAATACACAGGACTGCTGCTGAAATTGCGTGCTGCATTTGGGTAGTTTGAAGGTCTCCCTAAGCACAGAGCTATATTTATGTGCAGTTATGCTGTCCAGGAGTCTTCATTTAGCAACCTTCTTTAAATTATGACCATGCCTTACCAAAATAGGCTCACTTTACGAAATTACATTTTAACCTGGAACCCAGCCCTGATACTGCTTATTATACCATTAAAGCCTCCTTTAACTTCAGACTGGTTGTGGAGGAGCATCACAGCTGAAAGGCATCAACTGATGAAGGGACAGCTGACCCTGCCTTGGGGCAGTTTGTTAGGCTCTTAAGGACCCTCCTGGATTATTTTTTGCAGTTCTTTACTTCTACTTCAACACTGTCATTTTTTTAATCCACCCTCTCACCCCCCAGCCTGTAAATTCTTAAATTAAGGAGAGTTTTGCTGGTCGGGACTGTTTAACGTAGTGCTGATCTGCAAAGGTGCATGGGGTCGGGTGGGGGGGTGGTAGTGGTGTGTGTTTCTATAAATAGCACAAAGATATTTCAGAGGAAATCAGAAGTTTTAGAAGGAGTGGGCAATTTGCCCTCCAGTCTGTACACTCGTACTTTACAGACCAGCTGTCCCCAGGCAGTGGTGGCTGCCCAGCATCCTTCCGAAATATGCAGCTCCCCGGGTGGGGCTGAGGACAGGATTCTGCCAGAGGTGTGTCTGGATGAGGCTTTCCAACGCCGCCACAGGGCTTTTCTATATTTTTGTATGTGGCTCTATATATATAACTCCCTGTATATGGCCAGACAGAGTGTGTCCTGCAGAGTGGTGATAACACGTGCCCTCTGTGGCTTCCCAGCTGCTATAGATAGCTTCCTACACAGACCATGCAAACTGCTACTACCACCGAGCTTTTTGGGCGGCTCCATGCTTTGACGTTTGTTTCCAGCGTAAATAAAACTCTGGGCTCCAGCAACTTCCTTCTGCAGAACGAGGAGCTGCTGGTAAGAGCGAGGACTGCGATGGTGGGCATCTAAAATGGTGTTCGCTCTGTTAAGGATTTGAGCTTCCCCGGCCACATGCAAGTTCTGTCCCCTTTCCCTCGGCCACCCCAGGCTTCTGCTGGTTTTTATGCAAGGCGGATACGAAGGAACAGCAGAGGCACGTGTTCTCTGCTTCTGCCCTCCCTGCTGAGGGGTGTTCCCAGCTCTGAGGACCGGTTGGGCATGGCAGCTATCTGCGGGAAAGCTGGTCCCCAGCTTTCCACTGCGGTGTGCTCCCGTATGCGGTGGCCCTCAGCAGAGGACCCAGGCAGGCAGCAGAGCCCGTGCTCTGCCCTGCGGTACCCGTGCACAGCAGCAGGTAGGCTCCTAACACATTTCTCATCCCACTCCTGGGTTGCCCTAACGCTGCATCTCCCTTACCACCCGTCTGTAAACCCTCCGGACTTTCTCACCTCCTGTGACTCCAAGTCATGGTCCAGGAGCATCCCAGAACAGGAATGCTTCACAGGTGCCTGCAGGAAGCAAAGGCAAGCACGCTGCTTTTGGCTGTGGCAGAAACCTGAGCAAAGGGGCAGACCGGCATTTGAGATGTGACGTAGCGCGTGGTCCCCAGGGAGGGCAGTTTTTTTAAGCTGAAGACTCTGCAGGCTATGAAGACCAACAGTTCCCACGATCTCCCTTCTATAAAAGGAAATTAAAGTCTGCAGCAGCTGTTGATCTGATAGCCAGTCTGGACTGGATCCCCCTCCCATCCCCTTGCTGGCTGCCCAGCCTGCTCCAGCTACCCACAGATGACTCTTGCCACCAGAACAAGCTGAGCCTTCTGCTGCTTTTTGATGGTAGCCAGATTTGGAGGGAACAGGAACGTAATGGAAGTTTGGGTTTGTTTGTTTTTTTTTTTTTGTCTTTCAAAAATAAATGCTCCCATGTCAGTCACTCCCATGAAGGTCTGTACACTGCAAACATTGGCAAAGGAAGATTCAGACACTTCGGAGTTTTTTTGTCTTGCAGGCTGAGACAGCTGTAACCTACGCAATTCTGCTCATCTACTGGTGTCAGTCAGGAACACAGATTATTCTTCATTGCTTTAAACTAATGGTAATAAATAAATAAATAAAATAAAACAAAGCTAAAATGTCCTTTTGTCAACATTGTTCACTTCGCCCACCCTGGCTCTACATGAAAACGGTAAAAAGGTAATAAGTAATGCAATATTCCTAGCTTAGTAGGAGAAACGTTTGTCTTGTCTGAACCAGTTTTAAACCCTTGGCTGGCAAGTTATTTAGGGAGGACTCTGGGGGGAGCCACCCTGGCCAGACCAATGGGCATCTGACTTCCCCCCCCGTCGCTGCAGCACACAGCGAGCGTGTCCCCGTGCAGTATAGCTGAATCAGAGGGAAACCTGTTCCACTCAGTTAGTTAGGCTGTCGCACCAGGGAGGCCTTTTTAAGTACGCCGAGGAGAACTGCTGGAGCTGTCAAGAGGCCTGTAGAAGTCAAAGGGATGAAAAGAAACTTGTATGGAAAGCCAGGGAGATATCCTTTTCTAGGAACTCCAGAATAGTGCGCAAGTGCTTCTCTGCCCGCGGTAGGGCCCAGACTCCCATCATCAGGGACAGGCCTTCTGCACATCACCCATGTGGTAAAAGCAACCAAGGTCGCGCAGCACGGTTTGTACCGCCTGACTCTGCACCGCAGCGTGTATGGGACAGGAACGTCTTCCAGAGCAACAGCCAAGCGCTTGGGGCTGCGGCGTTCTTACGCTACACCCTGCGGCTGGCTCTGCACCTCGTGCTGCTCCGCTCATCCTGCACTGCAGCACACATGGGGAAACAGCCAGAACCACAATTTGGGGGTTTTAGCCCCAAACAGCGCTCTCCCTCTTCCCCAGACCCCATTGGCCAGCCTTGGCATTCATCTCACATGCGGGACAAATTGCTGCCCCAGGTTCCCTCTGTGCTCCACACAGTGGGACCAGGAGCAGGAGTGCTGCTGTTCTTCACCCTCAGCTTTTTGTTAACACTACAAGGAGCAATTCGCTGTGTTGTGACTTCAGACAAACTCCCCTAAGCGACATTTCTGGCCTTTTCCTTAGCACTGTGCATCCCTTTATACACATCAGCCAACTTTGTTTAATCGGACAGTTGCGCATGAGGTCACCAGCAGCTTTGTCAGCCTTCAGAGGGGGAAGAAGACACTGGAACCCCATGTTGCACACCCAGGGCAGCTGCGACAGCGCTCCCGCCGCGCCGCGACACTGCAGGCAGGTACTCCAACAGCACATCATCTGCCGAAGCGCTGATCCCAGCTGGGTACTGGTGTTAAAAGCAGGTTATTGGTGTTAAAGGTCTGGAGAGCCTGGGACGCCCGGAGGGGATGCAGGTAAAGGGGCAGGCTCGTTCTCGATGCCGGGAGGGTCAGCATTGTCTGGCTCATGCAGAGCACAGCGGGGTCTGCACCAGCCTCGGTCTGTGCAGGTTCAATCCGCAGGGAGCTTAATCCACTTTCAGCAGGGATTAAAGACTGTATTAACCCGGGGGTAAATGCAGGGGAAGAATTTCCTTGCAGGAGCACAGGGAGTGCCGTCTTGAAAAAGGAAAGTTAACTCAAACCTAATCCCGGTGTAGTTAAGCTGAAAGAAAAGCGCAGGAGCCCGGCTGGTGCGTTTAAACCTTGAAGGCATGAATTGGACACGCTTTGTAGAGAGGGGTAATACTCTCGGAAGGCCAGCTGAGCCTGAAAAGCTTTCAAGTCTATGCTGCCTCCTTCAGAGCCTTCGCTGTTGCAGACATACCTCTTCTGCAAAACATACAAAATCACTAAAACATACATTACCACAGTCACAGGCAGACCTCAGTAGCGCTCGTCTTTCCCCAATTTGCATGTCTCTGATTTCTTCATTAGGCACATTCTTTTAAGTAAATGAATAGAATCAGTAAATTAATAGACTCAAGCCTGCTGTGTTTCGCTCGATTATTATTTGTTAAAACTCTAGATACCCCAAATTCTCTTTATATTGTCAAACTTGATTAACTGTAGTTGTAGCAAAAAACGGCAATTACATTATATATTCATGGTATGCATCATTATGTACTTTAGCTGATTCCTTATAAATATCTAATAACACACTCAATACATTAAATATTAATAGTACTCTACATACTTAACCCATATTTCTTAAATGAGCTTGTTCCCAGGGGTGTGTGATACTGTACTAGTATCACATGGGACAGGCTAGGAGGAAATAATACATAAAGATAATTTTTCACACAGCACCGATGCAGTTTTCACTCTGTACTTTATTTTGTGTGTTGTTGCCTCACAAATACTGAATGGATATGTTTACCATATTTGGACGGAGGTCTTTAAATGGACCAAGGTTAGCGGTAGGTATCTCTGGTGTCAAAAGAGTCTGCACATACTGGAACTAAAGTCTGGTACCAAAATATTGCGGATTTGAAATTCACCTTTTAATTTTACTACATTTGTCTTTGCCAGAGGACATACAGCCAGAAGTAAAGGAAGTGAGAGGTACAGGATAAGGGTGAGACTCTTTCTTCTGACCATTAGTAATGGATGATGATGCCACAGAGCAGCAGCAGAACTGCTTCAGTGTCTCGTGCTGATTGTTGCTGTTTGTTTGCCATATTTGGTGTTATGGGTTTAGTAACCTTTCTGTTTTCCCAGTGTCTATCAGAACAAAGTATATAAAAACAAATAAAACCTGGCTTCAGCCTGTGGTGATAGGGAGTAAAGATTTGATCACTAAGGAAGGCTAGAGACATATCGAGGCGGTAAAAATCAAATGCTCCAACAGAAAGTGAGGATGTGAATTGGCAGCTGCATAGAAGAGAGAGATCTGGGGATCCCAGGGAATCATGGGCTGAGTGGGATTTATTAACATGAGCGTCAGGGAGAAGGTGCAGGAGTTTGTCTGCTTGAGGTGGCCTTGGTGGGACCTCAGCTGAATGTGGAGGAGACACAGAAGCAGATGGTTCCCTGGCTGCTCACCAAGAGACTCCAGGCAGTTGTGGTCCTTTTTCTTCCCCAGAGCAGCACAGGTGGGAATGGGGAAAAACAAAAAATCCCCCTGAGGTGCCTAAAAGAACTAGAGGGGATGGGGTTTATTGCAGGGAGCAGGTTAGATCTGCATGCTTTGAAATACAGTTTAGTCTCATTTGTTCTGCTTGTAAAACCTTTCCAGCCATCAGAAGGTCTCATCTGTTTCATGGCAAATTTTTTTCTGCTAGTGACAGTTCCCATCTACATCACTCCCTGTGGAAGGAAGCAGTTTATATAAAATTCATAAACTATTTACACAAATTCTCAAGCTGGATGCAGGCCTCTGAGCACTGTTAAGAGAATAAAAGCAGGTCACAATCCTTACCAGAGACATGCACACACGGATATGCATAAGTGGTGGCTTTTTGCATGATTTCAGATGTTTGTTCAAATGTACAATTTAACACTGAAATAGGTCATACTGAATACTGTATATAACACTTCCTATAACATCATCTTTCTTGCCATCCCCATTGCTCTGGCGGTGCAATTGTCAGTGGCATCGGAGTCTGAGATGGAAGTATATCTACACATCCATTTGCCCCACGCATACTGTAAGATGGAAGCATTCTTCTTCTCCTCCGTACGGAATTACTTGTGTTAGCACTTCCCGTATCCCACCTGCAACTGGTTTCAAACATTCTTTAAGTGGATTTCCTCAGTTGATGATGGCCAACAACTTCAAGCATGGTGTACAGGTGCACAGTGGGGGAAGACCCCCACTCAGGACACTAGATGCCTGCCCCGGTTGCATGCTTGAGTGGATTGCCTGTATAATGGAAATGGGAAAACGCCTTACCGTTCTAGGGGAGCAGAAAGAAAAGAGCATCTGAATAGGCTCCGCTGCTCAGATTTAGTTCAGAAGTAGAAATTAAGATGGAGAAGGAGATCAACCAGAAAATCTAGAGCTGTCATTGCTGTCCTGGGAGAATCAACATAATTCACAGGTCAGGAAACAGAAATTTCCTTTATATTTTAATTTCTATACCGATGTGCCAAGACAGAGCCCTGTGTTGCATGACACTTCACAGGGCCAGATTTTCCACTGGTATAAAATTATACAAATTAATTTACATCAGTAGGTAATCTAGCCTGGGGACCTACTTGAAGTTTAAGTGATATAAAGCAAATTAAGTCCTTCTACCAATTCATTTTAGCATAATACGACTTGCTCTGAGACTGATAATTGCATGACAACGGAAGGTTTGAATTCATCTTCGGACATCCTTGGTTCCACAGAAAGGAACCGACCTGAGAGGCGCAACAGGAGGAGGAAAAGCATGGAAAGCAAATTCATATCTGCGATTTATGTGGAACAGGTGAGGAGCTCCCAGCTATTTCTGACATACAGCCTACCTCAGTAAAGGTTGTGTAAAACACAGCGAACTGTTGCCAAGAGGGGTGAAAGTCCCTGGGCCACCAGCTGCAACATGAAGCTTCTCCATCTGTCTCCAGCCTTCCAAGTGCACATTCCCCTGTCAGACCGCAGCCACCCAAGACAAAGGCTCACACAAACTGCCTTCCGTCTGAGGGGAGGTAAATGGGATCCCTCAGAGTGGCTACAGGAATTGATACCTTCTGCAGAGAGTAGTCCCAAATTCCCAGCTAGTCTGGATCTACGGAGACAGCTTATGGTAATGATACTGAACCATCCAAAAGGCTCTGCCCAGCCTTACGGGACCCTGTGGAAATACACTCTTCTGCAGGGCTGATGGCAGAGAGCACGGTCATACAGGGGCCAGGATCATCCCAGCAAGAGCTGCTTGGGAGGATGCCATTGCCAAAGCTGTGAAATCAATGCAAAAGTGGTTTGTGGCATCCGCCTGCTTTCCCATCACTGGCAGCCACCCAAACCTGGAATGCTACCAGAGCTATCACTGAAACAAAAACCGCTCCAAGAAAAGAGCATGAAAGAACCATTGGCTTCTTCTGTCTTCTCTTGTATCCTTCTTGCCCTGGCTGACTTCATGACTTGAGCTACATTTACACCTCTTTACATATATGGAGCACTCTAACGAGAACCACAGCACTCCCCTGCTCTGGAGAACAGCACTAACCCAGCTGTGACTGGGGGAGTGATCAATTTATGGAAGCAGGACATGAGGATGTGAAGGAAGAGGAACCAGGAGTTATCTGTTCTGTCCCAAGTCCTTGAATTTCAGCCCAGGCTGGCCATAACCTACAGCGTGTAGCAGAAAGAAGGGGGAAGGGAAAAAAAAAAAAAAAAAAAAAAAAGAAAAGAAAACAGCAAAACAACTAATCACACCGGTTCAGCAAAAAAATCATGAGACAACCATCAGAAATTCAGAGCACATAGTTCAAAATACTGGTGTGATTCATGGCCAGGAATGCAAGGCAAAAGTGCCGATTCAGAGCAGGCACATGGAGCGTGCACCAGGGGAGACCCTTGTCTCACAGGCTTTGGGAGATGGTTGTTGGGGGTCGTCTAATGTGAAAGTAACAAACCTGCATTGAGATTCAGGTGCAGACATGCCTCCAGCTGAAAGGGCTTCAGTGGAGTAAACTGCTGCATATGGTTTTCTTGCACTGTGGAGCAGAAAGGGTTGTAAATTCCGTGGCTTTTCACACAGCCCGTCATTACTGAACAGTAAGGTCAAAGGTATGTTTGCTGCTTGGTGCTGCTGGTTATCATTTGGTGATTCACACCAATATTGTGGTGCAATCTTCCCTGACATGTGAACACTGATGTTGCTGAGGCCACCACCAGTGCAGTGTCCTGCAGGTGGCTGCTGGACGTGAGCAGCTTGGAAGAAGTGAGGCGCTCCTTCAGGCTGTCCCCCATCCCAGCCTCGGCCAGCCCTGCTCTCTGACAGCACTCAGCACTGACCCAAAGAAATTACAGTAGTGAATATTCCTTACGTGAGTGCCATTTGGCGAGCTGGAATTAGATCAGAGAATCAAAATATCTCACATTGAGTTAAATTATGTATCGAGGACCTCTCAGCTGCATGGGTGATGACAGCTGACTGTTCCCTGCGCCGCTGCCCATTGTTTATTCCTGGGCTCTTTGCACAAAAGCAATATGCAGAATGCTGAAAGCCTGTCTATATCCCAATAACAAAATATTTGATTAATGAGTCATCTGATACATATAATTGTACAGTATCTAGTAACAGAAAAGTCTGGTAGCTATTCATGAGTCCCGTTTCCTGAGAAAGAAAGGGTATATTGTTTCAGTGAGTAACCTGTCGAGAGAATCTGGGATAACATTACTACCGTATCAATACACTTAGGGAATACAGCCTCCGAGAGGACACATTATACTGTTATAAAACACTCTTTGGTATGTTTTCACCACACAGGGGTCATGTGCTCCATGGGCTACCTGATAGCTACAGCGTAAGGGTGGCTTGTCCCCTTCCACCTCTCCGTTTGGGAGAGAGCTGGTGAGAGAGCAGCGGGCTGGCCACTCACCCGCCCCACTCCCCCAGGTCTTAGGGGTGGCTGGGACTTCTGGGTTTGGGGCAGTCTGAGACCAGACAAGGAAGAAATTAACCAGCTGCTGGCTGAAGTGACCTGTGGTGCCTCCACCAGAAGCAAGCTATCTCAGTGGTGTGGAGTGGGGACAGGCACAGAGCAGGGGTGGGATGGTCTCAAACACTCTTCCTCAGCTGTCCCATGGGGCCCCCTTGCCCACTGTGTCTGGGTGGAGTTTTGCAGTGCCTCTCCTGGTAGCCAGCCCTCTTGCCTGGTGTGAACATTTCAGCGGGCCCGAGGGTTGCCTTCCTCAAGCAGTGCAGGGTACTCAAGTTGCTGGGACCAGTTTTTCTGGCACAGTTCTATACCGGCATGGTGTATCCATCTCACCTCGAGTGGCAGTATCAGGCCTAGGATGCAGAAAAATAGGTGATAGAAGTCTTCTTCCTGTTCGAGTTACCCCACAGACATGCCACCAGTCAAGTGCAAACACACGAGACAGATCACACACGCAATTATGTACATTACATTAGCAGGTTCTCTTCTCTGCAGACACGTTTAGACACGTTTTTCCATCTAGACAAAAGCTTGGAATTTAAGAAAACCAGCTGGAGCCTGGGGACAAACGCATCATGCTGTACCTCAGCATGCATCCTTCTTCAAGCTGTGCTTTTATTTCTTTGAAAAGAGGCATGCCCACCTTGGGTGCTGCCCTGGGCACACCTGGCTGCGGCACCAGCCCCACGCCACGGCCTCAGCGAAGACCGAGAGTGATTTACACAGTAACACTCAGATTTGGCGAGACCACAAGTAGGTATAACCCCATCAGCTTTAAACCAGGTCTCACGGCCATAGCACCCGAGCAGAGAGGTTGTTTCTGGGCATCTCGGCGTGCCCCGACAGTCCCCGCCCGCGCTGCTGCTGGGCGGGAGGTTTTCGATGGCATCTGCGGTCCTCTGAGCATCCTCCACGGGTGGGGCGAGACGGGGGGGGGAAGGAGGCGAGGTGAGTACCTCCCGCACCACGCCGGCTCCCCCTCACATTCCCCCCCCCGGGAGAGCACCGGGGGAGGCCGGGGCTCTCGGGCGGGGGGCGGAGGGAGCGGCGGGGCGGCTTCCCCGCCGTGGCACGGCCGCCCCGCGTGGAGCGTGGGGCCATGGCGGTGGCCGCGGACGGCAGCCGCTTCGGCTACATCTTGGACCTGCTGAAGCGGCAGAAGGTAGGGGCGGCGCGGCCGCGGGTGGACGCGCCGGGTCTGCCGGCGGGGGTCCCCGGCGGCGGCGTGTCCGTGGGGGTGCGGTGAGGCACCCCCGTGACGGCCGGGGTGGCGGGACTGGCGAGCCGCTGGGGATGCGCCTGGAAGGCAGGGTCGTTCCCCTGCTTAAATTTGTTTTTGGGGAAGCGAGGGATGGGGGGAACTTGTCTTCAGAGCTGATGTACTTCGGAGGCTTGCCTAGCGTGTGGCGCCGCTCCCGCGGCTGTATGATTAAAAAAAAAGTTAGAAACTAAAATTAAAATGCCGAGTGCCACTCAAGGCCGGCACAGTTAGGCACCGGGCATTCTTGCAGCCTTTTGTTCTCTGCGTGTGACACTTTGTCCTTCTGCTGTACCTGTGGATGTGGTGCGGTACGTGGTGCGTGGGGTGCGCCCACGGCAGCCCCTGACCGGGGGCTTCTTCTGTCAGCCGTACCTGCAGTGGCTGTGGGTGACGCTGGAGTGAGAAGTGTCGTCCCCAGGAAATGCTTGCAGATATTTTGAGGGCAACTACCATGTGCGTTTCGTAGAAAAACGAGGGAGTAATCCAAATTCTTGTATTTGTGAGCTGCTGATACAGATAAAAAAAAGGGAGCGCTTCTTCTGCCCTACCCCGAAGACTCTGCTGTGGTGGGTTTAAAAAAATGACGTATCGCAGTATTTTTAAACTTAAAAATAAGTGTGACAAAAACAGTGGCGTTATTTGAAAGACTGTTTGTTCTGAACGCATCCTGAAGACCCTCCAGTTCATCTCCAGAGGCTGCCTTCACACCCTGGTTTTTGGTTCCACCCTTCTTCCCCCTCCCTCTCCCTCACTCCCTCTTCTAAAAGTCATGGATGAACCTCTAGAGCAGGTGCCAGAGGAGTTTCCTCGGTGATTTTCTGCTTTTCCTTTCCTGAGAAAAACCATGCCTGGGGCTCCAAAGGAAAATTCATATGGCCCAGTTTTGTTCCTGTCCATTTGATGCAATACACGAAGTCACAAAGGGTTTCAGGCAAGAAACTCATTTTGCCTGCGATTTCCCCATTAAGGGGGTGATACTTCTGTCCCTTCGCTCATAGTCAAACAGTCTGTGCTGGTAGCTTGAATCAGACACCCTCTGCAAGAGCATATGCTTTGGTAGACAGCCGAGTTAGCACATTGGTGTGAAATATGCATGTTTATTACAAACAGTGCTGTTCTTTATACATAGAGCATCACGTTGCCAAGTCCCACCCTCAGAGACACTTGATGTACCTCAAGAAAAGAGGAGCTGTAGCAGTTGTCTGACCTTCACAGACTTTCCATCGTGGCAGTCAGTGCTTGAGGCTCTCCAAGGGCCAGCTCTGAGACCTCTCGCTCTCCACATTTTCCTTTTGCATTTCTTTACCTCCAGGCAGGGGGTTTAGATTACAGCCCCTTTGTAATTTATTGATGTTATCCAGGAGCTTGTTGGTATTCTGCTGGGATAATTAAGCCTCTTTTTCAGGTGACATAAATCATGCCAGCAAAAGGACTCTTCTTCATGGTAACCAGTATTTGCTTAGGGGCAGCGTATTACAGCTGAGAGGTCCCAGCACTCCAGTTTTCCCTTTTCTGTTCTGCCACATCAATAAAGCTTTTGCAACAAAGCCTGAGAGACCATTAACATGCTCTGAATTAACTGCTAAGCATCTGGCTTTCACTGAACGAAGAACCATTAGAGAAACAGGACATAATAGCAATAGTTTACACTTGTACACTCACCTCTCCGCTGTGTGGGATCCCAACAGGTAGGACACATGGGCTCTTAGACCCCAGCCACGTGGCCTCTTTCGGCACTCATGCTGTTCTTCAGTTAGCAGTATCTGTCAGCCCTCTCAAAGAGGGCAAATCATTATATATTGCTTTTCCCTGGGGGAATGTCACTTCAAAAACGTGTTATCTCTTTTAGTGATTTGTACTAATTATTCCCCTGTGACTCTGTTTCACACACACAACTGGCACATTGTACCTGGAAGAGAAAGATGCTTGTAACCCTTTTAGCCCCAATGAGACAGCCCTTGTGTAATCCGTATATCCATAACATCTGTTTAGGCTCACTACAATACTCTGAGAGAGATTCTGGGCCTCCAAGGCACCTGTCACAAACGTCACAGCAGCATCTCAGCACTCCAAAATATCCCTGTGAGATAGATTAACAATTAACTGCATTTTGTAGCAGAGGCACTGAGACAGCAGGAGATTGTATGACCTTCTTTCAGGACTCTGAAATCCCAGTTAAAACCACAGCAAGGACGGACACTCAACTGTCTCAAAATGACACAATATTCCAGAAATGGCTTAAGGCTTCTTTTTTATCCTCTCTCTTCTTCACTGTCTCTAAGTTTCCTTTTGCAGGAGTAAAATACACGAACATCCCTACAATTATTCACTTCTGTTCAAAGTTGTTTTACTTGCATAGAGTATATTTTCTTCCTCGGAATGCATCTGCTTCTCTTGCAGTATTAGCTTCGAAGAATTTTTAGAAAATTCTATAAAGAAATCTTTGCATCTGCTGGCGTAACTGATACCAATACTTGTCACCCATTTTGTAGATCCATTTTCAGGCATTTTCCTGTAAGTAGAATAAAATCAATAAACCGATAGAAACCAATGTGAATTTCAGAGGGAGGCTAGCAGCACTGACACTGTGGTTGTGCACCAGCTGTTGATTCTGTTGAAATAAGGAACTTGGCATGCTCCCTTTTTTAATCAAATCCCTAGCCCTTTCAGTTTTTTTTCTCACTCATTTGTTTTGTTTCACCATCGATTCCCACCCTCAGTATGGTTTGCAGAAACTAACAGTTTGTGATTCATAAGGAACAGCTTTAAAAATGTTTCTCCAGAAAAAGCATTTAGAGAAATAGATACTACTAAAACCAAGCCCAAAACCGCATATGACGTGAACATGAGAAATGTTTAGAAATAATTTTAAGAGCATTTTAAATTCTGCATGCTCTCCACTTGGACCCTGCAGGTGAGAGTGACTTCTTTCCCTCCCTTCTGCCTGGTTTCATATAGTGATCAATGCACAGTTCTCTCGTGGTGGCATTTCAGCTTTTCTCCAGGTGAGAGTAAGGGAAAGAGCTACGTGGGGGTGCAAAAACCAAATCACATGAGGAACCGGAGAGAGGAAATACAACGAAGTTTACTAGTGGTTGTGGGGGCTGGCGCGTTGCTCTGGGCTGCCTGACTCAGCAGAACTGTAGTTCTGCTCCTCATCTTTCAGAAGATAAAACTTTACATATTTCTTGCTTATGTGTGGGAAAGCGTGCGTTTGGGGTTTGGGTCCCTATGAGAAGAGCCCTTTACTTTGGCAGCAATTTTCTTTTGTTCACAGAGCATCCAGGAGTGTGCCAGATTATGTCTATATTGTGAGGGGTATTTGCACAACAAGGTGACTTGGGTTAAAAGAGCACGTAAAGATAACTTGGGAGTCCAATTTCAGGTAACATCTGAAGTTAGATGCTGCAGAGTTTGAAATCTAGCAGCTAAGAGGAGTTAAAAGCCAATTTGCCTGTATTCACAGCTTTTAATCTGAGTTACTTAGCTGGGTTAGTCAGCCTGTGTGACAAAGGTGTGTATCGACAGCTTACACATGTCCTCATTGCTCCAGCAGTGGCTTCTCTGAAGTGCCTACAAGATGTGGGATGTGGATGTGACGTGTCAAGGGCAAGCTGCCAGCTCTGCCCTCGGAGACAGGGGTCTCTCCGTCAGAAGTGACAGAGAGAAGGCAGCGGGACAGAAGAGCAATTCCCCATGTGCTACGTGTGTATTATTCATATTTTTCGTGCCATATCTTTATGGTGTCAGAAACTGAGTCTGGGTTGGGCTTCCTGTAAATCTGGTTTTTTTTTTTTTTTTTTTAAATTTAAACCTTTTACATTCCAAATACTTTTAACAATAACCACCGCCTTTCATTTCTGCTAAACTGTAATAATTTGTTTACAGGTATGATTCTTTCCTAGTTCAGAGCTGGACGGTATTTTGGTTTGAATGTCATGTATTTTTGGGAAGCTTTTTCATTTCAGTTATTTCATTTGCTTGGCAAGTGATTACAACGTGTGGAGAGAAATGGTCCTCTGTGTGGACCGTTGCCTATAGCTGCTCTTTGGATCCCCTGCAGCTGCTGCTTTCCAGGTGTCCAGGTGTGGAGCAGAGTACTATATACGTGGCAGTAAGTGAAAAAGTAAAGATATACTGGGCCAACTTAGCACACTTTGAGGTGTGCTAGCTACAAGTCCTACCCAAATCTGATTGCGGTCCCAATATTCTGACAGTTTGATGAGCGTAGCCTTTATTGGCTCAGTGCTCTGTGCATAGCAGTGGCTCGTGTGACCTTCAAACGTGTTCGGTCCAAGCTGATCAGGTTATGGGATCTATCAGGAAACCCATCCAACCATGAGGGTTATGGGCCTGTAGCACATCTCTGCAGAGAAGATAAACAACCAGAATCAAAGGATTACAGCTTGGTATTTTTGTTTTATGACAAGAAATCCTCAAGTCGTCATTTTCATTTTGAAACACCCCAGGTCTGTGGGCCCTTGCTGGCTGTTCAGGGTGATGCAATTGAAGGGTAACCATCAAGAAGACAAAGATGAGCCTGTATTCCTGAGCCAAAACAGGCACATTTCTCTCAGGCAGCATAAATTCTTGCCTTATTGCTGAGTGAACGATACATCTTTCAGCCGGCACGACTGAGAAAATCCTGGGGAAAACAGTGATCTTCAAGGTTCGACTTTTCAGGGCTAAGCAGAGAAGCAAATTCTATCACTGACAATTTACAGAGAGTGCAATGCGGGCTAAAAGCCCACTGTGTCCATCCTGAGAGAAAATTAACTTCCATGGCACAAGGAGAAAAGTCTCTCTCTGGTAACTCAGTCCCCAGGACAGTCCCATTAGCACAGGAACAAATCTCACTCTTCACGCTGCCTATCTCCGCACTGGCTCTGCTCTGATGCAGAGTGGGGACCAGCAGGGTCTCCGGGCTCAGGATTGAGCCGCGGCTGCAAAAGCAGCATGAAAAATAAATGTCTTGGAAGGCTTTGGTCTGAGGACCGTGACTCCTTGAAGGCAGGGGAGGTGTTGCCAGGCTGTCCCAAGAACTTTGGGGCAGGGCTGTATTGTTTCGTGCGGTAGGATCCCAATTGCTCTGTAAACCCAGTGCAAGTTTTTTTATGGCTCGTGGAAAACTAGTGCCGCATCCCTCTTTGAATTGTGCTGATAGTTAATGCAAATGGGTGCTTGGGAGACTGCTGTGTACCATCGATTAAATTAAACAAGCACATCTAACCTGAGGTAGGAGGGAAAATAGGATGACAAACTCCCACCTCCCAGCCCTCCTCCCATTTCTGTCCTGTGATGTGTTGAACTATCTTGACAATTTCCAGGTTATTACTTGATCATAGAATCATAGAATGATTTAGGTTGGAAAGGACCTTCAAGATCATCGAGTTCCAACCCCCCTGCCATAGGCAGGGACACCTTCCACTAGACCAGGCTGCCCAAGGCCACGTCTTGAACACCTCCAGGGATGGGGCCTCAACAACCTCTCTGGGCAACCTGTTCCAGTGCCTTACCACCCTCAAAGTGAAAAAATTCTTCCTAATGTTTAATCTGAACCTGCCCTCTTCCAGTTTAAAGCCATTCCCCCTCGTCCTATCACTACATGCCCTAGTAAAAAGTCCTTCCCCAGCTCTCCTGTAGGCCCCCTTTAGGGACTGGAAGCCGCAATAAGATCTCCCCGGAGCCTTCTGTTCTCCAGGCTGAACAGCCCCAACTCTTTCAGCCTCTCCTCATAGGACAGGTGCTCCAGCCCTCGGATCATCTTTGTGGATCTCCTCTGGACATGCTCCAGCAGGTCTATGTCCTTCTTATGTTGGGGACTCCAGAGCTGGATGCAGTACTCCAGGAGGGGTCTCACGAGAGTGGAGTAGAGGGGCAGAATCGCCTCCTTTGATCTGCTGGCCACACTTCTGATGCAGCCCAGGATACGGTTGGCCTTCTCACTGCTGGCTCATGTTGAGCTTCTCGTCAAGCAGCACACCCAGGTCCTTCTCAGTGCTGCTCTCCAGCCATTCCCTGCCGAGCCTGTATTTATGCTTGGGGTTGTCTCGACCCAGATGTAGGACCTTACACTTGGCCTTGTTGAACTGCATGAGGTTGGCTTGGGCCCACCTCTCCAGCCTGTCCAGGTCCCTCTGGATGGCATCCCTCCCCTCCAGTGTGTCTACCTCACCAAAGAGCTTGGTATCATTGGCAAACTTGCTGAGGGTGCACTCAACCCCACTGTCCATGTCGCCGACAAAGATGTTGAACAGTACAGGCCCCAGTACCGACCCCTGAGGAACGCCACTCGTCACTGCTCTCTACTTGGACATCGAGCCATTGACCGCAACTCTTTGAGTGCGACCGTCAAGCCAGTTCTTTATCCACCGAGTGGTCCATTTGTTGAATCCATGTCTCTTCAATTTAGAGACCAGGATATTGTGTGGGACAGTGTCAAACGATTTGCACAAGTCCAAGTAGATGACATCAGTTGGTCTTCCCTTCTCCACTGCCACTGTAACCCCTTCGTAGAAGGCCACCAAATTTGTCAGGCATGACTTGCCCTTGGTGAAGCCATGCTGGCTGTCACCAATCACTTCCTTGTTTTCTACGTGCCTCAGTAGAGTTTCCAGGAGGATGTGCTCCATGATCTTGCCAGGCACAGAGGTGAGACTGACCAGCCTGTAGTTCCCTGTATCTTCCTTGTTTCCCTTTTTGAAAACAGAGGTTATGTTTCCCCTTTTCCAGTCGGCAGGAACCTCACCAGGCCGCAACAACTTCTCAAATATGATGGCTAGTGGCTTAGCGACCTCATCTGCCAGTTCCCTCAGGACCTGCGGATGTATCTCATCAGGTCCCATGGACTCGTGCACCTTCAGATTCCTCAGGTGGTCTCGTACTTGATCTTCACCTACAGTGGGCAGTTCCCCATTTTCCCAATCCTTATCTTTGCTTTCTGCGTCATGGGCAGTGTGGCTGCAGTCCTTGCCAGTGAAGACTGAGGCAAAAAAGTCATTGAGTACCTCAGCTCTGTCTCTGTCCCCGGTAACCAGTTCTTGCATTTTCTTCCAGAGAGGGCCCACAGTTTCCCTAGTCTTTCTTTTCTCGCTGACATACTTAAAGAAGGACTTTTTTGTTTGTCTTAATGTCCCTGGCCAGATTTAGTTCTATCTGGGCCTTAGCTTGTCTAACTCAATCCCTGGCTGCTCGAACTATTCCTCTGTATACCTCCCAGGCTACCCGCCCCTGTTTCCACTCCCTATAGGCCTCCTTTTTCATTTTGGTCATGTCCAGGAGCTCCTTGTTCATCCACGCAGGCCTCCTGGCTTTTCTGCCTGCCTTCCTCTTTGTAGGGATGCATCACTCCTGAGCTTGGAGGAAGTGGTCCTTGAATATTAACCAACTTTCTTGGACCCCTCTTCCCTCCAGCGCTTCATCCCATGGCACCACACCAAGCAGATTCTTCAGGAGGCCAAAGTCAGCTCTCCCAAAGTCCAGGGTGGTCAGCCTGCTGCGCACCTTCCTTGCTGCCTCGAGGATCTCAAACTCAACCATTTCATGGTCACTAGAGCCCCAGGCTATCCTTGAGTTTAACACTGTCTACCAGCCCCTCCTTGTTGGTAAGAACAAGATCCAGCATAGCTCCTCTCCTTGTTGGCTCCTTAACCACTTGGAGAAGGAAGTTGTCGTCAATGCAATCCAAGAACCTTCTGGATTGCCTATGCCTGGCTGTGTTACCCTTCCAACAGATGTCGGGGAGGTTGAAGTCACCCATGAGAACCAGGGTCTGTGAACGTGATGCTGCCCCTATCTGTCTATAGAGAGCTTCATCCACTCGGTCTTCTTGGTCGGGTGGCCTGTAGCAGACCCCCACTGTAATGTCCCCTGCTCCCGATTTCCCTTTAATCCTGACCCATAGGCTCTCAGTTGGCTCTTTATCCATCCCTAGGCTGAGCTCCATGCATTCCAGCTGCTTCTTCACATATAAGGCCACACCACCTCCTCGTTTCCCTTGCCTGTCTCTCCTGAAGAGCCTGTAGCCTTCCATGGCAACAGTCCAGTCACAGGATCATCCCACCAAGTTTCTACAATGCCAATGAGATCGTAGCCTTGGAGGCGTGCACACATCTCTAGCTCCTAATGATGTAAAAGAAGTCCCTCTTTAGCAGAACACATGTCCAATTGATGCACACATGTAGCTGGAAACCCAGCAGCAGGGTAGGTCTGACTTCCATAGCCACACTGGTCTTACTAACCCCTTCTGCAGAGGCTAACAACAGCAGTATCTTCTGTCAGTGGTTTGTGCTCTTACCTTTCTGATGTACCAGGGATTCCTAACTGTTGGGTTTTGTTTTTTTTTTTTTTCCTCCCAGTACCTTAAAGCTAATGCAGATTTTTGCACTGCAAATGCAGTCATCCTAGCTGAGGATGGATCAAAAGGCTAGAGAAAAAGTGTGAGTGCAGAAGGGGGAGCTTTGCCCTTTGGAGGCCTTTGAGGACCTTGTCGTCATCCATGTAACATGTTAATGGGGTGGAGAAAGAGGTGGTAATTAAAACCCTGGTGTAAAGTACCCCCAAGCCAGAGCAAACAGGCATGCAAACAAGCTAATACCTTAATGATCTATTAAGGGATAGAACAAAGAGTCACTCACAGGTCCTGGATGTAACAGTGGTCAGCACCGTGGTCCATCTGAAGGCTGTGGGAGGACAGGAGGAAAACGCGTGCTCCAGGTTTGGCCACGCCAGGAACACCCACCTCTGCTGGCACCTACACCTCTAGCATGAGATTCAGAACGGTTTGCCTTGCTGTGCCGCCAAAGACAATATTTCTTCATACTGTTTCAAAGGCAGCAGCAGAGCCAAAGGGGCTTTTTTCTGGCTTATTTGGCCCCGAATCAACCACATCCTGTGTCAGCAGCGGGTAGTGTGGTAATGTCGATAAGTTATTAAGAACTACATCCTTTAAAGCCTGCCTGCAACATCAGGAAACTTGAGGATAGTAGAGGTGGTGGAGGGATAATATAGTTATTCAGATGCTGGTGAATCTTTCCTCAAAAGAGAGTTGGAAGGCTGACAGCTCATGTCCTTACCAACCCATTCTCCCTCCCCCCGCCCCACTCGGTTAAGTGACATGTTTCAGTTTGAATATACGTATTTGCATAATGGTATTGTCATCAGAAGCATTTCAAGCACATTACTCTGTATTTTTATGAGGGTCGTTTTAAAGTAAATGTGAAATCACATCTTTACATGTGTTCTCTAGAAAGTTCTTCTTTGTAGTACCAGACGTGGAAAAACGTCACATCTGTCTTCATGATTTTTGAGTGTAATTTCCCATTCAAATTTCATGTCCAGGCCGCTGAAGCCCAGATGTAAATAATGACCAAAACCCAAATAAGACATTTCAAGCGTGTTTGTTTGATGGACTTATATGAAGGGTAATTCTGAGGGGAAAAAGGACCTTCTTATCCTGATGTTAGTCTTTTAAATAGGCAAGTAGGTCAGATTTAGGGTTTGTCAAACTGATGGCATTTTGTCGTTCAATGTAGTCCAGGCGCCATCTGTTTTAATTAACTAAACCCCCTTCCACTGAGCAATGAAAGGACACTGTATGCTTTCACTCTTGAGTTTCCCAACTAGTGACTTTTTTCTCCCTTAGCCTAATGCCGTGTTAACTCCAGGCAGCGCTGCGTCTGTGCCCTTGCCAAAACGTGAAGAAGCTGGAGATGTAAAAGCATTTTTGTTCTGGCTGGGGGCGAAAAGGGTATTCGCTGCACCTTTTCCGACGGAAACACGCTGTAAGGGGACGGTAGGAGGTGCAGACAAGCACCGCCACTTCCCCACCTCTTTGCCACCCCAGCTGCCACGAAAGCCGCCTGGTGCCTAATACGCCCTTTTTACTCATTTTCCCATGCCCGCCGTATCGCGATTTTCTCCTCCCCACCGACAGATGCGCACCTGTACGACATCTCTTGTTACCAGCGGAGTTTATTAATGGCAGGGTTTTGAATGGGAAAGTGCTAAATGCTCCCCCCGCCTCCCCCCCTCACCTCCCTCCCGCCGCTGGAATGGGCGACATTTCCGGTGCCGCTTGGCGAAAGAAGAAAAAAAAAAAAAACACAGAAAAAAAAAAAGGAAAAAGAAAAACACCAAACAAAAAAGGAAGAAATTTTAAACAGCGCGCCGGTTTCCCCGGGGGACCGGGACGGGGGGCGGGGGGACACACACGCGGCTCCCGGACGGACGGACGGACGGAGGGACGGACGGGGCGGCCCCGCCCCGGGGGCGGTGGCTGGACAGCTCCGGCGGGGCGCGCGCCGCCCCGCCCCGCCCCGCCGGTGCCCGTTGCCGCGCGCCCGCTCGCCATTGTGCGGTGGGCGCTACCCTTGGCCCCGTCCCGCCACACCCACTCCCACCCCACACCCCCCCCCCCCGCCTCCTTCCCCCGGCGGGCAGCGTTGCCTCCCGCCCCGCCCCGCCGGCCGGACGGCGCCCCGGGGGGTTGGCAGCCGGTGCCGCGGAGGAGACGCGGGGATGGAGGGCGATCGGCTGGAGAGCCCGGTGAGCCCGGGGGAGGCGGGGGGGGGGGGGCGCCGGGTCGGGGTTTGCCGTCGCCTTGTGCTGCGGGGGAGTGGGTTGAGGGGGATGTTTGTGGGCCCCCCGTCCCGTCTCGTCCCGGTCCCCGTGGCGGTGTACGCCGGCAGCCGCCTCCCCGCCCGGCTGGGAGCGGCAGCGGCGCGGTGCCGGGGCGGCGGGCAGGGCTCGCACGGAGACCTTCACGGGGAATCCCTCCCGGGGGGGGGGGGGGGGGGGGGTTGGGGCATCGGTAAAATCGGTGTGATGTGGGGTCGGGCTGAGCGGTGAGGAGGGGGGCGGGGGGCGAGCGGGCGGCAGGCGGGCAAGCAGCCCGCCGTCCGCGCTCGCCACTTGATGCTTCCTTGGCTGGGCTTTGGCTGGCCCTTGGCTCCGCCTGCGGATCGCCCGGCCTGGCAGCGCAGTGCCAGATGGCGGTGGGGTCATTAAATTACCGAGGAGCTGCGGAGATCCACGGGCTGCTTGCTCTTTGTGCCGTCAATAAATAAATAAATTAATAATGTCCCCGACTCGGACTGTCAGCCCGGTGAAGTCGAGGCACTTTCAGTCCTTAAATGTGAATTACACGGCAGGAAAGCCTGTTGTTTAACCGGTCCAACACTTAATTTTTTATCTCCCCCCCCCCCCCCCCCCCCGTCCCTTCCCCATCTTCTTGAAAAGCGATGGGCAAGCCGAGTTAAACGTACGGATGGATTGCTATTGTTAAGAAGTATGGTTGCTTTCGTTTCACTAGATCCTTGAGTGGAATTAAGACTACTCCCCTCCTCTCCTTTCCTCCCCTGCAATGCAGACACGACCTAAAGATGAACTGAGTTTGCCTCGTGGCAGCCTTCGTTTCAGTTGAAATGAATGTTGTCGGTGCTTTCATAAATGTTAATTGAGATTTGTTTGCAGTCTTAACCAGAGGAGTGCCTCAAACCAGCTAAAACTGCATGCAGTGATTATTCTGCAGAGCTGGGGTTTAGTGACATACTGACATACAGCTGTGCAGTAAGTCTTGCTGGCTCACGTTTTCTGCGCTGACACTTGTTTTTCCCTCTTTCTGTTATGAAGGTTGCCATTAAAGGTATTGAAAGAGAGCTCATCTGCCCAGCATGCAAGGAATTATTTACCCATCCGCTGATCCTTCCTTGCCAGCACAATGTCTGTCACAAATGTGTGAAAGAAATACTCTTTGCATTTGAAGATTCTTTTGCTGATGGAGGCTCTGAATCCTCTAATCAGAGTAGCCCACGAATTAGAATCTCTTCTTCCAGCATGGACAGAATTGACAGGATTAGTAGATCAGGTAGGTATCAGAATTTTTGCACTTTTTCCTAATTTTATGTATTCCACTGACTTGAGCTGAATAGGATCTGCATTGGTAAAATGTCTTCCCAGTACTCCTGACACTGCTACAGAGATGACTTGGGGATAGTGCAACCCTTGTTTATTCTGTGGCAAGAACAATGGGAATATTTTTAAGGACAATGCACTTTATTTCGCATATAATGTATTTTTCTTTGTGGCATCCTGTAAATCTTTGTAACCATGTGTTTGTTTATTCCTGTATTTCAGTTACATTGAGACGCAATAGCATCATGTTCAGTAGCGCTGAGATGTAGATTTTGGCAATTTTATTTCCTGCCAGTAGTACTGTTGAGGTGATTCTCTCAGGTTTTGGCCAGCCTAAATTCAGTAGTTCCAACGGCCTTCGGAGCCTCCACAGACTTTGCACGTGATAGTTTAGTGCTGCCCATTTCGTTATGCTTACAACAAATCATTTTCCATAGATGATGATCACTGCATGGTTGCAGAGAACAGATGACTGTAAGAAGACTGCACTAACAGTCCCTTTCAGTGTGGTCCACTCGAAGCTTTAAGGAGCACTTAACTGTAGGACTCCTCACGCTTTTTGTGATAGCACACTAGAAAGGTTCTTACAGCCATCTCTGCCATCCACGCATGAGTTGACCTGCTTTTACACAGATACATCGAAAGTACTCTGTGCATGTTACACTTCTTGAAAGAAACCTCCTCCTGGCTTTTCGGCTTCCTTATGACATAATTATCCACTTTAAAACCACACTCCGCAGTGCTCTGGCAGAGCCACCCACAAGATAAAACCCTGCAGCTGTACCGTGTATTTCATATGCTACTAACCTTCATCCTCCCCTTCCCAGTTTTCAAAGTTCAAATGTTTTTTTTCACCCGCTTCTTTTAAACAACTCCTGAGTTGTTAGGACTGGTACTCCTCCAAATCAGTTTGATAAGTGAATGCTGTGTTTGCTGTAGCTTGGCTGGTTGAGACGTGCATGATTTGAGGGACTCCTCAAACCAAACGGCTCGTTATCTTTGTGGCAGTCCTGTTTTCTAGATACGGAGTGCACAGCCCCGCAGTCACTGTTTAGCTCCACGTGAGCCCTCTCTAACTGCCGCGTTACATGAAGTTTGGATGAAGAGACCCCACTGCTGACTGCCTTCTCCCAAATCCAAGCCTGTTCCCTTTTTTCCTCAGTAAGCGTAATGTTCTGGCGTGGCATCGTCCGCATGGACAGAAGCGGTCACCGGTTTTCGCTGAAGCTGTCCGCTTTGTGTTTTCACTATGAGATTTGCAGAGTTCAGTTTGCAGTGCTGCCGTAGCTGTCGGCGGCCCTTCTCACGAGGTTTAGTGTTACCGCTTTGTTGCGCCCTTAACGACAGGGCAAGAAAGTTCTGGTGCTCCTTCCCCCCTGCAAGTTGTGGCAGGGGCGGTAATCGTTAAATCCACAGTAGTCTGCCACCATCCGGGCAAGCTGACGGGAAGTTCTGTGCGTTATCTCCTCGTCAGACCTGCTAGCAGAAGGAGCCGAATGCTTTCCTAAAGACTGCATACCAGTTTGATGAGTAGCAAAATGGTGTTGAGGCTTGGAAATAATGGGCTTCTCCCCCCTCTCCCCCCCCCCCCCCCTAAGAGCGTTGGGCAGATGCACATCACAGGAAAATTATCATCTCAGACAGTTCAAATTTGCAAAATGAAAAGCATATGGAAATGGGAGCTTTAAAGGATACACTTGGACATTCAGGTTATACTGTCTTTGCTTCTGATGTTACAGGCTCCATTGCGATGTGGGGCGTGAGGTTTGCTCTCAGATGTTTGGTACCAGTAATGTTCAACCGGCTTGCAACTCACGTTTGTACAGTTCTCGTCTTGCATCTGAAGTGCCCGCACTGTGCATTGCTGTGCCTAATTCGTTTTGTGATCCTTAGGGGAATTTGTAATAAAACAGCCCCATAAGAGAGAAAATGTGCAAGAAGACATCCAAAGTGGGGCCTCACATGTGTAGCAAAAAACCACTAGAATTTCTGGTAGCCTTCTGCGGGGCATGTCACTGCCAAGACATTATTGTCATATTTGAAAATGTGTACAACACCTTCCTCCCTCTGTGTTTTTTTTATTTTTTCTTTTTTTCTCTTAAGGAATCTCTGCTATCTCCATGAGCAGTATCATCTATTTAAAATGATTTTGGCGTTTAAATTCTTGTGATGGCAGAAGGGACTGGTCCACACTCTGTATTTGTTGTGCACACACAGCTTGCATTTACAAATACAATTTATCTTAACGTAAAAAAAGACCTCTTTATTTTTTAGTTGAAGGAGTGTGTGCGCTTCTTAAAATCTAATGCGTTGGTTTAAAAAAACCCCACTGTTTATGTTGTATTGAAAAAAATTTTTGATTTTAAAAGATTATGTTGCATATAAAATGAAAAAAAAGGATATTTCTTATTGCTGATCCATTTTCTGTAATGTTAGTGTAATTACAATGTTGGTGTAATTAGAGTAAAGGATGTAATGTGGTTATGTTGACAATTGTGCAGTACTGATGGATGATGCAGAAACTGAATGTTTGAAATATCTCTTCCTGCACCTCACCCTCAAATCTCTTCTTTCTCCCTTTTTCTGTTCTTCTTAAATACTACAGTTGTTCATGTGCTAGGAAATTAAACATTCTTGCCTTTCAGCCCTGCAGTAGTTTATCAGCCACAGGAGAGAAAACAGTTGATGTTTTTCATTTGAACCATTGTAAACCAATGGTATATCTCATTTTTTGATTTCTAAACAGCTTTCTGTTCATTGTTCGCAGCCTCACAGAGGAGGTCTTTTGGGTGGAGAGGTAGAAATGCTTCACTTCTTGTATTGGCTAGAGATAGTCTAGCATTTAGATCTCGAGTTAAATATTGTTGGTTAGCATATAGCTTTTTGTCAGTGGTCAAGTCCACAAAATGGCTTTTGCAGTGGGCAAAGGTACAGCAAAGGACTTCTACAAGGAAAGCTTTTCATTCTGTTTAACACTGACTTAAAGGTCAACTGGACTGGAATTCAGTTGGGGGTTGAATTATATTTTTTTTCTTGTGCGTATGCATGACTGAACATACATGGATGGGTGCAAAAACACGTGTTCTGTCTTCCCATTAAAATTAAAACCCAGTCACCCCCATGCCCCATGCTTTTTAATTTTCAAGAGTTTATGTGCTCAAGTCTCAATAAAACTGCTGTCTTACTGGTAGTGAAATGCAATTATTAGATTGATCTTTGTAACATTGAGAGGTCACGGTTGGCCATCACTTTTAAATGGAAGGTAATACCCGTTCTTCATTGTGTCTGAGCCCACTTAATTTGATGAAGAAGCAGATTGAAATGTACACCATGTGAATCTCAGTAGGTAGTTCTGGATCTGGCAATTTAGCACAGCACATGAATATATGAGGAAAACTGAATATTTTAAATTGATACACTTGTAATGTTTGGCATACTTAGTGACACAGGTTGAAGGATAGCCAACGCCTCTTCATTTTCGGTACATCTAATTCCAAACCTGAGCTAGTCTGACCATCTCAGCCACTGTGTGGGCTTATTAATGTAAATACTTTTTTTGATGTGATACTCCGTCAAAAACGGGGAAAAAATCCCAAAGTTCCGTGTTGGCATAATACTGACAGGCACGTCAGCAGTCCGTAGAAATATTGTGTCCTTCAAGAAAGACGTGAGCTGAACTAAACACGAATCTGAATTTCACACTCAGTGGAGGACAAAGGAGCTAATCGGAAGGGGAAGTTTAAATGCCTCAGCTGAAGACTGAAAGTGTCATAAAACAAAGACGTTGTAGGACACCGTCAGAGGTCTTGGGAAGCTGTCCATATCTGCTCTCTTTGCACAAAGCACCCTGGATTTTGGGGAAGATTAAAGTATCTGCAAATGACATTTTGCAGCTACTGACTTCTCACGTGTTTTTTTTTCTTTTCTTTCTTCCTAAAAATCCGTCCAAAAGCATTAACTGAGTTCAGGGGGGGTGGTGGCAATATATACTTATATTTTTTTAAAAAAAACTTATATGAGATTCCAGTTGACTTTTAAAATCTTCATTTTTTTAAACTGTCACACATTTAACTTCCATGTTTTCCATAACCATAGAATTCTGGTGATACTGTTTACTTGGAAAACACAGTTGTAGCTTTAAGGTGTCTCATCCCATTGCCAACCATCAGCTGCAGGTTGAGCTTTTCAGCATTTTAAGTGCTGGTACCTCTCCTTGGGAAGAGGACATTTAAACATTGTCCTTAAAAGACATACTTAAGATTGCTCTGTGACTTGAGTCTTTGCAATCTGTGACCTAATATTTGTGAGTTTGGAGTCTGAGCATGAGCATATGTTGTGATAATATTTTAGTTACCGATCAAGCTATTCATTGCAAGTGCAGCAGTCTGTTTACAAACCACAGTGGAAAATTCCTAATACTTCACAAAATACATACTTGTTTGTTGTAAACCGGATTGGCCAAGTGTAAAAGAGAATATAGGGAGGACCTAAGTTTCTCTGAGCTGCATATCTAATGTGACTGCAAAATCCATGGGTTTTGCTGCTCTGTTTTTTTGAGTTTTGTTTTGTTTTTTTTTTTTTTCTGTATAAGCAGAATTCAGTTTTAGCAAACTGGACACAAGACAGATGATAGGAAAGATAGTGCTTGAAGTAATTTATTGCTTCATCGGTGCTTTCTTTTTAAAATACAAGTGTAGAAATCCTATAAGCAGAAAGCAGATTAATTCTTACTGAATGTTAATATTTTAACACGTGCGAGGCAAAGAGAATCTTTCCATCCTTTTAAGTATTGAAGTGGCAGAGCACGCCAAGAAACCTAGCAGGTAAACTTCCAGGGTTTAAAACAGGGGGAAAAAACCCCAATCCTAGGCTCTTTGAGTGCTGTCAGTGAAAAGGGGTGAGACACCTAAAGGTGCGAAGGACTTCCTTGGTACTGGATTGCTTTCCGTAAGCAGAGTGTCACCAGACTTCGCAGAGCATGGCTCGTGATGACGGTCTTGTTTCGGTCCACCACGGGCAGAATGAAAGGCCTCCATTGGGATGCAGCTGAGCTCACCTTTGAGTCAAACAAACGCCCCTTCCACGTTTGAGCCGCTTGGCCCAGACTTCAAAAGCATGCTACTGGATACAAATTTCAGATTGTACTTTTAAACTTGACCACTGCACCATTGTTTTTTTGTTTTGGTTTTTGTTTTTTTTTCTTATTCTCTTGCTTTGTCATTGCTTGCTCTCTGGTGTAGCATACTGCTCGTAGGCAGTCCCTGTACGTACGACACTGTATCATTATTTTCTTAGTCTTAGCAAAAGTAAGTGCTCCAGATCCCTTTCTGTAGCTGTTGACTGCATGGCGCTGCATGTGAAATCATCTTTTTGTTGAGGCCATTGTAGAAGTCTGTGTAGAAGATCTCTCTGTGTTCCCATGTGCGGTGCTAGCTCGGAGCATACGTTGGAAATACAGCTTGTGTTTCACTGCTGTTGCTGTGTGTTGCATGCGTGTGTCGCTGTGTATGATGCCAAGTTACAGGTACTGTGGGACATGCAGTTTGGGTAGTTAATTCGCTTCAAGTAAGTACTAAAAAAAAATCAAAAAATCAAAAAATCTCTGCTTCCCTTAGCCAGAGAGTTGTATAGCGGTGCGTTGTGTCACCTGTAGTGTTCTGTAAATGCAGTCTGGTTGTTCTGCTCAGAACCTACAGAAAGGCATGAGACCAGCTGAGTTTGAGACTGCCAGCTTTTACACACTTATTCATGCTCTGGTTGTGGCTTCGTAGCTGACAGTCATTCATAGCTACCATGAGGCACATTTCAAAGACTTTTAAAGGAACTAGTTCCTTATGGGAATGTTGGTTTGTTGTTGTTTTTATTTTTTTTTTTTTTAAAGAGACTGGAAAGGGGATGATAGGAAGGGAGGTTCTGGATTGTTGGGTGAAGCAGCTGCAGGAGAGCAGCACAAGGCAAGTGTCTTGGGTAGCATCAAAGGACACTTCATAAAGAAATGAAGCATCAGCGTTTCTGATCAGAAGACACTGACTAAATTTCCCTTTCTGAAGAAGAACCAATTTCAACACTAAGAATTCAGCTTTAAGTCATACCTCTATTTACAAATTTCTTAGTTATACCAACATGCAGTCCTCTCAAAGGGATGTTAAAACCACACTCCAGCTACAGAAGATGTTTTTTTGTTTCTTTGTAAGGGAAAGCTGAGAGAATACACATTAAGCCTAAACACTGGCTTAGCCTTCTTCAGAAATTCATAAAGAACTCTTCTGGATAGTTGTGCCCTCTGGGTTCATGAGAGAGACATGGGAATACACTCCATGTTGGATAGCCTCAAAGCGTTACCCTGTAAATAGCTTTTGGGTCTGTGTGAGACATCCCCTTCCACAGGCTCCGTAGGCTTGCGGCTTTATCACAGAATGGTCAGGGTTGGAAGGGACCTCTGGAGATCATCTAGTCCAACCCCCCCGCCAGAGCAGGGTCACCTACAGCAGGTTGCACAGGACGGCGTCCAGGCAGGTTTAGAATGTCTCCAGAGGGGGAGACTCCACAATCTCTCCGGGCAGCCTGTGCCAGTGCTCTGCCACCCTCAAAGGAAAGAAGTTCCTCCTCATGTTAAGATGGAACTTCCTATGTTGAAGTTTGCACCTGTTACCTCTTGTCCTATATCACTGGGCACCACTGAAAAGATACTGTTCCCATCCCCTTGGCACTCTCCCTTTACGTATTTGTAAGTATTGATAAGGTTCCCCCTCGGTCTTCTTTTCTCTAGACTACAAAGACCCAAGTCCCTCAGCCTTTCCTCATAAGAAAGATGCTCCAGTCCCCTAGTCATCTTCGTAGCCCTTTGTTGGACCCTCTCCAGCAGATCCCTGTCCTTCTTGAACTGGGAAGCCCAGAACTGGACACAGTACTCCAGATGTGGCCTCACCAGGGCAGAGTAGAGGGGAAGGATGACCTCCCTCGACCTGCTGGCCACACTCTTCTTAATGCACCCCAGGATGCCATTGGCCTCCTTGGCCACCAGGGCACATTGCTGGCTCATGGTCATCCTGTTATCCACCAGGACTCCCAGGTCCCTTTCCACAGAGCTGCTCTCCAGGAGGTCAGCCCCCAACCTGTACTGCTGCATGGGGTTATTCCTCCCCAGATGCAGTACTGTACACTTGCCCTTGTTGAATTTAATAAGGTTCCTCTCTGCCCAACTCTCCAGCCTGTCCAGGTCGCGCTGTATGGTGGCACATCCTTCTGGCGTGTCGGCCACCCCTCCCAGTTTTGTGTCATCAGCAAACTTGCTGATGGAACACTCTATCCCTTCATCCAGGTCATTGATGAATATATTGAATAGGACTGGACCCAGTACTGACCCCTGAGGGACACCACTCGTTACTGACCTCCAACTAGACTCTGCACCACTAACCGCAACCCTCTGAGCTCTATCTGCCAGCCACTGTTCAATCCACCCCACTGTCCATTCCTCTAACCCACACTTCCTAAGCTTGCCTGTGAGGATGATGTGGGAGACAGTGTCGAAAGCCTTCCTGAAGTCGAGGTAGACAACATCCACTGCCCTCCCCTCGTCCACCCATCCAGTCACACCATCGTAGGAGGCTATCAGATTAGTCAGACATGACTTCCCCTTGGTGAATCCATGTTGACTACTTCTGATGACCTTCTTTTCCTCCAAATGCTTGGAGATGATGCCCTGAATGAGCTGTTCCATCATCTTTCCAGGGATGGAAGTGAGGCTGACTGGCCTGTAGTTTCCCAGGTCATCCTTCTTGCTCTTTTTGAAGACTGGGGTGACATTTGCTTTCCTCCTGTCCTCAGGCACTTTATCTGTTCTCCAGGACCTTTCAAAGATGATGGAGAGTGGCCCAGCAATGACTTCTGCCAGCTTCCTCAGCACTCACAGGTGCATCCCATCACGTCTCATGCACTTGTGGGTATCCAGTTTACCTAACTGATCTCTAACTTGCTCCTCATCAACCAAGGGAAAGTCTTGCTTCCTCCAGACTTTCTCTGTTACCCGCAAAGTCTGGGACTCCCAAGGACTGGCCCGAGCAGTGAAGACAGAAGCAAAGAAAGCATTCAGCAACTCCACCTTCTCTGCATCATCTGTCACTACAGCACCTGTCTCATTCAACAGTGGGCCCACATTTTCCCTAGTTTTCCTTTTGTCTCTATATACTTAAAGAAACCCTTCCTATTGACCTTAACATCCCTCGCCAGATTTAATTCCAAGGTGGTCTTGACTTTCCTCGTTTACTTTAGCCTTTGGTCACTTTATTTTGGAGAGGAGAGGAAATTTGTGTGTAGGTGTTTGGTAGGAGTGCAGCTTCTCTGCTGTCTCCTTTTGAACTGAAAAGAGATAGACGTACCCTGAGTAACTCTGCAGATCTGTAGTTCCCCAGTTTGTGGTAGGGGAATCTCTCAGACATAGCCATCTCAGCATCCCCTGTGGTGCACAGGGCTTACTTAGCAGTGCTCCTTTGTCAAGGCCATTCAGCAAGGGCCAAGTTAGCCTCTGCGTGTTTTGACTAAATGATTTGGCTGAGATTTCATACTGCTAATATCTAGTACTCTTGTTTTCCTCTTTATTTTTTTTAGGATGCCTCTTGGGAGGAGCCAGATAAGTTTGACTCAGCCAAAACAAACTCCAGGGAGCTCGAAGTTGGCTATATTTGTCTGGGAATAACTAGTCTCACTCTGGGAAGAAGCATCTTTCATTTCACGATGTTACGAAGCTGTTGCTCTCTATATGGGCAGCCACTTTGTCCAAACCCAGCGGGTTCTGTGTTTAGTTTTTTGAAAGGCTGCAGCCTGAGTGCATCCAAACCCAGATGGAGAATATGGGATAGGAATAGTTAAATTCATCCTAACATAGAATTAAGTTTTAGAGTAGTAGTTTGTAATGTCCTCTGGGTTCAGACATTACGCTGCCTTGTCACGGCAAATGTGTTCTCTTTGGCTTGGCAGACTGCATATGAGTTGGTATTGTACTGGTTTGGACGATGTGCTACAATAGTTTGGAATTGGTTCATAAATTCCTGTGCTTCTCCCTTTAAAATCTAAACAACTTCTGTTTATGCTGCTCCTAAATCAGGATTTGGTGTCTACACAGGCAGAAAACGCAATTCACTGACTCCTAGATCGAGTCTGTTTCCTTGTCCGGGATGCCAGCGGGATATCGATCTTGGAGAACGTGGCATCAATGGCTTATTTCGCAACTTGACTTTGGAGACCATTGTGGAAAGGTACAGACAGGCAGCCAGGGCAGCCATTGCCATTATGTGCGATTTCTGCAAACCTCCACCTCAGGAGTCCACAAAGAGCTGCATGGACTGCAGTGCAAGCTATTGCAACGAATGCTTCAAAGTACACCATCCCTGGGGAACTGTGAAAGCCCAGCATGAATATGTAGGACCAACCACCAACTTCAGACCCAAGGTGAGTGTACCGTATCTTACAGAATTTGGGTTGCAGCACTTGTGTATGGCTTCAGACATATCAGTGTAATGAATGTGTCTTTTTAGGAATGTTGTTGCTTTATTGACTACTGCTGTTATTTAGGGAGTGAACCGTAAGCTTTTGTTCTTGTTGATGCTGAAGTGAACTTCCCAATAACAGTAAACTGATCTTTACTGTGTTCTTACAGAGACTTTTTTTGAGGACTGTTTGAGCTTAATATAAAGAAAGAAAAGTGCATTTTGCATTGCACGGCATTGTTAAGACCCAAACTGAATGCATGGAGTATTTGCTGGTCTCCTAAACAATGTTCCCAGTCATCGCTTTCATTCACAACCAGACTGGAGAGCACTTTGTAACGTGTGTGGTGGGGATGGGAGAAGCAGATACTGGGCTGATTGTTCTTGAATTCTGAGAGAACTAGACAAGGTAATCTGCTGACCTCTTCGGTCTCTAGCTTGCAGGCTGTAATTCTTACACGAGGAGATGAATAAAAGTGTGCAGTTTCCGTTAGGTGTGACTGTGCACTGCTGTGGAAAAACTGCTTCCACAGACTAACAGCATGACTGCAGTTTTTGGAGATGTCTGCCTGCACAGCTAATTTTCCTGAACATTTCCTTTGTCTTTGGGCTTTTCACCATAGCCTAAGATAACATTTGGAGCTTGAGAGTTGGTTTTGGAGATGGTCTGCAACCTTAGCTTTGAGTGTCCGTGTTTATGCTACTTTATGATAAAGCCTTTTAGATGGCTTTATCTGTTGCATGATCTTGGAGTTGAGCGGCACTTTTTCCCTCTTTGAGCAGTTATTTCAACACGCTCAGGTTTTGAAAGATGAGTTTTAGTGAACACCAGGTTTTTTACAGTGCTGTTTAAGCTGTTGCTGGAATTAGCGCTCAGCATGAGCAACTTGTAATTGGAGTCAGACAGAAAAATTGAAACACTGGGGCCTTTTGTCTTTAAGATGGCTGTGACTGGTGGTGGTGGCTGCGTTTCATTTGTTGCTCCAAGAGCAATGGCTATGTGGCTGGTCAGAGTCTAGCTTAGACCTCAATCATTACAGTATTATGTCAACTCTTGCTTTAAGAAACAGTTCATAGCTGTTTCAAGAGATGCCGGTGTGAACAGGGTTAAATTTGACAGGGTGGACGTGTTATGTATTGCATTTACATCTCTGAACTGGAGTGCGGGGAGCTTGAGGTGTGCAGACAACTTCAGGGATTAGCAAAATGGTTGATTGCAGTATGGAGGCTATGTGATGTGTACACAGACATTGCTACAGGTTCACTCACTGTAAACCTGGTGAAACTGTGTGTTTTCATCTGCTGGCTTTCACTGGCATGGACAAATGTAAAAGGTGGAAGATAAACAGAATATAAAAAATACCCACTGATAAGTCAGACGCTGCTGTGGGATAATTGAGTGTTTTGGTGGTTTGTTGAGCACCTCAGTTTTTGGAAGGACACCTGCATTCTCTCTGCTCTCTTTTTTTTTCTTCCAGATTTTGATGTGTCCAGAACATGAAATGGAGAGGGTAAACATGTACTGTGAAATCTGCAGAAGGCCTGTTTGTCATCTATGTAAACTGGGTGGATGTCATGCAAACCACAGAGTAACAACCATAAGCACTGCCTACAAAACCTTTAAGGTAAAAGTAAATATTGTTGGACCTGGCCTTAAGAAGGGGGAAGAGCACTGAGCCTCGGGTTTAAGGGCAAACTTCCTCTGGCAGAACGCCAGGACGTGTGTTTGGAGGACACTGAACGAGTCATGAGGCATGCTGCTGTGCAACATCTGTTAATGTATATATTAGTGTGACATAGTGTGCGGCTAAGAAACTAAACTATATTTTCTATGAGGCTTCAAACAGAACCCCTTAAAAGCGCTTCCACCTTATGTTAGCCAACTGTGCATCAGTACTGACCAATGCAGAAGGTTTAAGAAGTTAATGGTTTACAGTCTGGCTTTTTTAAGGCAAGTGTCCTTGTGGCTTGGGTTAGCTTATACTTCAGAAGCACTCCTGAAGAATCTGCATCGGAAGTTATCTGCTGGGACGCTGTATGTTTTTGAAGTTGCAGAGCTGTTGATTCCCTAAGCACCATACAACAGGGCAGACTTGCAAACACTGCTTTGTTATTAAAGAATGATTGCTGCTGCCTCCTCTTCTTCCTTTGCTTCCTCTCTTGCTCACAGGAGAGAAAAAAAAAAAAAAAAAAAAAGCCCATCCCAGCCTGCCTTCTGCTCTTTGGCCTCCTCGCCTGTTTGCAAGGCTTTTCCTGTACAGCTGTTAACTCTTGCAACTAAGGAAGTGCAGAGACACTCATAAGTTCAAGTTTCAAACCACTCATTTTTCTAGCAAACCTTACTACAGATGAGTTAATAACCTATGAGGCTTTTCTATTAGTTCTGGTAATGTCTTGAAGACTCGTGTTCCTAGCCTAGGAGAGAAGGTGACTGCTGTGGCTGGGGAAGGATGAGCCAGCTGAAGCTGTCACCTCTTCTCCTCAGAGGCTGTGCCACCAGTCCTGCTCATGGCAGTGGCCTGATGTCCCGGGCCAGTCATCGCGGGTCACTGAGCAGTTCTCCGCAGGGTTGCTGCTCATAACTGATGGCAGGCTCTTGTCCTCATAACTACAGAAACTGAGTGCTAGCTGGGTGGCCCACCTGTGCTTGTTGTCAGTTTGGGTGGGATGCCCTTGTTCTGCCTGCCAGTTTGCTGTTTTATTTTAACAGGAGAAGCTTTCAAAAGATATCGAGTACCTCATCAGTAAGGAGAGCCAGGTGAAAGCTCGCATCACGCAGCTGGATCTGCTGCTGAAAGAAACAGAGGTGAGAGTGGCTTGTGGGTTGTCTGGGGATGGATCTTGCAAGGAGTGTCAGAGCCTGCGGCTGCCTGGTGAGAGAGACCAGCATTCCACCTGTGTGAGGTGTGAGCAGGTGCAAGATCTGCTCAGCATGGTTGTAAAGCTTAAGGAGGAGGTAGAGACACTGAGGACCATCAGAGAGTGTGAAAGGGAGATCGACTGGTGGAGCAACTCCCTGACGTGCCAAACAGAAAGGCCCCAAGGGGATACCCCCCAGAGGGTGATGGACCCCCTGCCCTCTCGGGCAGAGGTAGGGATCCAAAAAGATCATGAGGGGTGGAGGTGAGTTCCAGCTAGGTGTAATGGGCAACCCCCCTCTCTACCTGCTCAGCCTCCCCAGGTGCCCCTCCGTAATAGGTTTGAAGCCCTGGATCTTGAAGAAGATGTAGGCGAGGATGTGGTGCAAGCCCCACCTGCAAGGTCATATAGGAAGAGGCGCTTGACTCCACGCCTCAAGACTGCCTCTGATAAAAAAGAACGAAGGGTAATTGTAGTAGGCAATTCCCTTCTGAGAGGGACGGAGGGCCCGATATGCAGAGCTGACCCTCACCACAGGGAAGTGTGTAGTCTACCCGGAGCCCGGATCAGGGACATCACCAGGGTACTTCCCACCCTGGTGCACCCGACGGACTACTATCCACTGCTGGTATTCCAGATGGATGGGCAGGAAGCTGCATCCCGCAGCCTGAGGGGAATGAAGCAAGATTTCAAGGCCTTGGGGCGGATGGTGAAGGACTCTGGGGCCCAAGTTATTTTCTCTTCTCTCCTTCCATCTTCATGTGATGATGTGGGATGGAATGGAAAAATTAAGTCAGTAAATGATTGGCTTCAGGACTGGTGCTACAGGCAGGGCTTTGGTTTCTTTGATAACAGCTGGTTTTATAAGACACCGGTCTGGACAGTGACACGTGGGAAAGGTTTATCTCACAGGGGCAAAAGGATGCTGGGGCAGGAGCTAGCAGGGCTCATTTGGAGGGCTTTAAACTAGATTTGAAGGGGGATGGGGTTGTTACTGAGCTTGCATTGGTGGGGCAGCACTCCAGAATTGATAAAGGCCAGGAGGCCTCCCATACCCTTAGGGTGAAATCGGTGTGCTCAGCTCGCTCCCTGAAATGCCTGTACACCAATGCACGCAGCATGGGGAATAAGCAGGAAGAGTTAGAAACTCTTGTTCGGTCAGGAGATTATGATCTGGTGGCAATTACAGAGGCATGGTGGGATAGCTCACATGACTGGAATGTGGTCATGGGTGGCTATGTCCTTTTCAGGAAAGACAGGCCAGCCAGGCGAGGTGGTGGAGTTGCCCTTTACGTGAGAAAGCAACTACAATGTACCGAGTACTGTCCACGTGCAGTTGAGGAGCAAGTTGAGAGTCTGGGGGTGAGGATTAAGGGACAGGCTGGCAGGGGTGACACTGTTGTGGGTGTCTATTACAGGCCACCAGATCAGGGGGAGGAAGTTGATGAGGCCTTCTATGGGCAGCTGAGAGTGGCCTCACAGTCACAGGCCCTGGTTGTCGTGGGGGATTTTAACTTTCCGGATGTTTGCTGGAAGGACTACTCAGCCAGCCAGCCTCAGTCTAGGAGGTTCCTCCAATGCATTGATGACAACTTTCTGATGCAAATGATGGAGGAGCCGACTAGGAGAGGTGCACTGCTGGATCTTGTCCTCACTAACAAGGAGGGTCTGGTGCAAGGAGTAAAGGTTGAAGGCTGCCTTGGCTGCAGCGACCATGAGATGGTGGAGTTCATGATCTCGGCTGGTGGAAGCAGAATAGCAAGCAGAATTGCAACCCTGGACTTCAGCAGGGCAAACTTTGGCCTTTTCAAACAATTACTAGGGGAAATCCCGTGGACAAAGCTGTTTGAAGGTAAAGGTGCCCAGGATAGCTGGTCAGCATTCAGGGACTGCTTCTACCAAGCTCAAGATTAGAGCATCCCGACACGTAGGAAGTCAAGGAAGGGAGCCAGGAGACCTGTGTGGCTAAACAGGGAACTGCTTGTCAAGCTCAAGTGGAAGAAGAGAGTTTATAGATCATGGAAGGAGGGGCTGACCGCTTGGGAGGAGTACAGGGCTGCTGTCAGGGGATGTAGAGAGGCAACTAGGAAAGCTAAGGCCTCCTTAGAGTTAAACCTGGCAAGAGGGGTCAAGGACAACAGGAAGAGCTTTTTCAAATACATGGCAGATAAAACTAACACCAGAGGCAATGTAGGCCCACTACTGAATGGGGTGGATGCCCTGGTGACAGAAGATACAGAGAAGGCAGAACTACTGAATGCCTTCTTTGTCTCTGTCTACTCTGTCGGGGGCTGTCCTGAGGACTCCTGTTCCGCTGAGACCCCAGATGAAGATGAAGTCAAGTCAATGGATGAGTTTGCCTTAGTTGATGAGGACTGGGTCAGAGACCAGTTAAGCAACCTGGACATCCATAAATCAATGAGTCCAGATGGGATGCACCCGCGGGTGCTGAAGGAGCTGTCTGAAGTCATTGCTGGACCACTCTCCACCATCTTTACCAAGTCTTGGGAAACGGGCGAGGTGCCTGAGGACTGGAGGAAAGCAAATGTCACTCCAGTCTTCAAAAAGGGCAAGAAGGAGGACCCGGGTAACTATAGACCGGTCAGCCTCACCTCCATCCCTGGGAAACTGATGGAACAGCTTATCCTTGGTGCCCTCTCAAGGCATATCAAGGATAAGAGGGTTATTAGGGGCAGTCAGCATGGCTTTTCCAAGGGGAAGTCATGCTTGACCAACCTCATAGCCTTTTATGAGGAAATAACGAGGTGGATGGATGATGGCAGAGCGGTAGATGTGGTCTACCTTGACTTCAGTAAAGCATTTGACACGGTCTCCCACAGCATCCTCATGGCTAAACTGAGGAAGTGTGGACTGGATGACCGGATAATTAGGTGGACTGCGAACTGGCTGAAGGAGAGAAGCCGGAGAGTCGTAGTCAATGGGGCAGAGTCCAGTTGGAGGCCGGTAACCAGTGGAGTGCCTCAAGGGTCGGTACTGGGGCCCATATTATTCAATATATTCATCAATGATTTAGATGAGGGAATTGAGTGTACTATCAGCAAGTTTGCTGATGACACTAAGCTAGGAGGAGTGGCTGACACGCCAGAGGGCTGTGCTGCCATCCAGAGAGACTTGGACAGGCTGGAGATTTGGGCAGGGAATAACTTAATGAAATACAACAAGGGAAAGTGTAGGGTCCTACATCTGGGCAGAAACAACCCCAGGTTCCAGTATAGGATGGGGAGCTACCTGCTAGAGAGCAGTGTAGAGGAAAGGGACCTGGGGGTCCTGGTGGACAGCAGGATGACCATGAGCCAGCACTGTGCCCTTGTGGCCAAGAAGGCCAATGGCATCCTGGGCTGTATTAGAAGGGGGGTGGTTAGCAGATCGAGAGAGGTCCTCCTTCCCCTCTACTCTGCCCTGGTGAGACCGCATCTGGAATATTGTGTCCAGTTCTGGGCCCCTCAGTTCAAGAAGGACAGAGAGCTGCTGGAGAGAGTCCAGCGTAGGGCAACTAAGATGATTAAGGGAGTGGAGCATCTCCCTTATGAGGAAAGACTGAGGGAGCTGGGTCTCTTTAGTTTGGAGAAGAGGAGACTGAGGGGTGATCTTATTAGCGTTTATAAATATATAAAGGGGGAATGTCATGAGGATGGAGCCAGGCTCTTCTCAGTAGCAACCAATGATAGGACAAGGGGTAATGGATTCAAGCTGGAACACAAGAGGTTCCACTTAAATCTGAGAAGAAACTTCTTCTCAGTGAGGGTGACAGAGCACTGGAACAGGCTGCCCAGGGAGGTTGTGGAGTCTCCTTCTCTGGAGACATTCAAAACTCGCCTGGACGCCTTCCTGTGCAACCTCATCTAGGTGTTCCTGCTCCGACAGGGGGATTGGACTAGATGATCTTTTGAGGTCCCTTCCAATCCCTAGCATACTGTGATACTGTGATACTGTGACACAGCAGGGACTCCAAATGGAACAGTGAAGTGTTCCAGATCCTTTGAGGTTTTTTTTTGTTAGGCAGCAAAACCATTTCTGAACAGTTTGTGTTGGTTCTGAGTCACAGACGGTAAGACCTAATCCTGACAGTGTGGGAAATTTGGGCAACCTACAGAGGGAAGTTAAGTTTTGGGTGCTGCTGTGAATTTAATTGACATAAAGCTTATTTGATACCTTACCCAAAGAGAGGTGGGTTAGACTTACAGCTCTTGCATATGAGTGGTGCTGCACAATTTATGCTGTCTGTTTACCTTGAGGATGTTGCAGTGAAGTCAGAATTAAGGGCAAAATCTCCCTGCAGAAGAGTCAGAGCTGGGAGCTCACATACGAGCTGAAAAACGCAATGGCAAAAATTGGCAGGAGCTCCTGGCCCTGCCTGTATCTTGCTGCAGATGGCCTTTGTGCTTCATAGTTCCTTTTATCCAGGGCACTCATCAGAGGTGGCACTACAGGGCATAGGGGAGAAACTGGGCTGGACTCCCAGTTCAGGGTGACTGGGGAAGGTGGAAGAGCACCTAGGTCTTGGGCATGAAGACTTCAGACGCTGACTTGCTTTTACAGTGCTTTTCCATGAACTATTTAGACAAACGCTGTGCGTAACTCAAGACATAATCGGAGGGATAATTTCCTGCTCTTTCCTCTCTGTGTTAACATAGGAGACGCTTACTAGCTTGGGTGCAGTGCTGATTGCATTTTCAGTGTTGAAGAGCATAACAAAGCTCGTTAGTCTTGTCAGTCAAACAGATGACTAGTTTGCTCTGATCGCTTGAACAACCCTAAGTACGTTTCTGTACACAGCCACAGTGCTGTGGGATCCGTCTAAAATGTCTTTTGTTCCCTCCTAGTGCAACAGTGAAAGAGCTAAAGAAGAAGCATCTCAGAGTTTTGAGAAATTATCTCATGTCCTGGAAGAGAAGAAATCCGCAGCTCTTAGGGCAATTGAAGCTTCTAAGAATTTAAGGCTGGAAAAATTGCAAACACAAGCAGAAGAATATCAAGGGCTCCTGGAAAATAATGGCCTTGTAGGACTTGCTCAAGAAGTGCTTAAAGAAACTGATCCATCTTGTTTTGTTCAAACAGCAAAACAACTTCATGTCAGGTATCTTATTAATTATCTTCCGTTTGAGGTACAGGTACTGTTCCAGGGATGTCTGGTCAGTCATATGCTTTGGACACCTGCTAGGAAAGTACTGAATGCAAGTACTTTGTGTTGCAGAGCCTCAGAGGCGGTCCCGGTACCATTCAGTAGAAATTCCTATATTACAGTGTGCGTTAAAAAACAGCCCAGAGGAGGGGCTCTGTCCTGCGACAACGCCTAGCCTTCTTCAGTAGGACTGCAGTGGAAGGGTAACCCATTCAGCTCACTGATACAGTCCTTTGCTCAGAGATTGCATCGGGTATTTGCAAGTTAATCTAACAAGTCTCTTCTGGCTTTAAACTCTTTGATCTGAATAGTTGTGCTCCATTAGCGCTTCACACCTATTTTGTTCTTTGAATGTAATGCCCCAAATTGTTAAAATGCTCTGCCAACCAAAAGATTCCCTGTTAGTTATCTTTACACTGATGTACAAAAGGCCTTTAAATTTTGCATTTTAATTCTGTCTAGAGAGACAAGTTTCTGGGACACATGAGTAAGTACCTGAAAAGAGAACTTTTTTTAAAGCAAAACCTAGCGTTTTTGCTTTAAGGAATGCACCCATGTGAATTCCTTTTTCCCTCTTCTGCCATCCCTCTGCTTCTGTGCTTTCAGAATCCAAAAAGCTACTGAATCTCTGAAGAGCTTCAAGCCAGCAGCTGAAACTACTTTCGAGGACTTTGTGATGGACATAGCCAAGCAAGAAGAGATCCTTGGTGACTTGTCCTTCCATTCCAATGGTAAATTATGAGAGCATCACATCTTTCTTGAGTTATAGCTTTAAGGGCTTCTCTGGAAAGAGGCAAAACTTGTGCAGGGCTGCAGTTGCAGAACTCAATCTTGTGACTTGCATTGTCCCTTCTGCCTCTGTGATTCACAAGGCATTACCTGGCAGCAATGCTAGCTTCAGCTTTGATAAAGAAGCTAAGATGCCATGGCATTCAGAACCAGTTTACATTGGCTTCCAAAATATTGTAGTTAAGTAATACTAGGTCTTCCTAGCAGCTTTTTGTTGTGATTGCATGACAGAAAAGAATAGGTTTTTATATGGTTTTTTAGTTGCCAGCAAAAATAAATAATACAACTTTCAAAGTAAAACCAAAAAGGATTTATTTTAAGTGCATGAACAGGCCCATCCTCATCTGCACTCTTTGACTGAGTCAGATTTCCGCCCCCCACTGTCCCCCCAGTGCTGTAGCCACTCAACAAAGGGCTTCTGTGTTTAATTCTAAAACAACATGTATCTACATTTGAGGTTTTTTTCTCCTGAATCTCTGGCATTCCAGGTCTAGAAATACCAGAAATCAATGAAGAGCAGAGCAAAATGTACAACAAAGCTCTGATCAGTTGGGAATGCCCTGGGAAGACAGACTCAGCTGATATCTATGTTCTTGAGTATCATAAGCTTAATAGAGAAGAGGAGAGTACAACGTGGCAGGAGATCGAAGTTTGCAGCAAGAGCAAAGTAATATCTGATCTCGATGACGACAGCAGCTATGCCTTCAGAGTTCGAGGATATAAAGGATCCATCTCTAGCCCTTGGAGCCGAGAAGTTATCTTGCGTACGCCTCCAGCCCCAGGTATTGGGTTTTCTTATGTCCACGAGCTGCTGGTGGTGTTAAGAGCTGTAGGTGGTTTCCAGTAGCTCCCAGACTTCTACTACACTGTTACCAGTTGTATAAATGTTTAAAAGCACTGTTAACAAACAGGTTAAGTAGGTAGCATACTGAGACTGTGTTAGCTTGCGTAATGTTCCTGGTAGCCTTTAAAAGTGAGGAATTCTAATGCCAGCGTGACTTAAAATATAGTTTATAAGCACAGAAATACTTAACTAAGAGGAAATTTTTGGGGATGCTGTTTTTCAGTTCTCAGTTTTCTTTTTGATGACAAATGCGGGTACAACAGTGAACATCTCCTGCTGAACCCAGGAAGAACCTCTGTGGAAAGTAGGGCTGGATTTCCTCTACTGCTGGGGTCTGAGCGCATGCAGGTCGGATGCTACACAACCCTGGATTACATCATTGGTGACACTGGGATTGCCAAAGGGAAGCACTTCTGGGCTTTTCACGTGGAAGCCTATTCCTACCTGGTGAAAGTGGGAGTTGTTTCTAGCAACAAGATACAGAAGTTGTTCCATAATACCCATGATGTGACCAGCCCAAGGTAAATTGCAGACTCTTGCTTAATACATGTTTTGTATAAGGAGATGGCTTTTTAAAAAATAAATTAAGAGCGAGCCTGATCTCAATTAGTATACAAGATGAACCTAAGCAGTGGGAAGTGGCTTGAAGGATATAGTGTAAGCAGGTTGTCCTGTTCATCCTCTACTATTAGTAGGAAGATGTTCTAATTGTCCAGAGTCCTATTTTCTTTCTTTTTGGGAAAGAAATCGGGTTTCTACAGATATCAAGATATGTCAGTTAAAGCAAGAAGGTTAAAAAAGAGAAAAAAAAGCATCATTTGCAAGATTGAAGCAATGCTTAGTTGTCAATAGTAAGATTCTGCCTTAATTCCCTTAGCATACTGGGTTTGGCAGCCACTCAGAGGTACAATGTTCACTGTGCATATCTGTGTGTCTTTGCTGTAGCTTGCGTCATGGTGGATTCCAAGTCACTGGCTCATCCCAGGCTATAGATTTGCATATGACACTGGAGTGCTACTGAGCACAAGCCAAAGTGCAGTGGACAAACCAGCAAAAAGATTTCCAGCTCTCAATTACAGTTGTAGTAAGCTTGGATGTGTCTAGGAACTGCAGGCTGGGAGGCTATCTCCGAGGGGCTCTTAACTTTTTCATGAATCTAACAAAAGTGTTGGCCTTCTGCTGTATAACATACTGAAATCGCCAGTGTCTCAAGCTTCTGAAAGTCAGATGGAGACTTTTTGAAAAATGAGAAATTAGATCCTGATTTTCTCATTTCTTTTTCCTTACCCAGACAAATATCTGGAAAACTTCAGCCGACACATCCAACCTCCCCCCAAACATCCCAGAATCGCAAATAGGGCTTGTTTGCAGAGAAGAATGTGTGCTTCTCCAGTCTGCCTTCATTTGGGGATGGAAGTAAAGGGAAAAGCATGTAGAGGGAACAAATCTGGCTACAAACTTTCCCCAGTAACCACCTGGGAAACAGGGCTTCAGGGAAACCTCCAGGCACATCACTTGGAAAAAAAAAAAAAACAACAAAAACCCCACGACTTTTTGTGTTGTGAATTTTAAAGACAATGTAATACAGCATTGGCATGGAAAACTCATAGGACAACAGTAATGTTAAATGTATTTACTGGTGTCTTCTTTAGTCATGATTAGTCATGTTTGCTAAATTACTTCTGAAGTGAACTAATTTAGTGTACCTGTAGGTTCATTAATGATTGCCTAGATTGAGTACATTTAGATACAACCACTCCTTAGTAAAGCCTTCTGTGACCTTGTCCTCATTAGTGTTTAGCTGTTATTAATTGTTTGAAGTGGCCCAAGTGAGTGTTCTCCACCTACTTAGTGCATCTTCCCTCCTGACTTAGGTATATTTCTACCCCACAAAGTTTTGCGGGTGATTGTGTGGTGTTAGTTATCTTACAAAAATGATTTCCCCAGTTCACATCACTGGTCCCACTTCAGAATTTGACAAAAGCAAATGGTTGTTTTTCTGTTCTTAGGTACGAGCAAGACAGTGGTCATGACAGTGGGAGTGAAGATGCCTTCTTTGACTCATCACAGCCTTTCACACTGGTCACTTTAGGCATGAAGAAGTTCTTTATCCCCACGACACCTGCTGCCCCCAAAGATCCAGCGAGCAGAATCCTTCCCTTGCCGTCGTGCTTGGGCATCTGCCTCGACTGTGACAAAGGCAAGCTGGGGTTTTACGACGCCGGCTGTATGAAATGCCTTTATGAGTGCGAGGTGGACTGCTCTGGCATAATGTACCCAGCATTTGCCTTAATGGGTGGCGCGGCAGTTCATCTTGAGGAAGCTGTCACAGCAAAGTACGGGGAGTACCACGACGACATCTAGTGCATGAATCTGTTCCCATTGCTGTTCTGAGATGGAAAATGAGAACTGAAAAATGCTCCCTTAGTTTTGAGTCCTGATTAGTTACATTCTACTTATATATTGCTCACAAGCCTCTGGGCCGTGCTTTTTTTAAACAAATGGTTGAGACACTTCTCACACCGGTGGGAAATGCTCTTCCAGGAACTCTCTTGACTTTCTTGTGATCTGTGTGATGCTGTTCTCCACATACTTTCCAGGAGGAAGTTTGACTAGCAACCAAAATTACTCTTCAGGGGTAGAAATCTGCCTTTTGTGTAACTTAAATCCTTACGTAGTCAGTTTTGCATTTAATGAAGTCAAAGCTGACAGCCTGTGATTGCCATTCTCCTTTTAAGAAATCTGCCTGAATGCCTCTGAGGGCTCAAATGCTTTCCAGTTAACCCCTGAGCAGCAGGGGCTGGGCCTTTTGGCATGAAATAAACACTTGCAAAAATACAGTATAAAACAGGGAGAAATCAGAACTGCAGTTTAGGTTGTATTTGGAAAGTGGAGCATCAACTAGAGTCTGATTGCATGTCATATACATGTGTGTATATGTGACTGTAAGCTGAAACTAATTCTGACACCTGGTGTCATATAGTTGGTGGCATAATGACAGGTTCCTTTACTCTTCCAGGCTTTTACTATAGGTTATATAAAATATATAAAGTGCAATTCTACCTTAAACATCAAACTTTAGAGTCTGAATTCAAAAGTGTTTGCATGTGTGAGTACTAGTACCTGGTATTTAGGCAAAAGGAAATGAGTTATTGACATGAGTAATAATATGTGAACTCTAAAAAAAATCAGGTATTTCTTTTAATACTTGTTTCTATAAGTTAATTTTTTGATCTAGTAACAGCATGGTTTTTTAGTAAGAATGTTAAAAATGCACTGATTAAGTTTTGAGATCCGATTTCTGCCTTAAAGGATGTCTCCCCTCAAACTTCTGTTCCTGTCATGTTAAAAACTGCATCACATAGTAGTTTTTCATAGAATCATACAACCACAGAATGTTTTGGGTTGGAAGGGACCTTTAAAGATCCTCTAGTCCCTGTCCCCCCCCACCATGGGCAGAGACATCTTTCACTAGATCAGGTTGCTCAAAGCTCTGTCCAACCTGACCTTGAGCACTTCCGGGGATGCGGCATCCACAGCTTCTCTGGGTGCCTGTTCCAGGGTCTCACCACCTTCATAGTGAAAAATCTCAAGGGAGGTGATTCTGCCCCTCTACTCCACTCTCGTGAGACCCCACCTGGATTAGTGTGTCCAGCTCTGGAGCCCCCAACATAGGAAAGACGTGGACCTCTTGGAGCAGGTCCAGAGGAGGGCCGTGAAGATCTTCAGAGGGCTGGAGCACCTCTCCTATGAGGACAGGCTGAGAGAGTTGGAGTTGTTCAGCCTGGACAAGAGAAGGCTCCGGGGAGACCTTATAGCATTCTTCCAGTACCTAAAGGGAGCCTACAGGAAGACTGGGGAGGGACTCTTTATCAGGGAGTATAGTGATAAGATGAGGGGGAACGACGTCAAACTGGAAGAAGGTAGATTTAGATTAAATATTAGGAAGGCATTTTTCACTTTGAGGGTAGTGAGGCACTGGAACAGGTTGCCCAGAGAAGTTGTGGAAGCCCCATCCCTGGTGGTGTTAAAGGCCAGGCTGGATGGGGCTTTGAGCAACCTGGTCTAGTGGGAGATGTCCCTGCCTATGGCAGGGGAGTTGGAACTCGATGATCTTCAAGGTCCTTTCCAACCTAAATCATTCTATGATTCTATGATTCTTCCTTATATCTAATCTAAATCTACCCTCTTCAGTTTAAAACCATTGTCCCTTGTGCTGTCTCTACAGGCCTTGGTAAAAAGTCTCTCTGTCTATTTTAGGATTCCCCTTTATATATTGAAAGGCCGCAATAAGGTTTCCCTGAAGCCTTCTCTTCTCCAGGCTGAACAACCCCAACTCTCTCAGCCTGTCTTCACAGGAGAGGTGTTCCAGCACTCTGAGCATTTTTGTGGCCCTCCTCTGAACCTGCTCTGTGCTGAGGGCCACAGAGCTGGATGCAGTACTCCACGTGGGATCTTGGGAGAGCAGAGTGGGAGAATCACCTTCCCTGCCCTGCTGCCTACCGAGCAGCCCAGGATACAATTGGCTTTCTGGACTGCAAGTGCACATTGCTGGTTTATGTCCAATTTTTCATCCACCAGGATCCCCAAGTCCATCTCTGCAGGGCTGCTCTCCATCCCCTAGTCTGTATTGATTCTAGGGATTGTCCAGACCCAGGGGCAGGACCTTGCACTTGGCCTTAGTGGACCTCATGAGGTTCACACGTGGCCACTCCTCAAGCCTGTCGAGGTCCCTCTGGATGGCGTCCCTTCCCTCTAGAGTATCAAATGCACCACTCAGCTTGGTGTCATCTGCAAACTTCCTGAGGGTGCACTCAATCCCACTGTCTATGTTGTTAATGAAGATGTTGTATAATATTGGTGCCAGTCCAGATGCTTGAGGGACATCACTTGTTACTGGTTTCTGCTTGGACATTGAACTATTGACTGTATGTAACTCTTTGGACGTGGCCATCCAGCCAGTTCCTCATCCATTGAATAGTCCATCCGTCAAACCCAAATCTCTCTGATTTAGAGGGAAGAATGTTGTGGGGGATCGTATCAAAGGCCTTACAGAAGTCCAGGTATGTGACATTTGTAGCTCTTCCTTTGTCCACTGGTGCAGTCCCTCCATCACAGAAGGCCACTAGATGAGTCAGGCAAGGTTTGCCGTTCTTGGCTGTTTCTAATCACCTTCCATTTGTTTAGACGTATCTACCAGGAGGATCTGTTACATGATCTTACTGGGCACGGAGGTGGACTGCATCTGTTTATAAAAACTATGTAAAAAAACATCTAAGTACTTGCACTGTTGACTTGTGTTGTGGAAAAATAAGGCTCTAAAGTGAAGGATGTTTCTAATACACACTTGGTGCTTTCTAATTTGGGGATATGCTTTCTAGTTTGGGGATAGTGTTGTATCTTGATGAATGTGTGTGAAGTATGCTTACTAGGTACATGTATACAGCTGTAGAGCTATGAAATGGGACCTGAAAATCACAATATACTTAAATGAATGTAGGTCATAATGCAAAACCTTTGTGTGCTTTGCTGTCTGAACTGTTGTACTGATCTGACCTGGAGTCTGGCCTTCCCGGTGTCCTCACTCTTAAGCTTCTGTCTGGTAGCAATTGTTGGGAGAAATTGGCAGAAATGGTAATTGGCAGAAATGTCATCTGCGCTGAGGTGAGCATGACAGCCCTTTGGAGGCTAGAAAGGCCCAGCAAGCACAAATTCTTGTCTGGGTCTCACCTGCAAATGTTTAGTAAGGCTGTGTGGAAGTATGTTCCACAGCTTCATTTTGTGTGAGAAACACTTTGATGTCCCAGGCAGCAGGTGTGAAGCAGTGGGTGGGTATCTTTTGGAACTTTTTCTGCAGGAGAAATGGCAAGTTGTCCCTTGCTAGTTATCCTTTAGGTCATTTCTATTTTGTAATAGGTGGTTATCATAGCCTTTCTTTCCCATTATGCCCCACTCCCCTTCATGTTTCCTCTCGCTGGATGGAAGCCATTCTGTACTGGTGAGCATCCTGCTGCCCCTCTTTCTCCTCTTGCCTTCTGAGGCTGGCTGAGGGAGCCCTCCATACGCACACTCTGTTGCTGTGAGGGATGACAAAATGATGGGTTTTCCTTCTTTCCATAGTCCTAAAATCGTATTTGCCTTTTTTGGCCAATATCGAATATTAAGCTGATGTTTACAAAAGTTTATTCTGTAGTGTTTTCCACGCAATCCTGATGGTTAGTTGTAAACAAGCTGTGCACATGCAGGGTTTCCCCACCTTGTGTGTTATTTTTCATTTGTTAACGTTCAGTTTCTCCTGCTCTTTTACCTAGTCACTTAGTCCCAAGGGCCTCCTGCAGCTCTTCAGTCACTTCTAGACTTGAACGTTCCTGAGTAGCTTTAGAGGTAACACAAACATAGTAATTTTTTTGTTTGTTTGTTTGCTTTTCCAGATCTTGGAGCAACTTAAGTTGTAGTGAGACACAGCAAATCTCTTTCTGCTCTTGAAATTTACTGTTCCTTCCACTTTTTTTTTTTCCCCTCAGTCATTTATTAAACCATGATAGTCAGTCAAGCACTGAAAACTTTTACACGTTAGTACACTTTATTGAGTAGATGGCTCATCTTCTTGTTTGTGTGAGCCCAGTAGCCAAATAGACCCAGGAGATGGGATTTTCTCTTCAGTAGATGTGACTTCTCCCATTGTGTAATCAGCATTTGTCCGTTCATCTACCAAACCTAGTACTGGCTTAAAACTATAGACTATAGGGTTGAACTTTCTGGTTTGTTGTTCCCAGACCAACTCTTCTTCCACAGACAAATGTATGATTTTTGATTCCTCTGTTTCAGCAACTGGCCTACGTTAGAGGTTTTATGTCAGGGTTAGCACTCCACAGTTCCACGTTTGGATTCTTCATAAACATCTGCACCAATATCACCAGGCTTTAGCCTCTCATTTGTTTCTGGAAATATTCATAAATTGAACATTCTCTCTTAGATATGGAGACAGTCTCTCACACTCATTTATTTAAAAAAAAAATAAATTACTGGTTTGAGAATACAGAAGTAAGAAATAAAAAATTTAGGGGTTTTTCCTGCTGTAGCTTTATCTTACATTCATTTATGATGTGCTCTGCTATGCAATTACTTATTCTACTGGACAGAGACTGATGCTACTTTAAACACTTATCTACCTTTTGATATGTCTGTTTGTATTTATCTCATTCTGAGTTTAAAAATTGATTTGGCTTTTGGTGTTACTTGAATACTTAGGATGCATTCATTACAGTACTCTATGGTGCTTACTCCAGCTTATTAAATAAAAAAACGCACTGTCGGAGGCACTGACAACACACTGTCAGATTTTTTCCACTACGATGGAAGTGTCACTTTTCAGAAATAAAGTTCAGCAGCACTTGCTATCCAGATACTTTTCCAGAACAAGTTTCTTCCTACGAAACAGCACTTTACAATGTAGATTAAGCTAAGAATGGTGTGGTATTGTGTGGATCTTTGTGCAATATAGCTGTTTGGTGACTACTGTGTGATTTGCAAAGCTCCATGCAGGTGTGAATCATGTAGACACTTTTTAGATATCTAAAGCTTTAACAAAAAGGCCTTGTTTAAAAATATTCTGATATGTAAATGTGATGTCTTTTTTTTTTTAATAAAAGCTGAAAATACAGTAGCTTGGTCATTGACATTATTACATCCCAGATCTGAAGTAACCCAGTTGAAATAATATTTCTTGCAATACATGACAACAGGTGACTTGTGGGGAGAAGTCAGTGCTTTTGGTTCTCAAGCCTGCCTGTATACCAGTACCTCTAATTTTAGGAGGACTAAAGAGTTTAGTTTTGACTTAACTGCCACATCAAGGTTTCACTTAAGGTGCTGATATTAGGAATGTGGCTGCCTGAGGCTCCCTCTCCAGGCAGAGGAGGAAAATGTGTGTCCAGAAGGAACTTGACTCTCGGGCATTTTCAAGGGAACCCACCCATTCCTTAAGTGAGGAAGCAGATGGTGCTCAGGTCTCCAACCTGAGCAGCCCAGCCAAGAGACCTGCCTTGCTCTGCAATTCCGAAAATTGGTGCCACTGCTTAAATCTGCATCTCTTTGGAAATTCAGAGTTCACATTTAGTCAATGCAGCAGCTTTCAGGGTGTTGTAAGTTCCAGCTCCTGGTGGTTGCTGCCTTCAGGCCTGCTGTGTGTGCACCTGCGAGCGCTGGAGGCTGTATTCACAGTGGATGTCCTGTGAGCTGTGCTCGTGTGGTTAAAGCAGCCACACGGTCAAGACATGTATGTGTATACTTTAGGACAGAAGGGCTGACACCCCTGGGAAAGGAGGAGTATTGAAACCGAGTGTGGTATCCTGTTGAATTTTCTCAACTTTCTGATTTGACTGCAATCCTCAAGTATGTCATTCAAAGGTATCAATGACAGGTTTGTCTGTTGCTTGAAGCCAAGTAAAACCGACACTGTAGGGACATAAGGGTGGCTGGGGAAGCACTTGAAAAGGGCTCGGGCTGAAGAATAATCTTGGTGCCACGTCAGCAAGTGAATGCAGAACTGACTGGAGCTTGCTGAGATGCTTGTTGTCAGGGGAAGACTGAGATGGTGCATGGTCTTTGGCTCAGCTCCTACTCAGTAACAACCTTCTGAAAGCTTATTTTGAGGTTCAGAAGAACAAACCATGCATCTGTGTGAGAGAGAACTTCTGTTTGCACTGGAGTCTCAAATTAGAAAGAAGTGACTTTGACTTGGCCTGAAGGATATTTCTAGCTCCTTGGCAAAATAATAAGGCTTTTTGTGTATTTATTGCACAACTATAAACATTGCACTGGGTAAATCCAACTTAGCATGAAAGGATCCATTTGTTTTAGCTAGCCTGCCTGGTTTGACAGGCTTAGTCCTTGTTCTTAACTCTTTTATTCCTCCTGCCTCCTATCTCCCATATGAAATGGGAAATGGGAGGCTCAAACACTATAAAAAAATGTTTTTCTCAAGGATTTATCTTTTCCTGCTTGTTTATTAACTTCTGCCTCTCTTTTACTGCATCGTAACCATATCAGCTCAGCCTTGGTGCAGTTATTTGGTTTCCTGCTATTTTCAGCAGCAGTATCCTCTGCTCTTCCATGCACTGCAACTGAGGTAGGAAGGAGGAAAAAAAACGGAGAGCTGTCCTTAAACCTGTCAGAAAGCGATGGACAGAAAGTGCCCTAGGTAGGTAGAAAACTTTCAACTTGGGGAAGAAAAAAAAAAAGAAAGAAAAAAGAGTTTCAAAGAGAGGAAAAATGACTATTTTCTTCCTTGGCATCTGTGAGTGACCGTTCTCCATGGGTGTTCGAGCAGGTTCCCACTGGTGCTGCTAAACATGTACAACCCGCAGCACAACTTGTCATGGTGTCCAGAAATGGCTGTTTCTGGGGTTGGTAACCCACTGTGACCTGGTGGGCTAAACCAGGGGAAAGTTCAGTGCATTCCTCCCAGTTTCTTCCTGTATGGCATAATGTGCAAATGACTTTGTTTCTTTCTAAGCTTAAGTAAAAAGGTTATGTTTGGCCTCTGCCTGTGGTAGTTGATTTAAAGGATGTCCATCTCCAACAAAAAACTTGTCTGAATATCATCCATCCTTCCTTAGAACCGCAGTATAACTTTTAAGAGTAGAATTTATAGTAATGCAATTTAAATGAGTCATAATACTTACTTATATAGCATGCCACAAAACCACCATAACTAACCCAGTGGAATGAAAAATTTTCTTTAAGAAATAATCTCATAAATACTCCTTTAAAACCAAGTTAAGTGATGAATGAAGATTAGAAATTAAGAATTCACCTGAGAAGTCATTTCATATGAGACTTGCAGGGATCTGAACTACTTGGCTATGGAAAACAAGCAGCACTTCCATTTCATTCATCACTGAACATACCAACATATAGACATGTGGGTATATGCATTTATATTTGCGCATATGTTCATGTCTCTTTTTTCTGCAAAGTTACTCGACTGCTCATGAAATTGTTAGGAAGGTCAGAAAACATTGAGACTCATTCAAGTAATACTGACAATTGTTCTTAGGACCATCTTACTCAGGATTTTGCATATTGCTGGGCCAAGTGTGCTCACTGCATCCAGGTGACAGAGGACGGTCCTTTCCTATGCACCTGGGGGTGTATGAGGTGAAGGGACCTTACCATGAGGCAGAAGGACCTGGGGTGGTGCTGGTGGTGCGTCTCCTATCCACATGAACTCTAAGCCAGAAGAAGACGTGAAGATGTGACATTACACCCCAGTGGAACTGATGGGATGATTTTTCCTCAGCTTTTCCTCACTGAACCTGGAGACTCCACAGACATTTGTGACCTCTCTTCCAGCTGTTTCTTGGGACTTAAAAGAAGACTCTGGAGTTGGGAATGGTGCTGGGGGACACCTTTCAAGCCTGATTCCTGCATCTCTTCCCTGTGAGAAATACCCCATGGCCATGTCCACAGGACGCCCATGTGGGATGTGGACCCCCACAGCATCTCCTGTGGGAAAGAAGTCTTCTCTGCTGACCACCTGGGAGCTAACTGGCAAGGAAGCTGGTTTTGCACAGTCATGCCAGACTTCAGCTGAATTTGTCACTTCTTCCCATATTTAGAAGACGGTAAGTATCAGGCACCCCCTGATACTTCTGGGAATTTATGCTGGTGTAAATTCATTCATGCTGGGTTTATTAAAATTTTTTCCTGCCTCACAGGGGAACAGGCAAACCCTTAACAAAGTAAATTTAGCTCAGCATGTTAATTGATTTTTTTTTTTTTGAATGACAGTAGGCTCCATTTTAGAGAATTATTGAGACAGAAAAATAAGGATGAAGAAGGATAAGACTGGGACTTGTTCTGACAAAAAACCACATGTATATTACCAGGTTTGTACTATTTTAATTTTATTTCAGAGCACTTTGCTTCTTCCAGACATAAAAAATTACGAGAAAAGCATTTTCAATACAGTAGCGAGGAAAGGCTGTACTGGTAAGATTTCTCTCTGCAAATCCTACTTCTTCTCTAAATACCTTGACTCACTCGCTAATTCACAGATTTATTATTATTTTTTTTTTAATCTTTATGCAGCTGGTATTTTGTCAGGCTCCAGGGAGGCAGGCTGGCATCACTCTGAGCCCCATCCACTTCCCCGTGCACCAGCCAGCACCTGGCAGTCACATCAGCACTGTAATCTAAGGGCAATAACATGCGGCATGCAAATTTGCAGTGTAGATGCGTTCAAGAGCATTTAAACATGACTGTATCTTCCAGCACCCCTTTTTTAACTTGCCATGAGAGCAGCCAGTATAACAGGACACATGGGCTTGGGGGGCCTTTCCTCAGGGCCTGCCATTGTTTTTTGTTGGGCCCCAGGTGTTGATTTTGGAGCTGAGTAAGCAGACCCGAGCGTGTGGGTAGGCTTCACTTCTGTCAACTTTCTGGTGTCTCCCCTTTTATTTAGTTTTTCCTTCTTCTTAGGTTCTCCTGTCTAGCTGGTTCCTGGATTTCTAGTGTTAATGCAAGCAGAAGGGTTTTTTCAGAGAAGCAGTGCAAAGAACATGCTTTTGGAGACCACATAATCACTTGTAAAATTATGTATGGTAAAGAGAAAATACTAATATTCACTTGTTTACAGTACTGACATGCTGCCTGTTTTAGCATTTTGCTATTTACAATGATTAAAAAAAAAAAAAAAAGATTTAAACCTAGTTTAAGAGCTTGATTTTTTTAACTTTAAAGAAGACCTATCACTACTGTTTTTAAAAGTGTAGTGCTTGTTGTTGAAAAATACTAATTTCTTAATTGTGATTTTGTGGTTCTGGTCCAACTATTAACCATGCCCATTTTCTTTTCAAAGAGAGGGCAACAGGAACCAGCGTTGGCACCATCTCTCAGCTCAAGCTGCTGCTGCAGCATTGTACCTCCCCTCCACTCACCCTCTGGTCACCTTTGGGAAGATCTTTCCTCGCAGGACCTCTAGCTTCAGGTTTGTCCCAATAAGGACAGTTATATGTGTTGGTGAGACTGGAACAGGCAGCAGGAAGGAAGAAATGTTGAAATATTTTTAAGAACGCATAATCAAGGCATATTGGCTGATAAGTAGAAACTGAAATAGTTACAAGAGATGGGCTGTGTGGTTTCACAGCAGCCATTGGCAGTATTTCCTGGGAGACAGGCTAAGCCTGCTTTGTTCAGCTCATGTATAGTTAATGTGTGCTTTGCTTTATACAATCTGCAGTCTCACACATACCCATTTACTTCTCAAGGTAGAGGTGCAAGATTTAAGATTGTGTTAAGTGCTCTTTGAGGTGGGACCAATGCAGGCTTTAATGTATTTTCCAGTGCTGCTGGTAGCATTGGGCTGTCCTCCACAGAACATGTAAGAAGTACAAAGGCACAGGGGCTGGCTGCTTTGAACTAAATCTGGGAAATGGTTCTTGTTTGAAATGCAAACTTGATGGTGAAGCTGCTGCTCCAGTGGCTGCTGTTCCCTTTGATACGGCACATACAATGCAAATGAGTGCTAGACAGTGACAATCAAAAGGCTTTGAGAAGCAAAGGACCAGAGAAAACATATTCTTATTTTCCACAGCTATTATGCTAAGCAATACTCAGCCTGTTGAAATACTGTTCAACAAGTAGGTCTGCAGAGACCAACATGTTGGAAATTAAGTTACAAGCTTGCACCTCCCCAGTGCGACTCAGTGGAGGATTATACTGTGTTTCACTGTTGACATCAATATTGCTCACATTTGCAATGTGTTTGTAATGAGAAACTTAGGTTTGACTTTGCCAACTTCTACACAGATTGTTGAGAAATCTGCTGGAAGTTCTTAAGTTGTCATTAGGGTGAACTCTGATTTAAGAAGAATTTTCTTTAGCGATACAAAACAGATTTCTTAGTCACTACTTGACATTTGTGCCTGTTGTGGATTTAGCAAAATGTGAATTTCTTATACTTTGTTATTTCTTTTTAAAATGATACAATTTTTTTTTCCCCTGTGGTTCCATCATCCGCTGACAATACCAAAAGGAACAACAAGTTCTGCTGAGAATAAAAAAAAGAAGCAAATTTCTCTAATTGCTAAACAATATTAAATTTTATTTAAAAAAGACAAAAGTCTAAGAAGTGACCACAATATCCTATGGGTTGCATCTTCCTGAACTGAGACATCACTAAGAAAGCAGATGTCTGATGCAGGCATTGTTTCTCCTTTTCAGTGCAGACAGGATTTTAACCATGTTCTTTAACCCAGCATAGCTATTTCTATGGTCTAGATTTATCTAGTTTACAAAGCAAGCTTAGGTTTCAATCACACCTGTTTACATCATGTGTGAATAAGCCAAAACATGTTCAGCCCCAAATTGGTTGAAGTTATGAAGTGAGCTTTGTTCCAAGTCTTGCTGAAGCAAATAAGAAATCAGAGAAGAGCAGCTTTAACTCAAGATACTGGAAGAGAAAAAAGGATATAATTATAAATTTTGCAGAAAATTTGGGAAGTGTTACAACCTTGTCATACAGGAGCCTGCCAATTTTTACTTCTCTCTTCCATAATTGAGTTACTGAGCAGAACATTTGTATCTCTCTGCCCTTCCCCTTCTTATAGTAGGTTTAGTCTAAATGTTTGCAAAATATTGTATATATTGACATAAATGGTGGAAGAAATATTTACAGGTAATTAATGTTAGGTTGTTTTGTTTAAGAGCTGGGGCTTTCTATCTTATCAAAGTGATAAAACCACAATATTGCAAGTTATCAAACTATTTGAACAGGAAGGAAAACCCTGTTCTACACCTTCATTAACAAACTCCGATTTAATCTTTGGGTAGTTATCCTTTTATACAGTTAATGTTAACAAGCTTCAGGTTCTTTTTTTTGTGCTAAATTTTGCACATTCAATTATTAAAACCTATTGCTGGATTCAACAGAAAAGAGAGAAAATATGTGTTGAGCCTCAATCAGAAAATATCAAATCTTTCTCCTTCTGAAACATAGCTAATCCCCTCCAGGAAAGCTCAGCTCTCCTCTATTTAAGAAAGTGTACTTTACTGATGAAACATCGACTATTCATTTGCTTTTGCAGAATGTCTTCCATACAACAAGGTTGCCAAAGACAAAGCCAAGCACATGGAACAAAATAAGCTTTGAGAAGGTTATTTAAACACATCTTGCTTGCATTACTTCAAGACCTCATCACAGCATTTCAGTAACTTCATAAATTCCAGAACAGACCCTGAAAGAAGCCAAGAACAACACATTTCCTTCAACTCCAAATTGGCTTTCTGATGGAGGGATGCAAGTGTCTGCCCACATGGATGGATGCCTGTGGATGGAATGATGAAGATATTTACTTCATGACAGCCATGATCTATAGCACATTAAAAAGAAAACCTAAATTTCTGCAAAGAAGTAGTCTTAGACTCCTTTGTGTTCCAAAAATCTCTGCTGTTTCCCTGCTCACACACCTGCATGTTTTACCTCTCCTTGCATGACCATTTCTACACACAGTGTTGTCAAGTGCCTGGACTTTTAAACCTCTGAGCTCATGGCTTTGGGCAATTAAAAAAAAAAAAGCTCATCTCTGCTTCTACTTAAACACTCAGATTCAGTTTGAAATAGGTATTTCTTCAGCTGAAAAAAAACAGGTTTCTATGGCACTGTGCAGTCTGAAATCTTCCAGGTCTGACAATTAATATAATTAAGTCATGAGCTTAGTTCCATTAAGTTCCTGTCACTAAATCATGCAGCTAGCAATCACAACACCTCTTGTGAACTGCTGTGGATACAGGGCAGTCAGAAACATTCTTAAATAGAATTTCTAGTGAAGCAAGGTATTTGGTCCCTTATTTTCATTAAATATATTTTCATTAAATACTGGAAAGCAATAGGTAGAAGCTGTAAGCTAGTGCCTTGCTATTTATCTATTTTTAAGGGAAGCAAGCAGCAAAGTCTGCTACAGGAGACCCACTGAAAGCATGAAGCATGTGAACTACAGTGTTCTTGGTAGAGTTTAACTCATTGCACATTGCACACAAAAGTTGCAGCCCTTCACCTGGTTTGGTTTTTACTACCAGACTGAAGGTTAGTAGAGGGAAGTGCTGTCTCGACATGCTGGGCCATGAGGATTATGCTGGGTGCCCTCTCAGAGTGTCTACAAGGTGGATGCGTGGCGTGAATTATTAGGGAAAGGAGAGGTGAGACTACACGGGTATTCCTTCTGCAAGAGTACTGGTGGGGCCCTGCCTGTATTCTGGCCCTGGCACAGCTGGTCAGCAGCTGAGGTGCACCGCTGGGCTGGGGCTGCTGCCCCATTGCAGCTCAGCCAGTGTCCCCCTGCTCCAGCGCCAGGAGCCACCTGGAGGTCCAGGGGAAGGCTGTGGATTTATGCTGACAAGCAACCAGGGTTTAGATTTGCCTCCTTTTTGTTTGAGCTGCTTAGAAACCATAATGCCATAAAGAAAAAATGTCATTAGATCATGTAAAAGGCTAAGGAACATGCATTCCTGCTTGGGGTGCCATGATAGGCAAGGGGGCTGTGATAAGAAAAAAGTTGAAAGTAGGATGCCTGCTTAAATTTAAAGCCTGCAGCTACAATCAATATACTGCACTGTTCAAAGCCAGTTACCAAATTGCTGCAGGTGATAGAGGTATAGATGTATTAATTTGTGATGTATGGGTAGAGGAAGCTTTCTGTTAGGGTGTATTTCAATGCAAACAAATATAAACTAGCTACTATACAGATGAAGCATTTCTAAATGTCGGTGAGGAAAAAAAGGAGCAAATACTTAGAAGATTGAAAGCCAGCATTACCTAAATAATCTGTCCCAGAGGGTGTCTTGTCTCCAGCACCCACAGTGCCAACCATTTACCAACGCTGGTGTGCTCTGTCGCGATGCTGTCGGGAGAGGGCAGCCCTGCACCGGCAATGCCGTCGGCTCTGTGCAGGGCTGTCCTCCCGGGCACCACGCCACCGCCAGCCTCATGGGAAGCACCTGGGAGGGCTGCAGCCCCTCCAAGAGCTGAGATGTGACAGAGAAATTGCTTTGCCGGCAGATTCCCACCCAGAGCAGAAGACAGCAAAGGCAAAGTCACCCCGGGATTGCCGAAGAGCTGCTGAGTCTTTGCTTACCCAAATCTTTCCCATGCAGGACGGTGACAGGTGAATCTGTGAACCGCATCACTGGACACCATGCTGGTGTGGCCATCTGTGGGCCATCTAGATGTGCCTGGAGGCACAGGATTGCAAATCCTGCACCCTGTCTGCTTTTGTTGCACTGGTACTAAGAAAACTGGTTCAAAGTGCAAGAACAAATTGCAGGGTGTACACACAAGGTAGACATTAGGTATTAGGCAGGTATACATTTTTACAGGGGTAAAAATGCTTCTGTACTCTAGCTCATTTAACTAAGAGAGATTTTAAAGGCTACCCAGCAGGCAAACACAAAAGATGGGTGCAGTGCAGACAAGTATAATGGAGGAAAAGCATATGTGCTCGCTTGTCAGTGCTAAGGATCAGGCCTATTGACAGCAAAACAGATTTCTAGCCGAATTTGGTTAATGCATCTACCAAAACCGCTTCAGGCCTACAGTTCAGCTCTCTTTAGAAATGCCAGAAGCGCTCATCTTTGTGCCCCTGTATGCAGGAGCAACCAAAATGGGATGCCGCGCTGTGCAATAGGTCTGCTTTCTCAACTGCTGGATCAGCAGGGGATTGGGGGTTGCTTGTGTGAGTACATGAGCCAGCCAAAAAGGGTAGACACCTTGACGCTTGCTGAAAGAGTGCTGAGTTCTGAGCATGCTTTTGAAATCCCTCTTATTTTTCACTGAAGAATAAAGTTGAAGAGATACTGACTTCCTTCCCGTCTGCATCCCTCCCATGCTCATAGTACAGAGGCAACATCCTGTTCCCGGTGCCAACTGTTCCCACAACGCCTACCCACTGCCTTTGCTCCCCAAGCCCTGTGCTCACCGAGAGCAGAGGGAACAATATGGTCTGTGGGCCGCAGCCACCCCAGGTGGGATGAAGAGGAGACTTCCTCTGGCTGAGCAAGCAGGGACCGTGCTCCGGTTGTCTCAGCTGGAGGCCGTTCTTGGCATATGTTCGTTACATTTCCAGAAGGACACACAGCTTGTTCTAATACTGAACACAATTTACAGTCACAGTGTGTCTGAGAAAATAAATTATTGTAAAACCAAAGAACTTGGAGAAGATCACGCTACTGTTTCTTAAACTGCTAATGGAAATATAGGTGAAAAGGGGACATGACACTCATTTACACTGCAGCATCCGCAGTCAAGAGGACAATTTCTAAATTTGTTGTCTAGATGAGCCTGTAGCCATCTAAAGCAGTTCCTTGGATATCCGAATCTCTTTGAATCTCCAACTAAAGAGTACAACTGTTCAGGGTTGGAAAGGAGACCTGCAATGTGCTGCTGGCCAGCAAGTATGCCAGCAAGAATATCTGTGAATTTTTACTTTCTTTTTCGCAACACATAAAAGATTTTTTTTTTCCATGATCAGATCAGCAAATGACTGCCCCATAATAAAGAGTCAAGTATCACAAAAATTGTCCCAGAAGGGTCCCAGCCATGCTGTGAGGTGGGACCATTCATAACTCTGTCCTGACAAAGGGTTACCCAACATGTCCTTAACCCTCGACAGCATGGGAGTTTCCACGGATTCCCTATACAGTCCTGGCAGTGTCTCCCTCTCCTGCAGCAGCATGGCTTCCCTGATTAAGTTTTATGCATGACGGACTTGAGCAAATCACCCCTTTTCTATGCAGAATTCTCCTGAGTTTTTTAAGACCTTTAGCACATTCCTTCCTCCTTTGTTGTTTCTTTTTAAAGTACGACCACCCTGACCCCCAACTTCTTTAATCTGTTTCCAAAAGTCATAGTTTCTCGCTTGGTCACTGCTTCCCCCACCTTCACCCTGTTTCTAGACCTTCTCAAGCAGCTTCTGTTTCTATGGTAAGACAGTACCAGAAACTGAATCCAGAGCTGGGGACAGCAGACAGCTTCTTCACATGCCTCATACATGCAAGCCTGAGGGATAGAGTGTGAATTATCAATGTGTCTTTTCCCACACTCCCTGTCTGTAAATTTCAGCATATATATATATATATTTCCTTAAACAGAAAATAAAATGAATTTAAGAAGGCAACAGCTTCCTTGTGGGCAAACCAGAAAACTTCTAGTTAGACACATGTAAGTTATAAAACTAGTGGTTTTGAAGCAGTTGACCAGAAGACTCTTATTTCACCTGGCATTAGCAAGTCACTCTCTCAACATCTAAGACTTGATGGGGTATCAAGTCCAGTGGTTATACAAACTGTGTGCTTGAAGAGGGCTGCAGGAGAAGAATGGACTGCTTTTGACAAGTTCAGCTATTGCAATATCCCTGACTTTTGTTGCTCACATTTCCATGGGATCCACCATGCTGACTCTGTATTTCCCCATGTGTTTTATCTGCTTTTACTGTCTTTGTGCTTTTTTTCATGGCTTGTTTCCTTAGCCCCACTTAGGAGCATCACGAGTCTACCCTACAATTAGCACAGAAATAGTTGTAGTCATCTCTTTCTCTCTGACACATGCACACTAATTTCTCTGAAGCATCTGTGTCTTATTTAAGGACTATGCCGTCAGCACTGTGACATGATTAAGTGAAGGGACCTGTTTCAGGTCAAGGCTGCTAAGTCACATTTTCTGTAAAGAATACCAATGTAACTGTATTATAGTTTTCAGCAGCAGAGCTGTTTTAAGGTGTTTCTGGCCACACTGCCACCAGCTTCCCCTTCCTCACACCCCCAGCCTATGGTTTTTAATGGGATGGTGACTGATACTGCATGGGTGAGAATCAGCAATATGCAATGGGAAAGGAGCAATGAAACCACATTATGAAAATGTAACATGCAATTATGTGCTAGATACTCTATAACCAACCACTGCTGGAGGCATGCAGTGATCTCTTCTTTCTCATTTCTTCTATCTTGTATGATTTATTTCAATTCTGATCTCTTCTGGTTGGCATTGACTATAAGCAATGCTGCCAGGTTTGTGGGATTCTGTCCATTATTATACTGTAATTTAATGAGAGAAGCAATTTTCTGATAGCTACACTAAGCAGCCTACTAGGAGCCTAAGCACCAGTGATCAGCACTGACCTCTACAGTGGAGTCCCCTCTAGCAGTCTGAAACCCCAGCATCTTACTAAAAATAGGTATTTATATATTGCATAACAGAATGGGAATTGATTTTACACCCCAGGCTGTTTCTATAGGTGTTTTAGAAGTCTCTGGCAGCTATTTTTAGCACTGTGTTGCTTACTCTTTTGACCTGATGATACTAACTCATCAAATAGTGAAGAGCTTTGATATGATCTATGCCTGCTTCTGAATTGGGGACAGCAGAGGATTTCCTACACAAATGGCTGAGTATTTTATATTAGGAAGTATAACTAAATTAGTCCTGACGGGGTGGCGAAAAAGCGCACAACTCCTTGCAGGCTTCTTCCGGAGGAGTCCTGCCTTCCCATGCGTGTCAGGGTAAGCTGAGGCGGCCGGCTCCTGGGACCAGAGGTGGCAGGGTGGCTGCGTGGGTGCTGGCTGGTCAAGGGTGGCTGCAGGAGGCCACCCTGCCTGGGAGCACTGCCTGGGGCAAAAGGGAGTGACAGCCATGGAAAAAGGCTCTGGGGAACCTGGCAGCTGCAGTAGTACAATGTCATACAGCAGAGATTTTTCACTCTCCATAGAGGGGAAGGTTAATCTAGTGTGTGCGCATGTGGTGGAGGGGTAAGAACCAGAAACTTTAGTCAGCTTTACCTGTAGCATCTCAGTCTGGGACTTTGCATAGAAATTTGGGGTTTGTTTTTTGGGACAGTTCTGAGAACCAAGCTCCCACATACGTGAATCATGAGTGAGATCTTACAGCCAGATAGCAGCAGGAAACAACAAGCTATTTGCCAGGTTCCAACTTTGCCTACACAGTTGCAGAGATTATATGTATTATATGTTTAATGTGGTGTATGCTTTTGTGTGAGAACAAGTGGCTATCACTTAAGAAAAGCGTTCTGAGATATCTGTATCTCCCTGGATGTTTGGAAAGATACCCTAATAATAGTCCTTAGTTTACAAATTGCTTCCTTTAGCAATTGGGGTTATTTGCTATCATTCAGTTAACACTGGAAAGTTCTCTCTAATTCCAGACTGATAGGCAAAGGAGACTTTATAAAATTACATTATTTCTCTGCTTCAGGACTTGATGTTATCACAGTTACTGCTCTGTGAAGGTAGCTGGTAAGAGGAATAAAAAATAGATTTATTTTTTTTAAATTCTTGCATCATGACACTTTGGTATTTGTTTTGAATTGCAATGAAGTGTCGCAACCTCAGTCAGGGTTGTACTGCTTCCACACAGTGGAATCTTCCACAAAGATTTCATGAAGATGTTGCTTTTTGAAAGGACAAATACACAACTGTTTCCAATCAGTTTCTTAATTACTATATTCACAGCTCAAATACAAGAGACTGTGTTTCAGACTACACAAATGCTTGACTGTATTCCCAAGCATGATCAAATATCTGCATGTACCACACCTGTCAACTCATGCTCAGAAATGGGTTGCTGCAGTGCTCAGTCGCAGCTCCTCAGATGCTTAGTGTTGGTGAACTTGGCAAGGTACCTGTTGGGGCCTCTTTAGCAAGGTAAATATTTTTTGGATTGACCAAGATGCATGGAATGGTGACACTTGCTTTGCTGAGATGCCTTTTAAGTATTTCGTGTCCTGCAATGATTTTTTTTTTTCTTGTAAAAAACTGCTGTGGAGGCTGAAGTGCTTCCTCATCCTGTTATACATTCAGCTTGGATAATGAGTATGTAAGCTTCCCCATTAGTCGTCCTGGCCCTTACGAATGCCTTCTGCATGAGGAATGACAGAAAATTTTGTTGTACTTTCATGTTCATGCTTATGCCTCAGTTTTCCCACCTCAGAGGGTCCTGCAATATTATTCCACAGAAGGTTTCCCCTGGTAGTGAAGGTGATGTAAACTCTCCCTTCCTTATTGCTAGCATCTATCTTATGCTATAATGCACTGCAGACTTGGGTCTTTGCGCAGCTACACTGAGGACTCCCTCAGATTTAAAGCTGATCTACAAAGCTTTCTATGAAGTTCAGAATATGCCTGAAATTCAGTACCTGTAGTCATAACAGCCAACACAAATTCTGTTGATGGAGACAACACAAACTCCATGCTGACGGAGTCACCAACTCACTTGGGTTTTTACTGTTAGTGCGGGGGAAATCCTCACATGGAAGTGGAGAGTATTGTGGTGAGGGTGGGGAGAGCACTCGGTTGCTCTTGACCTAGTCCATGAGTCCCAGTGAGCTCCCAGTAGAGGAGGCAGAGCCCTTCAGTGCACTGAGCTGTGACACCTTCCCCCTTTGAGGAAAGATACCCGGTTTCTTAACTTTGATTACTCTTTGAAAACATGCACACACAAAGGGTGCTGGAGGTATTGGTGGTTTTGTGAGCTGAGTATTTGTCCATGACTCTGTGAAGAACACTTTGCTGATTAAATGAGAAGTAATTCCCTGAGATACAAAGAGCTGCATCCACATACATCAATAGTGGAATGTGGACCTGTTTTGTTAATGACTGTGTGACTCTGCATGGCAGATTTTCAGTTCAGATGCTGATGTTCTCTTTAGATTTGGCAGTACTCTAGGGCTCCTTTTTAAGTGCAGAAAAAAATTAGGTTCTGCTCTTACTCCCCATTCTGCCTAAAGTGAAACTGTGTGCTGATGTCTCCTATTTTGTGATTCAGGGACTATCTCAATCCATTATCAGCAAATATCATTTCCCTCAAATAATATTGCCGCAATTCAACTGACCAAGACAAGGATGTGTGTCTGAATACCCAACCTGATCAACTTCAATAGTTTTGTTCCTTACCTTGTGTCCTGGCACAGCCTGGGTATGTGAAATTCATTCTCATGGCAGTCCATACGCTCCCTTGCTGATTGAAAACACAGGAATGAATATTAATAAAAGAAGAAGAAGGCCTCCTGCAGCCAGGATCACAGCCATCAAACAAGCAGACAGAAACAGTCACTATCTTCTAACCTTTCAGCTCTCCCTGGATTGTTAGGATTACTCTTATAGCAGGATGGAAGGTGAAAATTTCAAGCCAGAAAACAAATCTGTGCCCTTCCGGTACCCAGCCCTACTGTACACCTGTGTACTGTCTTCCACTGCTTTTGCTTTTGAATCCCCAACCTGGGTGAAGGACATAGTGGCCTAGTAGATAACTAAAAAGAAGTCAAAAAGCACAGTGCAGATCAGTTCAAGAGAGAACGTCACCAGTCTGAAAGGCTGCTTGTGTCATGATATTTAAATAGATATCCAGTGCAGAGTAGTCAATACTGTTTGTGTCTTTAAATAGAGATTGATAACTAAATAATAATAAGCCCATTAAACCAGCTGTTTTCTGCAGTGGATGCCATTGACTAAAATGCTGGAGCATGGAGGAGAAAGTGCTGAGCTGACAGAAAGCAGTGATTTACCATGAAAAATACATTTTATTTGCAGTTACCAGATACTGGAAAAATAAACATGAAGTCTGGGCCTTACAGGCCTCAGTAGAGAGCTTCACCTCTGACTTTAATGTGGCTGAGATGCTCCTCACTGTTGCTTTACAGGATGCAATGGGCCATATCATGCCGTGGCTTTGTGACTGCTGGTGCTGGGATTCATTTATTTCTTAGCACGTCTTCACTGGAAAAGCCACATGACCTTTTGCATTTTTGCTTTCATGTTACATAACAAAGTAAGTCTGACATGAAAACTCCCTCTGAAGACATCAGTAACATGCTCAGTTTGCTGGATTGTTCTGAAAGTTAGAGATAAGTCTGTTACAGGAGGAATCACTGTGTAAGGAAATGTAGCAGCTATGCTCATCTGAGGATAACTATGCCTCTTACTTTCAGCTACTTTCATTTAATAATTGGGATTTTCAAGCCTTCTACCAGTCTGATATGCACTTTGTTATATGTACTAATTATTTTATAGAGACTAATTACTATTCCAGTCTGTTCTCCCCTCCCCAATACTCTTTTCTGATGCCCTAGATTTTTTTATTACTATTACTGTCATTCACCATCAACTCTGGAGATAGAAGGATTTTGACCGGTGCGGTTGTTAAGGTATTCATAATGAAGAGGGACCTTTCAAAAGCAATGAGATGGTGTTTGGAATGAAGAGGAGACAAAATCCAGGGTCCTGAAAGGAAAATTAACTTATAAGAAGTCAGAAATTTAGGACTACTTCAGTCAGAATGAAGATGTATGCAGAGGAGTAAATCCAAGAACAAACAGCCTGGTAACAGTATAACATGTTAAGATTCAGGTATTGGTTCAGGATAGAAATAGGATATAAGCAGTGTATAATCCAGAGTCAGGACAAATTATATTTGAGAGGGACTGGTTTATTTTACTCAGTGGTCTTGAAGTCCCCCTAATCTGCAGCACATCCTAAGGGGCAAATCCTCTTCCCTCGCCTGGGTATATTGACTCATGCTGCTTTCCAGCATCTTCCAGCATCCATCCTCTTCTTCACAGAGACAAGTGGCAAGCCTGAAGAATTTTGCAGAACTGCCTATTGCAAATTTTTCAGCATAGGACCGACTGCACCCTAACATGCATTAAGATTTTGAGGAGAGAACGACCAAGACAGGCATATGAGAGCAGTATGGATTAATGAGATACTGTATCCAGCCCTTGAGTTGGAGCAGACAAACACCCTCAGGTAAGGAAATGCACAGGTTGGAGGTCCAAGTTCCTCCAGCCTCTTCCATCCTTTTGACTCCAACAAGGATAGCAAGATGGCTGAAAAATGCTTGTGTTTGTAGTAGACATCTCTGGCCATGTCTACAATTTCTTTTAAATTATTTAAATTTATAACTGTGTGTGTTTCAAGAGACTAGGGACAGTATGAAAGTCATGACAATATTTTTAGAAAGGTAAGTGAAATGACCTGAGTAATTTTAGGTCAATCTTGCATTGATTTGTGGCCAAAAGATGGAATGGTTAAAAGATTGAAGTAGAATTAACGTCAGTCAATAAGGCTTAAAAGAAAATAGGTCTTGTCAAATGTACTTAATTTAATTGCTTGAGATCACAGGTTTGGTTGATAAAAGTATAATGTTTTTCTTGGGCTTCACTTTTTTGGACACATACCAGTCCGCTTTATTGCTTCTACAGCATTGGCCATTGTCTTCTTTAGGATTTTGAGGAGATTTCAGGTGTTGTCCCTAGTTTGACGACCTTTACATCCAGCTGCCTGACCCTTGGCATGCAGCTGACCAGGCAGCCTTTCCTGTAAGTCACAGATACCTGCTATGAGAACCCCAGCTAGCTGAGCAGCCTTTTGGTGTACAGCAATTCCCACTGTGTTTGCAGCATAGACATCTGTTTTTTTTTTTTTCCCTTAGAAACTATTCTTCATGAAATTGCTACATTCTTCTGTCATCTACTGTGGATGCAGTTCTTCATGTAGGTTGTTCTGGTGACTTAGGTTAAACTGAGTTCAGATGCTCTCACATGTAAATGGAAGGTGAAAACTTGGGTTAGGAAAGTGCCACAAGAATGTTTTTAAGTCTGATCAATGGCCCTACAAAGGGAGATTTAGCAGCTTGGTCTCTAGCTTACTTTCATGGTACAAAAGTGCTTTTCTAGGGTATTGTATCTAGCTCTTTGTATCCTTATAATCTATTAAACAAAATCATAATGAGAAAGCATGAAAGTCAAAATGAGAAAATACGTGCCTTGAGAAATCCTATCAAGAACTAAAATAAATGGTCAGCAATTTGGGAGTCTTATGCCAGTTGATGGATGTCTTTCTCCAGGATATATGCAGATTGGCCCCAATTTTTGGGCTTTTGGCAGGAGGCACTTAGTGTCGTTTCATAGCTTCTGCTGTTTTGGCTTCAACACACTAATGAAGGAACCAATCTGATAGCAGGAAGAACCTACCATTAATTACAGAAGCACTTGTCTTCTCAGGTCTGACTCTTGACTAAAATGCCTGAGTATATACTAAGATGTACACTATACTAGATCCTCAGCTGTTAAGGATTTATTTAGCACCATCAACTTATCTTGGGCTACACTCATTAACACCAGTTTAATTATGCTTATGAGAATGCCAATCAAAGAAAGGCAAGCACTTGAAATTCACTTATCTCTGGTATCTATATTGAGCATCAAATGGAAAATTTTTATCAAAGCAGACATGTCATCTCTTGGGAACAAACAGAATTCTTGACTTTCCTCAAACTTCAGTAAACTTTTCACTTACTGTTTCATAACGTGGCTGACTAGATTGATTTGTCATAGTGCCCCTGTAATTCAACATTCAAATCCAAACATGACAAAAGTGAAATAAATAATGTACCCTTTTTTATGCCCTAAACTTCCAAGGCCTTTTTTTAACCACTACTTTGACTATACCTATTGCTTTAGAATAGAATAAAACCAAAGATATATGAACAGAGTCAGCTATTCTGTCAGCTCTACAAGGTCAGTATTTGACACAGCCAGAGGAGCACAAACATACACAAAATTCAACCCATTGAATGGATAATCTTTCTGGAAATGCAACTTGCAACATCTATCTGGGGCATGAAAAGTGCTGTAATCCAGCAAGATTCCCATAGAAACAATGAGCTGAAATAAAGATTCGCTATAGCTTTTAAGGCAATGAGAATGAAGCACATGTTTAAAAGTTTTGCTGACTGCAAATGTACTGGAAAACTTACATGAATAGAAATTGCCAAATAAATCAGGGGCCTATAAGATTTCTGCTGCTATTGCATCTGTAGCAAAATGTATTTTATGCAAAAAACCCAACCTACCATCCCTCTGTCTGTTCAGCACCTCTAAATTCTTACTTATTTTTACCTCCTGTCCTCTAATATTGCAGCAACAAAACAGCATGTAGCCAAGTCTGTTTAATGAATCATATCTATATTGAGTAGATATGCAAGATGTCTAGTAATTTTTTTAAACTAAAAAGATACTCAGATTTAGAAAATTCTGCATAATTAAACTATCATAAAATTTACGAACAGTTTACTATAAAGAAGATAAAATTATATGCTTTTAAGATCATCATATGTATTATACCACTGAATCTTGCAAGATGTGTCTGCATTCACTGTACTCAGGAGAGTGGCCAACTTCATTATGATAATTTTATAATTCAAACCATATTTTTACCTGAGCATTTTTTGTTAATAGTTATAATATCTACTTGTTGACTTTAGTGGCTGTGTTTATAGAGAGAAGAGAACACCAGAAATATAACAGATTTATCATTCTGCACCTGGAAGAGTGATTGTGCAGTTCTGGTCTTTTGGCCAGCCAGTTCAATGCTTAGTTCAGAGGCATGTTTTTTTTCTCCAAAGTCGTAAAAAGAACTTGCAGTAGTCAGCGAGCTACATCTGTATCTCAGTCAGGTTCCTGATGGACAGTCCAGAGAAAACAAGTCACTGGGAAGAGCTCTGCTGAACTCAGAATGCTTTGGATCAAGTCTTCAGTGAGAGGATAGCAAGAAAAGAGAAATGACATCTTAGTTCTAATTTTGAGTGAAGAAAGCAGGTTATTAGGTCATGCCAGTCAGCTATCTGATGGGAATTGCACTTTCATGCTTTCTGGAGTTCCATATAGCTTTTTATCTAGGGGGCATGCACAATTCATGAGCAGCTGAAACAAATGAAGACAAAATTTAACAAACAGAATAGAGAAGACACCAAAATATAAAAGACTATAACATAGTAATAACTGAAAAGTAATAGAATAACAATATAATGGCAGAAGCAGCCATTGCCTGCTACTGATCATGGCTGTAGTTTTAGGATCACAGAGTCATAGAATCATAGAATTGCTGAGGTTGGAAGGGACCTTTAAGATCATCAAGTCCAACCATTAACCTACCCTGACAAAACCACTTCTATACCATGCCCCTAAGTACAACATCTACCCTTTTTTTAAACACCTCCAGGGATGGCAAATCCACCACCTCCCTGGGCAGCCTATTCCAATGTTTAATAACCCTTTCAGTGAAAAAATATTTCCTAATATCCAATCTAAACCTCCCCTGACATAACTTGAACCCATTTCCTCTCGTCCTATCACTTGTCACCAGGGAGAAGAGGTCAGCCCTGACCTTTCTACAACCTCCTTTCAGGTAGTTGTAGAGAGTGATAAGGTCTCCCCTCAGCCTCCTCTTCTCCAGGCTAAACAACCCCAGTTCCTTCAGTCATTCCTCATAAGACTTGTCCTCCAGATCCTTCACCGACTTTGTAGCCCTTCTCTAGACACGTTCCACCATCTCAATGTCCTTCTTGTAGTGAGGGGCCCAAAACTGAATGCAGTACTCGAGGTGGGCCCTCACCAGTGCCGAGTACAGGGGGATGATCACTTCCCTAGTCCTGCTCACCACACTATTCCTGATACAGGCCAGGATGCTGTTGGCCTTCTTGGCCACCTGCGCACACTGCTGGCTCATATTCAGCTGGCTGTCCACCAACACCCCCAGGTCCTTTTCTGCCGGGCAGCTTTTGAGCCACTCCACCCCAATCCTGTAGTGCTGCATGGGGTTGTTGTGACCCATATGCAGGACCCGGCACTTGTCCTTGTTGTACCTCATACCATTGGCCTCAGCCCGTTGGTCCGGCCTGTCCAGATCCCTCTGCAGAGCCAATCTACCCTCAAGCAGATCAACACGCCCCCCTAGTTTAGTGTCATCTGTAACTTACTGAGGGTGCATTCGATCTCCTCATCCAGATCATTGATAAAGATATTAAAGAGAACTGGCCCCAGCACTGAGCCCTGGGGGACACCACTTGTGACCGGACACTAACTGGATTTAATTCCATTCACCCACTCTCTGGGCATGGCCATCCAGCCAGTTTTTTACCCAGCAAAGAGTACACCTGTCCAGGCCATGAGCAGCCAGTTTCTCCAGGAGAATGCTGTGGGAAACAGTGTCAAAAGCTTTGCAAAAATCCAGGTAGATAACATCCACAGCTTTTCCCTCATCCACTAAGCGGGTCACCTTATCATAGAAGGAGATCAGGTTTGTCAGGCATGACCTGCCTTTCACAAAGCCATGCTGACTGGGCCTGATCACCCTGTTCTCCTGCATGTGCCGTGTAATGGCACTGAGGATGATCTGTTCCATGACCTTCCCAGGTACTGAGGTCAGACTGACTGGCCTGTAGTTCCCTGGATCCTCCTTCCAGCCCTTCTTGTGGTTTTGAATATTAATAAACCCAAATAGCTACATCTGTTAATTCAGTCTCTACCTTTTAGAAAGGGATTTAGGACAACAAAGACAAAATCAGTTTTCAGCTCCTTGGTTGGTCTGGGGAGCTATCTCAGTCCATATTTCAGTCTTTCCTCTGTTTTGTCAGCTTGACTGGATCCAACTGATAGCTCCTGTCTGAGATTGTAGGGTGGAATCAGTGGAACAATAACTGATGAATCCTACTTCAGCGTTCCTGAATTTCTACCTGGTGGCTGTGAAACATGTATCAGTTTGCCAGAACTTGGCTTATAAACATGATATTAGAAGAGGAAAGAGAAAAAGAACAGGCTGTGAAAGTCTTAGCTTTCAAAAAACACCCCAGAGAGAGGGAGGGGATGGGGATGTAGATTTTGAGAACCACCCATGCAGATTGCTGGAGAACTCGGAGTCTTCTGGGAGATACAACAGCCAAACAAATTGCCCTACTTCAGGAGAGGACAAATAGCTCCTGAGTCAGTGTATGTCTGTGGGAAGCAGCTCAGGTAAGCAGGAGTCTGCCTTGGGGTGTGCCTAAAACATATTTGTGATAAATGACACCAGAACCATTGGAAATAAAACAGCAACACCCCAGGCAACCCAATTCTGCACACATATCAAGCTCTGAATTTTGGTAGAACCCAAACCAACCTACCCCATCCTATTGCCTCCTGTAGGTAGACAAGATTCATATTTATGGTTTGAGGCTCATTTAACTTATAATCTGAGGTCCCTTGGAACAGAACCCTATCTTTCATTTCAAAGAGCTTTATAGCTGTGAAGAAAATAAGTCTAAGCAATGAACTGAAAGCAATCTTTCTGATCGTCCAGAGAACTGAAACAATGGTAGTGAAAGGTGTCAAGTGCTACAGCCATGCAACCTAAAAATGAACGTTCAAATGTCTGGAACTATCGGCCAATCACTTCAATGGGAAAGTCTTATTTGTCTCCAGGTAAAAATTTCCCAGATATTAAAACCTCTATTTCTTTGCCCAAACAACTGCTCCAGTTCAGCTGTTAAATAATAAAACAGACATCTGCAGAGAGCTGCCTGTCAAAAATGTGGGGACAGAGCAAAGCAGGAGTAGTTGAACGGGGATGCTGTACTGCGAGCTGAACAGTCCGGGCGATGAGCTCTGCCCGATGTCTCTGACAGCCAAGGACAGTTGGTAGGAGCTGCAAGAGGGCCCATTCCTGTTGCAGTCGTCTGAATTTACTGCATGGGCTTTGCACACAGCTTTTGATATTTGTCTTCTCGACAAGCTGGATGTATGAGGAATATCCCTAGCAAAAGGCACATGAAGGTTTGAGTGTTTACTTTGCAAACTATTGCATGCAAACTATGACTGATTTTTCCAAAGTAAATTTGTTGTTTAAGTATTTTCCTCCCTCATAAATAAACAATAAATATGTTGTTATAATTCACGTTGTTTCTCTCAAACAAGGGATCATAAAGGAGGATCTAAACATTAACGTTAGCGTATAACGTGCTACAATATCCTACTGTGAAGGCATAGCCAACCACAGAAACATTTCAGGGCCTGACCCCTCAGTCTTGATTTGCAGGGGCTATCACTTCTCACATGAGTAACCCCATTCAGCTGACAAAAAAAAGGATGCCAGTTTCATACCAAATATTTCCTACTTCTTAAAGGTTTGGGTTTTTTTTACATAAAACCTTGCTTTATTGCTATTTTCAAACATACTACTTCAGGTAATAGACCAAAGCACTATTTTATAAGTGTTTATTTATGTGACTCTATTCTGCTGATGCTTTCTTGATTTATGCTGTAACTTAGATATAAATGTAGCAGTGCTGAGGCAGTACAACACAGGACAAGTGATAAACAAGGCCTAGAAATATTTTAGCATATTTTTTGCACTGTGAAAAGTGATAGTGATAGCATGGAAGCCTGGGTCCTGAAAATATTTTCTGAATATGTCTGTGCTCTTTCATGTTTTAACAACTGGTATGCTCTTAAATATTTTCTTAAGACTGTTTTTTAACATTCTATACTCTATATAGGGATATTCTTAAGAAAATATTTTTAAGCCTCTCAGATTTAGGTAGATAAACACAAGAGGGCACTTTAGCCCACTTATTTATTCAAGCTGGTATCAAGCAGAATCCTCTCCACTACTTACCTCCTCTCCTACTCCTTAAAGAGTTAAGCCAATGAAAAGGCATTTTTAGCACTTTGCTTTCTTGCCTAACCCAACGAAACCACAGAACATTTGTAAAACCACCAGAGGTGGTGAACTAGGCAAGGGAATGACAGGAGAGAGAATCGGGAAGAAAATTTGTGGTGTGCCTCGGGGATGGAAGTTGCCTCTTGTTAAACAACTGGTGATCACGCTTATTTGAGCTACTGTGTGAAACACTGGGATTAAGCACAGGTAGTTACAGGCAACATGTAGAAAACGCCTTAGAAAAGATTTTAGAAAATGATGTTGCTGATTATGTGACTTGCTTCCCGTTAGGTCAAAATCAGGCTGGGAGTACTAAACTTCTGTGAATGTAAACACATGAAGTATAGAATAAAGGCTTTTTTTTAGACCTTTTTAATGAAACTTTCCTTAGGCACAAAGCTGAAGCTGGAGGTCCAGTAGCAGTCATTCTCAGAGGAAGTTCTCTTTACTTTCTGAGTTGGACAGTGATTATGAAAATGGGGTTATTGTAGTGAGTGTGGCTATATTCAGCTGCAGAATGGCTGCTATATTCGTCAGTTGATGCGTAAAGATTAAAAAAAAATAGCGCTGGAGAGGGTGCAAGGATAATGGCAGTAAACTAGTGCCTCAAGCGCCAAGATTTTCATTTTGCTGCCTGTAATCAGATACTGACAGCAGCATCACAGAACCAGAAAATTCTTTTAACCCTTCACCAAGCTTTATGATATGTGCTGTTCTTCAGTGCAGTGGATTTCACGTCTTTTCGTTTTTTCTCTTTCTCATCCCCATTTTCAGCCTTTATTGTTTTGGAGCAAAGGGGGATGTTCCAGGCTCCCTGAGGTTCAGTTGTCCTTCATTATGCTTCTATATTGCCAGAAACATTTTACTGATAGCGATATTCCCCAGGACCCATTCTTGCCCTGTCTCACTACAAAAACATGCTTTTCAAATTACTAGCTGAGCAGACTCGTCTTAAGTATTCAGTTGTATACCTACCTGCCACATCGTGTTGCATCCTTTCTCAGTCCATGCTAGCGAAGGGTTCTGTCATCTATCTCCAATACACCTGTGGTTCTGCCTCCCACAGTTTGGGTGCATTTCTGTCTGGATAATAGCACTCACTCTTTGTAGACCTATTACTGTTTCTGAATTTGATTAGATTTATTGACAAGAAAGCACTGAGTGTTTGTAGAAGAATTTCACTATTTTCTGGCTGCTCCTCAAGACCTGCCACACTGCCAAAGGATTCTTTGGAGGACCAGAAAGGAAGACAATTTGACAGGAGCTCAAAGGAACGGGATGCTAAACCACATAGGATGCCTTGTATTGCCTCTTATCAGTTCTCATTGGTATTGGTAGTTGCTTGGCAATGAGTAAACAAATTTGAAAGTGATATAACACACTCTCTTACTAGTATAGATTCCCTAAAATCCACCTACCTAATTTATTGGACAGTGCGTATGATGTATCTTGAAGATGAGTCTATCTATTGACAAGGTTGCTTCCTTAGTTCAAGCTGTAGGGACATATGAAGGGACTGTTTGAATGATAAAAGTTGCCACTTCAATTCCTAGTGTCAGGTGGGTTCAGATACATCATATATCACAGCAGCAAAATGACAGGTAGTAAATATGATTGAAAAACCCCTTGAATATTAAGCAGTACATAGTAAAGTTAAAGGGAACTATAAACCAAAATAAAAAGACCTAATTTATTTCTCATCTCACAGCAACTCTAAGTACAGGCATACGTGCAAGACAACAAGGAATATATTTCTTACAGCTGAAAGATTCAGAGATAAGTTATTATTTTTTTAATATTAAACTTGCATATGTAACAAACCATTTCTCTATATACAAGTATAACCATATGTAGAAAGGATGCTAAATTAAAAAAGTGCTACATTTCTTAGGCACAATATTGACCTGAGAAATTCTTTTTAGCCTGTGAGATCCAGTCTAGTTTTATTTATATTGTTTATGAAGTGGCCAAGGCAAAGTTTGTAATGGAAGCCCACTAAGATGATAAACTCACACTTGGAAGGGAATAACTTTTAAACCTGTATTATTGAAATTTATTAGAGTGCCCATGACACATAGGGTGTTTTTTGAAGGTTGCTGCACTTGACTGGGAATCTTTTATTGGTGCTAGTAAGTTAATTGGAGCTGAGTTGCCAAAGGCCCGAGCAAGACAGGGGCATGACCTTTAGCTTTGAAATTACAGGCAGGGTGGTGTATGTTACTATGACACATTTCTCAATGTTCAGTTAGGATGAAAACTAGCTAGCATACAAAAAGTACTGTTGAGATATTGTATGTATAACACAGCAATATACACTGTATGTATATTATAGACAGAGAGAAAGTATGGTGATGCATATATATGCTATATATAACATAGTATTTTAGCTGTAATACTATTATGTATTTTGGTGACAGGCAAAAAAAAAATCAAAAATATGTTGGAAAGTGATCCTCTGGGTGTTAATGGCATCTGTAATGGAATACATTTATTTGGTCTTCTCTACACAGATATAGGGGAATAAGAGAAGATGTTACTCTAGGAAGATACTGTCATAGCAGGGTGTATGCAAGTATTGTATTAACAGCAGACATATGCCTGCTCACATTTTCATCCTGGTGTAAGAATGGCTGGTATGTATTAGTTACTAAAATTTGCTTGATTTATGTTGCAAAATAAAGTATAAAAGATGCAATGGGAAAAAAGTCTAATCTTGGTTCATTATAAAACTGTACATATGATCAGTTTGTGAGTAGAACTGTAAATTAAATCACAGGTAAAACTTTTTTGTTTACTTAAAGCCTGCTTTCCATAGTCCTTTGAGAAGAGGGTGGGTTTGTTTTTATCCATCCTTTACAAGAACATGGGGCTCTCATTCATTCAGCCCGTTCATGCTTTGAGATCTAACAGTCATGAGGGATTTGCAAGGGATTAGGGCAATGCTTGCCGATGCCTACATTTGCAGTCCGTGCAGACTTGTGCTTTGCTGTGCCTCTGCTGCACAATCAGCTGAATACTTTCTGGCTTTTCCCTGTCCTGCCCCCAGGACTTTCACAGCTGCTCTGCAGGTCAGGAGAACCATTTTATTGACCATTATATTGTTTGTACTGCTGTGCTAACACAGTTATACAGGTGGGCAGGGAACATGCTGTGGACACCCCACTGCTTTGCCTTGCACCTATCCCTGGCTTGCTCTTGCTGCCCTTTCCAGTAGTCACAAACCTGCAGGTTCACTGTGGGGGAGACTTACTGAAATTCAAGAGAAAGCTGGAGAACAGCAAAAAGGCCAGGAGGAAGCAGGGCCGGCAAGTGCGGACACCTAATTTATTTCTCTGACTCTGTCACCAGTCAGCTGTGTAACCTTGAGGAGGTTGTTTTTATCACCTATCCTCTGAGAAAAAAAAAAAGAAAAGAGGACTGCAGAACCGCTGGCTGAAGAGATGCCATAGCCTGAGCCTTTGTGCAGAGACAATATGATTGTTATCGCCGAACCCTTTGGGCAGCACTGACGACCCCATCGATTGCTGGAGCCGGGGGTGGGGGGATGACGGGCTCAGAGCAGGGCTCATGTTGATTAATTGTGTCTTGCAGGGGTGCAGCCCCGGGCCAGGAGAGCCCCACGGCACAGTGACCTGCAGTGCATGGCTTCCCTTGCTGCGAGCAGATGGGGCAGCAGGCTGGCGGGGGTGAGGGGTGCTGCACTTAATTACCTCCAGGCCGATTGCTGCGAAGTAATAGGATTAAAAAGGCAAACACATTGATGTGTAGGGATACTCAGACAGCTTTGTCACACCACATCTGAGACTTACCTGACTTGACAGAGGTGCCAGAGGGAACGTTCTCGGCCACCCGGGCTGAGGAGGGCACCTCTGGGCCTGGCCTTCACCTCTGGGTTGGGAAACTGGGACCAGCAGGGCTGAGGGGGGTTTAATGCCAAATTGTAAAAGTTTATTAACGGACTCGTTTGTGGTCTTGTCTTGGAGGCTGTGTTTGGTGTCGACAGCATGGGAGAAAGCTGTCAGCATGGGGGAAACTGAGGGGCACGGGCACGCTGGGGCAATGCGCTCCCCCAGACCTGCAGGAGGGCAGGAGAGGGAGAAAATGGCAGCGCTTCCCCTGTGGAGAGGGACAGCCACTTCAGCCATTGCCACCTGACTGTCAGGGACAGCTTGCCTTGAAAACAGAGAGAGTAATTTTGCTAGATTTCGAACGAGTTGTTTTTCAAATACAGCCTTTCCTTTAAAAAAAAAAAAAAGGTAAAACAAAGAACTAGATACCTGCTGTGTGAAGGAAGTTCTGCAGGCTTTAGGGAAGTCGTGCAGGGAGAACAAAGCGCGCTGGCTGTCTTGCGATCATGATCACTTGAGGAAGCCCTATGAAAGCTGCAAGCACCAGGCAGCGGAGTGCTCAGGGCATCAAAATTGTACGCTAAACATGAAATTGTATCAAGTTTGTAAAGAGAATCAGCTTTCCCAAGCCACGTGGGTGATGACAACCTGTGGTTCCCAGTGACGCAGGAGAAGTTGGTGTCTAAATCTTCACAGCATCACTCAGATATTCAGAACAATGACATACTTTTCTCCTCTGTTTGCAGTTTCTCCCACACAATCTCCCTGATCTCTCTCCTTTTTTTCTGTGTCCCTGGGGGTAGGCAGGTTGCATATAGAACAGCCTTTTACAATACTTAAGCAATCTTTTCTTCAAAGCAGGGCTGAGAAGGAGTGTAATACAAAGCAGGTACCTGCAGTGCTTCCTGAAAGGGCTGAGGACCTTTGCTGGTTATTAACTCTACATGCATGCCGCTTTGCTGTCAGCGGGCCACTACAGTGGCTACCCGCCCAATGCTGTCCTACTGGGCCAGCTGGGAGCCCGGAGAGCTTTGATGGGGCTTCGTTAGTGCTGAGCAGCATAGCAGGTGGGGAACGACTGCATTTTATTGCTAAGCTAATGGTTACTTTTTTTGAGAGAGAATGGCTTTGAAAATTAAAATTCTTGAATGGGTGTTTAATTTCGTCAGGGCTGCTATTACTTTCTGCATTAATCGAGTACTAACCAATTCTGAACAATATGCTTATTGACATTTACCTGCTGATTGGCAGGGCTAGAAATGTACAGGGTTTTTTGCAGGATAATAGCTGGGCACTTGTGAATAAACCAAAGGCTTTCCACCTGCTGGTAGATGTCTTGTTCCAAAGCGCTATTTCTCACCAAGATACCACTGAGCAATGTGGATGGTGGTACTTGGGCACTAAAATAAACTCTGAATTTGCATAATCAGTATCCTGTTCAACTTGTACCACACGGACAGTGGAGGTATAGCAATCCAGCTTGAAAACCTCTGATGGCCAACAACTGAAATGGGAACTAACCAGCTACACAAGCATCACTTTCACGCAGAAGCCCTGCTGTGTAGCTCAGCTAGGGCAAATAAGCTTCAAATATACTACCCAGAGGAAAATGTACGTTGTGAGGTGGAAGGGTGCCGTACTGCTGCAACATGACTCACAGACTGCTATATGTGCAGATTTCTACTCAGAAGAGCTATTGTGGGTTTTTCTTAATGTGATTGACCTCTCGGACTAGCTAGGTACCAAGTAATTGCCTTGGCTGATTGTTATGGCAGCACTTTTCTTTACAGGTAGATGTCCTCCATAAGTAAGCTAGATAAATACTCCAGACCTTAAAACTCTGGGGTTCCTGGTCTTGGTGTTTTCTCAATCTCCTTGAACTTTTGTTTATAGAGACAGTCACTTTTCATGATTCCTGTATGTCACCAACATTCCCGGGGCTGTCCATGTTGTTCTGGGTGACTTCCATAGGTATTGCAAAGAGCTGTTCAGTGCCAATGGTGAGGGGTATTTCAATGGCCCATCCTGTAATGAGAGGGGGGCAATAACAAGCAGTCCTACAACCCTTTTTTGAATGCTGCTTGGTGACCTGGAACATGAAATGAGTGTATAGTGGTAGTCTTATCAGCAGCGGTAATTACTTAATCTTTCATTAAGCAGTGGCATTCTGATGCAATTTTCAGCTTTGATTTGGCTCCGAGCCCAAGTGGCCATCTTTTCTGTCCTGAGTCCCTGGTCACTTTTTATTTTTTTGGTACTACCTGTAGAGAAACTATTTCTTTAAAAAGGCTCAGTGCCTATAGTGTAGTTATCAACAGAATAGTTCTGCACACATAAAGCACGTAATTAAAGGACTTATGCCAGTAAATTTTCGAGGAGAGCTGTGGTGTGGACACTATGGTTTGTGTAGCGGGGAGTACTAGGAATACATAGTTAATAATTTGTTGCTGGATAACTGCATCTGTTTTTCTTCCAGTTCAAGGGGATTTAAATACAAGGAACTTGCTTTAAATGCAAACATGTATTTTTAATTATGCACTGTAGTTATTTTTATTGCTATGGAGAATACTAGGCAGGTGTATCCATTGCAGCTGATGTAAGATAATGCAGCAATAAAAGATTAAAAAGAAAAAAGAATAAAAAAAGAGAAGCAATTTGTATTTGGATTCATTCATGCATTCAACAATTATTCAATATGAAGATGTACCAAAGGTCTTAATAAATACTGTTTCTGATACATTATAACCTTTCTTGGAGATTTAACAAAGCCAATCTGCCTGTTTTTTTTTTTTGTTTGTTCACATATTTGTTATTCAGAAAATGGATAAAGAATTGACCAGTCAACACACCTCTTACTAGTAAAGTTTTTTTAAAAAATGCTACAGAAACAAATACACAGCATTCCTTTGACCAGATGCCCAAACATTAACTTAAGAAACTTGCCTATTGTACAACTTTGTGAAATCAGGGCCAGTGTTGTTAGGTTATTGTCTATAGGGCAGCCTACTAGACAAGTGAAATATAAGAAAAGCAAGACAAGGAAGTGATTCAAAAGGTCAGACTTGCATTGCAGAAAACTGACTCAATACATATTTTTAAAGTTGGAAATGTAACTTAAAATTCACAGAGACAAAAGTATTCCACAAACTGAACTAGTTCCCTTCCTGATTCAAGCTCCATGCAGAGTACAGGGAAGAGGGATGTTTCATTTTGTCTCCTTTTCTAAAGAAAATCAAACTGAGACGTGTAATTCTGACCCACTACAATCAGCAAGTACCAACATTTGAAGAAAAATGGGGAACATACATGATTTACTGTCTGCATGTCACTTGGTCATTAGCAATGTTTTGAAATATTCCAGAAGATGTTGTGGTATTTGTTAATGTTTTCTGTTATAGTCACAGTTATTTTATCTTTTGTTTTGTATTTTGAGAACTCGCTGTGTGGTAAAAGCTGAATGTATCTGTTACCTGGAAATGTGGTTAGATGTCTGCATACTGGTATGTGAAGTCCATAAGTTATTTAACAGAGAAGGAGAAAGAAAAAAAGAATGTATGTGTGGAGAAGAGAGAACTCAAACTTTAAGAAATTGAAATGGTGGGTTTGAAAGTAAAGCAGGATGATGGTTGGTAGTAGGTTCAGGTGTGTTTTCTCTGTTTCATTTGCCTTGAATGCCAAAAAGGACAAACCAAACTATTTTGAAATGTGTGCTATAGGTATTATTGGTGAAATGTCTGGGCACAGTTCCAGAAACTTATGACAGAAAACTATGGAATAAATTCAGATGTGAATGCCATTTATTTTAATGAACATAGCTATAATCAATTTCATGCTTGAAATGAAATCTGAAAAGATAAAAAACCCAGTGGGTCTTAAAAGTACCAAAGAATACAAATCTGCATATGTTGTAAGTGGTCACTGATAAATGACAACTCTGTGACTATTTTTAGAACATAATTTGAAACTGTAGTAACAGTGACGAGATTGCATGAATTAGGATGTATAAGCTACTGTATGCATAGTTATGAATTGTGCCCTTGGAATAAAATGCTGCTTTGTTAACGACCTAATATGATTAGATTTCATATAGAAGACTGCTCATTTTGTGTATTCAACAGGAGTCTTTTCAACATAGCCACATATTGCAACTGCCAAGGAATGATTTGGAAGATTTTTCTGTAAACCAAGAAAGAATGGTGTAAAAAGCATGACACTACAGGATCTGCCAAGCCAGCCTTTACAGAGTCTGCTTTGCCTTTGCCAAAGCTCCTCAGGGTCTCATAGTCTCCATGTCAAGAACAGAGGTCAGACTTGAAGACTCTTCTCATCTCGCTGTAGGTAGGGACACAGATTTTAAACCACAAAAAATAACTGCTAATTGAAGTGTAGCATTTGAAGTAACATACTGCTAGTGCAGCTGTGTGCTCAAACAAATTTTTTTCATTACGATTTCCCTTTGAGAATGATATTGCAGCAGAGTTACCCTGATACAGATAAGTGACACTTGTGTTGCTCCCACAGGTGGTGAGTGGTGGGGAAGCGTGCTTTTGGCAGATTTAAGAGAAGCCCAGCCTGTGACTTCAGACCTCTGAGACCTTGACCTTTCTCATAAGTTGGCTGAACGTTTGCATGATTCCAGGGCTGGCAAGTTTGCTTATTATCTCTGAGAGATTTGTGACCACAGAGCAGATATTGGCTTGGGTGATCTCCTTGGTCTGACATGGTGATCTCTGTGTTAGTACTATGCTAGGCACACACTTAGGCTTGCTATTTCCCTGCGAGGAAAAAACGCAAACAGAACATGATGCATCTGCCCATAACTTTTCAGCTATCCACTTTAGTAACTATTTTTTCCAGTCTTTGAGAGTAACTGTAGCAAGTACTGGATATTCTATACTGACTTGTCTCCTGACCCGACAGACACCAGCAACCCTGTCCTGTAGTATCACTGATAGAAATCCAGACTTCTGGGAAAGCCTGATGATCTACATCTCCCGTTACAGTCTGCTTTGGGGTTTACTCTTGCAGGAATACTCAGGAGTCATGAAGACTGGTTGACTCATCTCCCTAGCTATAACTGTAATTTTCCATTTATACAGGGCAAGTGCATGGAAAGTGCTGGAAAATTCTGATTGTCTGTTTCCTGAGCAAGGTGAAAGCCTGACTGGATGCCACAGACAGAAACCATAATGCAAAACTAACATACACAGCCTATTGTGAGTCAGTTGTGTGCACATCACTGCTTCCAGTCCAAATGCTTAAGGTCAATAAGTCTAATGACAACAGGCTAAAGAGAGCCTAGGTAGTATCTGGAATGAGTTGCTCTGTTGTCATAAGCTGAGCTGATAGCATCCATTTTAGAAAACTTTATAACCAAACTCTGGATCCCATTAAAATCTCATGTTATTATATAAAGGGCCATGCTCTGCTCTGTCTCTTGGCAAAGATGAGCAAGTCTCACTCTCCAGCTGCATAGTCTTTTAGCAAATTGAGATCTCCTAATTCGTATGAATACTCAGACCTCAGAATAGCATAGAGACAGCACTTCTGAGGATAACTAATGATATTTTACAAAATTCAAATTCTGGCCATCCACCAGCATTCGTTTTGCTAAATCAAAGTGCAGTGTTCCTTTGTGAGCTGATACTAAAGCTGAATGCAATTAAAGGCATGCTGAATAGTTTACCAGAAATCAAGATCTCTTTTGACTCTGGAAATATTTCTGGCTCATACTAAAAGGAGAAAAATAAAACCTTAACGCCTGGTCCCATGTCCAAACGTACTGTCAGCATTGCAAATTATAGTGGGACAAATAGACTGTGAACTTATGTCCTGCCAAATCCTGCAATACAGAGTAGTCACTCTTACTTAATGATAAAAAGAAGGTAGTTTTTTCTATTTGTCACTGTGGGATAACCTATTGTAAACTATCTAGTGTCTACCGCCCTATGGGAATACACATATAAAATGTCAAACAGCTGCTAAACAGTTATTTATTCAGTGCCTGTACACCGTATTTCTTTCTTTCAGAAAGGGAACGGAATGTGTCTGTCAGACATATGGCCTGATAACCTGAGCATGAGCACACTGTAAACTAGGGGTTCCCAATCTTTTTTTCCTTAGGTACCACATTGAGCAGCAAGAATGATCATATACGTATCCCGCCATTCACTGAATTTTCAGTTGGGTGTGTGCCTAGCCTCTGCCACTCTGGAGTGATTTATGTACTGCAGTCTGACGACTCATTTCATACAGTGCATGTCCTGGTAAGCTTCCATCACCACAAAAAAAAAAATCAGATGGGAGAATTGTGCAAATATAGAGTAAAACGGATATTATTAATCAGCTCAACGTTGATTTGCAGATGTACTCCACATCATTAGGGAGCTTTTAAGTTCAGTTTTGGGTGAATTGGAAAATTTCAGCCGACAGCTGTCTGTGTGATTTCTGTAGATCTGAATGTTCTCTCTCAAACCTGATTGCTGCATAATTACAGTGGCAATGACAGCCTCACTGCCTTATTTTTCTTCCCCAAAAATTTCCCTTTGAAGAAAGATTTGTTTGTGTGTGACCTTTTTGGCCATATCAGCAAGTATGCTTTTCTTTCCTAAGTTTTGCTAGGAATGTTGGAATCAACTATTTATTTTCTTGTAACAAGATTGATCACTGGCATTTGCTACTCAGCGGCTCTCCCTAAACAGCATGGCCTGAGTATCTTAGGGTTACCTTGTCCCTTGGGAATCTCTTTCTTTTAGATGGGACAAATGTGCAAAACCCAGAGTCTTGCAAGTTACTCTTAATAGAAGGAAAAATTGTTGATTTGGTTAGGCTGTCTCTACATTGTGTTCTTTATAAGCTTACACACTGTCCTGTCTGCTTCAACACAGGCAGAATCAAGCACCCAGAGCTCCAGCTCTGCATCCAAAATTCTGCCAGATGAAAGCCTGACTCAGAAGCGTGCTTAGTGCTCTTGCAGTAGCACAGGGTTGACCATCTTTTCCCCATTCGTTTCTGAGCTCTCTTTCTCAGCCTGTCTCATATGCATCTGTAAGGAAAAGAAACCCAGAAAGCCATTTTGCCTCTGAAATGTGGATATACAGTCAGACTCAGGTGTTCATGTTTTGGCCATTCACATGCACTCTGTGTTTAAGTTGCTAAAGAATGGGTAACAGCAGTGGAGAAAAGCCTCCCTAACACAATGGCGATTAAGCAAGGCTGTCCCTACCAGTGGGAGTCAGGTAATGCAGGACTTAACTCCCCTGTTGGTTATTTCTAGCTTTTTTTCTACAGAGCTGAGAATGGCTGCAAGCCCCAGGAAGGGGATGTGTTTGTTCAGGGGAAGGAAGCATCCAGTGCATGGTAATCCTCAGTGTCTGCAAAAATGTGTTAAGGGGGAGACCTGATGGCTGCTCTGGTTCCCAGTCTTTACCTTTGTTGTTAGTCTTAGGTGACAACAGAGAATCTCTGGATTTGACTTTCCAGGTGATTTTGTATTTAAGCAGACATTCAGCAGCATATCTCAGCAAGTAAAAAAGAAAAATACAATTTTTTTGAATTCACCAGAAGACCTAGACCCTCCTTCCCACCCCACCTACCCAGTCATTTCAGGTTCTGTAGGTATCGACAGCTTTCTAGTTGCAATGAACCTGAACAAATCTCATAAGAGGCTAACAATGTGTTGAGTGCTGAAACTTAGAATATGTAAAACCTCTTACCAATACCTATGCTGAGAAACAAAGTAGATTTTGTCATATCCAGTGAGAAGTGCTTGCATGCTGAACCATTTCCTCTGTTCAGAAAATTGATAGGGTCTGTGTCTTCCACCCAGCTGCCTGCTTTCATTAACTCTGCAGAAATGTAGAGCATTATCAGCTCATCTATTCTTTTGTAGAGCATTATCAGCTCCCATCCATTCTTTTGTACAGTTCCCCGCTAGTCATTCACATCTAGTTGTGCTGGTACAGCTAGGGTTGCACAGGACAGTAAACAAGCTCGGGGAACCAGTACACATCGAAACTATGCCAGCAAGAGGGTCTAGCTGACCACACAGCGACACAAGCAATTGCTTTGGTCCAATTAAGGGGCAGTACAGAAGAAAGGGAGTTGTGTAGCCTGATATTGCCTCCAAAAGAAATGTTTGTCAGACATATTTGGACAAACTGGACTGAAAATAACCACTCAACTCAGAAGGTGAGCAGGGACATGCATGAGTGCACACATGCACAGAGGAGATGAGTGAAAAGGAGGCAAAACCAGGATAAACTTTTCAACCTTACTACTTATTAGATGCAGTACAGGTCTAGCCAAGTTATTAGTGGAAGGTGGGATTAGTGCAGTGGAAGGCCTGCATCAAGTCTATGTGTTTCTACAGCCTCTGTTAGTACCTTACTTAGATTTTCTAGACCCATCCTACCAGAATAGCTCAATATAAACACTGACAGGGACTAACTGGCTGTCTTATAAATCTAAATTTCAGATTTCTCTGGACGTATCACTCTGTGCAAATACTGAGCTGGTGCTTGCAGGTTTGGATTCAAAGAATTCTACTTTGTAATCTAAAATATTCTTTAGTTTTGATTTTTGTTATAAACAGGTAAATTAAATGAAAGGGAAACCACCCATCGAATTAAAAAAATGCCTAAGAAAAATTAAATATACAACACCTCAGTCATCCCCTAGTGACTAATCTGCTTGTTTCATTGAATTGTCACCAACAGGGACATTATTATTCTTACTTGTGTATATCACTGCTGTTTTAACAATTTAGGTGACTCATACTGAAGAAATAGAGCAAGAGACATCTACTTTACTTGATATTCAGCCATAGGTGGAAGCCATTTAGGTTTTCTAATTTAAAATGCAATACTAAAGAGAAGTCACATTTGCAACTGCCCTTGAAGGGGGCGGGGGTATGATTAATCTAACTAAGAATACAATTTACTCATTGAGATAATGGAAAAAGTTTGGGATTATCAATGTGAGAAATCACTGGATCCTGGCGAGGGACAGAGTGTCCTCAGTTTAACTTGACTTCAATTAAGTGAAGAATGCATGGATTTCCCAGAGGTTTGACTCGTAACTGGGGAAAAGATAGAGAATTTGTCTCAGATCCAGTGTCTGATAGTGCAATACACCAGAACTTCTGAATATTATTATTGGTGTCTAAAATGACACCTTGTCACTGGTGTTTTAAGGAGCAGTTAAAACAGCAAAGAAGTTTGTAATTTCTTAGTAATTCTCTTGTCATTATGTTGTTAGCTCAGCAGGAACAGGCTCTTCTAGGGTTCTAGGGTGCCTTATGCCCAGTCTATTTGTAGATGTTGTGATTTTTTTCTTTTTTTTTTTTTTTTTTTTTTTAGTTTGTTCAGTGCTGCTGCTAAACAAGAGATGATCATCAGATCAGCCCCATGGAATCTCTAGGCACTCCTGATACATACATAAATCTCTGTCACATACATATGCGTACATGGGGTACACTGATCCTCTGATGGTATCTGATGTCCTTGGTTGTGGGTTTTTTAAAGCACATTTCAAGATCGCTTTTGTTCTCTTTCCTTGCCCTTTAAGAGCTATGAAAAAAATTATGCAATGGGTGGTTTGGGTGGAACAGCAAACTGAGAGTCATTACATTTCCCCACCACTTGACTGCTGATTACATTTCAAACCTGGAGTTCCTTGTTGTTAATTCCAATCTCTTCACCTTCTTACTTTTTGGGCCTTTGTGACCAAAATATGGACAAGTGAGAAAGATTCCAACTGACTGAGAAGGACGAGCACCTTCTGCAGCTCAGGACAGCACTTGAGCAGAAGATGCAGCCCTGACCACTCATCAGAAACTGGAGAACTCTGGTCAGGGAAAGCAGGAATCTGCCTGGATGTTGCATACTAAAAGGATATGTTTTGACTATAGTATTAGCAGATAAAAATATAACTTAGTAATGGACATGCACTCCATAGCTGTCTTTTGGTATCAGTGAGGGCTGGAGTGGGACACCTTAATTATTTTGGAGACAGGAAAGAATCAGTGTTTTGAAAACAAGCTAACGGAAGTTTGTAAAAACTGCTTCTGCAGAAAAGATCTGTAAAGAGGAGGAAATACTACTATCAAAGCTGAAAATAATCATAAAAAATAATTCTTTGGGTACTTTGACCTAATATTCAAATATATTAAGCTTCTTGCTTTTTCGGGAGTTTAATGTCAGCTATTATAACACTAACAATAAGAAGATTTCTGATATCTTTTCCTCTTGTGTTTCCCCATCTTGTTCTAACCCTTAGTCAAATCAGCTTATGATTTGATGATAAGCTATAGAACCAGCAAGAAAGATTTGCTTCAGCTTCACCATTTTTTTTTCTTGCATAAAGTCACATTCTTTACACTTTGGTTATTGCTTAGTAGTATAAATAATGTTAGAGACGGATATTCTAATCCCTGTGCAAACACGTGACTATGCCCAGTGTAGTATTTGCCTTATTTTTTTTTATCTTCTGTAGCCTACGATGTGATGGCTTTTTACCATCACATGCAGTTCAGTAGTGCTGTGCCTGCTGCTGCTACGATAAGTGGATTCCCAACAGGACACTACTTTATGATTATCCTACAGACCTAGAGAATGCTGCTTTCAAGAAGTGTTTGATGACAGAGGACAGTATGTGTAGAAGAGCAGGTCTGAATATTACACTGTCTTGGCTCTGTCTGTTTAGGCACAGATAGAGCTTGTTGTTAGAAGTCAGTTGCCATCTGAGGTATGTAAAACTGGAAACTAAACACGTTTTCAAAATAAACAAAAGCTGGAAGCAAACCAGTAACTGTAACACCATACCAGATCTCTACCAGAGCCAACTGCCATCAACAGAGAAGTGTTAGCAACTGGATTGTCTTCAGATCACAATAGGAAAAGAAGAAAATTCTGAAATTATAAGAAGTCTGGATGAAAATGGAAAACAAAATAATCAACAACAATGGTAAATGTTGCCAAAATCTGGGTGTATTGCAGCTGACCTGAAGGTGCTAGAATTCTAGAGTTTTTCAGCAAGCGCAAACTAGCTTATTCAGAAGTAATCTTGTGTTAAACAAGCCATGTTTCTTTAGGTCCTTAGTTATAAATGGCAGGCTATTACACTTTACAAGAAGAAATCTAACCAAAATTGTCATAGGTTACAAATTAATGTAAAATTTGAATATTGAAGCTTATTTGAACATTACAAAAAATAGTGAGATACACGCAGAATTAATGAAAAGCAGGAAAAGAATACTATGTGGGCAAGAGGCACAAGGATTTTACCAGCCACAAAAGGCTTCACAAACATTATGCCAAACATCATAAAACAAACAGTTTGCAAAGCCCAAGGTGAGTACCTGGTGCAAAATAAAACAGCATCGCTCCTAAAGTGAACAGAAACCCTTGTTTTCAGAAACCAAAATCCCAACAAGTGAACTTTTAATATTGGTGATACTGAGGTAGGACAGGTGGCTGATATAATAGACAAAAAAGCAAAAACTGAAATGCATCAAAGAAGCTGTCTGTTGTTAGATGCAACACTGGTACTCTACAGGCTGATTTGGATTCTAACGTCGCAACCGTTGCTTAAAAGGAAGGAATAAAGAAGATCTCACTAAACCAAACAGAAATGTGAGGTATTGCTTTTACAACTAGAAGGATGACAAACTGAAAAGAAGACACTGACTTTTAAGATACAGAGAAATCTGCATTTTTGTAGCCTCAGGCTATTACTGGTAATGACTAAACAAAGGTCTCTTTCAAATGTCTGCCACTGAAACGTTCTTTGGACCTGGCAAAAAATAAAACCATCTTCAGAATTCAACAGCATATCAAAATTAATAGACTGGTGGCCAACACCCAGACAGTTTTCAGCTAGTTTGGTTACTCGCTGTGTATGAGATCATAGAGCTTGAAACAGATCAAACCCCTTACCTAGTTTCTTGTGCAGACAGTTAGGCAGGTAGCCCATACTGACTTCAGTATCACTGGCAACACTTGTACTTGTTAATTGAAGACTATCCTTGATGTGTCTGTATCAATACTGCTTAGATACGGCTTTACACTGAATAAAGAAAGCTGCAACGTTACTGTGACTCTGTTCAGAAACAAACAGGTAGATGCAGATCATAGAGGACAGGAGGTTGTGGCAGTCATTTAATAAACAGGAAAAAGAAAGTTTAGGAGTGGAATCAAGGTAAAATTTATTCCCACCTCCTTTATTTTTCATCCACCATAAGCAGAAAAGTCAATTGAGATATATTGAATGAGATTTTGTTTAACAACAAGAAGGTAAAGATTGTTTTTATTCTGTTCAATATTTCATTCCACTGTAGGACTGTGGGTATTTCTTTTCTGAAGTAAAGATTCAAAATGAACCATTGCTTTAAAGCTCAAAATGTTTTGATTTCAGGATATTTTCATTTCAGTCTGAAAACAGTGTTTCACTTGCCCTGTACATACATTTCTCAGCAGAAAATAGTACTGACCCAAAATTTTCACACTGCTGTAATAATAATAGAGGATGTGAGATCCTGATTAAGAGTTCAGGGAGTACTTGGTGACAAAGAATGTTGTACAAAGGAAATATGCCCCCAGCTCCACCCTCCTAGTGTTCATCTTGTTCTAAGAGCTCCTTAGATATACAGTGCTACCAGTATAGTTTATTGTTTTGCTTGTGTTAAGGGCAGGAGTGCCTGTATGTGTCTGTGACATGTAGTCTGCTGCTTGCTCTGCTATAGGTGGCTGCTCTGACAGGACAGAGGCCATATGTGCCACTCCCAGCTGTCTCCGCACCCCTGTAGGCAACTATCCTGTACCTGGGAGTGTTCATCCCCAAATTCCCAAGGAAAGTTATGGCGCATAGAAACAGAAAGCATCGCTTAGAAACCAGTATCTGTTATTACCTATTATCATCTGGAGGGGCACTTTCCTCTTGTTTTAGAGATGCTATAGCTCCTTCTCTGTTGTATTATGACAACTGCCTATTCTTCTAAATCCTCTGACAGAGAGCAAAAGTGACCTGCTAGTTCCCAGGCCCGACCAGGCTATTTTTCATCTCCATAACTGTTTTGCACATCAGCCTTCAGCTGCGACATGCTTCAGGCTTGTTCAAGTGCTCAATCTTAGTAAAAGTGTGCAGTCAAAAATTAGACCACTACCCCAGTTACATGGAGATGCATGATATAGTTTGTTGGGATGAGGATTGCCCCATTAGGTCGTACATTAAAGAAATTGATATCTTCTGTTTCTGCTAGGCTGGGAAAATAATTTCTGTTGCAGCTCTTGTAAGCACTTAGCTAGCTACCTACTGGTAACAAAAAGGTTTTTGTGTCTGAGTTCAAATACTGCAGCATACAGGACATAAACAAAACTCTAACAAACCTGGCTCATGAGGAAACTGTAAATGCTTCATAAAATTAAGCTTGTTTGGGACATGGTGTCCAAGTGTTTTATTTTATAATCTGATGGTGAATTTCAACTAATCTGGTGGTGAATTTCAACTGTATCCATTGGGGTCAGAGAAGCCTCAAAACATTAATTTCCTAAAAGTTTCATGAAAACTGGCTAGAGGAGAAGACCATGCAGGTACTTTAATGGAAAGAAAAGGGTACTTTGGAGCTTGCATCTGAGTACAACTGAAGAAACCTAGGTGGGTTTTATCAAAGCTCTGGCAATGGGGAGAATTTCAGTTGAGACCTGTTGATATTTAGCCACCTGAACTGATCCTCTGTGAGTCATGTGCTACAGGAAATGAAAATTTATTGGTTTCAATGCATAGGAAATTACTTGCTTATAGACTACAATGAGATGCAATGCCACTACCAGCAGCATGACAAGACAGTATTTTTCAGATATTTAGAAGTTTTTAAAATTATTAATAAGTGTTTTAATTTATGCATCCTTATTCTTCTAACTATGTATTACTTGGATTTCATAGAATCATAGAACAGTTTAGGTTGGAAGGGACCTTGAAGATCATTGAGTTCAAACCCCCTGCCATGGGTAGGGACACGTCCCACTAGACCAGGTTGCTCAAAGCCCCATCCAGCCTGGCCTTGAACACCTCCAGGGATGGGGCATCCACAACTTCCCTGATCAATTTGTTCCAGTGCCTCATCATCCTCACAGTGAAAAATTTCTTCTTGTCATCTAATCTAGATCTACCCTCTTCCAGTTTGAAGCCATTCCCCCTCATCTTATCTCTACTTGCCCTTGTAAAATGTCCCCCTCCAGATTTCTTGTAGACACCCATCAGATACTGGAAAGCTGCTATAAGGTTTCCCTGGAGTTCTCTTCTCGAGGCTGAACAACCCCAACTCTCTCAGCCTGTTCTCATAGGAGAGGTGCTCCTCTAATCATCTTCATGGCCCTCCTCTGGACCCGCTCCAACAGGTCCACATCCTTCTTGTGCTGAGGGCTCCCAAGCTGGACACAGTACTCCAGGTGGGGATTAATATGGATGTTTAAACAGTGGATGTATTTCTTTGAATTTGCTCATGTTAAAAGTACTTATCTTTGGTCTATTGTCTAGATCTCCAGCTCTGCAATCTATGATGTGTAAATTGCCTTGTAATCAGAGCAAGTCATTGGTATATTGTATAATTCACCACTGGAATGGGTGCTAACTGAAACCTGTTAGTGCTTATGCTAAGATTCTTGTAAAAAGCTTTTTAACTAAAGATTAGTTTTTAAGGAGGATCATTAGTATTAGCCCGTGAAATTTTGTGAAGAACGTGGAGACACAAGTTAATATTGCCCTGTGTGATTTTATCACTCAGGAAAAAGAAGTTTTAGCATTATCACAGAAAGTTATATGCCAAAGTCATCTGAGCAGAGCTCCAAAAACAAATTTAATGGTAAAAAATATTAGAAAAGGAATAGAGAAAAAAATGGAAAACTACGTTGTTATGTAAGTACCTGGTGCATCTTATAGTTGGAGTACTACTATATGGAGATCTATATTCCCTTCGCTCTTCTCCTTCCTTCCAAAAGGTATATTAGCATTTTAAAAGATACAAGAAGAGCAATAGGGAAGGGTGGTCAGGCTTCTGTAACAAGGAGAGATTACATGGACCTAGTATGTAATCTGGAAAATATAGTTGTGAGGGGAATGTGATTGATAGACTCTGATAGATCATGAAAAGGATGGGAGTGGTTAAAAGGAAAAAAATATTTTCTGTTCATCCCAATGCAACAGCTATAGGTCATCAGATAAAGCTATGAGGTAGTTGGTTTAGACAAACTAAAGAAATACATTTTGTATAGGCAATTATTCAGCTATGGAACTTGCTGTTGAGGGACAGTGAGGTTCTAACATCCTTTTTGAGTTCAAAAATTATAGACTTGGATAAGTCCCGATGGTAAAGACTGTGAGAAACTGCATGAGTGTACTGCAAGAGATCTCACTGAGTGATTAACAGTGCCTACGCTTCTTTCCTAACCTTTAGTGGCCACTGTCAGGGCATTTGGTCTGTTGCAGTACAGCACATGATTTTATGGCGTACTTGAATTCTAGCTGCATCTACAGTAAATGAGGGAAGAACACTGTCAAAAATGTTCAATATAGTGGTATTATTTGCATTATTCTACTGCATTAATCACCGTTTTTTAATGAAATACCATTTTAAATCACACAGCAATTCTACAGCTTCTGGTAATACACATTAACTCTAAAGTAGATGAATCACCATAGAATCACAGATTGGTTTGAAAGGGACCTTTAAAGATCATCTAGTCTACTCCCTCCTCCATAAGCAGGGACATCTTCCACTAGGTGAGGTTGCTTAAAGCCCTGTCCAAGCTGACTTTGAACACTTCCAATGATGGGGTACTCACAACTTCTTGGTGTACGGATAACTAATTGGTACAGATACCATGTGCATTTTGATTTTAATTACAAAATAATTTTTAATCACAGTTGTAATGTTCACAGTAATAATTTAGACGACAAAATTATTTGGGTCTTCACATTTGTATTCAGGAAAGATTTATGCATCTACATGCTAGTAAGTATTTGGTGTCCAGACACAAAGAGGCTTACCTGTTTATGCATGCTGCTTGAAGATTTGGCCATGAGTTTCAAAAGCAACTTGTCATTTTGTGTGGCTGTTTCTTGGTGCCCAAAGATAGCAGTAGGGCCTGGCTTTTCAAATATTTAGGCTTGGACCCGTCTACCAGCCTACTCAAAACATAATTGCTGAAGGTAAAACTCAAAATTGTTCAGTAGTTTTAAGATAAAAACTTATGAACAAGGGAATCTGTGCAAGTGAGCTAGGCAATGAATGTAGTATATTAATAATTCTTCTCCTTCTCTGTTTGTGCACAATTATCAGTACCAGTTCTTTTCCTGCCTTTAAGAGGTTTGATGATCAAATAACAAGTTAAAACAAAACATCTGGGAGAAAGTGAGGTGAGCATGTAATTTTCATCAGAAGAATCTGATTTCTCTGAAGTATGTTACATATATCTTTAGTAACTGCAGTGTAACCTTGTTATGCTCAAATGGCCAAAAGTCTGAATGTCTGTGCACATTACTCAAAAGTATTTATAGCTTTTACTTTAGATCACATATCATACCAGATCTGAAATCTGAAAGCTAATCCACGGTTATTTGGTCATTCCCAGTTTCACATCAAGAATTAGATACTCACATTTTTCACAGTCTGTTTTTTTCAACAGGAGGTCATTAACAGCAATTGAGAATCTCTATCTACCTCTCATACGTAATTTCTATCCTTCTGCTAACCATTATTGATTTACTTTGACAAATGATAGCCCTGGCAAGACTAGCAACAATGATTGCTATTCAGCTGTAAGTAACAGACAAACCCCATATTCTACTGCCTACCTGAAACTCCCGGCTTAAATAAATAAAAATTTTGTGTGCTTAAAAAAATAACCTTCCAGCATACATTACAAATGTCATGCCTCTTCTCGTAAATCTGAAAAGTGCCTATACCCTAGACATAGGCACTATCAAAAATATATGAAATTACATGAACATATGTCCTAATTAATTTCACTTAAATTATCTTTCATGGAACTTCTACACGGGGTGTTCTTCAACTAACAAACAATCATGTACAGTTTTAAGCACTATTGGATAGCAGTCAATATCTCCAGGGACTTCAAAAGGCTAATTGAAAGCATTTTTTTATTTTACTCACGCAACAGGTCATAAGCAATTTCCAAATTACTTCCTCTTGAGGTCAAATTATTGATGCGGTCATCTAAGTCAGCTGGCTTGTAAAGAAGCCATAATTAGAAACAAGATCAATAGAAACCTCCTTAGTTGAAATATCTAACAGATATTTCCAATGGTAAGGAATAGTTACAGATGTCAGAAGTTATAAGCTCTGTGGGACATGACAGTAATGACTATTTTTATGTGTGCCACCCTTCAGAATTTGAAAACCAGTACTAAATAGTCTATGACAGGCTTACACCACTAAAGTCTTTTTAAAAACACGGACTTACTACTATACACTAAAAACTTGGTGAAATATCTGGGCAAAAATGCTGCATAATAATTTCAGAGAGCCCCAAACTCCTACAATATTTGTGCACAAGCAAAACCAGAAGTTAAAAGAACAATTAAAATAACCAGCATATATATTTTTAAATTTCTGCTTTATTTTCCTACATAGCTTTCCTACACCTAATTTGCAACCCAAACCTCTAGTCTAACACCCAGCGTCACACCCTTCTTTGGGTATTTTATACAGTCTTTTGAAAAAGCCTTTTTTGGCTCTCGGTCTCTTGGTACCTCAACATTTTTTCTTCAACAGAGTTCAACTATTTCAGCTGCAAACTTAGTCTTAGTCTTAGCCTCTGGAGTTGATTTGCCTCCAGCTTCAATGACAGCAAGATTTGCTGTCTTGGGTCATTATTCAGGTAAATTGGATCCCTGTTTTTCATATCTCTAAAAATGTCCTTACTAATAATGGTTTATTAATTATGAAGTCAGTGGCACCATTCTGACCTTGGCATATTTGCTGTATGGTCAAATCAGTAGTTCAAATTGAAGTAGAAACCCCCAGTAATAACTGGTTTAAGCATAATCAAATTGCATTGTCAGGAACATTTATCTCATGAAAAACAATGCTGTAAAAGCTGTTGTTGCGAGATCCTGTGTATTATTCTCACGCAAGTTGTGCTCAGTTGACACATGAAAAACTATTTTTTTTATTAAGGTTTTGGCTGCCTAATTCCCAAGGGATCTGAAAGTGTAAAAGATCAACAGGAAGACAATGGTGAAGAGCAAAGAGCCTGACAGGACGGAAAAAATCAGAAAGAGGAGGTTGGTGAAGCTCAGTCAGTAAACAATAGCACCTACACCAAAGCTCATAGTGTTTTGACAACCACACACATAATTTTGAATTGGATTTGGAAGTGAAGAGAAATCCAGTAAAATAGAAGGAGTGTTATTGCCCTTTCTGGTGTGGAAGATTAGCTTAGCTTACTGAAAAGCATAAATATTTAGTACTTTTTCTTTGAAATAGCTGTGAGCTCTTGTGTGTTTTTTAAAATGCTTTTAAAATAGTGGGAATGATACCAGTGTGTACATAGATAGATGATGTATATTATACACTGTTAGTAAGCATAGTTTACTCAGGCATAGGAATCTTTCTATTTTACTTGTGATATAGAGTGTGAAAGGAGTGCCAATAGGAATACAGCATGAAAATGAAAATGTAGACATGAAGTTATATGAAGTTTTCTGGTTTCTGTATGAATTACTGCAAAACCAGAGCTGATTTAGGAGAGGAGGAGTCAGTGATTGATTTAACTGGTTGTCCAAGCTATAGTCCAAAATGTAGGTACTGTGGCTGTGATTGTCAAGTATGTATTTCTGTACATTAACCATTTGGATTGCTGATACTAAAATTCTCCATTTCAATCTTGGATGTACAGTTGAACTGTGTAATATTCCTAATGGTTTGAAAATGAGGCCTGCAAAGGAGAATATTTTGTTTGAAGAAGTATTCTAGTCCATAATTTTTTCCTGATTTATTGTGAAAGGATAGTATGTAAATACATACTATATTGTATTGTCTGTCTCATAAGTTAAATTGAAGCAGCTTTCAAAAGAATGTATTTGTTGTAGCTCTTGTGCTCTTCTACATTTACCTTTTTCTCTTCTCCTGAAGACTGATGGGGGTAGTCATTTTGATATACCTCCATGTGTGATGTTTATGCATTTACTCGAATCTGATCCAGTAGTACAGTCAGGTTGCTTGTGAAATAGCAATAGTGTAAACAAAAAGCTATCATCTGCTTTGTACTTTTCAACCTTCTTAGCACCATAGCTGGTACTCAGACTGCTGAGTCTACTTTCCAAAAGTAATTTGTATTAAGTTCATGCATTTGTGAACCTTCTAGCTGGTTGCAACTTTGCAATGACTTTCAGTTTATTTTTCCTATGATATCACAGTTTTCTTTCCAATATGGTAGAATTAAGATTAGCTTTTGGGAGAATGCCACTCAGTGAGCTCAGATTCTTTATTAATTCTCTCTGTCTTATGTGCTGTGGAACCCACTCAGGGCCAAGAAAAATAGGCAATTATTCTATGTATGAGCATTCCTCTGGGTAGCAATGATAGAGAATATCGTATGAGAAGTAGAAGAAAACTTATTTACCATCTCTTAATTCCTGTATACAGAAGCACACAATATGAACTGTCTGTCCAGTTATTCAAACAGTGATGTGGAAAAATTTTGAGGGTGACGCTTAACAAGCAAATTGTCCCTGAGAGTGTGTTATGGGAGCATTTCTTGAGACTGTTCTCTAAGGATGCATCCCACAGGCCTCATGAAGCAGCTTGATGGATATTGTATGGCAGTTCTCTGATTCACCAGTAATGCTTTTTACCGCAGGTAACCTAGTTTTACTGAAACACTAATTTAGGCCCTGAATCAACAGGTATTTAAAGGGATTCTGTGCTTCAAGGCTGGAGGAGTCTCTCTTTTTAAGATATCACTTTCAGATCATCAAACATGTTACATTTCTTTATGATGACAACATTGACAGATGGGAAAACCTGTGTGGGGTCACATCACTGAAAGGATGTAATAACCAGACTACTTTCTTTGGAGAGTTGAACGTTGAGATTTCTGTTGGTTTTACAAGTTACTCCACAGGAATCTTTCTAAAAATGCTTTGGGTAGGTAATAGTTTTGACATGGTAAAAAACCTTGGCCAGGCAGTGGCCTGAGCATTGTGATAGAACTTAGGGGCAATGATGAAACCAGAACATTCCTATAATTAGAAGCTGAGCCTTTACTATGCAAAGTTTTGATGTAAATGACTCATAGAGTCTATGAAGTTGCTGTGAAAGTGGTGTACAAGGACATCTGAGAGATGTCATTGAAAAAGCAAAAGTGGCTCGATTTTTGCCTCATCACATATAAGCATAATTTTTCAAACAAGGTTTTTGCAGGAATTTACAATGCAGACAGTATAACTTAGGCCATGACTAATAGCTATCCATGTATCTCCGTGGTGCTACACAGATGTAATGAAAAAGACTGTGGATGAATGTTGAACAGGCTCACGCACAATAAAACAGAGTGAGGCATAAGAAGAAAAAACAAAAGTTTTGTTTTAAAATTTGTTGCAATTACTCTCCCCATAAGCTGCCATTAATTTTAATACTAACTACATAAAAAAAACCCAGTGATTCAGATCTGTGAGGTGCCATTTGAGGACCGGGCACATATGCATTTCTACCATGCTGTCTGTTCACATGCTGTGGAGTGTGGATTATGCGTTCATCATAATCTCACTTTAAGTCTTTTTGACTGTCAAGAGTCAGATGGCACGTAAATTACTCCATAAATGGTGTGTCTCATAACAATGGAGCTGCAAAAACTGCTTTGTATCAGAAATCCCCTTTTGAGGTTTGTGAACACAGACAGGGAACATTTGTAGAACAATTGCTGAAGTCAGTGCTGAGGGAGGGAAGAGAAACACCTAATTTATTTAATGTTTACACAGAGACCAGTTATGGTAGGTAATTTTACAACATTGATAATGATAGGGAAACGTTTAGACCAGCCTTCTGCAATCCAGTGTTAACCCTTACAGTATTTCATCCATAGTGCTTCACCTTGAACTAGAGTATATTGTTACAGAAGACTTTTTTTCATCTGGCTTCAGAAAATACATTGTCAGCTCAGACTACCTTTTGGGTTAATAGTGTTTATAATGGTGCCAGTGCATTCTAGTGTACTATAATGGATTTCCTTCTTGGGGAGAGTCTCTAGGCACTTCACAATCAATAATAGATCAAGTAAATAGCATTTATTTTGTAGAAGTTTATACCACTTCAAGTTCACATGAGCTCTCAAAACAGAATCCTTGTGCTGGCATCTGCAAAGGGATTTGGGTTTAACCTAGGAGGAGATGCAACCAGAACTGCAAAATGGCTCTGAATAAAGTGCTTCTCTCCCAAGACAGATGAATGCCTGATGCAAAATTTGGTCCAGTTACTTTTTAATATGCCTTCATACTGCATACTGCTTCCAGATAAAGCCAGTCTTTTTTAATCAAATTGCAAAAGGAGGAGTATAACCAGACAAATTATCTCCAGTGCTGATAAATCTTTTGTGTGTTCCCAAATGTCTTCAGTGTGACGCTAATTTTTAGGCTATATTTGCTACCAGTGATGTACAAATGTATGTGAACAGTTTTCTGTTTCTCATGTGTTTTTTAAAACAGTCTTGCAGTATTTGCTGTTCATGTTATTTATGTTACAAGACTTATTTTTGTGATGTAAGGACAGGCCCTAGAGCAGTGCACCTAAGACTGGAAAAATCAACAGCTTAGGGATGCTTTTTTTTTTTTTTTTTTAAAGATACATGTAAACCATATTGGCAAATAATTATCAGCAATTTGTTTCATGTCATCATCAAGGCTTAAGACATCTCAGATATATGGAGGATTTGCCTTGAAGAGCAAGAGGCCACAAATTCTACCTCTGTCTCATCCACTCTGGCTATAAAAAGTAGCAGCTTTGGCTTTCCAAGATAGCTTCTCTGTGTGTGTGCACCTATCATAATATATTTTGGTTTTGTCCAGACTTCAGGCACACCATAGTTCAAGTGGTTCATAATAACAGTAAATCAGATAAAGAAACTTTTATATTATAATGAATATGTCTGAAAATATTTCTAATCAGCTGAAACCATCTGAAAATTCAGCTTCTAATGAACTTGAGGAAATGAGGATAGTTTTACATTGTAAATTTCAGATTTATTATAAGGCATTACCATGATCTGCCATTGACTCATGCTCTAATGGTTTGGAGTTTTAGTGCTGCAGGATTCTTGGCTCAATTTTTAGGGGTGTGCTGGGAAAACCCTTTGTAAATATTAGTAGATTTTCAGAAGTAAATATTTCAGTTGCTCACAGTTTTCCAGTCTGTGTAATTCAGTGATGGCTAAGGGATGTCAAACCAAGACTCTTTATGTTTTCATCTTAACCTGCAATTCTAACAAAATTGTGCCTGGGCCTTGAAATGTATATGTATTTGAAGAAACATGGAATTTCAAATCCATCTAAATCAGCGCCTCTTATATTTGGTCTAGAAGTGATACACTGTTGCACCAAAAGTTCCAACTTGACCTTATGGTCTTCAGTTAGAATCACAAATGGCCCAAGTCCACCAGGATGTTTTCTGATGATTTCAGATCTGTGTAGGCTGACCTAAATCTCAGTCCTGTGTACTTTCAGTCACATAGCGCAGAGCACAGTTGGATGTCTTTGTTGCTGGGTTTCTCAGTGCATACATCAAACTCCTAACTTTCTTGCCTGGTAGGACTGCACTGGGAGCATTAGGTGAAAGGAAGTAATGTATGTGCTTCCCACAGCAAGAGATCACTTCACCTAGCACGCTGGGGGCACTGGATGTAGGTACTGGTCAATTGATATGTTAGACAGACCTAACTCCCACTACTGTGCAAGAGATTTGGCAGGTCTCTAGGTGTGCTGTTTCACTGACATTGAGAATAGTAATCCCAGTGTAGTAACTGCTACCCTGTACAATTCTGACCTGTGCTCCTGGGAGTAAACGCGAGTTTTGCTATCGAATGCAGTTACTCTAGGATTAGGCCGTAAATAGAACATAAATGACTCTAGCATTTTCTATGGAATGTATTTTGTGTTTGTGCACACACATGTACGTATGTATGTATTCTGTACCTTGAAATATGTCCTTGAAATAAAACATATGTTTCTCCTTTACTTGAAGCATCCTTCTGCTATTGAGGAACATGCAAAAGGTTACCTTGTTGTAACTTTCTGGGTGTTCTCAATTTATCTTTTTGTGTTTTGTGGTTGTTTTTGTTTTTGTTTTGTTTTTTTTTTTTACAGATGCCATAACCGTAGCAATTTCTAGACTTTTCTAAGCTGTTTCCCTCCTCCAGTTGGGTTGGTGGCCCCAAATATTACCGTAAATGTTTGGATTTCTGTCTGGACCTCTGAACTTCTGTTGGAATTGTCATGAACCCAGCTGGGATGATGACACCTGATTTGAGAACAGCAGAAACTGTTCCCCTCCTGGTGAAAGGAGTGCCGGACACTCAAGGCTAGGTCTGTATACTGCACTCCAGCCATATGCAGCCTTCGCTAGGAGTGGAAAGCAGCCATTGCTAACAGTTTATTGTTCTGCACCTCTTTTAAGTTCTATTTTCTTAACATATTTTATTGGTGGTGAGTGTCATGATATTAATTTGATTTTATTGTGGAAACCACTTCTACTAGTCTTTTAACTAAGTTGGGAGAATATAACAGTAATATCAACAGGAACAAAAATCTAGGATTAGTCATTGTGAGAATCACTGAGCATGTGTTAGTTTTCCTGTCATTGATTTCCTAGTTCCATGAAACTCTTTAATCATACTGGATTTGGTACTATAATGTACAACTGTTCAGCTGCTCCAATGTCTGGGTGTATCCAAAGAGAATGGGTTATCTCCGATAGTTCTGTTCCGTTCCATTGCATAGTATACCAGACAATCTGCCATATGAAGTATTAATTACCTATACAAATGGGTACAAATTCTTCCTCATTTCTGAGTGCTCTGTACTGTACAACTGAGGAAGGCAGCCAGTGAAAGCAGTCAGTATAAGGCGATCTGTGGATTCTGTTTGCATGGAAGTCATTTCATCTATTCAGTTGTCTAAAGTTGGGAGTCTTCTATTTAGTAAACTCCCAAAATCAATGGAGAGAAAATTGCTACTTCTAACATATGATTTTTCCTGTCTGAGGAAAGGTAGTGAAAACATATTGTGCAAATTGCTACCTGGAGGCATCTGTTTCTGCCTGGTGACTACAGAGGAAGCCTAGATAAATAGCATAGATACATCCATTTTAGAATATGAGGTCGAATTAAACAAATCCCGTTCTTTGTGTAGACAGCTTTTTACAGGACTCATTCCCCACAGGTTGTAGTGGTGAATCTTGCAGCTGTCACAGCTCAAAAGGGCTAATGGCAAAATACATTTAAAGAAACAGCTTCAAGCAATGTCATCCCATGGCTTCTAATAAAGATGTTCGAATGCAGCCTTTGGCTCAGCAAGTTAATAAGTTGCAGGTTGTCAGAAGACGGGGGAGTATCTCATCAATTAACCACTTAAACACTATGTGTTCTTAATTGATATCTCTAATTATTTACCCCACAAAATGAGCAAGATTTCTAAATCCATTCATGTTACTCAGCCCCAATAATATCACAGAAAATGATACTATGGACCAAGTCCTGCAATCTTTGTTTCTTACAAGCATCTGAATATTTACTGCCATGGATCTTTTGTAGCCACTTGCACTTCCTTGCAAGCTTGCTATAAAATATCACTATTCTGATTACTTAGTGTTTTAAACCTACTTTGGGTGAGGATAAGTGAAAATTACAAAAAGCAGTTGTCATTTGGTGTCTAGGGAAAAATCTCAATCACGGCAAGAATGAAGAATAGATTTCAAAACAGCACTGTGAGAATAAAGGGTAGGAAAGGAAAGTATTTTAGGGAGGGCAGAAGAGAATTCATAGAGACAAAATGAGTAGATAATACTTCAGTCCTTGATTAGCAAGTGAGATAAAGCTAAATAAAAAATATTTCCTGCAGTAGTGACAGATGTTTACCCATTTTAGAATATTTTCACTTGCTCTGGATCATAACAAAGCCTCACTGGAGCGGCGGGAATCCTGTCCACAAAAAGAACAAGCAAAGAATGAAATTGAAGGAGGACTGGATGCTTGAGAGGCAGGCAGCAATGGTAGCTGGTCACAGGATCCTGAGGAAAATGAATAAAATCCTTTGGCTTCTGTAAACTGTTTTAGAGTCCAGAATTTTACTTTTTTTAGTGGACTAGGGGCAGAACCTTTGTTGATGGACAGCACTGGTACATAAGGCTAATATAAGGGCATCCCTGTCGAGTATAGATCAATTTCATATCTGCAGTGCAGTTATTTAAGCAATAATAATTGAAGTGAGAAATACCTCCCTCAGATGAATGACCTGCTAGGTGTGGCAGGTGACTTGAGCCACAGGTGGTGGCCATTAACCTTACAGATCATTACTCTTCTAGATATGCTGTGTGCTTCAGTTATCATTGCTGTTAGAAGCAAAATATGGAAATAAACATGCACTGGGGCCACATTCATCATTAGCGGGTACCAGTATATTTCAGCTTATTGACTGTGTAAATATATACTTACCCAGGAATAACTGATACCAGGATGGAGAGAGAATTTATTTTGATTGCCAATGCAGTAGCCTTCTGTAGATTTTATGACCTAAGAATGAGTCAGTTCCGAATGTCTGAACTGTCTCTCAGTGTTGTTATTCAACCAGTACATTTTGGTCTATATTCCTCACTATTCTGATATGAATTTTTAAGAATTCACAGAATCACAGAATGGTCAGGGTTGGAAGGGACCTCTGGAGATCATCTAGTCCAACCCCCCTGCCAGAGCAGGGTCACCTACAGCAGGTTGCAAAGGACGGCGTCCAGGCGGGTTTTGAATGTCTCCAGAGTGGGAGACTCCACCACCTCCCTGGGCAGCCTGTGCCAGTGCTCTGCCACCCTCACAGGAAAGAAGTTCCTCCTCATGTTAAGATGGAACTTCCTATGTTGAAGTTTGCACCTGTTACCTCTTGTCCTATCACTGGGCACCACTGAAAAAAGACTGTTCCCACCCCCCTGGCACCCCCCCTTTAAGTATTTCTAAGCATTAATAAGATCTCCCCTCAGTCTTCTTTTCTCTAGACTACAAAGACCAAAGTCCCTCAGCCTTTCCTCATAAGAAAGATGCTCCAGTCCCCTAGTCATCTTCGTAGCCCTTTGTTGGACCCTCTCCAGCAGATCCCTGTCCTTCTTGAACTGGGAAGCCCAGAACTGGACACAGTACTCCAGATGTGGCCTCACCAGGGCAGAGTAGAGGGGAAGGATGACCTCCCTCGACCTGCTGGCCACACTCTTCTTGATGCACCCCAGGATGCCATTGGCCTTCTTGGCCACCAGGGCACATTGCTGGCTCATGGTCATCCTGTTGTCCACCAGGACTCCCAGGTCCCTTTACACAGAGCTGCTCTTCAGGAGGTCAGACCCCAGCCTGTACTGCTGCATGGGGTTATTCCTCCCCAGATGCAGTACCGTACACTTGCCCTTGTTGAATTTCATAAGGTTTCTCTCCACCCAATTCTCCAGCCTTTCCAGGTCACGCTGAATGGTGGCACAGCCTTCCAGCATGTCAGCCACCCCTCCCAGTTTTGTGTCATCGGCAAACTTGCTGATGGAACACTCTATCCCTTCATCCAGGTCATTGATAAATGTATTGAACAGGACGGGACCCAGTACTGACCCCGAGGGACACCACTCGTTACTGACCTCCAACCAGACTCTGCACACTGCTAACCACAACCTTCTGAGCGATATCTGTCAGCCAGTTCTCAATCCACCCCACTGTCCATTCATCTAACCCACACTTCAAGCTTTTAAAGCTTTTTAAACACATGATTTTGCACTAGTGCTTAAGCAGCATTTGTTCTACTTGCCTTACACAGACTTCTTACCTTTAATTTTGTCTCTGCTTCTGTTTTTATAGTAGGGCAAGAGGGAAGAGGTGAGACAAAAGGAAGCTAGTAAATTAAAGAGGGGTGCTGTCTGTAACACTTGATGTTATCACACACATACAAATATATTTCAGCAATTCATTGTGTTCCTACTGCAAGTTGTTAAATAACCAAACGTCTTTACTCAAACTTTCCTAAATTTATATTTTGATGTATTAGAAATGGCCCTACACCAAAGCCCCAGTGTCCTGATTTGAGGTAAAACAGAACCAATTTTGTTCAGTAACTTCGCTTCTTAGCTGGGCCTCTTCTAACTACTGAAATTAACTGCATATTGTGCAGACAGTGTTCACTCTCTCAGAGTGATAAGGCCAATTGTTTATAGCTGATGCCCAGACATGGTATGCAGAGAGGCTCCTGCTTACACTTATTGCCATAACAGCCAAGGCCAACCAACTTTGTTATTTGCCCCGTTGGAGGGTCAGAAGTGGAAAAGCATAGTGGAGTCCCACCTGCAGGGAGGAGCGGACAGGACAGGTGACCCAAAACTCACCAACAGGGTATTCCATCCCATCTGCCTCATGCTCAGTATAAAAGCTGAGGGATCAAAGGGTCAGGGGCTCTTCCTTCAATGGCCGACATCTGAGGAGGACTCTGTTTGTCTGCCTGTGATCCCGATCCTGAATCCAGATCCGGAATCCAGTTCCCGTCCGTCACTGAGTCCAGCCTGGGACTGCCCCAGTGCCAGCCGGTGACGTGATTGTCATCTCGGGAGCTTGATACTGTTTTGTATATATTTTTCATTATTTCTTTTTATTTTATTATTAATATTTCATTAAAGTAGTTTAGTTTCTTCTAAACTCGTAAGTCTCTTTTTCCTCCTCTGCCTCTCTCTTTGTAGAGGGGTAGAGGGGAGCATCTGTCGGTCCCGTCTGGGGTCCCTCGGGTCCCCAGTGGTGGATTTGGCCTAAACTACGACAGATTAATTAGCGCCCAACGTGGAGCACAAGCAGTGCTCCATTTTGTTTGTTTGTTTGTTTGTTTGGTTTTTTTGTTTCCACCCCTGGGGCAGTCGATTCCAGGTGTACTGGACACCCCTTCAGGCAGGATCCTGCCGACTACACCAATAACCTGCGCAATAGCGTCCATGGTTAAATCCACCCCTCGGTCACAGGCCCATTTATATGTTGCATCCCTTCCTTGATGACCGGAAGTGTCACGGGCCCACCGAGCTAAGAATAGTTCACCTTTATGTTCCCAGTCCAAGTCTGTCTGGAAAATTTGAGCAGCCTGATCCGCTTGCTGATTGTTTTGATGTTCCTCAGTGGCCCCACTCATGGGTACGTGGGCATCTACGTGACGTACCTTTACGACTAGGTTTGCTAGCCGGTCGGCAATGTCTTGCCACAGCTCAGCAGCCCAGATGGATTTACCTCTGCGCTGCCAGTCGCTCTGCTTCCATTGCTTTAGCCACCCCCACAGAGCATTTGCCACCATCCATGAGTCAGTATAGAGATAGAGTATTGGACACTTTTCTCGTTCAGCAACATCTAACGCCAGCTGGATGGCTTTTACCTCTGCAAATTGACTCAATTCACCTTGTCCTTCAGCAGCTTCCGCGACTCGTCATGTAGGACTCCACACAGCAGCTTTCCACCTTCGATGTTTTCCTAGAATACGACAAGACCCATCAGTAAACAAGGCATACTGTTTCTCATTATCTGAGAGTTCATTATATGGTGGAGCACCAGAATACCTACAATACATCGATGACATCATTGTGTGGGGTAATTCAGCAGAAGAAGTTTTCCACAAAGGTAGGAAAATAATTAAGATTCTTCTGAAAGCAGGTTTTGCCATTAAAAGAGGTAAGGTCAAGGGACCTGCACGAGAGATCCAGTTTTTGGGAATCAAGTGGCAAGATGGCCGACGCCAGATCCCAGTGGATATAATTAACCAAATAACACCTATGTCCCCACCTACTAACAAAAAGGAAAGACAAGCCTTTTTAGGTGTTGTGGGTTTCTGGAGAATGCATATCCCAGGTTATAGCCAGATTGTGAAACCTCTCTATGAAGTGGCTCGAAAGAAAAATGAGTTTCTGTGGGGCCCTGAGCAATGACAAGCCTTTGAGCAAATTAAACAAGAGATTGTGCATGCAGTAGCCCTTGGACCAGTCCAAACTGGTTCTGTTTTACCTCAAACCAGGACACCCAGAAAAGAACTGGACATGCACACGGGAAAACTGAACCAAGATCTGGATTCAAAGCCCAAATATTACTTATCTTAAGCCTGAACCACTATTGTGAGCTGAAGCATATTTCCGTTTGAAATGTTTAAAACTAGAATTAGCTGTATAGGTCTCATCTCTCACAACAGTAACAGCAAAATTATTTGGAAATTAAACAGTAATGCATTGGAAATTAAAAATGTCAAATGCTTTGGAAATTAAACAGTAATGCATTGGAAATTAAAAATGTCAAGACTTTGAATCTGTTTTTCTCATGCATACTGTAAATTTAAATTATGCCACCCAGACTTTTCACTATTATTATTCACTATTATTATTTACCCAGAATTTTCACTATTATTTGAGCAGAAAGAATTTCTCTTGTTGACCCCTTGGTGTACATAGGTGGATATTTGAAAAGGCATTAATACCTTCAGACTGAGGATGCAAGAGAGACAGTTGTCCTACCATTGCTGTCACATGACAAATAGTGGCTCTGTAAGGATCACTTACTTCCATAAGATGAAAAATGTCTAATGTAAGTAAACAGAGGACTATGAGTGTTATTTTTCCTGAGGGAAAGATGAGTATACACATCTGTGTGTTTTATTGTTGCATATAAGTGTATGTGTGAATACATGTATGTGTATAAAAGAGAAAGAGAGCAACGTGATCAAATACAGACAGTGTGCTAAATATAAATCACTCCCATCCTAACCTTATAGAAGCTGAAAGGTACCCTTTTATGAGGTTTACTTAGCTTATCTAGAGACCTGGCAGCTCCAGAAAACTAAATATTTAATTTAGAAGACTTTTCGTTCCTCAATCTTATTTGTACCATCAATAGGAAAAATCTGTTTGATTTGCTATGGCTAAAAATACTACTGGGAAAAAAAGATCTTTATGGCTTCAGGGATTATCTACTTCTGTTTGCACTCTATGTTTTATATTGTCTGGATCATTGTTTGCAACAATGATTGTAACATCACAGAGATGCCATTATGATGATTTTCACCCGGGGGATAGGTAGCAAGTCACTGACAGAAAGCTAATGGTCTTAGTAATAAAAACATGGATAAAGACCAGAAAATACCTCTTACATAGATGCAATATCTGCAGAAGTGTTTCTAAGTGGAAAATTTCTAGAGGTTTGTATGGTGGTCCTGTGACTCTTCAAGGATAAGTAGTTACAAGGAACTAAACAGTAAACATGCATAAAAAATATCTAGGATTAAAAAGTGCTATGGACGGTTCTCAAAGAACAAAGTGTTACCTGGTGTCCTTTTATTAAGAAATATCATATAAAGGGCATAATTTCTGATAAACAATTTTTAGAAATAAAAGATGTTGTATTCAGTAAAGATTTGGAAGCAGTATTTGGGAATACACATTTTAAAGAAGGGAAAAGATGGAAGCTAGGGGCATACTAGAAACTAATAAAAATATTCAACAGAATTCATTTGCCTCAATCTGACATCTAGTTTTAGGGTTTTTTTTTGACAGTTCCATTGTTAAATTATGTTCAGGTTTAGTTTTATCTCACTCTGGATCTCAAAATTTTGTCATTTGAGGTCCAGGCCAAGTTCCCATTATTGTGTCTTGCATGTCCCTTGGTTTAAAATCCTTTCAAAACTCAAAGGACTTTCTAGCTCAACTTGTCCAGTGTTGAGTGCCCTTAATACTCTGTTTGAGGACTGAGGATCAGCACCATTTGGTAACTTATATTAAGAGCCACATCTTTTACTTAACAAATTTTCTGGCCACTAAAAACTCTCCAGGAAGTGACAGATGTTTGAACCCATGCATCCATTTTCACCAAGTTTCCTCGTAGGTAGTGTAGAGAGTAAATGGCTGCAAATGAATTTATTGTTAACATTGAGTAGGTTTTCCCGTCACACATTCTGGTTTGTGGAAGTCTACATAGCACCACCAGTAGAACTCCACCTCCTGCTGTACTAACACTCTTCACAGGGAAAACTACTGGTGCATTGGGACCATTGATAACTTTTCCAGCATTCAGTACAAGGTTTAAGAGTCTGTGGAAAATGAGCCTGATGTAGTTTCTCTAGGCAGACTGGAAGGGCAAGTCAGTCCATCTTTACTGCTTTACTGCTATGTGCTCTACCTCCTCTCTTGACTTTGGTCACCAAGACTTTAGTTGGTACTTTTGGGAAGTTCCAGGTTCATTCAGTACTTAATAAAGGAGCTTGTTTTGCATATGGGGGCCTGTATTTTGCTTTATCATTTAAATTCTTGGTTAAAGGAGCATATGTTTTATGTGACTATTGTTTTAGAACATAAATTCTGTAGCATCAAGTAACATAGCAAGGAGTCTTGCTTAACTGAAGATTCTATTTTTGTGTTAGTATGGTCTATCATAAACTGAAAGCAATCTTTACCAACTGCATGACTAAGGAATTTTACCTCCATCTGTGCTTTATACATTGTAGATGCTGGTGCTTTAGAAATGGTACGAACAAACCGCACACTGAGAGGGAGCTTTCCGTTATTCATTTGTATTATTGGTGAAATGCCTGCATCTACACTGTCTAAAGTGCAGAGGAAAATAAAATTCCCGGCTCATTTAATACATTGTCTAAACAAACAGGCAAAATGATACAGACTGTCCTGAATGACCAAGCATAGTAGCATTAAAGTAGGATGAATTCAACTGCTAATGTGGGTGCACTGCTGAGGTGCATGTTGGAAGTCACTGTTAACACACTTGAACTGCATAGTCTTTCTGCGTTGTGGAAGTAGTTTTCTATTGTATATTCTGTCCTAGCTCTGTGCATGGAGCACACTGATGTCAATAAGACATTTGCATGCAGAACTGGGGCAGAATATGCAATAAAGATTCACAGTGCAGGTATGATAGGGCTCCCGTCTGGTGCCAGAAGAAGTGTATGACCATTAGGCTGGTGCTTCTTAAAACAACACAGAAGAATCTGTCCTTACTCAGATAGCAGGCATGACTGATAATATGTTATTGATTTCACATATTTATCTTTTCTGGGTTTTAAAAAAATGCATATGAGTATATATATACCACATAAACAATGACAAACTGTTTAAGCTCTAATGGAGATGAAAGCACATCTGTGGCACTTTCACATAAGGCGCCTGTCTGACAAAGAATAAAGCTACTAGCCATCAAGTACTTGCAGTCTGAGGGACAGTCTGATATTCACGGCTTCACTTCTTTCTGTTCTGCATCCTCAAGAAAATAACGTAAGAATTTAGGGAATCAGCTCTGCCATTTGCTGATTGAGCATCAGCAATTTTTTTTTTTTTTTTTGTCACAAAATACCTCTGTTGGAATATATTACTGGAAGCTGTAAGGTGATCTGTCTTCTTCTCTGAAAGGTGTAGTGGAAAAGTAAAGATCTCTCAGTCTCAGAATCTGTTTCTACCATCATTTCTTCAAAAAACTTCCCAGTCACAACTGGGGCAACTGGGATATTTTACATTATACTGTATGCTGCCTACCCATTTCTCTGACTTTTTCTTTCACATTTTTGAGGTTTTCTGGATGCTATTTAGGGACAAAAAGAATACTTAAGATGGAATTATGAATTCATAATTTGGAAAATACTGCTTTTGTCTGAAGTTACCGACTTCAGTACAGACTGAACAGGGCTCAGTACCATATGACATCTCAGATATAGGTCTTATCCTTTCTGTAGCACATTAAAATTTTTAGAGTTCTTTTGACTTCCATTTTGTCAGTAAGAAGGAGGGCACTAATAAGATTTTTTTCTTCTATTTCAAAATTTTAAATATGTGTGTTCTATTCCTACTAAAATATCATTGCCAAAACCTGCTAAAAATTTTTTTCAGTCTGAAAAAAAAATTATGGACATAAACTTTGATCAAGATGATGCATTATTTTTTGCATGTTTCCCTTTCATGTTATAAAACTGTACATGTACTTTCTAGAGGTAGGCTTATGAAGATTCAGGAATACAGTGCCCCTACACATAAGGCTATTTTTCCTTAGGAAACTTATTGTAAACCAAGAAGCACTCAGCACCAGCAATTATGGCCTATACTCAATTACTCTACAATGCTATAAAAGATAAACTTTTACTTTTATTCAAACTATTTTCTAATGAGTTAGTTTCTTACTGATTTTTCTGTGTGAGAGGTTTAAAAGCCAGTGTAGCTGCAGTGATGGAAAGTGAGCAAGATGGATTCCTTTATAATTTTCCTGCGTGAATGGTATCCTTAGGTCAAGCAGTTATGGTATTTTGAGAACCAGAGTTAACCATCAGTCTGATAGAAATTAAAAATTACATTTTTATGATATGTCTGGTCTCTGTTGTTTGTCTGTGCTCTGGTATGCCACGTGACAGGACGAGGGGCAATGGGCACAAGTTAGAACACAGGAAGTTCCGTTCAAATACACGGAAAAACTTCTTTACGGTGAGGGTGCCAGAGCACTGGCACAGGCTGCCCAGGGAGGTTGTGGAGTCCCCTTCTCTGGAGATTTTCAAGACCCGCCTGGATGCAGTCCTGAGTAATGTGCTCTGGGCACTCCTGCTTTAGCAGGGGAGTTGGACTAGATGATCTCTAGAGGTCCCTTCCAACTCTGAAAATTCTGTGATTCTGTGAGACTGGCTGACTGTATCAGAAAGCTTTACAGTGTATTTATCTGCTGTAGCTTGTTGTAACATACTGAAATCTCTTTCTTGTGTAAGATTACCATTTTGTGTTCAGATTTCACATTATTTTGCAAAGGCTTATTCTGTGTGCTTTGTTTTGGAATCTCTTGCTTTTAACTGTCTTCTTGTACCCTTTTATATTAATCTGAACTGCAAGTTCATCTGGAGCAAAAGTTTAGGTTTAGAGTCTGGTTTACATTTAAATCCTCTGTGATAGAGGCATTAAAACCATGATGCAAATGCTGCTATAGACAGAGCATTTCTATCTGTCTCATTCATATAAATCACAATATTATAACAATATTTCTCTCACTCTCTTCAGCTGATATAGTCTTTCAAACAACATGAGTAGTAATCTGTAACCACATTTAAGTTACAATATTGCCATGTGCAAATGGTAGGGAAATCTCACGGTTGTGAAATTTGTTAAGCTTTGCTTCTGCTGTGGGAAAAGAAAAGCCACCGAAATTTAGAAAATAAATTGGAAACTATACAGGTGCAGTAAATGAACTTTGTGATTGTGGCAGGTCTTGCTAACTACAGCTAGCAGTAGTAGTTACTTCAGTGGCTCATAACTGTGGGTTTCTAGGAGGTTGTGATGAAAAATAGCTGGGAAATAAATGCAAATATATAAAATGTACATGATATTCCCACTAGTGTATTCCCACTAATAAATCACAAGAAATCTAAGGCATAGCTGCTGTGGAGAAGTGAAGAGGCTTGACAAAGAAGCTACATGAAAAAAAGTGAGAAACAGTAAATACTTTTTTTTTACAGAAGAGTGTTTTTCTTTTGAAGAATGAATTTAAAAAATCCTTTAAGATGTCTACAGCCCAAGTCTTCTGAGGAGCAGGTGATGGAACCGGGGTTGTTTAGGCTGCAGAAAAGGAGGCTGAGGGGAGACCTCATCGCTCTCTACAACTATCTGAAAGGAGGTTGTAGCAAGGGTTGGTCTCTTCTCCCAAGTAACAAGTGATAGGACAAGAGGAAATGGCCTCAAGTTGCACCAGGGGAGGTTTAGGATGGATATTAGGAAAAATTTCTTTAGCAAAAGGGTTGTCAAGTGTTGGAACAGGCTGCCCAGGGAAGTGGTTGATTCACCATCCCTGGAAGTATCTAAAAGATGTGTAGATGTGGTGCTGAGGGGCATAGTTTAGTGGTGGACTTGGCAATGCTAGTTTTATGGGTGGACTCAATGATCTTAAAGGGCTTTTCCAACTTAAACAATTCTATGAGCTACGATCTCTGTTTCTTTGGTATGGGAAACAATAAGTGCCACTTATTTTAAATACATTATTTTATTGATAGATCAGGAATAAAATTCAGAAGGAAAGCTTTTCAGGTGACTTTGAATATATGTTGTCCTTGGGCACTGTTTGAATTTTGCAGTGATTTACAACCTCTTGTACAACTTCTCAAAGGAGAAGGTCATTTTAAGTGTCATTGCTGTTTCTGATATGGCTAATCTCACACATCATCTGATGGCAACCTGTTCTGACCTAAAACTCTCTGAAGGCAATTTAAAGTTCAGTGTGCCCTGAAACTTCAATTAACCTAGAAGGAGTATATATGAGCATGCTGTCGTAAAAGTTACAGAAATTTCAAATAACCCTGGCAAAGCAAGTATTTAACTATCCATCCCTTGCTTATTTCCCTGTTCATATAACAATTGTGTACACTGGTTACCTACCAGCCTAGTTTAGAGTGCCCAAGAGATTCTTTTGAGTTACTGAGCACTTTTCTGTTTTCAGCACTGGTAGGGATAAGGCTTTGTCATTTTAGTAGATTTTAAGGCTTTAAGTTTTCATCTAATTGTTATATCTAAAATGAGCTGACAGCTGATCTTAGAACAGAGGTGACACAGGCTGTGGAATTAATGAACACCTGCCTTTGTGCTACAGGCAGGGAAGGACTGCAATGTATTGCTGGAAGATAAAAGAACAAAATCCATAACAAAAATCACTAATATATTTGGGAGAAACATGGTGATCAGCAGCACTAGGCAGGTGTCCTAATCCTGTCAAGTTTCTTTCTCTTTCCCACTGTTTTGGGGGGACCACTTACTTTTCCTCTACTGTCTTGAGCACTAACACTCTTGCAGTGCTTGTGTTCTTCGTGTACAATTGGTCTATACCACAGAGAAATTTTACTTGCATAGTCAAGCTGATTAAAGTTGCGATCTTATTTTATTCTTTTGATATCCCAGTAAAATCCCTGATACAACATGGCCTATGTACAATGCCAGGGAGGGAACTGGCATATGTTAGGACAGTGGAAGTACTTTATTTTTATTTGGAGGATGACGGTAAAAAAAGCAAGACTTAGTCCAGACTAAGCCTTAGACAGCTTAGTAGGCAAAGCCTTAGGAGGAAGGATTAAAATGAAATTAGAGGACTGGTGATTCTTCACTGATTTTCTATTTCTCTCTGCTTTTCAAGGTCAATGGCATGAGTGCAAACAGGGCTTGAAATTTTATATCTCGTGGTAACAAAATTTAACACCTCTTCGTACATATATACATGACTCTGCAAAGTGCAGTTAATCAAAGTATAATACTTAACTTACAGAATTTGTTTTTGGCATAAATGCTTTCTCTCCCTTTTTGTACAGTCAATAAACATTCAACACTTGTGGAAATTTCATCCCTAGGAAAGCACATCTATTTTGTGAAGTGGCCATGAGACGAGACTGAAGTGCATACGTTAACCCGACCAGGTTGTAAGCATCACAGATGCAAAATGATGCATAGAACAAGAGCAAAATGTTTGACAAACATCCACTGTAGAGATCTAGATCTCAGAGGGAAAAAGACAGGAAGATGTCTGTGGGTTTCACTGGTAGAGGTCTTTATTCTGGCATCCTGTCCTGCTCGGGTCTTATAGCCTCAGGGCTAAACCCTTCATACTGACTTGCTGCTTCTGCTTTTGTTCAGGTTTAGTTTTATTTGATATTTTTAAGCTTGAAAAAACTTTCTTTGTGTAGTACATTTCATTAAGCTTAAAATAGGCAAGATGCCTTCACAGATGAAATAATGACCGGATAAAAACAGTGTTTCAATTAATGTTATGAAAGTTACTTTGTTTCTGTTTAGAAAGTCATTGATAACATGCCATGAGTGACATAAAAATGTATTTTTCCAGAGCTTAGGTCAGAAGAGCCATCCGAAGTCCAAGAGTTTGGTGATGTCCTCCGAGCAGCATCCATCCCATTAAGCTTAGCAATGACAGCCAGCCCAGCACCTCTCCCACACACTCTGGGTCCCTGCAACTGACACGGAATGGATACATTTGGCAGCTACTGGGGAAGGTAAGAGACCAGAGACTGGTGCCAGGGTGAGGAGAAACACTCATCAGACTGAAGGAATGAGAAAATTCAGAAACAGCGGTCCACAAATCCTAATCCTATTTCCCCTGCTGTGGCTAAGATGGAGTCCCTCTGAATTATGCCGTCACTGCTGAAAGAGGAGTCTTTCTGGTGGATTCACATTTGGGTTCACATTCAGTTTTGTTTTATAACAGTTTATATCTGGAGTAACTCCACTGACGTCAATAATCAACTGTATAGTTACACATAATTTTGAAACTCTGCCCTGTCATTTGCATTTGAGAAAGTCTTAAAAAAAGCAAGAAATTATTGACAAACTTGGCTGATCTTCAACTTAGACTACCAGTCTTCTGATTCCTCCAGAATACAATAACTGAAGATATTAATTCTAAAATAGGATGCAAGAAAGAACTTGCATGCAAATTGCAAGGAAAGCTGGGCTGTAAGACAAAAACAGCCATAATGAATATTGGATTTGTATTTCACTTTAAGTGGTAATCTCCACTCAGTTGCTCTGAACTCAGAGGCTCTTCATGGAAGTTGACATGATATATGTTGGCTGTTTGTTAGCTGCCAAATTAAGATGAAATCTTGGAGGCAATAAAAGAAATGGTCAACTGGATACGCCTAGGAGAAGTTCACATTTGTATAAAACCAAAAGAAAAACTGAGAGTGTAGTCCTGGGCCTCACATTTCGTGATTTCAATCTTACTGTCACATGTAAGTGACTACCTTGCATTTTTTGATGAAATATTTTCTCTGAAAAACATTGAAATGACACCAAAACACAGTGGAATTTAAAAGAACATAGTACTCAGGTTTCTTATGAATAACACAGTAATTGCTTGAATTAAAAATGTCATCATTCAAAACTTTTAAGAAAATGAATCATAACTTTAAAAACACAGTCTTGTTTGAGCAAATTACAGGAAAGTACTTCTAGCAATTGCCAGGCTAGTTTTTGTTTCCTTTGTTTTCATTTTTATTTTTTTTTAGAAAGCGTATATTTAATTCCTTGGATAGATGAAGAGTATTTACCAGACTACCTTAGCTTACATCAGTCACCAATGATGAGTCAATGCTTAACATTTCAAATTATGATATGATAACTGAGGTATTTCTTAGTGAAAGGATAGCTGGGGTGGATAACATATTGCTGTGTTGGTGACTACTGGTCATTTTTATTTCCTTCAACTTCTTTCTTTGTCATGCTGATGATGTGAGTCATTGCTCTGCTGATGCTATCTTCTGTGATATTGCTCCTGTGTGTAATTTAAAGCATCTATACTTTCAAGCGTTCCAACTTAGTGTCTGCCAACACAGCAGTCGTACATCTACTAAAACCTCAAGCACACGCCCATTAATTTTAAAGCTATTTTTGTCTTCTGAGATTTCTTATATCATAACTCCTGAAGTCCTGAAGAATTACAGTGAAGAAGGGAGAAAGTTTGACTGATGTATTTCAGCATCATAATCATGGATTATCTTGTCAGTGTGTCTATCAGAAACCATAAATCTTTCTTTTGGATTAAAAGAGATGTGTGATGTGGGCTGTTGCCCACAGCCTAAAACTAGGAATGATTCTGCTGTGAATTGTTTCAGTTTCCTTTCAGTAAAATGCTGAGCATCATCTTCTTTTGTAAGTCAACGTGGTCCTGAGCTTTTTCCTGCTGACTCATTTTCTTTAATATTCTGATTGGAAACTGCTACCAAATGTCCGCACCATGGCCTTGAGACCCTTGTGGGAGAAGCTGTCAGACCAAATCTGCTTGTCTCTCACAGCTGTTACTACAGGTACCACTTTTTTAAAAGTAGCCGTTAATTCAAGACTGACAAAAACAGTAGTCTTAATTCTGGAGCTCAGTCACTATCCATCAGCACCAGAAAACATCAGAGGTATGGAATGAGAAATGTCAGTGGGGCCAGCCATACTAGCTCATACTGTTGAGCCAGTCCCCTGGTATCTCATTTCAGGGTGACATGTGAGCTAATAAATCTAGCTGTTCTACATCAACAGAGCTAGAAAAGTGATCGTAATAACACAGATTTATCAAACCATGTATCTCATTCACTAGGACAGCAAGCCTTACTGAGAGAACACTGAATTCATCTACATGTCAAGTATGTGTCCTTGCAATGCCATGTAACTGCCTTGTCCCCACTGCTTCCCAGCTGTGACTAGGAAGAGCCTGATCTACGTTGTATGAGAAACTTCAGAGGAAAGACATTCCTGAAAAGTAGTGCTCACCCATAGTTTCTTTATTTTTGTTCTGTAACAACTTATGGCTGAAAATCAAGTTAGATTTCAAGCTGATTGACTTGATGGCTCTCCTATTACTAAATCATGCCATTTAATTACCGAAAAGTTCTCTCAGTTTGCCGCAGCACAACCAACAGGCTCTCTTTTTGAGCCATTACTTCACGCAGGGGGAAAAATACACCCAAGCAGCCTTGTGATTGCAAAAGCCTTTCTCTCTATTGTAAACAAGTCACAAAAAGCCTCCTACTAGAGTTACACAGAAAAAGACGTAAGTGAGAATGATTAGATGTGGGGAAGGTCTCCTACTGTTCCTGAATACATATCTTGCAACTCAGAGGTGGGTGACCAGTAACTAGTGCTGCCCCCAATTCATGCCACCTCTCAAAGCAAATCCATTTCTGTCCATCCATTCTGGGCTGGAGGCAGATAACAACTTAATTGAATTCTCCTTATAAAACCAGGAAATTGAACTGTGGGCTTTGTGGTGGGAATGTACGCACGATAACTGCCTGCTTTTCTGCCCTTACCACCCTGCTCCCGTTGGTGGGAACGCTGGGTGTTCCAGCCGAGACACCGCTGTTTCTCAAACCTCCCATTCATTCAAAATCAGTTCTATTGAGAAACTGCCACTCATCCTTGGCAGAAAAATAATGGAGCCAATCATTAGCACAATATGCCTCAGATTAGCTGAACAACTGGTGCTTCTGGACGGCTGGTGGTACAGCTGCTGCAGGCGCTCCAAGCCTGCCCTTTGTATGTGCTGCCAGGCGAGGTGTGAGTTCAAGGCCCAGGCTCTAAAAGAAAGACGGGGGAAGGAGAACTCGCCTGTGTGACAAGCAAGTCCGTTTATGCAGTGTTTGAAAAAAACACTGTTAGGAAGTGGCATAATTAGAAAGTGTCTGTGAAATCAAAGAACTGCAGGGCAGCTTATAAACGGCTCATCAGACACCCTTTTCAGGAGAAGAACAGGGAGTGTGGCTACTGACCGAGGAAGGCTTTGTGAGATATCTTGGCCACAAAATAAAGGCTGCTCTCATGAAGGGATAGGCAGTTCCATCTGAAGCTATCAGACTTTCCTTCTCCTGGGAAGAAGTAAAGAAGTTTTCCCACATTTTGGTGTACATGGCAGAAATACTCACACTGTAGTATTTCCCATGTTTTTCTAGTGTCTGTCTAAATGTTATCCTTCTAAATGTTGACTGTGAAGAATAAATATCCTGAAGGGATCATGTAGTCCACAGATTTCAACACTACTAACCCAGCTATTGAAAGGCATATAACAGTGGAGAACAACTCAAGATTTTAAAATATATATATTCCACTTATGTTGGCTGCCTTTGTTGTGATTTATGAATTGTAACAGTTCAAAAAAGCAGAAGTTCAGATTCGTCTTTAATCACCTGAATTGAACAACTGAGCTGTAAACAAAGGCCGACTATAGCAACACTGAATCACAACAGCATATACCATTAGCGTTTGGATGTCCAGGCTCTGTAAGTAAATTGTTGCACATGAAAAGAAGAAAGAAAAAAAAAAAAAAAGAAAATACAGAACATAATATTACAATATTAGAGAAATAGTTAAACTCTGTTTGGTTTAAAAGGTCCAGTGAGCACCTCACTTCACCAAACCAGAAACTCTGGAAGTCCATTCACAGCTTTAAAAGTCTGTGTATATTCTGCCTGGCCCATGCACAGGAATCGAGAGACAAGGAGAGAATTGATGGAATAAGAGAAAAAAAGGTATGTGACTCATCTATACAGTCATTAGTCAAAAGAGGGAGTAGAAAGAAATCTACAGGCAAGAAGCGTTAAAAGGAAAGGGTAAAAATTAACAGAAGTGCATTAAAAGAGGTCTACTCTTTGCAAAGCACAAAACAGACTAACCTTTGGTAACTTGAAAGTCTAAATGTAAAGTTCAACATAAAAATGAGGCAAATGCTGAAAAGTACAGAAAGATACTGTAGAGGTGACCTAAATCATCTTCATTCTGCTCTTGTGTTACCTATCTACAATGATAATCTATAAGGCAACATTGGGAAAAGGCTCCCCTGTATTATAAAATTCTGTGTAATGCCTAGTACCAGTGGGCATTGACCCCTGCTTGGAGCATTCAGGCATTATCAAAACGCACATAATAATTGCATTAATATTTTGTCGAATACTAATAACTAATTACATTATAACTTTGCACATCAGAACGCAGCATAGGCCAATAACACTCTGATTCTGCGAGTACATACATAAGCTTTACAATATGCCAGTGGAGCATAATTGCCTTGCCAACTGAGGCCTCTGTAACATTACAGTATTTCTTCAAAGGCAAAGCTGGAAGGTACCAGTAAAACTATTTGGAAAGGAGGCTATTTGGAGAGACAGTGGCAAAATTACTTGTGTCCTGTACCCTGTACAGTTAGTGGCACAGACAGGACGAGATTTGAGGATCAGACTCTAAGTTTTATGTTTATTCCTTCCCTGGGCAAAAGGGCTTTGCACACATAGAAGAAAAATGCACATTAGGAACAAAAGGCTCTGAAAACCTTGTTCCTGGCAGGTCCATGAGGGAACACCATCCCAGCCCCCAGAGTGGTGTTTAGATGAAAGCTCCCTGCCTTGTGCTGATCTGTTTGTTGCCACTGATACAAGCACTCCCCCAGACAATTCTCAACTTGTCACTGTGCGTCACTAGTCCAATTTAACTGACTGTAAACTGCCATGGAAGAAAAAATAGGAAAAGGTTGTTCCCAGAGATTACAGAAGTAAAACCGTCTCATAAATTAAGTGTTCATTGATGATAATATTAAAGCAACTTTGAAGTAAAACCTTTGGGTTCATTTGTCTCTGAAATAAGAAATATTACATTTAAAAAATGGAAAACCAAAATGACTGAAACAGTATTTCAGTGCCCCAGAAATAAAAATATTTTTCTTCTTATGCTGAAGTTTTCTTACATTTCACTGAGTATATACAGGAGACTAACTTTTTGTCTGTTGTACTGCGGAATCATTTGCTAACATAGTATTAAAAAATCTGTCAAGAATCAAGCTTCCCTGCTACCCTGCCCCTCAGAGAAGATATAGTCAATCCACCAACAGGTCTGTATGTGCCAGAAATAAAAGAATTAAAAATAGGTTTTGCCAAGGTCCTTTTTAATTCTGTCATTCTTTTGTTGGTTCTCACACATGATTTAATGTGTTTCAGAGTTAACTTAGGAATAGGTGAGGCATCTGCTGGTCTGTAAATTCACGCTTTTATAATCGGTGTAAATCATACATCAAAAACTGTAACAGCCATTGATATGCTTCTTCACAGAGAAACTTGAATTACATTATTTTACTGACTGTATTTTGTTGCTGTTACCATTACTTAGTGCTGATTTGGAAAAAACAACAGTTCCAAAGGGTACCCTGGTGCATTAAATACCCTTCAAATTCTGGTAAGTAAAGTACAAAGAAGGAATTAGAAATCCCTAATGTTAGCATACACCATGTAAAATAGCATTCAATTTTGCAGTAGACTTGACTGAATAGATCTTGGAAGAAGCACTTGTTCTGATAAAGTACTTAGAATCAGATTCAGGTGTGGGGGGTTTTTGGTGTTGTTTTTTTTTTTTTTTTTAAGAGAAGATCTTTTTTAGAAAACTCCCATTTCAAATTACTTCACTGCTGTTTAATTTGTGTGAAATACAGACTTAATGAGAAAGGGGAATTTCCTCTAAGAGATATTGGCTTGAGCTATGAAATTAATACAAGCAAAGTACAAAGAAGTGAAATTTATCTATCTGAGTAACTTCCACCCTGGGACCCATTAACACTTCTCTCAAGAATTGTTTTAGATAGATGGCTAGCAATTTCTGATGACCTATGCACTATTTTGTATTATCTTTGGGAGGGCTATGGCTGACGTTCTGTCCTCCAGGGTTTTCAAGAGAATCAGATGAGCATTCAAAAAATAGGGCAATGAAAGGCATAAATTATTTCAAATGGATCAAGGGAATTAATTAAAAGAATATATAGTGCCTTTTAAGAAGTTGGGAGAATTTTTAGTTTATATATTTCTCCATCTTGTCAAGGGGAAACTTCAGAAGCATACTATTAAACATCTCAAAATTATCAAGAACCCTCATTATGGGCTAATAGTTGAGTCTGGTCCTGTCATTACAGTGATCCAGTTGTAGTAATTTTCAGATGTTGATTTTCTTCTTGAAAATCAACTGGTAGCTTGGGACAATGCATCTCTTTGCACCCAGTTTTTCTGCTTCACGTGGGATCACAACAGGTGCAGAGCTTCCACTAACCTTCCCCATCATTGTTGGGCATTGTATCTCTCAGGTTACTTTCTCATACCACTGCCAATCATGGCATAGCTACCAGCTGGAAGTTACGTGCTGTGCTTCTGGGATGGAAAAAGACCGATTCACTTTAAAATTATGTAATATGGGTTACAGAATAAAGCTCAAACAATGTTTTCCACAAAAGGTCAACTTCTGCGTAACAATCTCTTTTGTATGACGTTTGTGCTAAAGTACATTGTTTTCCTTAATTGCAGCCATGGGGATTGTGTTTGCAGATATTATATGTGTAAATGTCTCTGTGTAAAGCTAAGACTTGGATTAAGTATTTGGGGGAATAAAGCCTTTAGGTTCTGGGAGGGAGGTTTTCCACCATCAAATATAGATGTTTGCAGACAGCAAGTGACTGCTTGGACCCCTTCTTCCTCACCTCCATTAACCTGCATCTGGAAAAGATTATTTTTGAAACATTCTATGGAATTCTGTATGATTTCAGGTTATTTTGGGGTTTTTTTTTGGTAGTTTGATTATATTTTTAACTAACTAGTACATGGAGTGTCTGAAAGAAACATCTAATTTTGTAGAGGTACTCTGACAGCAAATGTTAATTCAGAAATCTCAAACTACCTAATTTTCAAGTTAGAAATAAGAAATATATACAGTAGATTTGATGTTCATGCTCGACTGCTTCTGTATTATAGAAGCCATAGATAATCTTGTAACCATTTGTATTTATTTCCCTGGTTTATAAAAGGGCTGCAAGTAATAGGAAGAGAATATACAAGAACATTTGGTTGAATTTGCCTTATCACAGGGAACCTAAAGCACTTGGGAGTATGCAAAGTACAGGTGAGCTGACAATTCCATTATAGCTTTGGTCTATATGAAAGTAGTAGGACCAGCATTAGGATCTAAGATGTCACCAGTGACTTGCCACTAAACAAATACAATCTCCAAAGTCTTTACAGAATGGTATGTGTTGGACTGCAGACTTGACCGTTCTACCACTAACCTTCTGATAGGGAACTGTTTGTGCTACAAATGGATTTAATCTGACATGTGAAAAGATATGTGACACACAAACTATAATGGTTGTATTCAACAGCAAGGCTGGAAATTTGGTTCAGTCACATGTTTTCCAGGTGCAGACTGTATCCTTTTTCCTACCATATCACCTGTAGATGGGAGATATGAGCACCATTTGATTTAATTAACTAAGGACTATGCTGTGTAAATGAGAAGGTTGGGTTTCATCATGGTTTACGCATTCCTATCCTTATTCCCCAAACCCACAGGGCACAAAGCCACACCCAGACAAAAATGACTGCGTGCCAGTCTCACCAGTGTCCTGCAGGCTGCTTGCCAGTGCTTATTACTGCAAGAAACTTTGCCTGCTTGGTGATGGGGAGGCTAAGGCTGCAACAGAAGTGCGTAAGAGCATGCCAGCACTTTGCCTCCTTCTAGACAGGGGCATAAAAAAGGCAAAACCCTCTTTCAGTCTGAGTTTATCACGGCTGTTCAGGAAAATACCTTCCAGACTCCTGCTAAACCAACTGGTGAGACCTCCTGGGAGGCACGATGGATGGATTCCTCACCTTGAGAGCAGACCAGGAAGTGCCTTCACAGCCAGCTGTGATGCACAGGGAAAGCCGACCTGTGCAGGTGGAAAGCCCAGGGCGCTGGAGACTGGTGATGGCTCCAAGGATGGGGTGGGGAGAAATGGCCTCTGCCCCTCGTGGGACACTTCACCGTGCCCCCCATCCTGATAGTTCCCCCGTCGTGTCACGAGGTGGCAGTATTTAGTTTTCACGCTTCTGCTCTAGGTATGCTTGACATCACGTTCCCTTTTCCCAAATTACTATTTTTTTCCCAGTGAACATTTCTGCAGTGTGGTTGTGAGCGGTTCCTTCTGTGTACTGTGGTCCTCACCACTTGGACTTCAGCGTGTTGATCTGTGGCCCCCCCTGAAAGTAAGGGGTGGGAACCACATGATGAGTTTAAATATTTTATTTCATTGCATTCATATTTCATTGCTACGTCTATATGTATGGTCTTAGATGCACCAGGTGGAACGCGACCCCTAACCTGGTGTTATTGCTTTCTTCATTGGTCTATTTAGTCTTTCAGGACTACCCTCTTCTTTGAGAGAGTCTGGACTAGGAGAATCCAGATGCAGGGTCTGTAGCACAGGGGAGCTCCCATCTGCAGTGGGAGTGGACTTAACATGACAGAAGGCTCTTGGCAGTCTTTGAACGTTCAAGATGCAAAATATTTCTTATGTGAGAAACACGCTTACTGTATTGAATTTTAGTCCAGGGCAAATTCGGTGGAGCAAAGAATATTTATTATAGCGCTTGGAATTACACAGGGGATTTCTCCTCCTGTGGCTCATTTTTCCTTTACAAAAGCTCATTTTTATTTCGTACTCCTCATACTTATGTTTTTTCTCGGAACATAGCTTGCATAATCTATGAGTTCTTGGAATGCATCCCACCCCCCAATTACATAATCAATGAGTTCTTGGAATGCAGCCCACTCCTGAACATGCCCCCTCCCTCCTAGCAGCGCAGGCGATATGCTTCCTCAGGGGTCTTCCTGGTGGTCGTCGGAGGGAGGCTCGAAGTCTTTATCACCATGTCCTTCTTGTAGCTTCTCCATTCCTTACAATTCTGTGGTTATCTTATCTAACCACATCACCCTTTGTTTTGCAATGGTTCGGTACTTCCAACTGTTGCTTTCATCTGTTATCCTATCTAACACTATCCCTTTCCCAAAGCATAGCAAGCACAGACCTATCTTTAGCTGAAGCCATAGCAAGCACATATCTATCAAACGCATAGCAAGCATACACCCTGAAGCCATAGTGAGCACACATCTATTTTAGCTGAGGCAAAATTCTTTTGCTAAATTACGTACTACACTTACATGTAAACTTGGGTCAGCTTGATAACTGGAATGGTAGAATGGGTGTGAAATGCAAATATCCAAAATACAAGATTGCCTGTAATCAGGAGTTAATAGTAAGAGTATAGTTGATAGGTTATGGTTTTATTCATTGACAGCAAAGGAAAATGTGGTTGGCCTCAGTGAATTCAGTCAACACAGAATTACTATGATTTGACTTAACTATGAGAAAAATAAGTGTGAAGTGTTAGGCAAGTGATTTGCAATAGAAAGAGAAACATTGTTCTTGCACAAGGCCATGGTGATAAATCTCACTGGGAACCTCAGAGACAGTTCTGGCCAGGGAAGCTCCGTAAGGGTAGGTTCAAACTGGGTTAAGTGCATCAGGTATACAGAGATGATCTAGGGAGCAACTCAAAATGTGTGGCTTTTCCATTCTTGTACATTAAGGTCGGGAGGAAGTCTGATTGCTATCTATGTGTATGTCATGCTAGAGATGAAGTAGAAGTGCGATCAGAGCTGTGGGCCTTCCAAAGGGAGTGGCAAGAGGACACAACTGCCTAAAAGGTAATCTTTAAACCTTCTAATTTAGAAAAAGGTACTGCAATGAAAATAATTCTTAATGACTTTTAGGAAGGCTCCATCCTGTCCTGTTGTTCCTAGGAGTGCATTTCAGTCACTTATCATAAGTGCTTGAGACTGTCTGACATATTGATGAAAAATCATTAATGGATTTTTCAGATGATGATGATGGAAAATTAGTTTTTTAATGATGTCCAATTTATATATATAAAAAAGAAACCTTCAAATCATGGAAATATTATTTTTAAATCAAGTTGGGAATGTTGGCACTTCACAAGCAACAGGCCAATCACGCTTGTGATGATGCTTGCATTTCTTAACACCCTTTTTCTTGAATTTCAGCAATCCGTAAGATAGCCTATACCAAATTCTGTAGTCTCCACATGGACAAATAGCTGGTGATTGACTTCCATTCACGAGCTTCTGAAAAAAGCTTGTTGGCTTCTGAAAATTATGTTTGTTCTGAGATGCTGCTGCACAGGAGTGGCTTGTTGTGCAATCGTGTATAAGGCAACAGTCATAGTGGCCTTTGAGCATTTATTCTTTTTTGCATTTGTTACTGAAACTAGTTTAAAAAAAGCAGAATGTTGGCTGTTTTTTGCAGAAGGTGTTGCAACCCATTTGTTTTTCATTAATCCTTTTGGCATTCGTAATTAATTCAGAGGACTTAATGAACGAACAAGAATGAGAAGAGGCAAAATATATATGGTGTAGGTAAGGCAGACAGATGGGAGAGACCTAACATGGGCACATTCCTGACTGAATACATGCATATTTATTATACATCGGAATAGTCTTCATGTAACTATGCAGTCCACATTCAGAGCTTTCTAGAAACAAAGCATCCAGTGCCATTGAATTTAAACACTATCCACTCCATAGCTAAAAATGTTTTTTCTAGAGTTTAGCGTATTTTGGCTGCTACGAACATTTACCAAGACACACTGATTTTCGTATTGCAAGCAGATATTAGTCTTATGTCTCTAACAATCTATGTGTAAGAAAAAGTCTACTTGCCCAACAGCCTAAGGGAATCTTTCTTTAGCTATAAAGCAACCTGGAAATACAGAAACTCTGTTTATGCATTTATGTGACATTTATCTTGTAAAAAGTAGGAGATTAAAATTAGGAACTGTCTTAAGAAATACATACGAAGCGTAAAGGCCGAGAGTTGTAGGCTAGGGTTTGGGTGAAGTAAGATTCATGATAGTTTGATTTTCTTTGTTCTGTAGGGATTTGAAATTTTTCTTTCTCTTTAAGAAATCTTCAAAACAGCAACAAAATTCTGATTGGAAAGGGAGCATCACAAAAATATACAAATAAAATTCCCCAAATCCTTCTCCCTGTGGTCTTGTCAGAAGAATGGCAAGGGCTAATGTATGAAAGAAAGGGATGAAATATGACAAACTTCTCAAAAGACTGAACATAATTCTTCTCCAGACTGACCAATGTTGATTAAAGAGTGTATCATTCCAGACAATTCCATCATAACATTAGTCATAGATTCAGTAAATCCCTATTAAGACAATTTTCTAGACAATTTTGTGATGTCGAATGCTGAAAAAATTAACCTTCAGGGATTTTTTATTTCTTTCCCAAACACAAAGCTACTGTGTTAAGATAGTTTCCTGACTTAATCAAGTGTTAAAGCAAGTTGTCTGATGGGATATTGCATGGTCTTAGGGATTTCAACCACTTTGCAATGACCTACCCTATTTTCCCCCCAGTCAGCTTTGGTATGAAGAGTGACTATCCTCTAACCTCAGCCAGTGCTATCCATATAAAAAAAAAGGAATCAACACCACCAATAAAAGTCAAGAGACACAACTTTCATGTTTTTCTACTTTAGAACATACACTTTTCACAGACATAAATTCTTGCATTCTTATGCTGCTTGTAAACAAGAACCTGGAGAAAAATAATATATATATTTCCTGGCTTGCAATTTTCCATTTTAATTACTCTTCCCTGCTAAATAAGGCATTTTGTTGGCTGTATACAAGTGTTCAGAAAAACAGAAGTTGAAGTCACAAGGGGGAGAGGATCACAGGCTTTATTCCACAAAGAAGGAATGAATCTCCTGAGTTGTTTTCTACCCAATTAGGATGTCTTTAGCTTTTCAATTTGCAACCAAGATTACCAAGTGTAAAAGTACTTAATTTCCTGTAACATCAGCCATAAGTCATTGTTATATCTTCCCAAGTTTAATTCATCCAAATAATGAACAGATGATTCTACAGGCTGCGTTGTACAATGTGTGCTCATTTATAGTAGTTTTCACATCCAATCAACCACTTAAATGACCTCTAAAAAAGTAATGCTTGAACATCCTTTTAAATGAAGGCACGAACGTTTGTTTTTAATGTGTCTTCCTACGGGTTATGTTTAGGACCTTCTATCCTTTATCTAGGACCTCCTTCTAACTGCGCTTCCACAGAGCATAATAGAAAACTCAGTAAAGAACTTCCAAATTGTCCATATGTTTACATAATTTTAAAAAATAGTCATTATCAATAGTCCCATAGATAGTGGGAATAAAAAAATGGCTGCAGAATCATCCATGTGCACATTCCCTTCTGATCCCCTAAAACTTCTACCTTATTCTTAAACTGACATTGTATTTCCCGTTAATCTGGCAGGTGAACCACAGTTTTCAGGTGTACCGGAGAGAATCCTGCAGGTCTTGGCATCTCTAGAGAGTCCTAAAAATAAACTTTGAAATGAAGTGTCTGGGAAGAGTGATTGAATGTTAGATGTACCTGCTGCAGCAATGTCAGAGATTGCTTTTACTGCAGAGATCCTGCTCAGAAGGTTGATCTTGACTGGCTGTTATGGCTACACAGAGTTTCTTCCTGAGCTATGAGAGACTCACAGCTGGGTAATAACACGCCAGCTCTTTCCTTATTGCTATCTCATAACCCTCTTAAGCTTTAAGCTTAAATTTTTTGTAAGTAGTCTTAGAGCTTCCATACAGCTTAAGGGGTTTGGGAGGACCCTTCCCCCCTAAGACACACATACAAATATCCCATATCAGACTATTAAAAAAAAATTGAACACACTTTGAGGCCCATCCAGCTGAGTCTAGAATTTTCCTGCCCTTTGTTATGCTCCTACAGCTAAAGAATGGCAAATCTGCTGTGCCAGCACTGAACTCTCTTCTTTGGAAGATCACTATCTTATTTCCTAAAGTGAAGGAACTTGTAATCCTTCACCTTTGCCAGCATTTTTTTTTCCTTCTGGAGAAGCTGGAGACTTGTTGCTTATTCCTTCACCTCATATTCCTTCCTTGCTCCAGTAGCATGCTCCCCCAATCAGTTTATCCGCTGAAAGAGCAGCCTTGTTGTGCAAACTCCAACACACTGTAGGAACTGTCCTCATAAGAAGAATAGATAAACCAGATGGAATGGGTACAAGCTCCAGCATTCTTCTGCAATAACTTCCCTATGAAACTGCAAAAGAGGTGAACTCTTTCACCATTTCACAACCAGCAATCATTAGAGGAAGAGATTGCTTGCAAGTTGTCTTTGCAATAGGAAATAGGAATATCCTTAAGTACAACCATTCCCCGACTCCTTCCTCCCACCCTGCCCAGCTTGCAAAGTAACCGTATGTTTAGTTTAAGCTATATTAATTACAGACCAGCTTTAAATACTTTTTGATTTTGGAATGCAGTCATTTTAAAGAAGAAAAGATATGAGTTTATTTTTATAAAAACAATAGAGTGGCAGTCGTAGGAAGACGAGAATACTTATTGCAAATATTTTACTGTTTAAATGTTGTAAAAACACTGTGTGTAAGATACTGATGTTTTGTATTGTTACTATGTAAATGTCATTTGTTGTAAAAGTAAGTAACTACTTCAGAGTTGAAATCTTAAAATACAGAGAGTAATGCTTTTATTAGTTCACCCTGCATGAGTCATTCCCAGAGGTCTCAATAGCAATTCCTAGAAGTCTTAAGTCTCTTTTTGGTTTTGCCTCAAGTGGTCTCCTGAAATTGGCTCTTTCCTTCTTATTTTGATCAGGTACAGATTTCTTTTCACGGCAACAGTACATTATTGAGTACCCGAATTTGGTTATTCACCATTGTTGCCCAATGTTACTGGCATTCCAATGTGATGATAAACTTTTTTCCTTTCTGCTTAAGCTTTTAATCTTTCAATACATTTTCAGATCACAGATTTGGAATTCTAGATCTATAATTACTGACAGACATTCATCCAACTATTTCCGAATGCATTACATTTTCTGAAAAAGATTGGCATAAATGTTCTTTGCTATAACAAATTGTGAAGGAAGGAAACAGAGATTTAATTACCAAGACTCAATTTCTGGCTCAGGCTTCTGCTGCCTTATAGAAATTCAGAGGAAACCCTTTAATTAAAGTAAAATTATATTCTATGTTCATTTTTTTCTATGTCTGCTTGTTGATTTGGTTGACAGGTTCCTTTCTTTTTCTGTGTACCTATCAGAATAAAAGTTTTTGTAATGGTTTATTTAAAGGTAAACAAACCTGATTTTGAATGGGCTATGGCAAAGTTGTCTAATTCTTTCCCGCTGCCTGTTTTGAGTTCCTTCAAGTCTACAGAATTTCAATATTTTGGACTGATACTTTCTGGTCAGGCCTCTGCTTCAAGCTGGTTACATGAGGATAAGTTTGACATGAGAGAATGACAATCAAAATAGGTCGATTTATGAGAGGAGGGTGGAAGGTGGAAATGACTTAGTACTTGAATATTCTTGTGTGCTGGGCATTGCAGCTTTCTGTTTGGGAAGGACTTGCTCTTCATGTCAGAAATGTGTTTTTGCTACGCCTAAATTTTGTCAGGTTTTAGATCCTTAGGAAAAAATTACTCTCAGCAGAAGCACAGTAGAAAGTTTTGGTGATGTTTAGAGGATAATATCCAGTGATTTCCTCTGTATTGAGCATGTTCCAAGCAGGGGAGTGAACTTTGCAATTGCAAGTATCAGCTGTTCTAGTCTTTGCTGGTGATGTGGCATTTTGAGTGTGGTCCACATTTCAAGAACAAGTGGATTAGCCTGCATGGACAGCAAAACCCAGGAAGCTGAAAAATACAGATTGTCTACGCTAGAACAGAGAAGACTAAAGCAAGACATTAGGAAAAGACAAAACAGATTTAAAATTAAGAAGGAAGACTGAGGCTATATATGAAACAATTCTTACTAACGTCATAGCCAAAGTTACTTAGGAAAGCTGTAGAATTCTCATAATTGAAAGTTTTTCCAGACCAGCAAAGAAAAGCATTATCTTCAGTGATCAAAGCATGCTTGTTCTTATCTTAAAGCAGATGATGAATTTAGAAGGTTCTTTCCAGGCCTACATTTGTATAAATACAAATGTGATCATAAACATTCAAAGCAAGACATACGATACGTGCAGCTTTCACCTTTTCAACCTGCACCTGACAAAGGTGGAAAATACAGCAGACAAACTCTACAGTGGTTATGAATTGAGGCTTGTCTTCATTGCAAAAGTGAACATAAATTAACAACTCCCAATTACTCCTTCAAGGCAGCCTTTTTCCAGGGAGAGAAGGACAATGGCCATGATGCAGAACAGCACTAGAGCAGTGGAAGGTGGTTTCTTAACAGGGTAGTTGCATAAGCAGCTGAAAAGCTGCACATGCATCTCTTTTTTTGCGATGTTGTAACTTGAGCTACTTTCTCCCTCTTTCATTACCTGTTCAGGTGTCAGCAGCACTTTAGTTTAAAGCCCCTTTCACCAAATGGCCATCAAGCTCAATATTAAAGTACCATTTAAGTCAAGCTGCAAATGCTTAAGGCTTGAAAGAAATCTGGATATGAAGAAAATCTGAATTATAGTTTGGACAAAACTCTTCGACATTTAGCAGTGCAAATCATACTGTGGCACTATTAAGGAGCTACTCTCAACATCTACATACACAGCTGTCTCGATAATAGTTACCAGACCTATGTTAATGTGGCAGAAAGGAACGCGAGTCAAGGCGTAAGGAGCTTTAGTTTGCAGGCTGCTGTCTTAACTTAAATTTCTGTTGTGAACTTTGTTAAAGGAACACTGGAGATATAGGGACTATAATGTCCTCACCACCTGCATCAAAATTTGCTTACTTGTAGTGTAAACTCATTCAAGCAATAGTTCAAATTTTGTCACCAAACTGATTTGTGTCTATACATGACAGACCTGGTTTGGATCATCTGACAGAGTGTCAACAGTGCAATGAATGCAAGTTCTTAGTGGCAAACCACCTCATTCCCTAAGGAAAATGATCAGTAATTACAATGTCATGTCTGTGTTTTCAATTTACAGTCATCTTGAAGAACTTGTAAAATTAATACCAAATGTGTATACTTGGCATCCCACAAGCATAGGGGATTAATTATTTTAATTATTGATGTTAGTTAACAAGTGAGTATTTTTGTATTTAAAGTGTTTCTTGGTGCTCTACTTTCTATACATGCAGTGCAACAGCAGCCTTTTTAAATAGCAACTTCTGGTAGCCAGTAATAAGCTATTATTGTTATTAAAGCCCTACTTTTTCTTGTCTATATTTCCTGTAATGTTGACTCAATAAGAAGAAATTATAGGTGCACAGAACTTTTTTTTTGCCATATGAAATGTGGAAAAAAAGGACAGAAATGAAAAGAACATCCACATCAAAAGAAAATGGGACATAGGAAAACATGAGCAACTGTAGTGTTCTTGTCTGCTTTCCCCAGTTTGCAACATGTCCTAATTAACGGAATATTCATAAGAGTGTTCGTAAGACTAGGAAAGGAACTACAAAATGACAGATCTCAGTGAGAGAGCGTCACTTAGACACAAATAGGTGCAAGTTTTGTAAACCAAGTATTAGCAAACAGAACTTATCCAGGGCATAAGGAACATCTACTTGGACAGTAAACCATTTAGAAAAGGCAGCTGCAAAAGACAGCAAGACTAAGTAAGTCAATAGGGTTTTAGCTGTATCTCTTTTTCCCATTCATGAGGCAGAAACTCATCAAGTAAAATGGTGTTCATTTTGGTGTGGATTGAATTTCTTCCATCACACATTTCTGTATCTGCTTTGCAAAGACAAAGCGAGATGCAGGAGAAACGTCTGTCTTTAAAATACAGACAAAGGGATTTGGGTTTCCTGACTTCTACAGTTCTGCCTAGTTGGTATGGCTTTGAGATCATCCAGCATATCTCCTTATCAGACTGTGGGGTTTGGGGACAGACACTGAGTACCGTCTTAATCCCAAAAAGAAGAAACTGACATTTATGAGTAATGAACAAGTGAAACAAGAAAAGACATTTTTGGCTATATTGGCAGGAAGAGTTATAAATTATTCTAAGTATCTTATGATTTTGGTTGATGTCCTCTGTAGAAATAAGGCTAGAAGGCAGCTACATGCCTGTGGAGTAGTAAAAGTGGTAGAGCTTGATAGCACCACAGACCTGCAGTGATGCCCAGGGAGGAAACTGGTCAAATAAAGGAACTATAAGAGAGAAGGTTACAAACTATTCTCTCACTGCAGTTATGACTGTTTGCATTTAATGCCTGCTGATCATTCATGTAGAAGCCACAGCTTTCTCTCCTACTTTGTCACAGAAACTGTACAAGGATGTGTCAGGAGCATATTTTTCATTTCCTATTAAAGTGACTTATAAAGACACATAAGGTAAAAATGGTGGTGAAAGTTCAATTTATTTTCAAAACAAAAGCGAGCATCAGTACTTCTTTGTTTAAGTGGAAAGTGGAAGAGCTGAATATTATCCCAGCAGTACTGCTGTTATTTGACTAATCCATTGTATCTGGAATTATGTTGTAAGACGACTTGCATCTGTCCTTCCTCATATTTCTCGTAAATGTCCACTGAACCAACTGCCACAGAGTGAAGCCTATGCTAAGGCAATGCTCAGAGGAGTGAGACCTTGGCTACTTCTGCCCACCTTTATCTGACTAAAATAATCTGATAGGAGCTGGCAAACAGATGCAATTGATGAACTTTGTTAGGTAAATGCTGATAACTTCACACTCATATAATACATTTGGAATGGAAGATCAGAGAATGAAAAAAAGCCTGGTTCACAGGAGGAGGTCAAACACATTGGCCTGGGGCTACATCATTAGCAAAGCCATCATAGGATATGCTGACAATTTACTATATCAAGTAAGAAATAGCTAAGACAGTAGGTCATGGCTGAGGGGAAAAGCTCCATGGGCACTCAGCACTATGTCAAAGGCTAAGGGAGGTGGAAGTGCCTCATGCAATGGCTGGGTGACCAGCCAGGACCTGCCCAGTCAAGCAGTGGGAGTGGGTGTCCTGCTCCCAGTTTGAATTGGTCCAGAGGGGCAGTGCATGTGTGTGTCACAAGAGGGAAGTCCTAGAGTGGAAACCATTATCCACCCACTATGACCATCCTGCTGAGTAAATAGATTTTAGATTACATGTCACTGAGGGTGTAGGTCAGTTCTTGGGGCCACTCCACCTAAATTCCCCTGTGACAACTGAAGAAACAGCTGCAGCAAGCTAAAAGGTTTCCCTTTTGCTGGCTGTTCATTACAGCCTTTTTTAGGGAGCCTGTTGACCCCTTGGAGAGCAGGCAGACCAGGAGACATGCCCATGCCACAGCCATTCACGTTGATATTCTGGTGTCTTAATTTAAAATAACTTTTTGTTTAGTGACGTAAGCCAATAAGCTGATTTGTGAGCTGCAATTTGGAGCTGAAACACCACAGCTAGATTTCCCAGCACAAACTCTCCATATAATCTTTGCTATTTTATACCCTGATCCAGAAGACCCCATAAACATATGCTTATCTTTAAAAAGCTCGCATGCTTAAAATTAAATGTAATATCTGAGATCTATCCACCCAGTGCTGAAACGTTTTAGTCATGTTTAGATTAATATCTGCAAGGAGCCTGGATGTTTGATACGACTGAAAACCAGAAAAAAAGTGACTTTGATGCACAATGGCATTTCTAAGTTAGCAGAAACATTTCCCAGGTATTCCCTGAAGTCTTGATTAGGTGCATTTGACAATAACTTTTCAATTTCCATTGGTGTCAGGAATTGCCTGCATATGCATTTTAAAGTAAATATCTTCCCCAGTATACTTCACAACAGACCATATTAAGACATATTTTATGTGCTTGCTGGTATCTATGATTAATTAGCAAAACTGAGTTTAATTGAAACATTTTTTGTATTGAAATGCCCTCACAGTCTTTTATGTGATTCATGATTTTCATGTGTTTTACCAAGAATTTGTTTCATACATTCTGAAGAACATCTTTAATGTTGAACAATTACTTTTCCATTTCCAAATATATTTTGAAAGGACTGTTCTTTAAAGGAAGCCTCTCAGAAGGCCTAGAAGCACTGCTGAAAACTGCTTCACAAAAAAAAAAAAAAAAGTAAATTTTTGATTGATTATCTCAAATCAGAACAATTCCTCTCCTGAAACATCATTATTTTTCCCCTGGGATAAAAAAGGAAAATTTTCTGACCAAACCCGTTAATTTATGTGGAGGGTATTTGTAGCAAAAGCACCTTAACTAATTATATTAAGTGTTTAAGTTGAAACATGCCTTCCAGTCTGGTTAAAAAAAGAAAAGTAAAAAAGAAAAAAAAAAAACAAAAACCAAACCCAAACCCTGCCTCTTTTAAAATGACACAGAAGACCTCTTCGGAGGCAATGCAACACTAACTGGCCATCTAGATGTTCCAAACTGATTAAGAGCTCCCTCAGCTCTGACAGACATTTATTGATATTTGAGGACTCTCTTTCAGTGAAAAAGCATCCTCCGTTGCCTCCCTGCTTTCTACAGCTTGTCAATCTCAGGTGAAGATGAACATGTTAATTGACTGACTTGTTAATTTATTGATGAGTAATGACAGAAAGAGTACTGCTGAATGCTCATAAAATTTGTCTTTCAGTGAAGAACTACCCATGTTTTAAGAGAATACTTTTAACTACCTTTCATTACTAATTTACTCATCATTGTACATTATACTTAAAGATCAACAACACCCAGCAAACTGCTGCATTATTATGGAGGCGAATGTATTGAAGAGGAAAGAATTACATGTACCAGACAACAGTTGGGGCTTTCATCTGTATTGTATTACAAGGAGAGGTGAAATTGCACTAGCATTTGAAAGTAGGATGCAGAATAATTATATTCAATTAACTAAGGACTCCTCGGGCAGCAGCCCAACAGAGAACTGCACGTGACAAGACCAGGCAGAAGGGAAGGAAGTAAACTGGTTTGAATTCTGTACTCCCCAAGTGCTAATAAATACAAGTACTGTGCCACGGCTGTTAAATACGCAGTTATCAGGAATGAATAGCTGGTTTAATCCCAGTAGAAGTGTCATCGTTTACTTCATTTCAATAGTTCTGTAAGCCTCGCTGAGGCACGGAGGTGGTATTTGGCTTTGTCTGTAGGAAGTGCTATCCAAGGCAGCAGCAGGACAGGCAGCCCTGCTAATTACCTGTTTCCACACCTTACATTCCACCTTACTCTGAAGTGAAAGGAGTTTACATTCATCATCAGATATTTATGCTTCCTTAAAGCTGCAGTAATAGCAACAAATCTTCGCACTAACAAGCATATTCCACCACAAGCAGGACGGTCATGTCTTCCAGAGGATTTCACTCACTGGTGTAAGTGGAGCAAATGATGTCAGTCTCTGAATTGGGCAATAAACTGGGGGATATATTCCCACACAGGATGTAGAGAGAGGACACACAGAAAGGTAAGTGGCTGCTTTCAAGGCATTGCCAGAAGGTGCCCAACCAAAACAGAGTTAATGTTTTCTTCAGAATTGCTTCCTACCCTCTGTTCCAAAGAGGAGCAGAGTCTGTCCCCAGATGCCATGACATTCCCTGGGGCACATGTGGATACAAAGGCTTCCTCCAGCAGAAAACCTTAGCTGACTAATGGAGAGAAGACTGTGGTTGCACTTAGATGGCAGCTGAGAGCATGTAAGATCTGTAGGATTACATCCTCTAAACATGACCTCTTGATTAAAAATATTAGAATGCCTTAAAATGCATTGATTTCTGTGAAAATTTACAACAGCTGTTGTAAAGACACATTCTAGCGAAACATTTCTGGATGGCCTTATTGGTCTTCTTCCGTACCCCTTCTTTTTAAATTTGGTCTTTTGAAAGGTGCTATGTCTGGGTTAGACCATCTCTTGCTCAATTAGTCAGCCTGCACTTTTAACTTTATCTGCAAGAATGAAATGGCTGTCCTTCCTAGCTAGTGTACTTTGTTTGAGTTCATTGATACCACTACTCTCCATTTGTTTATATCATGAGTGTAGTCACATAGAGGGATGGCAATTAGCAGAGGAATTGTAACTGTTAGAGTTTTGGCAGTGGCATTTTGCACTTTTACTTCCTCCTTAGTTCTTATGTCTCAAGTATAGGCAGCCTTTTGTGTGCCCTCGTTTAGATGCCGAGGCTGATGGATAGAATTTCCCACAAGAAGTTTATCTGCATGGTCTTTTCAGTGTTTGGTTACCTCAGGAGATCAGTAGGATTTCTGCAAAGATTTTGGCATGCTCTCAGTTGCCACTATAAATCTAGTTGCAGCCCAGTGGAAGAAGACTGCTGAAAACCCTATGCGAAGACAATATTCTTTGCAAATACTTAATGTTATTATAAATAAATTTATTCTGGGGGTTTTGTCTCAGACAGCTACCTTGTGTGCCAGTAAATAGTTCGTAATATTTTTCTTTCATAAAAATATTAAAAAAAAAAAGGAAAACAGGCTTAAGTCTGTTAATGCTTCCTTATAATGCAAACTGCAGGCTTGAATGTGGTGTGTCAAAAGATTGCTTTTCCTTCATACATTAATGATTTATGCAATGTAAGAATAATTGGTGACAGGAGAACTGAAGTAATGGTTTTGAAAGAAAGAAATGACTGAAAGAACAGACATATTTTTTTTTTGTCAGACATTTGAATGCTTTGTTAGTTTCCCGTTTGTTAATAACTGTTTATCCCAAAACTTGAATTGTCACCTTGGTGCAAAGATGGCTTTGGCAGCATTTTAGCAATGCCTTCTCAAGTCAGATCTTGAAGACACCTCTTTGAAACTTCTAAGTCCAGCAGAATCAAGGAGGAGAAAATCTGAATTCATTTATCACTTGAAACACACATATGTGTAGTCAGTGGTGGGTTTAGGAGAGAAGAACCTCAGAAAGATTTTAAGGAAAAGTAAAGGAGAGAAATACACGAACATCTTAAATAAACCACATTAAACTGCACACTGTCTAGGACTTAGCTCTCATAATTTGCGTGGCAAAACTACATAAGTGTTATCTGCAACTGGATTTTAATATGTTGTCTAACTTAGGTTAATAATACATTTATTAGTAGTATCCATGAAGCCTAGAAGGAAAAGAATTTTGAAGAGGATTTTTACAGTGGCTGATCTTTTTTGCTCTCTACTAATCCTTTCTGTAGCAGTTTCAATTAAGATTTTTTTTTTCAAAAGAATTATTCAGATGATCCAAAAGTCCATAGGAATGTTCCACTTAGCTTCAGAGCACTTTTGAGGATGCTTAGTAAGAGCAAGGATTAGTGTCTCTTTAAGTAATATAATATCGTATACTTGTACGGTTTCTTGTTGTGTTTTCTGTGTTTGGCAAATTCTGCAAAACATGTGGCTCTGAATTGCTATTGCCATAGGGAATGAATCTTCCTTTCTAAGAGAGAGAGACCTCTGACTTTTCAAGTGAGCTGCATTGCTAAATTAGGCTGTCTATTGTCTGCAGGATATCCACAGTGACATCTTCCTTGGCTTCAAGGCTTCAAGTCAGGAATCTTATCTGAAAAGTGCATGGCCAGGCAAGTGTATTTTTTCTGAGGCAGCCCTTATAGAAACTACAGGAAGTCTGCAACTGCTGTAAACTTCTGGAGAAAAAAAAGGGAAGTCACTCTTCCACCTGGAAGAGCTCTCCCCCTGAAATGGGGAATCTACCGATTTTAACTGCAAATGTGTTCTCCTAAATTTGGGAAGAATTAGCATCACAGGCTTATCTAAATTGCTGGAGATTGCAGGTGATAGCACTAAAGTTAGTTAGGAAGGTATCCACTGTAAGAATGGTACGCAATCTCTTCCTGAAAGTGAGCTTCAAATGAATGGGAAAAATATGTTTCCCAAGACTCATGTCTCAGTCCAAATTTAGATCAAGACTTCTTTTGAAGTTAAATTTTGTCATTTTTCTAGTGATAGTATTCCTTTTCTAGACCATGACAGCAACATTTACAAAATGCAGTTGAATTTTGATGAAATAATTTCTAAGGTCATATTTTGTTTTGTCTTTTCAAATGAACTTCCCAAATGAAATTTCCAAGGTTCCTTTTGACCTCTCTTTTTAAATATCCCATTACTGATGAATAAATACCTATAGAGGGTTTGTCCTCCCCGGAAGAACTGTGCAGCTCACTCTCCTTTTATGGCTCCTTTCCATGGAAATCATGTCAGCCAAGTGAAGCAACCTGGAATCATGCCAGTGCGTACAGTGTGTTTGAAAGTTTTTATAAACTAGTCCTCTGTAGTGAATGTTTTCACTTTACTGCAGTAAAATTTACAGCTGAGTAAATTTTTGGGAGGTATTTCCTTTTCTTTTTTTTTTTTTTTTTTTGTTTTAATTCCTAACATGCCAGGGGTCTTTGTGAATAGCATTTTAAAGATAACAAATCCTGCAATTATTGTTACCCATTGTGGTTGTATGATTATTTATTCCTTTGTATGACAGCTTAATTTTCATCAGTGCTTAGCTTGTCTTAGACAAGCCCAAAGGAAAACAATTACATTTTATTCCTTTAGACTTCATAGGAGCAAGAGGTAGTACCATGCATTTATGCACATTACCCCCAGAATGCCTTTTTTTCCCCATTTTAGTTTAACAGTCTTGTAGATCTTTTATATCTGATGGAAAAGGAAAAAACAATGAATGGTGGGTGGTAGATGTAATTCATATTGCTTAGAGTGTTCTTGGAAGAATCTCAGGTACAACTGAGATGAAGGTCTAAATTAGAAGAGGGTAGAGTAGAAGAGAAGAATTTAATGAGTGCAACAATGCCTTTCAGTGGCTGTTTCCAGAGGCAATATTGTCTTCTATTATCTGGCCCTGGGAAGGATCTTCCAAGACCAGCTTAGAATCTTCGAAGGCAGGTGTGATGGTCCCAGGCTTTTGAACCTGTGGACAAGAGTGTAGTGTCAGCTTTTTTTTTTTGCAATGTATACAGTAGCTGTTGCTTGTTCTATAGAAATTCAATATATGCAGCTCATATATTTTACATGCAAACTCAAACGTGCCCTTCTTCCTTCAGTTCCTAAGGTAATTTAGAAGCTTCAATAGGTATTCACTTCCTTCAGTGGAAATTTTTGCACGTGGCTGTGGGCTTGGCGCATTCTAGCTAGGTAACTAACCTGAAAACCGAGCGTCCAGATCCAGAGATGAAGTAAACAGCACAGGTTTGGTGCAGATTCAGAGGTTTTTGCATGTACAGTATTCAACTTCAAAACTAAAGATAGCTGCACTGCAGAAAATTGTGTATTTGTCAGTGCTGAGGTAAAATAAGAATAGATAGTGATTATATTATTATCTGACCTTTGATGGGAATACAGATTTGCAGGTGGGAATGATACCTTTAATAGGAGAAACCCAACCTCATTCTCCTCTCAGTGATGCCAGAACAACTATTATCATTCCCATAAAGATTAACTGGTCTAATTGGTAGGTGTGATTCAGCCTTCCGCTGCCAGTTTTATGCTAATGGATTCACTGTTTCTGTGCTTGTATAAAATGAGTAATAGGGAGAAAAAATCAGTCTATTGCCCCTGAATAACAAATAATTATACCACTCTTTTTCATAGCAGAAATTTGAACTATTTAATATAGACAATGTAAAGAAAGTGGACCAGTACTTGTAGCCAAGTTCTTTAAATGAATCTTTAAACTGGCACAAGAAATATGCCTGTGTGGCATGTACAGCACTTGGTGAGTAACTGGGAAGGGGAAGAATGTGCACTGGAGTAGGGCTACAGTAAACTTACAGCTAGTTTTTGTCTCTTATGCTGCATAAGAAATATGTGCCTGCCTGCTCTCATGGCACTCTGCCTGTTTTAGCAAGCTACCGGTATTTCATCTATGCCTCATCCCCTTGCTATGAACTATTCTTGTAAAGAGATCTTATCCACTGTGTCATACCAATGTAGAAAACAATTTAGAGCTCAGGCATGGAGTCATGATACCCCTGAGATCTTCTACTATTCTGTACCTACTTGAGCGTCTAAACAGATGTTAATCTGACTGTATTTCAAACATAAGTCTTTGAGTTCTCCTTTCTAGCTGCTGAGATATGAAATAACAGTGTTACTCAGTAACTGGATGTTAGTCCATTTTAGTATATCTGTTATATTGTCTTTATGGGCACCAAGATTGAATCAAAGCCATCCAGAGCTATCAGAATTGTTGCTGTTCAATAGCCCTTGGCTCTATAGCAAACGGGGAGGCCCATGAATGAAAACGAACACAAACGCCACAGTAATGAGTAGTTACCAATGTGAGCAGGTGGGCAGTTCACTCCGAGCCTGCAAGGCTTGCATTGCCGGGCTTGGATTGTCTGTTGTCATCAGCCGTCTTTCTAGGACAGCCATCATCTTGCTGGACACTGCAGACTGAACAAAGTGACCTGGAGAACTGAAAGTGTGTCTTAGCTGCTTGAAAGAAATAGGAGGTGTAACTTTTATGAGCCAAACATGGCAAAGGACACAAGAAATGCATGGACTGGTGAGTTATATTCACCTCAAATGGAAATTATTTTTTTTTACATTCCTTTGATTCAAGAGGATAAAACAATCTTCAGAATTTCTATTGTCTTCTCCCCTTTTGTGTAGTTTAGTGTGGACTTCAGATTACGATGACAGTGGAAAACTCTCAAAATGAGCCCTGAGGGTCACAGGGGGAAAATATTCTAAAATGGACCTCTAGGAGTAAAAATTTATGGTGTTTTTTTTTTTTTTTTTTTTAGTATAAACATGTCTTGTGTGCAATTTACTTTAATTATTTTCCTGTTAAAAAATTACTGACCGCATTTTGAAGATTTTAAATTGTAAATTATGAGTTCTAGTGCATTATTTAGTTAATACAATATTGACTTTTAGCTGTAATAGTATAGGAAAGGACAAAAACCAAGGGACTTTAGGCATTTGGTAGTCAACAGTTTAATAAGTTTGTGAGGGCAGAAAGAAATCTGATGGAGGTAGGGTAATAGTGATGGGTTTTGTTTTCATAAGGAATTCCACAGCTTTTCAGCAGTATACCATCCCACAGATGTTACAGACTCAAAGGAGTCAGGATCAGAACTGGGTATTCCTGTTTTCGCAGCCTTATTTTGTTGTGCAAGATCAGGTACAGCAAGCAGATAGAGAGGACACGTAGCTAAAGTGCTTGACTTATGAACCTTGATACAGATGCTATTGATACAGCGTATGAAAGCAGTTTTTTGATATAAAATATAAAATATATTGGAAGCATCATAAGTTTATTGCTTTTCCCAATAGCACTGCATAACTAATTAGAAATGACACTTTAGGACTGTTGTATCAGGCAATGGAAAACAGTTTGGCCTTTTCTGCCACTAAACCAAAGCTGTCAGTATTATCAAAACAGCTACAGACACTGCACTATCATCTAGAAATGACAGCAAAATTCACACATCTGCATCACTTTTTATGCAGGATAGGACGTTTATACATATTCATTTCATCAAATCTAGAGGACAACTCTAGATTTCTGCAACTTGCAGAAAGCAAACGTTTAAGGACAGCAGGGAATGCATTGCATACAAGTTAGCGCATCCAAATTAGTCTACCCTTGTAGCTTATTGGGCAGATGTTATTCATGCAATCACATGGCAGAATAGGAAACATGAGAGGTTGATTTGAAAAGCAAGATATCTGGTATTATTTACAGTCATATTTATAATTTCCAAAAACTTCCATTTTCATTTTGCAGTGGATCTTTCTATTAGTTAAGTGCTTTGAAGAAGTTACCCAAAAGGAAAACAGAATCTTTTCCGTCTGAGTTCACAGTTTGAATTTTCGATATACTAGAAAATGTTTAAATTTGGGATCTGATGTACAATTGAGACTTTTGGATTAAGAAAGTACATTTTCGGATTGAGAAAATACATTTTCCCTAATCCTGTGGGAAGGGCAGTTCTGACTTTAGACCTGCGAATGACATGTTGCTCTTCTGCCTTCTGTTTCACTGAAATGGATACTTACTGTATATACCCCTTAGCCTGGTAGCCTTCTACAGAGTACAGCACTGAAATCATCACTGAACAATTTCACACTGAACTGAAGTGATCCTCATAACATCATAACAGCCAAAGATTGGGAACATGATGCTATCGGTTTTGCATAAGTGCGATTCCATGGATTCTCCTGGAGATGTTCTTGATCTAGCCTGGTATGAGAAAAGGATGAGATTTTCTCCTTCTCTTTTGTTTGTTTGTTTAATGAAAGCAAATATTTGGAGTCACAGTGATTTCTACTAGTATTTTTAGAGCTGCGTGATCTATGAGTTTTTCCAGAGCCTGCTTCTTAAAAGAGTATGTCATAAAGAGCTGATTTTCATGAGCAGATGTATGCAATTACACACCAAATTATATAAAAAATTGCACTTTTTAATTTTCTATAATTTGCTTATTTTGGAGAGTGAGAACCATTATTGTCTTTTTCCAGATATGCTTCCTCTGACTGAGCTTAACAGCTTTGCTCAATAACTCTGCTGCTCTTCTCTGGCCGCTCTGCCCACCACTTCTGCCCATTTCTGTCTGACTCCAATACTCCATAACCCATATAATTTTCCTGTTGGAATAAGTTCTTACCAATGTTGTCCATTACTCCACATTATCACACCTATCACACCTATTCCTCTTCAGCCCAGTAATACCCCTTCATGTCTGCTTCTCCTCCTGAGTGTCCGTATTCACCTCCTTTCTTATTATTCTTACCCTTTATCAGCTCTTATGTGAACACCTACTGTGAAGTACTTAATAAATCAAAGTTTTTTATAAGACTAAATGTTTAAGCAATTAATTATGCAGAACTGTAATTATTTGATGCATTGTCACTTACCCATGTTTTTCTGTTAGAAGAATGAGAGTATTTTTTAAAATTGATTTCATCTGTACAGTTAACTAAGCATTAATAAAGGGACAACCCATATGCATTTTCATATAGGTTATACCTAAGATGCAATGCGTGTAAAAACATGTGTTTTTAGATAGTCTGTTGTTAGCTCCTCAGTAGGTAGCACGCATCAGCCGTAACTCCTGCGAATCTACCGGACTTCAAACAAAGGCCAGGGAAAGCAGTCATGGCCAAAGTAGCCGGGGTGGTACACCACAGCACGACATCAGAAATAGGCCTCTGAGGAGAGAGCAATGACAGCCAGGATACCGCGAATTAAATGCATTCATTTTTCTGTTATCAATTACACACCTGTTTCCCATATGAAAACACTGTTAGGTCACCTGAAAGCTGCCCTGATGTGCTGAGCTGCAACAAATTTTTTACGCTCTTAAAATTTCACACGACAAGAGGTTAAAAGATCTGTTTTAACAGAGGGGAGGCCTCTGAAGGACAGCGGTATGTGCCAGGGGACGCCTGGTCCCTGGGCTGTAAGGAGGCAGGTCAGCGCAGGAGGGTGACCTGTCACTCTTTGCTGTGGTGTTCTTAGGCATTTCTGGTTCTTTTCATTTTCAGTAACAGATTTAAGAAAAAAAAACCAACCAAACAAACATAAATTCAAATGCTTCTCGCTCAAGATAAATTCTGAAAGTGTAAAACAAGTGGGAAGCAATGGTGTAATTTCAACCCTGAAGAGGGGTGCCGAGAGAGATAATCTCACGTATGCGCTGCAATCCACAGGAGGAAGTGGGGCCATGGCTGTCCTGACCCCCCCTACCCAAGCAATCTGTTCACTGTTTTACTTATACCCTGCAGTACCCCGTGAATGCCAGTAAAATGAAAATAACCAGTATTTTTCTACCTATCTTAAGGTGTTCTTCAGACAAATTTTTCAGTCGTGGGAAGCACTCTCCCTATTATTAATGTAACAGGTCTGCGATGCCACTTGGCAAACAAACTGTTATGCAACCTTTAAAGCTTTTATACAGCAAAGCCTCAAAAGGCCTATAAATTCAAGCTTTTCTCGAAGTCTCATGAAGGCCAGAGAGCTTAAACACTTAGAGACATTGAACTTGGAAAGATTTCCTGCACTACTGACTCTGCTCACTCTCCTATTTTGGGCAACCGGGTCACACAAACTCACAAAGGAAGTTAGCAAGCTCCTTATGTATAAATATTTGGACTTTTTTGAGCAGTGAGGAAATCGTAACTAACCAGTCTATTATCTCTAGGGTAAAGAAATACACCAATATCAAGTAGTGACTTCTAAATATGACTATAAATTCAGAGCACATGGCATTGGCAAACGTATTTGCAGATTAGGTATAGAACTGTACGTATATTTTGGATTTGCAAGAGTGTGATTGAACTGAAAAAATCTCTTTGCTATTTTTTGGGGTAGGCACAGAGTGTGTAAATTTTCATTGACGACATTCATCTTCTTCCTTCTTTATCCCTAACTTATCATTCTAAAGCACAGCATTTTAAATTAAAATTCAGAAAACCAAAGCAGATTGAAAGAAAGTGCTTCAACAGTATTAATATACCATTCTAAGCAACCCAGCTGGGTAACCCTTTCCCCTAACATTTCGGATCAAAACCAAAAAGGTCTCCTCAAAGTGCTATATATTATTTTTGTATTACACTTGCAAAAAGGAAGACATAGATAAGAATTCCTTTTTGACTTCAGGGTTATAGAAGCAATTTTCAAACCTGTCATCCCACACGAGCTCTGCAAATGGAGAGGTGCTGTCAGGGCTGCAGTCTGCTGTGTGTTGGTGCTGGAGACAGAGGCTGGTAGTTTCTAGCAAGTGAATTACTGAGGTCAGATATGGCATTGTCCCAGCTCTTCTGGATATAATTTTAGTGATATAATTAGATATAACCACTTTAAAATAAAAAGACTTTTCACTGTTCTATCTTTCAGTTTCAGTATCTTTGACCAGTTTTATTAGTATCCTGGTTGGATCTGTTGTAAATTTTCCCATCAGTTTTTAGGAATTAACTGGCTTAATGTTTGCTTGGCATTAGATCCCAGGCAGACATGAAGGTCCCCTGGTGTTGGGGACTGTATTGTTTGCCCTGTCATAGGGAAAAGTTGTCTGTAGTTTAAGGAGACGATAGAAGAATTTGTAATAAGAAAATCTGAGGTTCACCAACAAAAAGGAGATATGTGGTGCTAGTGAAAAATCAAACCATGCACTTACACTGCTTAACTATTGCACAACTGTAGTGCCCCAAATTGTCTGAATTTTAAGACCATATAAACACACACAAAAATAACCTCAGCTGCTGTTCAAGCTCGCCTTCGCTGTTTGAAACCTGGCCAGCATTGCTCAGAACTTGCAGTGTTTTTATGTATGAAGTATGTTCTACACTAATAAATCACAAGGATGTTCCACCGTGTCCTGCCGTGTTCTGCCTTCACTTGGTACTGAGACTCTTGCTCTGCCCTTCTGGTGCAAATGGAATATATACCTACTTGCTAGTTTATGCTTATTTTAAATAAAAAAATCAGCTTCTCCTTGATAAAGACAATTGAAATAGCAAAATCACTCTCAGAAAGACTGAATATGGAACAGTTATTGCAACACCTAGAAAAACACCTGAGGCAACTATTGGCCTTCTTTAAACAAAAGTTCTAGGAGGTTTGAAACAGAGGGATTTAGCACAGATTATTTTTTTTTTTTTTTTCAGAAAAGCTGAAAATTTGCCTTCTTTTTTCATTTTGATATGGAGAAACTTTGAGGCAGTGAGGTGTTCAGAATGGTGATGGCACAGTATTTTGCAGCAGAAGCACATGTATTTGTAGAATTTCATTGATGGATTCTACATACACAGAAGTAGGAGGCTGTATTTCTTTCTGTATAGGTCATGACACAGTGGTTCTGAAATGGGATTCTGAATTAGGGTGAGATTAGTCCATAGGAACAAAGACTCTTCCTTTCATATCAATTGACAGAAGGGAGACGAAGGCTTCTTAGTCCTACATTCCTCCATCATTATCCTTTTCTCTGTTCAATCTGATGGGATTACTGGGAATTAGGTAATTTGTCATTCCAGTTTATTCTATTCTGTATGAATCTCTCTCTAAGTGCGATGTTCTCATATGTTCTTCTCTGCCACAGTATCAATCTCAACGCAGTTTTACAAATAGCTTGCAGTAGTATCGTCTTGTATCCAACTGATTCCATGGTATATTATTGCAAGAACTGTGGCTGTTAAAGATATGGTGGAAGAGATCTATTCGCTCTAAGATCTAGAAAGAAAATCATGTTCTAAGGAGAAGGAGTCATTCTCTTACTCCACCATCATATTCTTTAACATTAAGAACATCATAGAGAGTTATTGTGTATTCACTCCCATAGCTGAACAGTACATCAAAGCAGTATGTTCCCAATTTCATCAGGTTTCCTAAAGTTACTCTTCTGCTGGAAATGTAGCAGAACAACACATAGATTTGACTGTCACTTGTTCTACATAATAACAATGTTTGAGACTCAATATGTCTTCACTATTTTTTTTTTTTTGTGCAAACTTGTCTATGTGGTTGCACAATAGAGAATTCACCTGGAAAATTATCGGTGGTCCCCAGAGAGTACCATACCTACAGTTCTTGTTTGGGACCAGTTTGAAATATTTGGACATTTATTCACACACGGATTCTATTAATTGTACTTCAAAATACAGACACCTCACAACAAAATTTGCCCAGACAGCATGGCAACATGTCTAATTCAAAGAACATAAAAAGCAATATTAACTTTGTCTGGGAAGAAGGACAAAACAAGCTTAAACCAAAATTGCCATATTCTGGTACAAGGGCACTGAAATGTAAATTTAGATTAAATCTTATGGACTGGTCTGAAAAGCAGACCCAAGAAAAGGAAATGCAGTACAAATACTCAAAGGAATTTTTATTACAGATATGCCTTCAGTTTCAGCAAGCCTGAAATAGAAGCTGATCTTCAAATTGCAGCTGTCTACTAACGGTGTATAATAAACTAGCACAGCAGTCTTCAATTCTAGCCCAATCTTCATATGGCAATTGTGGCCCAAAATAAACTTTCTTATGGACTCTTCCAGGAGTCCAGGTAGGAAAATCCATGTTGTGTGGTAATTGCTATTAAATAAGTTTCCTGGTAATGTTTCAAAACTGTACTTGTTATTTAAAATTTGTTGCATTTCAGTAAAGCATTCATGTCCAGGTATGTTATTTTCAAAGGCCTTGATTCTCCAAAGACTCAGCTTTATAAATTGAGAATACTCCCTTGGAAATGGATAGCTCACACCTAAGGATCTTTGCAGGGATCCGGACTATAGGGTGTTAACTTAAAAAGGGTTAGCAAAATGTCAGGTGTCCACGCCTTTATCTGTAGTTCATTTTTAGTTCATGACAACAGCAATTTCTTATTTCACGGTGATCCACACTTTCTTTGGAAATTCACTGTCTCAGTCAACGCACATCACCACAGTTGACTCATCCTTAAGCTTATTTTAGTGCTTGCTGCCTGGTTTCTGCAAACACCTCTTTGTCAAGGTCATTTTCATTTACCTCCAGGACGTAATCTCTTCTTTTACAGTTAAATTCAGTTAACACATGTACGTACATCAGGGTCTTTGAACTCTCAACACCTTTGACAGTCTTTCTGCTGTCAAGGCAAATATGTCTCAGATGCATAAATTCCATCTGCTTCTGCTCACAGAATGGGACGAGAGGGCAGAGCTCACAACCGAAGCATAATCCCACCGCCTAAATCAAACAAGATATATGTCTAACAGTGGTAATACCCATGCTAATTCGTCCGTTTGTAGCTGATGGCCTTTTGGTGGTAGCTGATGGAAAATGAAGCATTTCCAGAAGACAGCGTTTCAACTCTATCTATCTGGTGCATTTGCAGATGTAGTGGAGACATTTCAGCCATGCACGTTTCTGTTAAAGACAATGTTCTACTATTTCTGACACCCAATTTTATGCCTAACTTCTGTATTTTTCCCTCAACATGACTGATGTTCAGGCTTTTCATGTTTCAGAGAGCAAATAAGTTCTAAAGAAATGCAACAGGGGATAGCGAATCATGTTGCAAAAACAAACACAATTGGAAAATCTGAATGTGACAATGAAAGCCTCTTATTTATTTTCTTTCCTCATTTGAAAATGGACAGTTTGACTGTCCTGGATTGCCTTAATACATGCTGATACATTTTTAACAACATTAATCATATCCTGTCAGTCCTACCGTAATGCATTGGCTTCTCAGACTAGAATCATAGAGCTATAGAGCAGTCTTTCAATCAAATCTGGAAAGGGGATCTATTGAGCCATTGAAATAAGAGCATTATGGATTTTAAGTGCTTCAATGATAGTGTTTTTAGGTTGTCAGCTTTCATTTATGTCATTTAAAGTTTGCAATACACAAATATGCAGATTGCCTTAGCAGTTTGCAAAAGATTGGATATAATTCTGAAAGTGTTGAAAGCTTATGCTTCTGCAGATGGACCAACTTTTGAAGTACTGGGGCTCAGAAAACCTTAGATGTCAAGTCTGAAGGGCCAGACAGATGTTGCAAAATATATATTTTGCCTTATGATTGCTTTAGCTGTTCCTTTGACTGCCTTACGTATCCCCTCTTCCTCTCTGAAAGTTTGTCTATTTGAGTACCTGTGCTGGAACTACAAAAACAAGAGTGGAAAGCCTAACTGTGATAAAGTATACAGAGACATAATGACTGGTTAATGAGCTGTTAATTATCACTCCAGTATACTTACGCTCTGAATATGCATGTTTACTGAACAGTCCGGTGAGCATAGGCATACCCTCTGGGAGATGGCAAGTCCACCAGCTGTAGATGCATTTGGAGAAGAAAAACTTCTGTTGTTTGTAAAGTGCCTGGAAAAAAAATGTAGATTGGTGAAAACAAATGAAGCAAAGCCTTCAGCCTTAGGAAACAGTTGCTTCTATCACAATGAAAATCTTGTTACATGGATAAAGAACTGAAATCTCATTCCCTAAATGTGACTTTTATTTGATCCCAAACTCTGCAATAAGTATCCACTAGATTTCATGAACCATTGCACTTAGCATTGAAATATAGCACAAACTGTGACAGAAAGCATGATTCTCTTTGTTTGCCAACATATGTGCATGCTATGCATTATGCTTCGGTGAAAATGTATTTCTGGATGGTCTCGTCTTGGCTATTGCGTGCTGGACCATATGAAAAGTCTGTGCAGGTAATTGGATATTTTCCGCTGGGAGCATCTATCTAGCATGCAGAGTCAGGCCAGGTGAAGAGAGGTACAGCCAGGAAGCAACTGAAGAACCAGTCCAGACTCCCTGAGAGTAACAGAAAGGAGACAAGAAGGCAGACATCAGAGAAGGCGGAAAGAAAGAGGCTCAGAAGGTCTGTAGCCGCTCAGGAAATCACTGGAAAATGCTGGACTGGGATCAAGCATGAAAGAAATGGCTTGGCTTTAATGGATGGAGTGGGCAGGGTAGAGATTTTTTTTCACTTACCTTATTAATTGCTCCACTGGGTAGGCCTAGGACTCGCTCTAGTTAAAGTTCTCCTGTTATAATGGAACAGCAAGAGATTTTTGAAGATCTTATGTTGAGTACATTTGAAGAAAAATGTGCAGGCAGGTCCATCATAAAGCTCTGGCCAACAGAGAGCTGTATCAGAAGAACATGCCAAATTTCCATTTCTGATTCAAATATCGTGCAGAGCCAAAGAAATGCTGTTAGTCATTCATGGCAGAGTCAATGTCCGCCCTTGATTTGTTGTTGAAATTAAAATGATCCTTATATTGTAGTTATGACTGTATTTTAACACTGCTGTTAATGCAGAATTCCTCATCCAGTATGTCATCAATGCTTTCATAAGCAACTTCCATTGGAGCTACATACATAAAAACCCAGGCAAAACACAACAGATCTGCCCCAAATTAAAAAATTAAAAAATAGCCAATGAAAGTTATATTCGTTCTTAAACAATATCAATAAACTGGGCTCATTTAAATGACTTTCCCACAGAATCTCTCAAAACACTTTCCAAACAGAAATAATTTAGGTCTATGCCACCAATATGAAATAATAAGACTGTTTAGAGTTTATAGATAAGGAAATTGAGATTTGTAGATTTTTCTAAGATAATTTGTAAAAGAGTCAAGAATTTTGGTTAATTTCCCATCTGTTTCTTCATTTAGATAACAATTCAGATAATAATTCTTCAGTTTCATTCTAGCAGATAGACAAACACCTTTAAATTACTCTGTTCTCTTTCGTATACTGGTGACATAAGGGGTATTCAACTATCCGGACAAAAAGTAACCCTAATATTGTAAAGAAGACAGAAACAGACACACACAAAAAAACTGGCTACAAAAAGATTCTACTTCTCAAGGCACTTGAAGAGTAATTTCTGAGAGGACAGAAGCTGCACTAGTTCTCTAGATAATGGTGAAAAAATATTTAACAATTATTGTCATGCTGTGTAGCAAAAAGTTACCGAAAATATATTGATTACTGGTATGCAAGTGTGAACTAAAGAATGTCTATGTCAATCCATCTTAAATGAAATGTTGCCATGTACATGTCAATGTGCACATGTGTGTGTGTGTGTGAGTGTGTGTGTGTGTGTGTGTGTGTGTGTTCAGAGTCCTGCCTAGTGTCATGGTTTTTTGTTTTCTCGTTTTACTCAAGTTACTCTGGAAGGTGAAGCTCAAGGGGGAGTGAGCTGGAATCTGTTCCATCTTGTAAGTCATGGGCTGAACCGGTCCTTTACTAAATCAGTCAGCAATATAAGAGCAAAGACATGTGAGCATAACTTGAGGGTGATGGGCTGTACAAATGTGTGAGTGGTAGTAATCTGAACCCTTTCCTGTGAGTCATGATGTGTGAGAGGGACAAAGCCCAACTTGACCTTTACAGCTGAGGCTGAATTTGCAAGACAGGTGGAGAGATGCTAACTAATTGTTGTGAACTGTGCAAAGGCAATGTCAGGTTGCTGACAGACAATGCATATGGAGACATACAACTACTTCCTACAGGCCTCAGTGCAAAAGACTATTCTGCTGCTCGTGTATTGTCATTCTTACTTTCTTCCTCTCAGCCTTTTCACCTTTCCTCATCTAACTCTGATACCTAGCTAATACATAGCAAGTGAAATCCTGAAGTGTCTGCTTGTCATCTTCACTTTCCTTCTTTGGCACTCATTTGGCAAGGAGTGCAGGTAGCTTGATGGGTATTTATTACAGTGCCAGATCAAAGCTTGAGGACACTGGCAGTGTCTGAAACTTTCTTTGATCTACAGATAGTATTTCAATTAAAGACAGATTTGGCAGTGCCTCTTGGTTTTCCATCAAACTTTACATCATAACCTATTCCCCTTCCCCCTCCTACGCTGGAATCTTACGGGGAAATGTCATCTCATTATTGTTATTTATTTTTCATACCCTTCTCAAGGGCTTAGTCCTGGTCCTACAACAGTACCACTCTTGATTGATATTACCCCTTTGAAACATAATGTCAGACTAGGATAATCCCTCTGTGATTTTAAGTCAATTCCCCCCAAGATAGAGTTCCTTTATCTTGTGTGCCTTATTTGCTTCATTATTAAGTGTATGCCTTTACAGTTAATGGTATTAAAAGAAATTTTAGTTCCTTGCACCCAGTTTACCTGATGATGCGAACCATTCTGCAGCAGGGACCCCACCTGTCATTTTGAAGAAGGTGGCTTTTTGAAAAAGGTGGAGCATGTGTTAGATAAAGGAAAGAATGTTAATAGTGACAAAAAGATGAAGTGAAATATCAAATGAAATTAATTATTGAAAAAGAGAGCAAGACTTAGAGATCAAGAGCCTACCTTAGTCTCAGAAAAAGGAGACTTGGAGAAAAATTCATGCAGTTACAGGCGAAGAAGGGGAAAGCAGTTTTTGTTTGGTTTAAAAAGACTTCACTGGGTAAGTTAGCTGCTGAAAAGCAACAGTATTTGCCAGTCATTTGTAAGAAATTATTTCAGCAACTGGAAAAACAGCCCACAAACCAGTAGATAAGCACCGGCACTCTTTCAATACAGCCTCATCCCAATATAAATGGAAAGTTGGTAGTGAAGATATGCTAACTGACACCAACCCTCTCTGCTGCAAATTCTAGGCAGATTTTCAGGGAAATTTCGTGGCGTTTTTGAGACATTTATTCAAATCACAATGTCATCCTCGGATTCTACTAGGTGATGTCTTAATCTGTATCCAGCATATTATGGTACTGTTTCGCAATAATACATCACACTCCATCTTGAGAAATTTTCAGGTATTTTATATACAAACTGGGAGAGTGATCTTGGTTTTCTTACCAGCAGTCGTTTATATTGGGTCCAGGTGGAGTTACATCGTCTTTACAAGTGCTGTCTCCTGCTGCCAGGCGAAAGATTTGTTGCTTCCTTTTGTTCCTGGCTGCAGAAGTCACTACCTGTCGCTACCCTGACAAAGTGACCCCATTGAGACAGACACCCTGCCCAGTTTCTTGTGCATGGAGCCAGAACAAGCCACGATCTGGCTTTTCATTTACAGCTGTATGTCTGGCCGTCAAGAGCAGGCATTTTTTTCCTTTGGCAGCTGATTTGTGGCCCCTGTTGAGGCGGAGTTTAACACCGAAACAGCAGTGCACAGCCCCTCTTCCCAGTTGCTCACACTGTGACATGTACACTTGCAACTGGTGGCTGGTTGACCAAACAATAAGGTAGTTAGAGTGTAGCAACAAGTCGCATTTAAACAATGTATTATTATGAAAAGTGCCTGCAAATTTTCTTAAAAGATATATGTAATTTTCCATATCTTATATAACTCTCCATTTGTTCACACAAAAAAAGTAAGGCGCTGAGAACTACAACATACCACAGCCCTCGGTACAGGGCATTCATTTCTGACATATCTCAGAATATGCCAGTAAAAAAACATTCCTGTTAACACTGTGACTGATAAACTCACTGGATCACCAACTAGTAATCTCCTTGGAACAACATGAGTCTCCTAACAAAAGCATTTTGGAGGAAAAAATAACTTAAACCAAACCGTAAGCATATCTAGTTTTTCACTGAAATGTAACATTCTGCTATTCTGACATAATATAGTTCATCTAGGTTGCTGCCAGAAAAAGTTCTTTGCTGGCTTGTCCAGTGTTTTCTGTTAACATATGAAACTCTCCCACCTCAGAGTTGGAGTTGCCAGTTGTCTTCTGGCACATCATGGTTTTCAGGAAGAGGTAATACCTCAAAAATTATAGTTATAAAAAGGTAAGATTTTAGGTTCCAGCCATCCTTTGGGTTTGGAAAACAATAAATGTTTAGTTTCTTTTTGATCTCTGTACTTTCTGGTTGGTGAAATGAGGTGTTGCATAGGAGATAGGGACCTTGGAGAAGATCTCTTCCAAGAGTTCTTTTAAGAAGTGCTGTTGAGTGTTTTTTCCAGTTTGCTCTTTTTACAGTCCTATTTTGATTTAGATTGATAAGTTCTTGCAGTAAATTCTAGTTGATTTTCTAAATATCAGTGATTAAGAGACTTACAATAGTCATAATATTGTTATATACTTATATGAATACACGGCTTATGCAACTGCTTCAGTAACATCGTTACCTTACTTATGTAATTACTTAGGTGATGCCCTAATACATAGCACTGAGCAAATACAAATATACAGTTTTATGAGTTCTGTATTACATGCATATGGTTTGAATCACTTTTCATTTGTGTGCCTAGGACAAGAGCTGAAGAAATCAAGCTTTTTTATTCCAGGAGAGTTATGAAAATGAAATTCACCTCTGGGCAGAGAGGAAGCACATGGTCTATGTATTGTGTAAGAATACACCATGCATATTAAATAATTCCATGTGCTCTCTCACAGAGGTAAATTTCATCCACGCCAAATGATACTTACACAAACAGCACAACGACCTAGTAATGAGTCCTCAGATATATAGTTGTTAATTGCTATTCTGTTAAGAAAGTGCACAAAATTATTGATGTGGGGCATACTATACTACGCTCCATTTCTTCCCATGTTACGGAGCGCAGGACCAACTGGGCTTAATGACAATGAGAAATGGTATATTCTGCCATGTAGTGGAAATGTGGTAGTTTTAACTTCCAAAAACCAGGCCACTGGATTGGTTTGGGTCACTGCCACATAGTATCAGCAAATACACTGTGGAATAAAAAAAGTTATTCACTCAAGGGATGCTGTGGATTCAGATTTATTGGTGTAACTTGGAAAAAATCTCAGGTTTGGATTTTATCTGCTCACTTTGAGTTCTGGTTTTCAGCTATGAAGTAATGGTGCTAACTACTTCAGGAATGTGATTGTGCTTCCTTTTGTTTCGTGCATTGCAGACTCTTTCCTTGCTCAATATATATATCCTGAATGTACATCAAGTAATGTTCATGTTAAATGAAGTGACAGATAGCATATGTAATGTGATTATTTTAACAAGCCTGCTAAATTTAGGAAAATTTTGGTTCAGCTGCAGCAGGAAACAAAGCAAAATTGCCAACAGCATAAAAAGAAATGCGGGAAATTGTCAGTCAAAGGGAGTATTACGAAATATACTGAAAGCAAACACCAAACTCAGAACACATTTGTGCTGAGAAACAAATGTGTGACTGACACAGCACAGAGATGCTTCTAACAGTGCTTTGATTTGGGCCACTTTCTAAACCATTTACTGAACTTAGTCCTAAAAAAGGAGTTTAGCTGGGGAATACAGGATGTGTGTGGTTGCTTACGGAGGGCGACTACACATCAGAGAGACAGCCAGAAGCAACAAACAGAGGTAGAAGCACTTCTTGCCCTACAAATTATTATATGGAATATTAAAATACATGTTGTAGCTAGGTCTAGCACAACTGAAACCTTTTATAACCAAGATTTTTTAAAACTCTTGTGGGAAGACCATGCTGGAGACATTTCAAAGGGATGTGTGTCCAGAAGGCAGACACTCAGCATACTTCGTAGATTGGGTCACTTTCAGATTTGATCAGTAAAACTCAAGCACACAGGTGACTTAATCACTTAAAAGATTTTGTGTAATCATCTGGTTTTCATAAGATTCCCCACAGACTGACAAAGGACTTGGGTTGATAGTCCCCATGTTTGGCTCTCATACTTTGCATTTGGACTTCCCTCTCTGAACAATTAGTTGCATAAAATTGAAAGTTCTTTGTAAATGTGAATTCACAGAAGATTACTTTTCTACTGAGCTGAGAAGGAAGGTGGTTTATTCCTTTGTAATTATTACTCAAGAAAGCCGTGTACAATGACTTTTTAGTTAGCCTTTTTCTTTAAACCATTTTAATTAAACATTTCAGAACTAAGGCAAGACAAAATTATTGACATAATCTTGTTCATTTCTGGTTGTGAATTCAATGCAGTTTTTAATTAATTAAAATTGTGTATGACAAGGCTTCAGAGATGTTTCTACGCTTACAAGTTATCTCCAAAACTAGGATATTGTTGCAAAACAACTAAACATTTACAGTAAAATAATCAAATCATCAGATTTGCTTACTTGCTTACCTGTCCCAGAGAGCAAGTCACTTTTATTAACCAGTGGAATTCCCTCAGCAGGAAATTAATCTTTGAACAGAGTAAATGTATAGACAGGGCCAAAATCATGAAGAGTGATTTTTCACAGTCTGAAGACTGAATCTCATGGATACTTCCATAATTCAGATTACCTTCTGAATCTTACATCACAAAATTATTAATGACAAAGAGTGAACAAAGGAGCTTTTATAATTTTTCTTAAGATCTTGATTTTTCATAACAGATAAATGATAATAGAAATAAGATAAAAATTACTCCTTTGTGTCAGCGATTGGACATTTTTCTCATCGTTCCTTCCAAGTGGCTAAGTCTCTCTATGCCCTAGCAGTGAAACATATTGAACCAACAGTCTGTTTTTTTTAAAATGTCTTTCCTAGTAACTGACTATACACACATGTTGGCCTCTGCTCAATGTGGTTGTGTCTGAGCGAATCCCATTCCAAGGGAAAAAAAAAAAAAAAATTAGTTGTCCTGTAGAGTGCGAGAATTTTAGTTGTGTGAAATGGGGCCTGTCAAGAGTACTGATTACATAAAAAAAGTTTAGGGTGACTCAAACCAGCTAAAAAGCAAATTACTTATCTTGGCTTATAATGCACTATAAAAAACTGCATGAGACTGAAAGTATTTCTCAGACTTTGGGGGGTGCTACAAGCAATGATGCTCCTATCTTACTGTGGCTTCTTACCAACATGTAACATGTCAAAAAATCTTCTTCTTTATAATTATTGTTGTTAAAAATAAATATTATTAGTAGACTTATATGATAATTAACAATATAATATACAGTACTAGTACTGCATTTCGCAAGTGTTTTATGTTCTTGTATAAGACATTACTTATTTTATATTCTAGCCCTGTTTTAATAAAGCCAAGTTTTGCCTATTTTTGCTTAGGATTTCAGAAATTTAGCGACTAAATTGGACTCTATATAATTTCCTGATTCCGGTGGGAGAATTACTCATTGTATCCATCACAAGTCCATGCCTCCGATGCCAGTTACATTCATAAAATTAAAATGCCTGTTAGTCCAACACAACACAGCTGCCAAATAATAAAAGTATTAGAGTAGCATTGTGCATCTGTCAGCCTGTTTTGACGTCTGTATAATCACGCATATTCTGTTTTTTAAGGCAGTTTTATGCTGTTAAATTGATTACTTGGCTACTTTTCCAATTTGGATTGCCCAGTTCTTGTTCAGTCCCATGCTATTTTCCTTGGAGACTAATTACTCTTCACATAGTGAAGAGTACAAGAAATACAACCTATACAGGAAACATGAGGGGTTCTGATAGTGTGGAAACTGCTGTCAAGGTGCAATGTTTGTGTGTTATCATGAAGATCAGTTGAGGTACTATGAGTGCAAAAGGAGAAGTTAAACTTTTCATAGTAACAAAATTCATTATTATTATAAACAAACCTTCCAATTAGCTCGAGAAGTAAAGCCTTAGTGTCATTTTGTGATAGTAAACCAAGGAAAAATAATACAACTTTAGCATTTTTAAGCATTTTAAAAGCTTCTTTCTTTTTTCCATGTGTTGTCAGAAAATCTTTATAGCGGAAGCCTTTAAGTTGTCCTGGCATCCCCTTAATGTGCTGCTAGTTACGCTAAGTAGTTACTCTGTGTTGTCTGCATATCTGTAGCCTTGTCTGTACTCTGATGCCAACACTGTGATCCCTCTTTGCCTCACACAAGATGGTGCTTAGGCAGCACATTGCTCTCTGCCTACTGCTGTGTCTTGGTGCACCTTTTAATCCTTTATTTTAGGCGTCTTTTTTTTTTTTTTTCTTTATCCTGAGCATCAACCTCACTTTTACACAAGTCCAAACCTCTGTCTTACTTGTGTACTCCAACCGCCACCAGTTTAAAAGTAAACATGTGGTCTTTGTTTATATGAACCCCAGAACTTAGCTTGGCATCACTCTCTGAATTTAGGCACCACACCCGCCCCTCACCTTTGTTAGCTAGAAACCAGACACTGATGCCAGTCCTGATTTCTGTCAAGAAGTATGCCGAGCACTCTTATTCTGTCCAAAAACGACAGTTTGCTAAGACACATTGTACGGGTTGCCACAGCCCTTCTGAAGTTACATTAGTCGAATTTATAACCTTGCATAAGGTTACCAATTAGATCAGGTGACGAGAAAAAGCCAGTATGGGCTTTTAACATACTTTTTGGTATTTTGTAGTTTTTGGTATTTCTGGGCAAGAGGAGAATTCTGGTTCACCACTGACGGCAGCAATGACCTAAGTTTAAATAAAGTCTTAGAGAGAGCTAAGTTGATGGTCACCACATAGCATCATGTTACACAGAAGAAGGGTGTTTGAGAAATGGCTAGGACAGGGCTTTAATGAAGCTTAGGTTTGCAGGTTTGGTTTCAAGCTTAGGTTTGCAGGTTTGGTTTCATCTTATGCTGAAAGATACTGTTAGACCAGGATAACAGAGGGGGTTAGAGGTACAGAGCTACAGCCAAGGTTTTTCATCAGATTACAGTAGTGTTGGGGCTGAAAGGAGTTAATGGACCTCAATACTGTGGAGCTTCTTCCTGACTCATTTGCGTTATTGCATTAAACTAACTCAGTTTCTCATAAATGATAGACTAAGCACAAACTTAAATTCAACTCTGCAGCCCACCAAGTACCTAGCTACCCAACTTCTTTTACTGTAGCCTGGAGTTTCCTTATGTCCCTGAGACCCTAAACTAAGTCCTACTTTGAGGTCTAGTTCAGTAATCCCTAAATATAAAAAAAAAAACAAACAACAAAGAAGGGCATAAATTCTGACATCTAGCCTTGGTTTAGTCTTGATGATTTCTTTGACCTTTTTAGATAACTGCACCTCATTTTCTTTTCCCATTGTTAACCCTAACCATAATGAAATTCCAAAACAAGTCCAAAGCCTATTTTATCAGCATTTATCTGCCAAGGTCCAGTATCACTTTAGCACAAAATCAGCAGCAGAGTTTGACAAGCTCTAACTCTTATGGCATCTAGGTCTCAATTGTATGTGTTTTGCATCAAAAGTATTGTATCACTGACTTAATTTACTTTTTTTCCCATTTTGTTTTGTTTGTTGTTTTTTTTTTTTCAAAATAACAAGAAGAATGGATAAATATTCCTGTTTAAAAAGTTTCTTTACCACAAGTGATCAACATCTGAAACATTTTCCATTTGAGACATCATAAGATTTTCTATTCTGTTACTACATAGTTTAGGATAATTAGAAGTAATTTTAACAAAAACAAAATTAAAATTTACAATTCCAGTATTTCTTTAAATACATATTAAAAAATACCCAACACTGGAAATAAGATGTTTTAAACTCTGCTGAAGGGTATTAACTTTAAAATTGTTTTTGAAACACTGTTTTAACTAAATCTTTATGAACTAGGTTTTGTGAAAATATGAGGGAAATTCTGCATATCAGAGGTTTTGGATGCTTAGCATAGGCTACTTTAAGAAATCTGACTGACAAAGGGTTTTTATATTCTCTACATGTTGGGTACACTGGGATACTGGAAAAAAATTACAAAATGGTAGATAATGTTTCACAATGCTTTAAAAAATTTGGACTATCCAATGGAAGAAAGGTAAGACATACCTTCTAGTAGAAGCAGTCTGACATACCGTTCTTCTGAATCAAGCATTCCAACATAAATAGACTGACAATATTGCAAATCTGTACCTCTAAGTGTTTGCCTGCAATGAATTTTAAATGCAAAAAAATTCTAACAAAAGATCAAACTTCAGTCTTTCATATTTATCTCAATTGCCTATGGCCACTGTGAGAGACAGGAGACATAGCTACATGGATTTTTGATTTAGCACAGTCTGGTCACTTCCAGATTCACAATACCATGATGAAATAGCTAGAGATCTAATTGCTAAATATAATTTTCCTAGTACATTGCAGGTATTATTTGTGAAAGAGTCTGAGTTTATGTTTGTCAACTGTGCAACAACTATAGACGTATACTGGCCACGAAGTTTATCTCGAATGTATTTCAGTTGAAAAGTTCAAGTTCTCTGTGTACATTCTCATACCTACACTGGTGCAGAAAACTGAGGATTTTTATTCCCTGTATATAAGGTCATCAGAAACTTGTTTCCCTTTTGAAAGCTTATAAAAATAATCGGAACTCTTATATGACTATTAGGATTCTATGTTCCCTCTGGATTGCCATTATTTCCTGAGCGTGCTTCCGTTAACCTAAGAAGGAAGAGGTCGAAGACAGTCCATTAAGTTTTTGTAAAACTTTGAAAGTAATTTCTGAGCATATTTTTCAATCATTTTACCACTTTTTGAAATTTTAAATCCTCTCATCATTCTGCAGTGATTGATGAGTGTATTTAAGTGTCCTTCATATGCTCAACAAAGATGTTTGAGGATTTCAAATCAGGTTCTTTAGGGCAGCTGCCTAATTTCTCAGTGCTGAAGTACTGAACAACACAGAACCAAAGCTCATTTGTGGGTCTCAGCTGTGGTCCACTGTAAGGACTAAACATGACAAGTTCCAAACTTTGGATAATTTTCTTTTTAGCACAAGATATACAGGTGAGGCTGGAAACTTCCTAAAATGGAGACATGTTTTTAATGTTCTCAGAAAACAAAAAATTGTTAAGGGATTTTGCCTAATGATTCCCACTGAAAAAGGCAAAAAAACCCGCCCTGCCCAGTCTGAAACCCAAAAGATTGCTATCTCACCACGTAATGACAAACAGTCATATGAAACCAGGTCTAGCTTGTAAACAGTTTTACAGTATTTGCAGTAGGGAGGAGAACAAAATCTGCTACAAGAGTGACTTGTCCCACCAACTGACATGTTTAAGTTGAACACTGTTGTTAGGATAGAAAGGAAAAATATGAAAAAGTGTAAAGCAATATTCTAAGAAAGCAATAAATGTAATATTGCAGTATTGCATAGTTAGCAGTTCCTTACTGAATGGGATGCAGCTGCAAGAATCATTAATCCTCTCTAATTCTTTGCCGATCTTGATGTTACAGAAGCGGTGGGAATACAACTAATGGAATCTGAGTATGGATATTAATTCTTCTTTTGTAATTTCCTGTTTAATTTGTATTCAGTAGGCTACTGTTGCATACAAACGAGGAAATGAGACTTCAACAAGATATAAAACAAACAAGGATGTTTAAAAAAAGAGATTAAGTAACTCATAAGAATGAAGAACTTCCCAAACCTCAGTAATTTTTTATCCTTATTATAAATGTCTCGGATTTGCATCATTTCATGACAAAGAACTTTCTTACCTTTAAATACGTCCTTGCCAGTTCCCAAAATGCCACAAAACCATCTACAGAATTTTTCCTCCTTTTTATTCTCCCTTCTATTCTCCAACAAATATAATGACCCTTATATCAACACATACTCCAAATCTTCCTTCTCCATCAATTTACACTTCCCTCTAGGACTCAATAGGCTTATTTGATATTTGCCACAATTAAAAAAAAATACCACAGAATACCTCAAACAGGACTGAGTAGTTCTGTGTTCTTCCTTGTAAGCCTTTATCCCTAATGAGTACATACAGAATCATAGAATGGTTTAGTTTGGAAGACACCATAAAAGTCATCAAGTTCCAGCCCCCCTGCCATGAGCAGGGACAACTTCCACTAGACCAGGTTGCTCAAAGCCCCATCCAACCTGGCCTTGAACACTTCCTGGGATGGGGCATCCACAGCTTCCCTGGGCAACCGGTTCCAGTGCCTCACCACCCTCATAGGGAAAAATTCCTTCCTAAAAGCTAATCTAAATCTACCCTCTTCCAGTTTTAAACTATTACCCCTTATCACTACATGCCCTTGTAAAATGTTCCCCTCCAGATTCCTTGTAGGTGGCCTTCAGACACTGGAAAGCTGCTATAAGCTCTCCTGGGAGCCTTCTCTTCTCCAGGCTGAACCTCAGCTGTCTCAGCTTGTCCTCACAGGAGAGGTGCTTCGCTCTCTGATCATCTTCGTGGCCCTCCTCTGGACCTGCTCCAACAGGTCCATGTCCTTCTTATGGTGGGGGCCCCAGAGCTAGATGCAGTACTCTAGGTGGGGTCTCACCAGAGTGGAGTAGAGGGGAAGAATCGCCTCCCTTGCCCTGCTGGCCACACTTCTTTTGATGCAGCCCAGGATACGGCTGGTCGCCTGGGCTGCGAACACACATTGCTGGCTCATGTTGAGCTTCTCATATCATCAGTTTCATTTGTTGAATTATATGGAATTCAAACTTTTTCCTATGAGTCAGTTCTGGTCTGAATACTTTTGCCTCATCCAGCTAGTAGTCAGGGGTAGAAGAACAAGCCAAGGAAAAATCTGACCAGTGATGGCTTCACATTTCCTTTTCTTCTTACGATATCCAGGATCAGACAAACAGAAGATATTGGACACAATAATAAGGGTCATCAAAGATACACTGACTCTGTGGAGGCCTTGAAGTGCTAGCAAGAAGAGAGACTGTCCCAGGAGCTGGAGATGACAGACCAGTAGAGGCACCAGCAGCTACTCTGGGTTTCTCAGTCCCATTCTATTTCTCATACTCCTGCTTCCAGATCCCAATAGTTGGAAACCCACCAGCAAATTATCCCCTTGGGTGCTGACCATTCTTGACAAACTGACCCATGGCCTGAAGTAGCTGGACTAGAGCTGACTTCCCTGACACTGTGACGCTTACAATAAAGCTAGGGTTGCAGCTAAACAAAACAAGTTTTTTCACATTGGCATTGCAGAATATATGTTGCTGTTACTTAAAAAATACATTTCTGTAATAAAAATGGGGGCTGAAATAATAGGGATCACATGAAGATTTGCAGGTCTTTATGACATCTAATCTCCTACCAGTTCCTTTTCCCAATTTCTGCTAATTAATGGGTGAACAGGTTTTCAGTAGGTACAGCCTTTGTCACCTCTGTGAAGGGCAACATCAGTGATATCATCATGTCGTCCACACTTCTGATGGCGGTCTGGTCTAGATTCTGGAGCTCCCAGACAAAGTGCTCACAACATGTTTGGTGAGGGATGGTCCTGTTGCCTGGAGAGGAGCTGACAATATCCACTTGCAGCCCAGAAAGCCTACCACATCCTCCCACTAGACCAGTTTGCTCAAAGCCCCATCCAGCCTGGCCTTGGACAGATATTATCTGTGTGGGCATAATAAACTGTAATGGCTTTGACAAGGGGACCTTTCTCAGGTTCACATAGGTAGTAGAGATGTTGATAGGTGACAGAGATAAATAAGCATTAAAGGCTTTACTTTAAATAATCTTGAGGAATTCTTTGAAGAGTCAGTTGCTTGAGCACATTTCTTCTCATGTTTTGAAAGTGTTTGATAGAATATACTATTTCATATCGTCGACCCGAGATCCTGAACTCCTTTGCTTTAGTTTGAGTTATATCAGTTTCCTTCATGTGGAAGAGTTTGTTCTTGATATGTGTTTGACTAATAACTGAAAGAAGATTTTTACCTTTATTTCATCCTGATTTAAAAAATCTGTAATATGTTCACTCTTTGTTACAGCTGTGTGCGCAGTTTCATGGAGTGTATTGACACTATTCCACCAAAGCAGATGTTATCAAATTATCAAATGACAAGATCTTTTTGACAAAGATGTGAAATATTTAGTATAAAATAAAAAAGAACAAAGTTTAATTTGCTCTCAAGGTTCAGCTGAAACATAAACCACCTAATTGTATTTGAAATCCCGAAGGCCTCAAAAACAATTTTCTGTGAAGATTTCTCACATTGTTTTACAGACTCACGAGACCTGAACATTTAATTGTTTTGCCTGCCCTGACTTTTGAGTTTTCCCTTTCATTGTTCCCTAAAATGCAGCTTTTTACTTCACTAGATAATTCTACAGAAAGCAGATAAGTGTGCCTAGGCCAATGGGATCAGTCAGAAAAATCAAAATGAATGTTTCCATGCTAGAAAATGAAGGGAGGCAAAAAAAAAAAAAAACAAAACACCAGCAAAATGTTTTTCCAGTCTGAGACCACCTTCAAACTAAGAACACTTGCATACATTTTAAAGGCTCTCATCTGCAAGAAAAAAGTAAGCTGGATTTAATAGCCCATGAGTGTCAACTGAACAAATAGATTAATTGGACTAACTAAAGCAATAGAAAGCTGAATGCAGTTACAGGAAAAAAATTAATTTTTAAGAATAAGGAGTTTAAATTTGAGTGGGTTTAGTAACAGGTAAAACTTCATAAGTTTGCATACTGCATATTTTCTCTAACTAAAGAAGTACTCATCTTCATGCAAAGTATTTTGGAAATTGTGGAACAACTTTTCCCTTTCCTTTATCTACTTAGGGATATCAGCCCATGCCAATAACCACTAAACCTTCCCCTTTTCCTCCCATTGCCCTCAGAAGCAGCTCAGCAGGATCATGCATTTTTGTAAATGTTCTTCTCTCTTTCTTTTCTACAAAGGAAAATGAGAAATAGAGAAACTCTACAATTATTTTGTACCAACCGTAGCAGCACTGAAAATCTTTGTAATCTAAAACACTTTCTTCCATGTGTGAAAACAGTTAATAGCGACTCCCTGTAGCTAACAGCAGTCTAAGTATTGGAGCAGAATATTAAACAGTGGTATCTCTTTGTGGAATATGAAGGTCTTTCTTCGGTCCACAAAGCTGTCACTACTGTACCTGTCACCGTCTGCTTCCCATACATGACATCTGAAGCTGTAAGCACCGGCAGAGGTGTCAAAATGGACTTGAATTTACAACCAGTGATTTATTTTTCTCCTAATGAAGAAAAGAACAAAAAATCCCTTACAAAACCCCAAGCGGGGGAACACAAAAAGGAAATCCTGAGTTACCCTACCTCGTACGTGAGCTGCGTTTTTCCACGATTGCACTCCAGCCACTGCAGGGAACCACCATGTGGTGCCAGTGTCCATGCTCCTTCGGAGGAGTCAGTGGCAGGGCAAGGTAATGTGTTGAGTTCTGCATCCTGGCATTTTCTAGGTCGTTCTAAAAAAGCAAGTCTCCACCACTATCTGGACAGGTGATAAATCAACTAACATAAAGAGAACATGTTGATTATTTTTTTCCTCTTTTTCATTATTGGTTACCTCTTCACTACTCTCTGTTGAAAGGAAGGTGGGGTGGTAAAGGCACCGAGTAAGTTAAAGTCAGTTTTAAAGATCTCTTGCCACCATTCTATGAGTGAAGTAGTAGTATCAGGCTGGGTAAATTTCTGGAACACCTTCAACTACTTGTCAGCCAGATTTCCCATTAGAACACCCTTTGCATAACTGAGAGAGACAAATGTGGCATCCAGCTGGCTTCAGGAAAATGGTGAAAATAGCTTGATTTATGTTTCCCTATCTTATATCTCAAATGAAGACTGGCTGAGCTAGGCTTCAGAATCTGTCCTGTTATGGAAGGGAACTGTCAGCTGTGGCTCCTGAAATGCCATTTCTTTTGAGTAGATTTAATCTAATGCCTGGCAGTGTTTACACCAACAAAGTCTGATACTGCTGTCTTTGTTGCTGTGTGTGAAGATTTGACCTGTTTCACAATGGTCACAATCAATGCTCCTATGGATTTCCTGTTGGTTTTGCTTCATGGGTGAATCTGATTGCCAAACTTACAAGTCTCACTAAGAAAGCCTTCTTGCTATGAAAGGGAAGCTAAAAGTCATCAGAACGTCATCTACATTTATCAGAACAGAGTTTACTGATAGTTTCCTTTATTCTGGGAACTCATCAGGAAAAATGAAGTGTAATATAAAAAACTGCAGTGTTACAATTTTCTAGGAAGCAGAAAGAAGCATTGTATATAACCTGTTACAACAGAGGATTGTCAGTAAATCATTTCATTGTTGTTATTGAGTTTAAAGGTGGAGTTAATTGCTTTACTAAGACAATCAAACAAACCGTAATGAGCAACATATTCATCTAATTGTATCTCATGTGTTATTCAAGAAGTATTTGGAAGGAGATCCTGAAATTCAACAATGCTTTTTTTTTTCTGAATAATTGACATGATAAATTTACCTTAACTTCTTATTCCACGATTTAGTATGAGCACCTCAGAATTCTCTGCATGTCATTACAGTGCAGAGTGAGACTTCATTAAGATGCTGAATGTTCTTTTACAGTTTGGAATATTTTATTTTTTTTTCCCTTGGTGAAATTTTTTGACCAGTTTTTTTTATGAATTATTTGCTTTCTTCCACCTAGCAGTAGAGATGAGTTTTTCTCAGACAAAACTGACATGGCTCCAAAGAATAGTATTAAAGGGAATCTCAAAGATTGGGAAGGCATTTAAGAAGTAAGAAAAACTTTTCTTTTATAATTACAATAAATTATATTACACAGGTAGCCTATTGTTGTTAGGGGACTGGAGAGTATCAGTAGGGACAGCTATGTCAAATGAAAGATGTCAGAAGAGGTCCATGGGATGTGTTATAGCACTGGGTGCTGTGATTATCCACAGAATTGTTAGTTCACTCCCTGGCTCAGTTTTGTACTGTTTAAATGGGGTCCTTCAAAGATAAATTTGTTCCAGGGGTGGCAAACACTAAAGCAGCATCAACACTAGCTTTAGCACCACTTGCCACTTGGCTTTACCAAGTGACCAATGCTGATCAGTGTTTGTCCTTCTTTTAGTTAGCGGTATAGACCTAACAAGACATATAGAGCTTCCCAAAGGTTAGCAGTCAGGGATCTTGATTTTCACCTGACCTTGGTGTTAGCCCAACTGTACAAGCTTGCTCCTGCATCTAACTATAACACTTTTAGATGTATGGGTGAGAAGTGTTGTGTAAGTGCTAAATGTTGATTAATTACTGTTATTACAAACACTGCAAGGTTGGCTTGCTGGGGGTGTTCAGTGTGAGGGCCCTAATCACAAATAATGAGACATCAGTGGGAAATGACATTGGGTCCTGTGGAGTGCCGTACTGCAGTACAGAAAATGCTTTATTTTTCCCCTTCTAAAAAAACTAATTGCTTTGTGTTATTGTTTAACATCCTGTAATTGCAGTAGTTGGAAAGAAGAAAAAATAAATTGTTCTTTGTGGATTGGTTCGTAAGTGTGCATTTAGAAAGTGCCTAATGTGAAATTGTGACAACTGAGGAAAGTAGAAGGAAACCCAAGGGTGGCATATTCCCTTCTTAGAGAGTCTGAGCTTCCTGTATGTGTAAAGCAACATCATTAACAGCATGTGTAATAGGAGTTACATATGTCTATACTGTAAGGGTGCTAACATCCCAACTACAGAATAATACAGTGCAAGTGCAATTATTGACTCTGCAGTGTCACATGCCAGTGCCTCCCAATGTATTGAAACGGAATTGAATTCCAACTGGCAAACAATGAGAAAGTTTAAGATATGGCTTAGTATTTTGCAAAGTTGCAATTCTGACATCATTCGGAGAAAGATGCAAAATGGAAGAGAGGCTTATAGTTGAAACAGTTATATACACATAAAAATAGTTTGTTACAGAATCTTTTAATAAAACATAGAATTGTGCTAAATGTATTTGTTATGATTGTTTTCCCTAATTTCTCTCTGCCTGCAGTCAGTTTTTGTGTACATCAGTCTGCTGGGGAAATATTTTACTTCAGATAATAGCTAGACTGTGACTGCCAGAGCAAGAGCTGAAGGTGGGAGCTTGCAAAAATTAAGATAATTAGCAGTGCTGGTCTGTGTCAACATATCCTAAAACACAATAATCTGTTGATGAGGAGCTCTCAGTACTAAATCTTTTTTTAAGCGTATGAACATATTCCAGAAAAAAAGTATATTTTAAAAGGTCCATTTTGAGTTTGAAAAGGTTAAGTGAAGAAATAAAGATACGTAAGCTCTCAGACAAAAGCACTACCAAGAAAACTCTTAGGGTTCATTACATACACCAAAAATACAACCAAATAAAGTAGAAGGGCACATGCTGATGTCAAAGAAAAAAATTGTTTCCTTACAACGAAGTAGGCACAGATTTTCTTTTGTGCCAACTGAAAAAAAATATCTCTGTACTTTACTTTTGTTCCTGTGCTCACTTCCCTGTAATTTTACATGCTGAATGTGATGTTGTTAGGCGGTGTGTACTTGGCATAGAGAAGTCTAATCATAAATTGATGGGCATGCCTGTAAGCATTTTTCAGGGGACTATGTATTGAAATTCACAAATGTGCATTCTCATTACCTCCAGTATTGTATGTTTGCAGGAAATGGTCTAACACCCCCACGAAAAACAGCCTGCATATTACATTCCATACTCAATGCTGCTTAAGAGCAGCACCAGCGAAGCACTAGTTCTCAAAAGTTGTAAGCATAGTATTTCTGTCTTTAGAAGTGGATGACAGTATCACTGGTGGGAACTTTTACATGTAGAGAAAGACTGTAGAGACAGAACAACAAACTCAGGCTGATTTGTCATCCTGACAGCTGCTGTCAATTCATGAGAAGCACGGTGTGGCTTCCGCATTCATGGAGAGAAGTGGTGTCACTAGGATGAAGCCTGTCCCCCTCTGACCTTGTCACACAGGGATGCAGGGAAACTGCTTAAAATCCCAAGCAGAAGGGAAATACTGGACCAAACGCTGCTTTTTTTTTTTTCCAGTCTTTTTTTTTCCTTTGAAAGACAATTTATGGATAGCAGATGAGAGCTAAACCACAGGCTACACTACAGTTACAAGCTATTGACTTACTTTTCCCAGATAGTAGTGATCCCAATGTATCCCAAATGGGAAACCTGGAAGTTTGTGTAACATCTGGGACAGCCCAGAAACAAATTTAACGATCTTTGCTGCATAAGCAGGCAAATGGAAATGCCTATTAATGTTTGTTAATAGCTTTGTTTAAGTAGGAGAAGGCGACACTGGAAATTATCCATCGGTCCTTTTGATTTCAGTGGCAATGTCCCTATACTACAAATGAAAGGTGACAGGAGGTTCCGTACACGTGTCTATAAGGTCATTGTTACTTTCTCTCACTTTATTGTGATTTATTTCATTTCAAGTTTATGTGGTGGGAGGCTGGAGGTGGAGCAGGGGGGGGTGGTTAAGGAAACAAGAAGAAACCATGTTTTCAGGCTAATACAGATCTTTATTAAAAGAAATTGTTACACCATTGCTGCAACTGGAGTCTTCCTTCCAGTCATATGGACTAACTTTCTGTGTTATCCCAGACTTTTCTGCCTGCAAATTTCACTCCCATATTGAAACTAGCAACTCATGAGTTTAATTTTAGTTCCCTTTTTCCTTTGATAAAATAAAACTTTTCACAAATGTGACATCCAGTTTTCATTTGATGTATGGGGTTCTTTCCCCCAGTCTTTTTTTGTCATTGGACCATTTCTACTATGTTGTGCTGCCAGTTTCAATCTTCCTTACGTCATGGTTTATTTTTCTTCTTTTCTGGCTGGATTTTTGTCACCATTTTATCATCACTACAGGATGCTGTGAGCACGTGCTTTGATTACAGAACTGCTTGCTGTTTGCCATGTGGTTTCTTTAAACATGGTTTCTCAATATTATTTCACTTCAGAAATAAGCATTTACTTGATGTGCACCTCATTCTCTTGTGTTATAAATGGGACTTCTTGCACAATAGATGATTTATGCAGTGCTTCGCTGTAAACATTTCTGTTGCACTTTCCCCTTGTTAAACTTGTAGAGCCATCCTGATATTGATTAAACAGTTTTCTGTTATAGGTAATTGATGCTTGAAGTGCCATGATGATGCATAGTTCTGAAACATACTTTGAACTGTGGCTTCTTAGAATTGGCATAAGGAATAAAAAAATTAATATTTATGATACTCAATAACCAATTCTGAACAGTGCATTCAGAAATTTAATTTGGCCCTGTACGATTACTGGGGAATGGCCCGGGGCTACAGAGTTATGATCTGAAAATTTAATTTGGAGACATTGTTAAGGGTATGTTTAATCTCTGTCTAACTGTAAAGCTCTCTCACATAAAAATTGCATTGATTTTATTAGGCAGATCATGACAATAGCTGAGGTCAGCAGAGGTAGCAACTGGACGTCTACGGCAAGAGAGTGTGATCTAATTCCTTCCCCAAGGAACAGTGGAAATACAGTCTGCAGGCCAATCATCTTGATTGGTGCGTGCATTCTTCCAAGCACAAGAGGCATTTTGAAATACTAGGGGCTAGAGGCAAGAAGGCAGATGATTAGAAGATAAATGGTCTTTGGATGAGGTCAGGCAATTTTTCCATAGGGGCCTTGTGATCAAATGTTCTTCTGGTCATGTTGAATTAATTTCATCCTGAAATAGTACTGAACCCAGGTAAGTAGATGAAGCATGTTATGCAAGCTCTTCCTTTTACTTTGCTCCTATTCTCTCTCTTTTTTAAAGATATTTTGTGTATCGATCACGGAATCACGGAATTTTCAGAGTTGGAAGGGACCTCTAGAGATCATCTAGTCCAACTCCCCTGCCAAAGCAGGATTGCCCAGAGCACATTACTCAGGACTGCATCCAGGCGGGTCTTGAAAATCTCCAGAGAAGGGACTCCACAACCTCCCTGGGCAGCCTGTGCCAGTGCTTTGGCACCCTCACCGTAAAGAAGTGTTTCCGTGTATTTGAACGGAACTTCCTGTGTTCTAACTTGTGCCCATTAACCCTCGGCCTGTCACTGGGAACCATTGAGAAGAGCCTGGCTCCATCATCCTTCAAGCCACCCTTTAGGTACTTGTACGCTATAATATGGTCTCCCCTCAGCCTTCTCTTCTCCAGGCTAAAGAGTCCCAGCTCTCTCAGCCTTTCCTCATAAGGCAGATGCTCCAATCCCTTAATCATCTTAGTTGCCCTTCGCTGGACCCTCTCCAGCAGTTCCCTGTCCCTCTTGAACTGGGGAGCCCAAAATTGGACACAGTATTCCAGTCGTGGCCTCACCAGTGCAGAGTAGAGAGGGAGAATGACCTCCCTCGACCTACTGGCCACACTCTTCCCTATGCAGCCCAGGATTCCATTGGCCTTTTTGGCAACAAGGGCACATTGCTGGGCCATGGATAATTTACTGTCTACCACGACCCCCAGATCCTTCTCCTCAGAGCTAGATGAAATAGCATAAAATAGATGCAATAAGCCCTCTAAATGCAGAGTTGTCTCCCTTGTGTAGAAGTCAAGTTAAGGCAAAAAGTCTGCCCATGGCTGAAAACCACACTAATTTCTTCCGTTAGACTGCAGGGGTACCAAAACAAAAGGGTTACCCAAAGCAAAGCTCTTGCAGACAGATAGCTTAGGAAAGAGACACTATATAACTCAAAGGGGAACTGTGAGCAGAGGAGGTGTAGGTAATAAAGTTACTATCTAAAAGCTGTACACCACTGTGCCTTCTTCTGGCTACATTTAAAATGAAGAAAGGGTATGAACTGCTCATTCTTTTAAAAGGCCTCTGTCTTTTGGGGAAGTGTGTATACAGTAGATCTGTAATGGATGGAGGCATCCAAGCTCCTGAGAGGGATGGAAGGCCAGGCCAATACCAGTCAGTGAGCACTCTCTGTTGCATATCTGTGGGACACTCCTAGCATGTGGGCCTTCCACCTTTCTGAAGTGCTAACTGTCCCAGCAAGCTGTACCTGGAGAACTGACTCTGGGTACTGGGCTCCACTCATGAGATGGCTTTTGAGCTGTATTAGAGGTGCACAGCAGCACTTGCCCTGTCAGTATCAGAGTGTACATCAGTGAGAACAAAGCACAGCTTGTCTCCACCACTCACTCTGAGTCAGACACAAACTGGGGCTGGTGAGGGAAGTTTGGCCAGTCTGGACATGGAAGTAACAAGAAGAGCTGAGAGCTGCCCAGGATTAGGCTTATGCATACGGCAGAGGAATGGCTGGTCTGAACCCACGGGCCAGGCAGAAAGGTAGAAGAGCAGCCCATGGGCATGTGTAAGAGGAGATTTTAACTGCTGCCAGCCCGATGCTGGGTGGGCATGCCCAGCCTGGTTTGGAACCCGGGTAGGTCAGCGGGTTTGCTGAGAGATAGTGTGTGTGCCATGATGACAGTATGTTAGCATAGATTTGGTCATTAATGTAGCTACACAGCTTCTGCACAAGAGCTGGATTCAACCTGGCCGTCCTGAGTGCAGGTAGAATAGAAGTTTCTCTGCCCGCACTTGACTATTACTAGACCTATTCCTAAACAGCTACATATAACAAGTGGAAGGCAAGGGAAACTGAAAGGAGGGCAGGGAAGCAATGAACATAACAGTAAATATAAAAAGCTTGTAAGACAGGAGAAGTAAACATAGCTCTCCAGTTGTTTAGTTTCCACTGTCTTTTGCTAGAGATTACCTTTAACATTTTTTAAAAATTATTAGCCTACAAACTCTACATAGCTGCACTATTCCCATCTGGTGACTTCCATAAGAAACACAGCTTAGTTCATTGATGAAAAAATGTTTTTTCTTGGGAATTAACTGTTTCCCTTCAGGACCCTGAAGAGTCTTTGACAATAGAAATATGAAAATAATGGTTCTTACACCTTTTGAAAGAAGAAAGTGAGGGAGAAATGTTTCTTAAGCCTTGGATATGTGGTCCTCAGACAAGGTCTAAGCCACCACTTAAGGTGCTATCGGATTCAGAATTCATATTACTGGTAAAAAGAGGTTTTGTACAATTAAATTTGTGCTGTCACAAACCAGATGAAAAGCAGCCAGGTTTGATCACTGATCATTTGGTAAAAGTTCTTTAATTGTTCACCTTCTTTCCACTGCTCCTCTGTAGTTGAATGTGCTGACATACAGTTGGCTGATCTGTACCGTTTTATCTCATCACTTTTTAGTCTTAGACTTGATTTCCATATACCACAGCACAATCCAGCAATTACTCATTGTTATTTATATGTTAAGATGTTTCATTATATGCTAACACCCACGTACTGGAAATAAATATACCTCTGACTACAGTTTAGACTATGCTGTTAATGGCAACCCACATTTTCATTTGGGAGTTTAAGAATCTGGGGATTTCAGAAGTAATTTTCTTGATTCCCTAGCTTCATTATAACAGTCTTTTTTTTTTTTTTTTTCCCCATTCTCAGACCTACATCTGTGTCATCAAACCCTCCTCTTTAAAGAAATTCTTACTTAAAAATTACATAGCTGCAGAGACCATTAGAATAGACCTCCTCATCTAAAGCTAAGTGGACACCTTCTAAAGTTGTTTGATCTTTCTACCATATACAGCATGGTAGATGTCTTAACTGTGTGAGTTGGATTTATGAAGCAGCAGTGGCAGCCTCTGCTTCCAGTGGAATGGTAAAAGAATCCATATGCTCACAAACAGGGTAGATTTATCCTCACTTGCTCGTCTGGTGCCAGCTATTACTTGTCTCTGTCTTGCTTCTTGCCAGGAGATAGGAAATCCCTGCATAGACAGTGGAAGCCCATTCTGAAGTTTTTCCTCCTTCCTTTTCTCCAGCTGAGAGGAACTGTTGCTCTCAGGTAGCCTCTCCGCTCATCAGTTATTGTGGCACAGGAAATAACTGTGTGGACATTCATACGATAGGTGTATTAAACAGCAGAGAAGATTTCTGAAAGTGTAGATCAGTGTAAGAGTACCAAATAAGGATATCGCTACTGTTTTTTGTTTTACAAGGAATGTTTTTCTTACTGCTTCTGTTTCATTTCTATCTTGAGATTTTCTGTACAGAAAGCCTTTGCAATAAGTATTTCTGATTCTGAGGCTAGACATAAAAAATCTGTGACTTGATAGTCATATCTTTTTTTTTATTTGTCTGTCACCTTTATTTTTGTAAATGGGGCAGGCTGCATCACTAAGGCTAGTCTGAAAAACTGAGTATGAATGATGTCTCTTCCTCTCCTTATAATCAATTACAAAGCTTCATTTCCTGTCTTCTGGGCAAACTCTTAAGTTAAGAACTGCTCTACTCTAGTTGTATTATACTAAATTGCTAAGGGATTCATTGCAAGCACTAAAAATCCCATGTTCTTCTGTTTGTTAAAACTAAGAAAAGCCATGTCACCAGCATCTGGAACTCTAATTGTTTGTTAACTCAACCATGCAGTTGGGTTTTGTTGAAGTATTTTTTAAAATACTGGTCTGTGCCATCCACCAAAAAGCAATGAGAAAACTCATTCAACATGGGACTTAAACATCTTGACAGTAAGCATTCAGTAATTCGATTGGCTACAATGAAAAATGTTCATGTGTTTCAAGTTAAACACTTTTTAAGTGCTTTTCTGTGTGGGACACATTTTAAACTGAAGTGACTCAAATACCATCAACATAACAATAACTCTAGAGATCCCATAATTAGACTTAGTGAAGCAAAAGACTTAAGCCTACAATAGCCTAGGCTACTTAATTGCCCAGACTATGTTTCTGGTCTTCCTTCCTTCAGTGCGATAAACTCAGTATGCCACTTAGCATAGGCCTTCCCCATATTTCATGACATCTTTATAGTGGTTTTGCTTTGTTGTATCTACTTTCTGACTACAAAGTTCAGGTGCTGTCTACCTGTCTTTCTATAAAAAACTCCAATGAATTTAATTGACTTATTAAAATGTGCATGTAATCTAGACTGAGAAATGTCTCTTTATTGTTACCAGGTAATCAATTAGGCTTTACCCACCAAGTTTTCATGCTGTTGCAGGGCATACTACAGCTGCAGAAACAAGCAGCTTTCACAAGGACTTCAGTCAGAATAATTCATGCATGCCATATGCTGTCTTTCCTCAGAAGTGCGGTTTTTGGCACTGGGTACCTCATTTTCTTTCTTTAATGTCAGCTTCCCCACCCCACACACACCCAAATCCCAGGATGTCTGAAGATATCCCTACCTGTGTGACATTTAGAGGAAAAAATGGAAGAACTATGACATTTGACTGATTCACGGAAGACTGTAATATTTTAAATATGAGGTCAATAAAATTCTCAGCTGAATAAAATTCTCAGTCGTTCATTTATTCTTTAATTTAGAAAGTTATTCAGACTGTAACCACACAGTTATGCAACAGTCCTGCATCAACCACTGTAAAAACATTACTTATGAATATTTACTAATTTTTAGTAAATAAATAAACAATTGTTTAGCTTCAGACCATTGCTTATTTCAGCAACTCTTTTAATTTGCATGCAGTGACCATAGAATAATCTCACAAAAGTCTAGATCTAATTACAAAAATATGTTGTCCTGCTCAGCTACCTGCATAATTCATTTACTGCCATTTGCTTCCTCTGGAGTATGTTGGGCTGGCTGGAGACTGGAGAGACAAACTCCAGAAACATGTTTCCTTTCACTGTCTCCACTTACTTAAAATGGGCTGGGGTCTATTCTCCTCTCACCTGGGTATATTTCATCACAAAATCCTATTCACTGGAGGTGTCTGTGAAATTATATCGGTGTGAAACGTGTGCAAGCGGAGACGCAGGCTGAGATTTCACAACCCACATGAGTCAGTCTAAGAAAAGGTCCATCTGTCTGGTCCTACCCCAACTCCAAAGCTCATGGCTTGCTCCCGGGTGCTGTCTTCTGCTCGGAAGGCTGGAAATGGTACAAGCCCGATGGGTGCCCTGATGAAATTTCACGACTACACTGCAGCTGATGAGATCAGGTGTCAGCCCTGATCATAGAATGTGATTATTGGTGTCAGGTTCATAAATGTTTTAAGTACTTTCACCATATTAAACTGAAATTTTGCCAGTGTTTTTTCTTAAGCCTTCCTCACTGAAAAGGGAATCGGAGGGTAAATCACCTAGAGAGGGAAAGCAAGGAAAATTGTTTGGTTTTTTTTGTTTCCTAGTGCAAATAAAACTGAAAAGGTTGTAATTATGTGCAATTATGAAAATTAATCTGTACATAGTATGTGTAAAAGTAATGAAGTAAGAGATGTATGCTTCCACATGAAAGATGATCCACAAGAATCAATCCGCTGACAAAATGCCTTTCCATAAAGGGTGTCTGACACACGTTTTCCTCTTTTCCTCTTTTCTCCCACACCACCTTGGTTTAGGGTTTATTTTCTGAGGGAAGCATGTACAGAGCTGACAATTTTATTTTGCATTAAATAATGACTTTAAAGTAATTTGCACACTGTAGAGTTGATTAACATATTTAAAGAAAAAAAAAAAACACCAACCAACAGAAGCTAATCATGAAATAACGATACAAACCATACTTTGGAAATTAAGAAACCAGCTCCATCAGGAAATTAGTCATAGTCAGAGTCTGGAATGGAAGGAAAAAATTAAACATCAAAAGGGTTCTAAAATTAAGGTGCTTTTTGGTGTAACATAAAACCCCTCCCACAAACTCACAGCAAGCAAAAACTTGTAATTTCTGCCAATCTCACCTCCTTGTTTTCTCCTTTCTTGCAAGGAATATATTCATACTGAGTGTAATAACCCCACTGAATGCACGGATCATACTTTCTAAACGTTTTGTAATCGCTTGAAGCCACCATCAGCTAAAGGGCAATGTAAAATAATTTGGAGTAGCACTAGGTAGCAAACCTTCTTTGCATGTGATCAGTAGTGACAGTTTATGAACAGGTCTGACTTCTTTTATTTGGAGCAGCATATATCCTGCAGACAGATAGATTTCTGAACATGTTAATCCTTATTTCTGACAAAGTGGTTTTCAGCTACACTAAACAACGTTAGAAATGAACATTTTCCCAACAGCCCTCTTCGAATTCACTGCCTGTTTTCAAAAAACAGATGATGGTTTTACAAACCATCTATGAAACCGAAATTTGTTTACAGAAATTGTGTGGTTGCCGTGGACACTCAGTATTCTGCACTCCTAAGAAATATGCAAGTTCACTTTTCATACCCATGCCCTATTGCCCATGAAATACAGGCCTGTGCACAAAATAATAACCAGTATTTTACATTCTAAACACGCTAGTCCCTTGCTAGGTGATCAGTATTAATTTCTTCTCAATAAAATCCTCTGTCTTTTGTGCTCTTCTGAAAGAAATTTGTGAGAAACTCCCTCCATATGGCCCTGAGCTTTGAAACATCCTACTCAGAATGTGAGATGTGCTGGTAACAGGAGTTTCTTTCACAATTAGAAGTGAGGACACAGGCATGAGGCAGTTGTTTGTCTTACAGTTCCAATTTGGTTTTCATAACGGTGCACAAACAAGCCTGAAACATTATCAAAATGAGTGTGGCTAGCCCTATGAAAAACTGAAAATATCATTGCTCAAGCACACCTGATTGAAAAGCTCCTGGTAAATATACGAGTGTGGCATTAGAGGGAGATCTTCTTCTGATCCTTAAGTAAGAGATCTGGCCATTTTCAGCTGAGAGGTACAACCAAAAAGGCACAAACAAGGTACATTTTGATACATTTTTTCCTCAAGTTGGCACCTGCAGCATCTGTGAAATGGTTATGCTTTCTCTGTTTTCCATTTTACTTTAGGTTCCTGTTGGTCAGAGTGTGATTGAAAAAGAGCATTTTGCTTTTGAGTTCTTCTGCCACAGGCTTCTACCAATGGTAGTGCTTCCTAATCTTTGTAAAATGTCTGGCCTATTGAGACAATATAGCAAAAGCAGTTGTGCTGGACGTGTCTCATGTCAAAGCTTTTATATCCAAAGCATTTTGCCACAGTGACTGATGAGTAACAATTCCTTGTGAAAATTGGTCTGATAAAGTCCTTTATCCAATGACAGAAAAAAAAAAGATGCACAGGGTATGGATTTCACCTCAGAAGGTTCAGAGAATTTAATGTGGTCTCATCACTGGATGAGGAAGAAAAGCCTGAAAAGATCCTTCATGGAAAAACGTGCTGAGAGATATGTGGTTAATATACTTAAATCCACAATGCGATGTGAATTTCGGTTTCTGGGGTTTTTTTCTGTACTATCATTAATTTACAGGGTTGGATAAGTCAAATAACCTTCATTTTTAAATCTTAGCATTAGCCACCATCTTTTATGGGAATATCATCATGAATGACAAATAAGAAAGACCTATTTTACTTTGAAAGGACCCTATAAATGTTCGCTTATACTTTATATTCCAAATTAAATGTAGAAAAACACTGGTTTCTAGGGCAAAGAAATAGAAAAAGAAACTGTGGAAAGTGGTAAAATATGCAAAGTAAGTACAAGAATTTAAAACATAAAGTAGACCAAGATTTTACCTCACATTTGTTATCTAAAACAGAAAGAAAATAGTATTCTACAGTATTTTATATGCCTTTTGGAGAACAGAAGATACATATTGTCAAACCCTTTTCTCCTTGCAAACTGCCTTGAGAAATTATGTACTTTACGTATTTCATGACTCATTTTATATTGATCATAAACATTCTTCCATACTTAGGAAAAAAGACATGTATTTTTCATTTGAACAGGTTTATTTCCATTTGAGGAAAGCCAACAAAGAACAATTATCTGGTTTCCATAAAAGAGAACGTAGTCTTTACTGTTTAGCAGCCTGACTCTGAACCTAAATCCTCTCTATATAAAGGAACCATTTTCAAGAAAAAGATGGATGTTTGCTTTTGCTTATGCAACTAATTCAACAGCAATACAAAATGTCTGCAATTTAAGGATTAAAAGTAAAGATGTGGTTTCCGAAACAGACTTTAAAAAAGGCACAACAGAAGATACCATAGTCACAGATGTTAGGAGTAAATATTTAATTAGGGAAAAATCTTGTTCTATCCTCTACCTTGTATTAAATGACCCTTCACTAAAAAGGGTACCGAGCTAATTCTGAATAGACACCAACAGAGAAAATTTCCAAAGCAGTAAGAAAGATATTAGTGTATTGATACTTTTTTTTTTCTCTTACATGGTACTTCCATCAGCATATCTCAAAACTGGCTTTGCAAAAGTAGCTTCCTTGGCAAGCAAGGTGGGGCAATTGACCATGCCTAGAGAAGCCACTGAAGTTGACCCCCTGCGAAGCTGGAAATGTCAAGTAGGCCTTTGACACCCCCAGACAACACCCTCATTACTAAGCCTCCCTGTTTGCTTAATCAGCTATTAGTGAAATAGAATGTTATCTCATATCTCATACTCTCTTTGATATTTTCTTTAGAATCCAAGAAAATATGTAGAAGTAATTTAAACAAATAGTTGTGTCGCGGTGCTTTACAAATGTGAGATCTGAAATAAACTTTTACTGGGTGTTATGGGTACCATGTTAGTTGCTACCAAGTTATTTTACCAGCTGAAGCCTTAGGAGAACAGTTGAAACCCTTGTGGAGACTGAAAGGTAACAGCAAGCATTTCACAACACAGAGGAGCCTTTCTTGCAGGACATGAGACTGGGCCTATCTCTCAATGACATTCTCAAAACCAGATCTAGCCCGGACCAAAGTTTAAAAATTATAACATAAACATTTCTGTCCTTATTGCTACCTGTTTTTCAGTTTATCTCCAAGCTCTGAAATCTGGCCAGTGCTTTGAATCAAAACACGTGATAAAGTCTTGCTAAAAAAACCTTTGTAAAGAGCCAAACCAAAGCTGGCAGCTAGACATTACTAATATTTAGGTTGTTAAATGTCACATTTTTCAGCTTAAGCTCATTTCTATTTTTAATGCAATCTAATGACTTCATGCTCACTTTAGTTCCATTTCTTGTATAATAAATATTACATCTACTGATATTAATAAATATTGCATTCGTTTACAACAATAAATGCATCTGAGTGGGCTAATTTGCTCTCTATTGGGGTATTTCCAAATTGATGATGCTTATTAATGTTAATGAAATTGCTAGATGGCATCTAGTGTCAATGAAGGCCTTGGCAAAAATGACAGCCTGTAGTAGTGTACCACTCCATCATATATGCATATAGTTAAATTTGAAAATGCAGCTTGAAGAGCTAACTAAATTAATTATTGCATTTACAAAATTAAAAAGTTTTATGAGCCTCTTGGCTTCTTTGCTACACCGTCATCACTACAAAATTCCCCTTTTTCTTTGTTCATTATGTCTTTGTATTATAAATGGTATGAAATTGATCTGCCTCTAGTTGCTAAAACAAATTTTAGCAATTGTGAAATGCATGAAATAGTCATATATAGAGATAATGTACAAGAAGTATATGTGTAGGCATTAAGGCATGAGATTTCTTAGAGAATTATATTTCAGTTACTTTGCAATATTTTTTTTTTCTGTACATCACTGTGTTGGTTTTTTTTTTGTTGTGTGGGTTTGTTTTTTTTTTAATTTCTCTGTCTTCTGTCATCCAAATCTGGCACATAAACTCCATAGATGTCACCAGAGAATTGCACTCGGACCAGCAGAAATTGTGACCTGTGCAAGGTGGCTGTTCACGTGGGTCTATCTCCTTTTAACCATTCTTTGCTTCCCTATCTCCATCAGTAGTTTATAGAAGTTCTTGTCCCTTACAGACAGGTCTGGAAATAGTAGTCCCTTTTTGCTGAATTTTTGGACGCCTTCAGTTGCATAAAAAGAAGAGTTTAAAAAAGGTATTAGTATCTATTTTATGAAATGCATATAGAAATCTCTTAAGAGTCAAAGAATATATATAATACTAATGAGTTAATAGTCATATTACTATTTTTTTCAGCAATAAACAAGGACAGTCTTTAATTTCTAGACACCTTTTAAAGTTTATCATCTGATGATCATAACTAAACAGAAGTACCTGGCAAAAGGTTTTGACGTGAGAATCTTTATTCTCTTTCATCTTACTTCCCTGAGAACTAATAGACCCCAGAAATGATCTTTTGAATACAGTCTCAGCACTTTAAGTTATGTCTCTGAAATCCTTAGCTTTCTATAAGCAACATGTTAGTTGTGTGACATATCACACAGTTTAGAACATCTTCTATATGTCATCATCTAGTTGTACTGTGAGTCATATTTAAGCATTTGTAATTTCACTACAATGTTGGTATCCTTTTTTTTTGCAAAGAGTCCACAGAAGCCTCATAGTCTGTCTGTGTATAATTGTAGGGCTTTGAGTTTACTGGCTAACGTGAACTGCCTATTTTCGCTGATGAATTGAAATATATTACAGTATGAATATCAGAGACTCCAGAAATGGAAATATTAGAGTATTGCTTTTTCCTCTGAACTGGTGCTGTACCTCACTCTGCACAGTATGTTATCCAGTATTATGTTTAATTTAGTTTTGAAGTTCTATCATTTTCCTTGGGAGTGTGCTCCACACGCAAGGTAATGGATTGTCATGAGCTATCCCTCCTATGTCTCGTACTCTTTTCTCCATTTCAGCTGAGCTAATACCTTGTCATTATATTCCTCCATACTGTCATAATTTCTTATATATATTTTGAATTCTTTGGGGCAGAAATTCTTTTTGCATCTATAGTTTACAGTGCCTAGCGTGGCGGGATCTAGTCCACAGCTGAATTCCTATAGAATGCCACAGTGCAAATTAAATTACTTAATAAAAGTAGCAGTGGGTAAGAATGACTTTCAAGTTGGATAGGTGTGTTATGTAAGGTAGGGATTTTCCACCACATTGCTTTTACACTTCTCTGAGGAAGTTTGACATTAGTGAGCAGTACTCAACCTACAGTATGCATAGCAAGATTATAGCAGAGGTTTTGTATGTCTTAATGTTATTATCCTGAGCATTCAGGTGCAGTGCACAAAAGCCTACAGTGATGTTTGATTGCTGAAGCAAAAAAATGGGCATGGAGAATTACCAGAGTTCTAACCTCTTAATTATAAAACCTTGAGAATTTTATGTTAAATCAAACCTCTTACACAGTTCTTCGATAATGCCTATAATTTACTCATAAATATAAATTCACTATTTTCATATTCTGTCTTTTATAAAACTGTAATGGTTGTAAGCCGTAAATCGTTGTCCTAGATGTGACCTGCTTGAATACTTTTGTATTGTTACGGTTAACAGTTATGCTTTGATTCAGCAGTGACTCAACTGAATGATTCCTTTGAAGTAATAATGAATACACACTTTAAGCACATTTAATGTGCTATTCTTTATGATACACATATATTAAAAAAAGAGATAACTGCATCCTGTGGATAAATGTATTGCATTCTATAATTTCTGGATAAGATGAAATATTATTCCTGTTTGATGTCTGAGAAAATTATAGAGCATTACTCTTTTTAAATTTTTTTTCACTATTCAAATCCAGAAAAGCGTGTAGTTATGTTAGCATCTAACTATCCTTATTGCAAAGATAGATTTACTGCAAAATTTACACTGAAACCAGGATTGGACAGAACCAAACAGTGAATTATAAGATATGGGCAATCTTTCCCTCTATGTATCTTCTTAGGACCTCATCTAGTGACTATTAAAATGATATTAGAACACTTTATCATATAACAGCAATGGCAATGCACCACAATCATCCAGAACCTGAAGGACACAAAGTGAGACCAGGCATGATTTCCTAATCATATAAAGAGATTCTGTTCACTGTCAAATCTGTCCCTTCCGGTCATAATGTGTTTGAGACCAAAAGGAGTCAGGCATCTGAAGCCCCTTCCACAACTAAAAAAAATTTAACTGGTGAAAGAAGCAGAAAGGTCAAATCCTCTGACAGTGCAGACCAACATTGCTCTACAGATAAGAAGTCCCTAATTTTGACTTGTGCCACCTGATGACCTTGCCTATTAGATATACAAATAACATGATTTGTTATGAGTGTAGCAGTTACAGGCAAAGGGAATCCCTTCCTTTTAGGAGAAGCAAAGTGATTTGTATCTTTGCCAAGTTTTGCATTTGGTTTAATAGGGTTGCTGGTGTGGTTTTTGTACCCTGCACAATGCAAAGCAGATATTAAATCTCCTTTTCAGCCCAGGTCTGGCTTGCTGCAGCTACTGCTGCTCTCTGACTTTCTGAATCCTACTGCCCCATCTTGGCAGCACAGTCTCCATCAGCAGCCTGGGAATCCCACTGATGCCAGCAGTGGGTTTGAGCGTCCCCTACAAATGAAGGCTTAGCTTTAGGGATGATGCCTGAAGAGACTGAGGGGAGGAAGATGGGCTTGTTTTGTAACAGCAAGGAGTTATTAGGGTGTCTGAGCTGAGAGAGAGAGAAAGAAGTGGAAAAAGATGAAAGTCAGGGAAATGTCTTATATGATGGAGAAAAGGAGGCTGAGGAGAGACCTTATCACCCTCTACAACTACCTGAAAGGAGGTTGTAACGAGGTGGGGGTCTGTATCTCCTCCCAGGTAACAAGCCTGGGATGAGATACAGGATAAGAAAAAACAGCCTCAAGTTGCACCAGGGGAGATTTACATTGGATATTAGGGAAAATTTATTCACCAAAAGGGTTGTCAAGCATTGGAACAGGCTGTCCAGGGAAGTGGCTGAGTCACCATCCCTGGAGGTATTTACAAGACGTGTAGACATGGCGCTTAAGGACACGGTTTAGTGGTGGACTTGTCCATGTTAAGTTTACAGTTGGACTCGATGATCTTAAAGGTCTTTTCCAACTTAAATGATTCTATGATTCTATGGTTCTATAGTGACTACATGTAGAATAATTCTCTGTCCTTGAGGTGAAAAATAGTGATGTGAGATTAAGTATCCAAAGTCCAAGTCAAACATCAATGAACAAGTGGAACACTGTGAACCTTATCTCTCTCAAAGAAATTGTACACACTTGGAATCCTTGCTTTTTTAACCTCCCTCAGCTGACAGTTTTTGAAAGCAAATGACCTGAGGTTCTATGAAGAACAGTGGGATACATCCCATATCAGAAGTATAACCTTCCAAATATGATTCACTCATGAAACACTTTGAAGTCCTTCTCCTTTGGGGACAATTAGAGCAAAAACAGAGCAAAATGTCCTGCAGATGCTGGCTGTCTAATAGAAACCATTCAGTAACATCATCAAGGACAGTATCGCACAGTCTGCAGCCTTTTTCTCACTTCTCATTCAGAGAAGGAGAATGCTACACACTCACGCTGCAGCGTGTCACCAGCCAGGCGTCAGCAGAGTGGAGCACCATATCTCTCTTCTACCAGCTATGACTTGGCAGGATACAGGCATACATTAAAGCACTTCCTCTCATCAAGTGCATAGCTAAGGTGAAAATATATTTTTGAATAATATAAAAAGAAAGTCTTTGAAAAGAAAGACTTTGTGAATATCTGGCTCATCCTTTATTTCTCCTCCCCTCTCAATGATAAATGAAGGATGGTAGTGCTCTTTCTGCATTAAATATTTTTAAACGTTCAGCTGATTTTTAAAGAAAGTTCCTATTATGAAAGTAGCACACCTGGACAATCGTTCATTTTATTTAAAACTGAATTTAACTTCATGACTATCATCCACAACGTTGCTTTTTAAATTTACTGAACCTGCAGTAATAAGATTAATCTCAAGATCTTTTTTTAATTACAATGAATTATTGGTTAGAAGTGTTCTAGAAGTTACTTTGGAAATTAATTCTGAGTACAAAATGCGCAGTTTGATTTCAGTTTCTGCATGTACAGTACAATCTTGGAATTTACTTCAGTATCAGATCAGTGATTGTTTTTCCATGAAGTGAGATATAAAGTTCTTATCAGCATCTACGTGGACACTTGCACTTTGTATATCTATAATATCACCAGAAATACACATATCACCTGCTGTACTCTGCTCTGATGAATAACGTGCCAATAAATTCTCCCAGTTTATCATATGTGTATATATATAAAAAGATATTTCCTTCTCCCAGTCATTGTCTTAATGGTAAGTATATTCCTTGGTAAAAGGGATGACAATCAAGCACCTATGTATTCTAGCAATCTCTTGCAATCAGAAGGGGCTGGAAGGGCCAAGAAGCAACTGCATATGAGTGAAAACAATGCTGAGGGTGCTCTAATTAAACACAGAGACTAGAATTTGCTTTATTCCTCGTCCCATCCTCCTTTCCATATCTATGAAGCAAAATGCAAGGATTAGTCAGTGACAGCAATTTTCAGCAATGCAGAAATATCTAGAATCCTATCAAAGTATAAACATACTTCTGTTTGTGTGAATGGCTAGAAATTGTAATTAATGCCCTTTATTTTACCACTATGAATGCAAAACATATTTTTACAGCTAAAGATATAAAATTGCTCAGTACAGCTGTATCACAGTAAAGTCTTCTGGATGAAGAACTCGTGTCATACACTTCTGTTATTTTACTTCTGGGCCTCTATTATGATTATGTTAAAAAATTGAGACATTTTTCCTCTCTCATTGAAAGGATGCAAATTTGACCTCCAGAAGCTTACTCGGATTATCTGTATTTAAAATAATTCTTAACTTCTAGCAGCTGTGGTTAATGGATCTACTCAATACTACAGCCACCTGGTTAAACATGATTAACCTCCACAGCTTTCAGGTTGTCAGTGTTTGAGTCAGATACTTCTGAAACATTCAGGAAAATGTTGCCCTTTCTTTCAGGTGGGTGAAAGAAATTTATTTTCAGTCTAAAATAGCTTTATAATGTTGTTCTCTTGATGTATTGAATTATTATTGTATCCTAAGAAGCAAAATTCTGATAGATGGGAACTTGATTTACAGTAATAATTTCCGAAAACAAAGCAGTAGAGAAACAGATGTCTTTTATTTTCCTGTTACTTTGAATTTAGGAGATGGAAAATACCTAATTTACTAATCTGTTGTCTGAGTAGGAGCTTATGGTTTACTCAATAAATACAAGGGTAAGTGAAGATTTTTGGAAATCATATATCTGTGGGCTAAAAGAGAACAGAATAAAGACTTTTTGTTTTGTCCTAACTACTAACCATTATTTATAGGATAATCAAAATATTATGTGTTGTAAGGGCAGGAGAGGCTTAATGTCTGCATGCAGACATTATTCTATTAAGACAATGTTTGACATTCTCTTATAATGTCTTAGTATGTAGACAATTATATTAAGGTAATGTTTGATAATTGAGGCTTCTCAAGATTCCCATATCCCTCCCTGGAACTTTGCTATGAGAAGTCTGCATGACTTCTTAAGAGGAGAAATTCTGTTTTTAAGGTGACTTTTTTTCTCTTCAGCAGGAATCTTTTAAAAAACTTCTCATTTTCCATTCATTTTTTTCACTCTAGACCTTCCTGAACCTTCTGTTTAGGTTGCCTGTTTACTGGTTCTTGCTCTCTTCCAATGCACAATATAAAAAGTAAGAATTAGTAAACACAAGATGTTATAAACATGAAACTATTTCTTTATTGCTGTTCAGTAGTCATGCAACAAAAATGACAATTTTGGAGATAAAACTTTCTGAACTTGTGCCTGATTTGGTTCTTCAACTGTTTAGTCTAGTTCATGTTTGCGCAGTTTATTACAGCTATTTGAGCAATTAAGATATTTAAGTATTTTTAAATGGTATCTAGACTTCTTGCAAAAACCTCAGTCACCCTCAGAGTAAAAAAGTGTTTCCTGATTTCAGAGAGAACCTCCTGTGTTTCAGTGTGCACCCTTTGCCTCTGGTCCTGTCGCTGGGCACCACTGTAAAGAACCCAGCTCCATCCTCTTCTCAATCTCCCTACAGGTATTTATATACATTGATGAGATCTCCCTGAGCCTTCTCTTCTCCAGGCTGAATAGTCCCAGCTCTCTCAGCCTCTCCTCATAGGAGAGAAGACCTAGACCCTTCATCCTCTTGGTGGCCCTTCTCTGGACTCTCTCCAGTATGTCCATTGTCTATGTCATAGAGGGGAGCCCAGCACTGAATACAGCACTCCAGGTTTGGCCTCACCAGTATGGAGTAGAGGGGAAGGATCACCTTCCCTGACCTGCTGGCAACACTTATGCTAATGCAGCCCAGGATACCATTTGCCTTCTTTGCAACAAGGGCGCATTGCTGGCCCATGTTCAACTTGGTGTCCACCAGGGCTCACAGGTCCTCTTCTTTCAAGCTGCTTTCCAGCTGAGTGGCCCCCAGCATCTACTGGTGACTGGGGTTGTTCCTCCCCAGGTGGAGGACTTTGCAATTCTCCTTGTTGAACTGCATGAGGTTCCTGTCAGCTCACTTCTCCTGCCTGTCAGGGTCTCTCTAAAATCTTGCTTGCTCTGCTAAGGGGTCAGGTCTTGCTTGTAAAGGTCTGTTTGAATTCTTGTTCAGAGGATCTAAATCCTGGCAGTTGACATCCTTTTGAAGTGATTTATATTGGATACATTTTTGTGGAAATTTAAGGGTGAATTAAAAATACAAATTAACTGGTCAATTTAAATATAGTGGGTTCATATCAAAAGTGTTGAAGTCGATGTAAAAGGAGCAATACACCTACTCAGTGACATGCATGATTGCCCAGTGTTTTAAGTAAAAATTCAAAAGCCTGCTCTTCCTTCTCTACCCCTTCTTCTTTTCACATATTTAAATGTGTCTTTCTTATGTGTGTGTCCATTTGACTTTCTAATGAATTAAGTCAGTCTGGTATCTTTTGACTATAGAAAGCTTGCGAAATTCTTTCCAGCATTGAGAGGTCTTATCGCTCGTTCTTTACAGGAGTTATCTTGTATAATCTGTGTATGAGTTGGAGGTCTGTGGGCTTCTTGTTCACACGCAGAGAGCGCTGGGTGAGTCCCTCTGCAGACAGCCATCTGATAATCTCGAGGCACTGCGATGGCAGGCGTGGGCCCTGCTGTCCAAGTGCCATGAACCCCTGTGCACTGCAGCAGTGAGTTCCCACGCCAGACCCTGCCCCGCAGCCTGCTGTGATAACGAAGCTCAGCACAGGAGACAGAGCCCGGCTGGCGGGTGGAGGAGTTCATGCTTTCCTTTAACTAACAAGTAATATGCCAGTAACTATGACTGTGTACTGGAAATTGTTCTTAAGTGTAGTAAACACAAGATTTGGGGGTTTTCTTTCAAAAAAAATAGCCATAGATATGACAGTCATGAAGGAAGAGAAAAAGAAGAAGCTGTGCTGTGAAATTCTATTAAGTGCAAAGATAAGCATTAATGGCAGATTGCTAAAATGCTCCCAACTGGCACAGAGGTTTCCAGTAAGGAAGTGGCGTAGAAAATACCTGTAGAAAATTCCCTGTAGAAAATACCTCAGAAACATAATGCCGTGAGGTTCTTAATAACAGCTAGTCTGCTGTGGAAAATGCGTGTAGAACATTTCTTTTAGTGCCAGGCTTGCTAGGCAAGACTTGCTGGCTATCCAGGAGGGTGAAACTTCTGTCTTGCCCTGGCTGGTGTGAGCTCACCCATTGACTCCTAGGATAACAACCTCCTTCTTGGTCTTTCCTTTAAAACTGTTGAGGGTATGATTTTAACTGGGGCTTAATGTTTCGTAAACTATTTATTCCCTTTCCATCATACAAAGCTAAAGCTTCAATTTCACTTGTTTGCATCAGGATGTTATTTTTTAACAAAATTATTGGTCCTCTGGCTATTTTGTTACGAAACTTAGACCATAAAAGATAATGACCTTCGGATTTTCCTCTAATGACTTCCTCCTATATTAAGCATTCTTTTAATTCCCTGGTGATGTGAAGCACATAAAAACAGCAACAGGATACTGGTTATGTAGCAATAGGTTTGCTAAGCCTATTCCATTTTTTTCTTGTTTGTTGTATAGCACCAAGGAACGGGCACTTGCAAAAAGATCAAAAGATCCAAGCAACCTCAGAAGAAAGACTTTAGAGATCATTCAAGTTTATTACCCTGGCAGTACAAAGGGTTTTTTTCATAGCGTATAAGTAGTGCTCTGTACAACCTAATTTTAAATCCCCAAGCACAGGATCACACATTCCTGTTCTACTGCTATATGACTTGTGATATGCAGTCTGTCTCTTGTCACTTTTGTGGTCCAATCCTTCATTGTACAAAGAAACAAGGGAAAACTTTAGATAGAACACCTTATGCTAGCAGTCAGCTACAGTCTAATCAGCTTCTCCAAATTAGTAAGTGTAACAAGGTGTGTCCTGAGGGAGAGCCGCAGTAGTGAGTGGTGCAGGCCGTGGTTTGGGCCATCCTTCCAGAAATGCAGGAGCCTTGGAGCAGCACAGAACACTGCTCCATCCTAAATCTTGGAGCCTCAGACCATCCTTGAGGTATCTGTCTGCACATTTCCACAGGTTCCCTACTCCAAGCAGCTGAATGCTCATCTTGGTCCTCAGCTCCACCCCGGTTCATCCCAGACCTAAGCTCTGTCCGGCTATTGCCGACAGAGGGGCCCAGTCTGTTAGCTGTGCCCATGTTGCACACAACTGGCATGAAGGGACAGGGAGCAGCAGGCGATTGTGTGGACAGCTTGAGCATCTCTAGGCAACAAGGGGAGCACAAGAAGGAGATGGAAGGTGTTAGCCAAGTATGGATGTTTGACACATAGTGCTCTACCTGCGATGAGAGAAGTCTGAAGAAAATTGAAATGCTGAGGAAGATGCTGATAGCAGCTAGACTTAAGAGAAGGAGCAGCCTGCAGAAATAAGAGAGGATGTGGAGGAGGAGAGAGCAGAGGAACAGATGATTTGGGCCTGGACATGTGAATTAACCTGTGGGACAACAGAGACAAAGATTGTGTGCTTCCTCCTTTCTACCTCCCTAATCGCCCAGTCCTGTGCTCTTCACCGTAGCAGCTGCCATGGAAATGACAGCGCAGAACTGAAACCTGGGGTGTTTCTCAGTTTTGTTACAGTAGTATTCCTTAGAAGAGAGGAGAAAGGAAGTGGTAGAGGAATGTGTTTTTTTAGCAGTATGGCCAATTTTCACCACCACCACTCCCTTATATTTGATTGTCAGACATACGTATTTCCGTATTTTATTGTTCTGTTACATCAACTTTTCCTTAAAGTTCTTGCTAAGTATGTGTTTTTAGGTTACTGGTTTTGTTTGTGTGTAGGCGGTAGGCAGTATAGTTCTTTTTTTCTTCATTGCTCCACTTTGCCTCTATTTTCCTATAAGGGAACATTCTAGACATAAATGCTTTATTTCACATATGATGACAGTACAGGGGTTTAGACAGAATTTGTGACTTCCTTTTCCTCTGTATGGAAGCCAAAACTGTGCTACTCCTTTTATAACACCCTGTGGCCTTGCACATGCATGCATTTGCAATTTACCATTGCTTCCACAATAAATCTTTTAACTGCTTTACTTCCCAAGTTGTCCTGACTTTTTCAATACCTTCTTCCTTGCACCTTATTGAGAAAAGAATTCTTACTGTGGGTAGCAAGAAAAACAGTTTCATCCCTGTACTCTTTTCAATTTATAGCATTTCTTCTTCTTCCCTTCTTACTTTGGTTTCAGCTTGTTAAGTCTTCCAGAACTAGACAAGTATCATTCCTATTTTGAAATTTGGAATTCTCTGCCTTCCCAGCTTCTACAGGTGTGTGATTTGACATTTTAAAGAAATTCAGATAAGTATCTGAACATTTTCTTCATTGATCACCTGTCTCGAACTTCCAGTAGTCTTCATGTGAGCATGAACAACTTATTGTTTTGTGTTTTGTTGTGTTTGTTTTTGTTTTGTTTTGTTTTGTTTTTGTTTTTTTTTTAAGTTGCTTTGTGATGTCCCATCCTCCTTTGTACTCATGGTTTCTATATGATGAAGACCTCCTAGCTCAGTAATTTCTGTCCATTCCCCTTTTCATAGATGTTTGGATGCTCTTAGATTTTAATCTCTTTTTATATAACTAAAGGTAAGTATCCTGTAGTTCTTCAGGGATACTCATGAGCATTTCCTTTTGCTTATGGATTTAAGCAAAGCCTGAAAGAAATCTCGTCCTACATTAATACTGAGAATCTGAATTTTTTGTTGCGTTGGCAATCTGTTTCTCTACAGTGTTGTTCTACACATCACTTAAGAAAAGACATAGAGTCTTTATGACTCCAGCTCTGGAGTTCCAGGTAGGAAGAAAACAACACAAGTTCTTCATAGCAAAACAATGAGATAAGATTAGGAATAAGATCAGGATTTGAGCTGATGTCTTAAGGGACAAGGTAAGTGTTACAGACTTCTGCAATGGGACCTTGTGGTGGTTTGGGGGGCTGGAATCATGCTTAAAGCTAGATGACTGAGCAAAGGAAAAACATGCTTACTACAGGAAACTGCACCATGACTGAGGTCACCAGTTCAGTTTATCTACAGCCCTCAAAGTGAAATTTTGAATCATCTCACTAAAGAAAGGTTGAGATCTTTACACTTGAGAAAAAGAACTATAAGAGCTGTGATAGCATCCAACCTTGCTAGAATCTAGGTGAGCAGTTTGAATTGCAAGACAACTTTTTTTCTAAGATTTGTGAAATCTGTGATGCAGAGTGGTGGCATAGGTGGTGTGGGAAGAATGATGTATGAGTAAAAGTAGGAGCAGATATATAAGTATGGCCTTAAGCTAATCAGTTCAAACAGATGATGTAGCAGAGCAGGTAAAAAACATTTTTCATCACACGTGCCCTTCTGAAACAGCAAAATTAAAGTGAAGTAAAATTTAAGTTAGTCTGTCATTCAGCTAGACAATGTCAGGGATAGGAGTTTGTTGGTGTGGGGGGTAGAAGAGAAGGTCAGAAAAGAGGACAGTGACTTGGAATCAGCTGCAGCCTGAGTAATTCTCATCTCCAGCTGGATGCAGCTTATGGCCAATATGAGTCCCATCAGGCAAATGTCTAATGTAAAGGGATCGCCAAGGCCTAGAACAAACACTTTGGAGCAGTTTTCAAGACCTTAACTCAGGGATGGAAAGCCAGATTGCTCAAGGGATGATCTGAATGAAAACTGAAGACCCTGAAGCTTACAAGAGTAGGTGTTGAGGCAGCAGTATACCTATCAAGTAAGTGAGCTGGTCTATGGGACCAGCTAGCTCCTTTTGTACGTCCCTTGCACATTTGAAGATGTAAATGGAAAAAGGATTATATTTTCATCTTGGGTGCTGGCATGTTTCTGATATGTTTGGTTTATTGTTACTGCCAAATGTCAGGATGACATTTCTCAGATCTTCCTACAATCCATGTATGACTGTTGAGCCATAAGTGAGGATGAACTATGCAATTGCAGCACTTAAGTGCTGGGTCCTAAATTTCAGTGCTGCTGTTTCTTGCTCTTTGTCTTTATGGTGAGCTTAAAAGAACTTCAACTCCCATGTGGATTAAAATAATACTGTGGTACAAGACAAATACAAGAAAAAATAAGAATGTCATTTGCTCTAGAGAGTTCTCCTGCGTCATCCATTTAACCTCCCTCCTTCCCGAAGGGACTGATAGGAAAGGTAATTCTCTTCACTCCATGTTCACTGCAGTATCAAAATGTTACTGTATCATAGCTGTTCCTCACAAAATAATGCACTGTATAGATATACAATAATTTTAATAACTTACTGAATAAACAAAAAAATAAAAGCTGACTCATAGAAGCATTCAAGAGAAGAATTTACATAATTGAGTTGCTCAGTGTGATGTAAAGCAGCATAGAAGTCATAGAGCTGTAATCAATTCTGGGCTGAATTTTTTTGGAAAAGTTGGTTAGTGTCACTTTCTGCAGCCCTTAGCTCTTTCTTCAAGTACTGTTTAGTCTTGAGTCCAATGAGTACCCTACAGGATAAGATCAACGGTAGCGGTGACTTGATTGCCACGGAATGAGTAGTAACCCTGTAGCAGATGGTGATGAAATATTAGAAAACAATAAAAAAATATTTAAGCATTGTGAGAAAATGACTAGAAGCACTAAATAAACACTTATAACTGAAGAGAGCTACCTCACGCTGAAATATGCTGTGGGATTTGAACGGTGCTCATTGCCAGGCCGCAGCATTGGAAAAGAGACATTTCAGGTTCTTGAGACTAATATTTGCCTTCATGATGTCTGAATTTAAGATATGCTTAGATTCATAATATCCAAAGGAAAATTGTCATCACTGAGGTTAAAAACTCTCATAAATCATAAATCATTCAGTGTGATGTTAGGAGAAATCCAGGAATTCAGTGTCCACTGTGAACAAAATTAGCTGGGAAGCATGTGGTTTTGCTTGTCTGTAGATGACAGACAGCGTCTGATTAGACGGGGAAAAATTTTCATGCAAATATATTATATTACTTTATGTCCCTAACTAGAAAAAAATAACTTGACGAAGTCTACTACTACTGTTGTAAGTAGTGCAAAACGCTAATTTACTGAGAACTTCTAATAAAGAAAGACAACCTCCCCTAAGACTCCTGGAACGTAGATTAAAAAGGGCAACAGAAGGACACACTCTAAAAGCTGAAAATAGCTGAAATAAAATCAGAAGCACTGGTTAACTTGGGGATAGAAAAGGATATTGACAAGTCTAGGATACTGCCGGGGAGCAAACGATCTGTGAGAGCTGAGGGTGGTAGGACTGTGCCTGCATTAGCTGGGGTACAGACCCACCACCACCCAACAAGGAGAGTGGTGCAGGGTTGGGACAGAGACAAGGGGTGGCCAAGGGATCTGTGGCCACCACACCAGCCCCACTCATGAGGCAGGTCCAGGGTCAGCCAGGAGGCCAAGTCAGCAGAGACAGCAAGGGGCAAGGTCTTGAACTGATATGCAGATCCCAAGCCGGGGAGGGAGAGGTGCTCGGTGAGGCATTTCACAGCTCCTTCTCACAACAGAGCTGTTTTCCCAGCAGTTTCATCCAAGGTTGCACCTTGGCAGAGCTGACCTTGGATGTAGGCAGCTGGACACTTGAGGTGGAGGGGGAAAGCATTTGAGCCTGTTGGTGTGCTGAGTGCCTGACAGATACTGACTTTAAAAATGTCAGGACGTGGAGCTGTTGCCACTTTCCCGTAAGTATAAATAATGCAGTCTTGTGTTAACTAAAGTTAATGCAGAACACCTGAGAGAAAAAAAAAACAACGGTACAGTTACAAACACAAAAACCCATAGAAAGATACTTAATGAAGATGATGGAATTGTTTATGTTCCAGTAGCTTTTAACGTGCTACACATGGAACAGAATTTATTCAGAAGTGTGAAGCGTGTTGTCTTATAAACCTCTTTGCTCTTTTCAGCTGCTGCTTCCACAATCATAAAACTGAATCAGCACAGTACCAAGTCACGCAGTGATAAAAATCTGACATGAATTGGGCATGGCATGTGAGGGCACTTCTGCAGAACTTGCCAAAGGATGTGGTAAAGAAAATAGATAAGACAAAATCTTGTCTTCCTTTCATTAGTCAGCATAAAACTAGCCTGAAGCCTGCTTATGCAAAATTGACCTTTCTGTGAGAATGTGACCTACAAAAGTTGGTTTATGCCACAGCAGGGCTGTGCACTACATGGTTGCACCGTCTTCTGGTCCAGCACTGGGTGTCCAAGAGCTAAAAGCACTGTCTTCCTTGCAGTGCAGCATTAATCCCTTTGTTAACCGTGGATTTGATGCCACTAGAATCACATATAGATCTTCTCAGTCAAGCCTGATGTTTACACAAGTACTTTACCCTGACTTGAAAGAGATAATGCAGTTAGTCTTGTGCGGATGTGAATTGTATTTAGAACAGAGGTGGAATTTTGTTCTTTCATGGGGTTAGAAAGTGAACTGCCTCTAATTCATAAGGGTGAATTTGGTCTTTAAAGAATAAGTTCCTTTCATTCATACCTTCTTTTTTTTTTTTTTTAATCTTCTCTGAATTAAGTGTAAAATTTCAAACCTTTTTTGAATCATTAATCTAAAAGGATGATGCAGGATGATTTCATGCTGGAAACCATGAACCTAACATATCATGTGTAGTCTCCACAATGATGGCTGCATCCCAGAGTAAAAAATAACTTGTATTTGAGCTGTTGTTGCACCTTATGTAGGCTGCAAGCTATGTAGTATGCAATACTGAAGACACTGTTCAGAGTGCAGTAGAAAGCTGTGCTCATAAACTGAGTAGCCTTCCAGCACAGCAGAAGCTCAGCCCCAGAAAAGACATAATGTTCATAACCCTGAAGGTGTGGAGCAGGAAATATCCTGAAATGCTGAGTTCTTTTTTTATTGGCGTTTATCTTTCAAACCCTAATTCTGGAGGTATGCAGGCTACTACAAGAAAAGATAAAGGTTTCAATATCAAGGCACCTCAGTTTTAAAATCTGGGAGGGCTATAAGCAATTCTAAACCATTTTTCAGCACAGGTCAGTGCTAATCTCTGCAAGGTGTGAATCCATTCCAGACAGCGCATACCAAGAAACTGTTTCTATAGAGGTGTATGATAAGTACCCAAGACCTGGGGTTGTTTCCTGATGACTTGATGAAACTCAGCATTAGGCGGTTGCTATTACCAAGTGTCAAGGAAGAATTGTACCCTTCAAGCTTAAGCCTGCGCATTTCTGCAAAAAGCACAAAACTGAAAGGAGCTCCACGTGCATGCACAGACTTAGGTCTTTGTGCTTCTGTGCTGGCTTTCTACCAGTGGTTTGCTGTTGTATCAAATTCAGCGTACAGAGGCTACTTCTATCTTTGACTGGTGTCACGTGTTGAAGTCCAGAGGCAGATTTGCTGTTGCACAGCAAAGTAACTGGAGGTAAACAAAACAGAAACTAAACCAGCCTTATGTACTAGTGAGCAGGAAGAAAGTAAGTAGGTCCTTACTATCAAAGTTATGAAGGAAATTGCCTTGGTTGAAATTTCTCATAGGTAAAGTAAGGAAGTTGTTCAAACAATATCGAAACACTGCATGCGTTCCTTGTATAATGTGATAGAGGGCGTTACCTGTACCTCCCCACTCCGCTGTGTGCCCTGCTTGTAACTTTCATGGAGGACTGCAGATACGTGGATCACAAAAATGTCAGGTTAAAATCATCAGCTAATCATTATTTTGCCCCCTTTATTGCCTGACCCCTTCCCAGTCTTCCTTCTGATATCTGTCTCTCTTTTAATTTTTGTAATGCTGAGAGGAGATGAAATACCCTAGTAGCATAACCAAATCAGAAAATGAATGTGGAGTCCTACTGGTGTACCTCAGACTTCTGGCACATTCAGAATTGTGTTATCTTTATTCATTTCAACCCACAGCTTTTATAATCAAATGTTCCCTTCTCCAACAATAAATATTAAGGGCAGGAAAAATGTGTTTAGTATCTGTTGGAATTACAGAGATAGTGGAGACAAGTAGTGCCTGAGTAAGTCGCAGTTCAGGTATTTTCATCTCCTGAAAAATAAAACTGGTCTTCTGTTCTTAGCACTAAAGTTTACGATCATATCAGATAATTGCTCTTCCCTTTTTTCCTTCCCTGCTTCCTTGGGAATTCTGTTCTCAAGATGCAATAGGAGTTTCTGATAGAAATTTCTGGTAGTACAGTACGATTACAGAGGAAAAGAGTAGCAAGTATCTCAAAACACCTAGGAGAAACAATATTGCTGTGGAGAAGAGTACTTCTGAATATTTTGTTTTGTTTGGTTTTCTGCTGTGGTAGAAGTTTGATGGTGGCAGATCTCTAAGTTAAAGAGCATATCTTCAGGAAACAGTTTTGCTAAAGAATAGATGTCCTCCTGATTTGCAGGTAGAAATCCATTCCCTACTCTAAGCCTCCAGGTGTCTGCCTTTTTTTTGGCATATATCTCACAGGGAGTCGGACCAGGAAAGCAGTCTCTCTTTTGCTGTTCTGAGGCTCTGCATAATCCAGAGAAACTCCTGGGGAAAAAAAGCCTCACTCTTGTCCCAAGAAGTAGTTTGCTTTCTGCAACTGCATTCTGCATGCAGCCCTTGTGCAAAAAAAAATCTTTGGCTCTGAATTGCCTCTTTTTCTTTTCTTTTTTCTTTTTTTTTTTTAAGCATAGGGTGAAGAATGGGAGACAAGAGCCTTCCTTAAATGCTTGTTTCCTTCAGACCTCTGATGCTATATTCAACTCTGCTTTATTTGCATGTCGGTAAACTTTGTCAGCAGTTTTAATTCAACTTTTGTTTTTCATCTTGCCTTACTGTGAAAGCTTTTGGGTAATTAAAGTGAGAAAATGCAACACTTCAGTGTAAATAGGGATAATATGTGGTTTAGTTCTGCAGCCATTCAGGTGACCTTAGATGGCAACAAAGATTTTTCAGAATGGGTTTGAGAAGCCTATGTAATAACTGTGCTCAGCAGTTAACAAACATGAGAATTTGCTGGCATTGCTGTCTTGGACTTTTAAGTGGGTTTGTTGTTTTTTTTTTTAATAGATCTGATCTTGCTTTTCTGAATTTGCATGAGACTGAAATACGCAGTATTGCAAAGTCCTCACGATGACTTGGAGACTCATTCAGGCAGATAATTTTTTTATCTGTTAAGGTTTGGGGCAGGACCAATGCCAAAGTTCACTTACTCTATAATCACTGTGGTGATGTCAAGCTCTTGCTTATCCTGTTAGGTAATCTGGCAAATTATAACTAGTATTCAGTCTGTGGTCAATACAGCATGTGGAATAATTAATGGCAGTGATGAGGAAAGGCACTTTCGGGTCCTTTTTGCAGCTTTTCCAGGGTCATTTTATCTCAGGCAGGCTCAAAGATGGAATTGTTCATATATATTCATAGGTTGTATCTGTTCCAGGAGAAAGATGGATTTGAGCTCTCCAGATCAGCAAACTTCAAACATTATCAGAAAGCCTCTTGATATGAGAAAGATCACACAAAACAGAATCAGCTAAAGAATAAATATGAAGTACATAAATGAACTTGAGAAGGGTTGTCCTCTGTCCGCTTTTCCAAAAGCAGCAGGAGACTTCAGCTTTCACCTAGGAAGCAAGCCAAGTGTACTGGGAGCAGTGTCTGGTCAGGTAAGTAAAGACATATGAAGCACAAGCGCCTTCAGTGTACTTCCTACGAGTGTTGCATTACCTTCTGAAGTCCTTGATGTTCTACAGTAATGTCTACAGCTTGTGTTGTACTGTGTCAAATGTAATAGACTTTCACCAAATGAATATAAACAAGTTCTGATAATAGAAAACTTGTGTTCTACTGGAAGAAAACAAAGAAAAGTTGGGAAGTCTTTCTTAAGACAAAACAACAACAAAAAAGAAGACGTGCTTCTGTCGTTTACTGTGATCCTTTCCCAACATAGAGACTACTCCTCCACCAGTTACAGGCTACAGTATTTGGTATATGTAGAGAGATGGTAATAAGCACAGAGCAAAGGTTTCTTTGCAGTGCAGTTGATGTATGCAAAGGAAGCCAAGAGATGCAATGGAGTAGCTGCAAAAAGGCAGAAGCTTCTATGGAAGTGCAGCAGTTCTCACACATAGAAAAGAATATTTGGGAGATGCTGAAAAGCTCTGGAAATATATTCCCCTCCCTTCCACACAGTGTGGTGAGTGCTTTCCAAAGTAACTTGCTGAGAATGAAGGTCAGCTGAAACGGACTAGAGTATGAGAGCCGATGAGATGATTTTGTTAAATGAAAATAGATGTGATGGGGAAGAATAGAGAGACTCCTTTTAATAACACTGAGTGACTTCTGGACAAGGAGCAGTAGTGATAGGCCTTAGGGTCCAGTGCTGCTGCCAGCTGGACTCCTGTCAATATGCAGCAGTTGTTGTGAAAACAGAATCTTGGCCAAAACTTTTGAAAAAGTTGATACATAAGACAGAACAGGACTGTAATGTGTGTGCTATTAAACTAGCATAATCCTAACAATTACATGGCTAAAGCATCTTAAACTGTTTTCTTTTGGAAAGCAAGTGTGAGTGGTGTGTGGGCAACTCAATGCTTATTCATAAACAGCTGTATTGCTTGAAAATTTAGTGTTGCACGTTAAACATTTCTGTTCCTCAAGGAAATTAGAGTTAAAAAAATTGAATTTGAGAGATGAGATACCTCAGAGTAGCAGCATTTATATGCCAGCAAGTTGCAGAAGTTTGTGTGATTATGGAATATGGTGCTACATTTTTAAAAAGCAAAAACCTGCATACTTACCATAGCAACCTTTTTGCTACATAGTTCACATGCCAAAAAAGATACATGGCAACTTGCTGAAGAAACTCCCACACGTGCTTTGGTAATGTGGCATTACGTTTTTGTAAAGATTTTGTGGAGATTGGTTAAAGCACAGTTCCCAGCATCTAAACACAGCTGTTGGATGAGAGAAGAGGAATGAGTGTGTTTCCTATTCTTACTGTTCAGAAAAAAAATATTTCTTAGGATCACAAAAAAAGCAAAGATTCAGTGACCCAGATAGCGTTTGATTTTCTGTTGTGCTGCACGAAAGTGAATAGCAAAGTAGCAAGTGCCTGATTTATTCGAGTTGATCAAAATCAGCAGCACTTTGAAGGTGCTCTAGATTAGACTAACTCTCCTGCATAGACAATCCTCACAAGTTAAAGAAATTAAAGTCCCCTTACGGGCACTTAATTCACTGGAATGATTGCAACCAGTTCTCAGTGAATGTCTTCAGAGATTTCTGACACATTCTGAAAACAGAACCGAAATTACTAGTTGATTTGATGCCTAGGGACTGCAGTGCAGCAGAGCTGAACAAATATGTAAGAGGGAATATCCCTTCCCTGAAGCAGATATAATTTGAGAATTCATCCTGGTTTCTGTGTTTGAGAACTCCTGGGATCCCACACAAGCTGCGCAGGCTGATTGGCATGCAGTTTTACGGGGAGGGTGAGAAGAAAGATCTGCTCTTCATGGATTTCCCCACCTGCTGCCCCCACTTAAACATGAACAAATTCTGAAGGAATCCACCAGGCTGTCCTGCTTTCTGGCTGGCTGCTCATTAGCCTCACGAAAGAGAGTCGGCGGGGGAGGGCAGGATAGCCGCTGCTCAGAATATTTCAGGCAGGGCATCTCTGAAAGAAAGTGCGACAGCAACCACGGAATTGGTAGCCTAGTGCGTCCTCCAGGTAAGTTTGTGATGCTGATACACGATACATCTCTCTCTGGTTCAAAAGCTGTTTTGTTTTTGAGACACCCTTTGCCAGGGACCAGCTGCTCCACATGTGCTGAGAGCCAAGGGTGGCAGCAAGGCAGGCAGAGCCATGCCCTCACCAACAAGGACAAAGGACCACAGCACCCCGACAAGGAGAACAGGGCTGGGACAGTGAGGAGGGGCAGCCAGAACTGTGGCCACCTCACCAACCCCACCAATGAGGCTAGTAGGAGGTCAAGCCAAGGAGCCAAATCAGTGGACCAGGGTCAGCAAGGTGCAAGGCCAGGAGGCACATATCTGCATGACGGCTGAGGCAAGGACCAAGGGCAAGAGCCTGAGCTTAAACACAACTCCTGAGCCAAGAAGGAAGAGGTGTTCCATGAGGCATCTCACTGCTCTTTGTCGCAACATAGGTGTTTTCACAAGAGTTTCATCCAAGGCTCCATGTCTGCACCGTGGAAGAACCAGCCTTGAACACAGGCAGCTAAACCCTGAGGAGCAGGGTGGACAGATTGCAGAGTCTCCCCTGCTCACACAGGGCCTGATATCCTGCAGAATTTTTAGGACCTTCTTCTCACTTAATTTTTAAATTTAAAAAGCTCCAGCCTCGTGGTAATATGATATTTCATGGGTTCTCCGTTATACTCATCTTTCAACCCATTGCAGTACAGATTATGGACCTGGAAAACATACCGCAAGTAGCAATGTATCAGGCATGCTAATAAAGTTGATTTCCATCAAATACCTAGTTGCCAGGAAGCAGAATAAACATGTATTATGAAATGATATACTTCTGACTTGCTTCTCTCAATGGGGCATTGCACCCGGAGAAAGTATTAGAAACGGAAAATTCTTAGCCTTGTCTTGGCTGACTGCCTTGCCTCCAGTGCAACATGCTGCCGACGGAGATCTGTGATTCCCTGCTCCTATTCCTGCTGAGTCTGCTCTCCAGTTCCAAAAATGAAAGTGGCAGCCACGCAGTCCTTCTCTGAACTCTTCCCTTCCGAACCTTCTTCTGGCACTACTTCGGCTAGCAAACCAAGCGGCAGAAAGGGGTGCGACAGAGCAGCTGCAGTAATGGGGATGGAGGCTTTGTGCAGGCATGTGAAAGAGGCAAGGTTTTGCTCAGCCCTGGCCCTAATGCTGTGCTATCATGTTAACTCTGTTTGTTACCATGTGAGCTTGAGATGCCTGCATTGGCAGATACGTGCAACTGAGAGTGAAATGTTGTGAAGTGTTCAGATGGGACGTGTTATACAGGGGGAAAATATCACTGAAGTTGTGGGGGGCAAGGACCGCTTATACTCACGTGAGCTCAACAGTTCCCAAGGATGAAATGAACTCCCACCTTTCAGTTTTTTCTTTCCTCCTCTCTCCTTTCGAAAGAACGTAGTATCAAAATGACCCGGCAAGCAGAAAGGTCAGATTTTGGGAGCGTACTACGTTCATGTCTCTCTATTTGTGAGGGTGAAATCAGATTTGATTTGAATTTATCAGGAAAAAAATTCTCTTCTTTTCCTTTGCAAATATACTATCTATTATTATTTGAAGTTGATTCTTTTTTTTTTTTTTTTTTTAAGTTTTGGGTGCTGTGACAAACCAAGGCTGGATTCTGACAGACCTATCTAAATGCCACCTTCCTATAAATCCCCCCAGGAGCAGATGCAGCCCTCACGTTTGTGAGCCAACCCTTGCCCTGTCTCGTCTTGTGGCAAATGACAGGCATGAGACTGCAAACAGGGCTGCAGACAGCAAGCCAACCTCTTATCTGCAGATCCAGTTGATTCTGGCTGATGGGACGAGAGGGCTGGGGAGCTTGGGACTAATGCAGGGAGAGAGCTAAGCATCCTCGCTGTGTTTCTTTGCTCCCTTACTCCGTCCGCAAGCTGCTGGTTTGAGTGCAGAGCTGCAAAAAGGAAGAGGAAAGACTAATGCTGGAGTCCTGAAGGATGTCGCTGTACAGAACTGCTGTGGTTTGTTCAAATCCCTTTTAAATGCTATGCTTGTCAAACACCCCGAATCGGGGTTGGGCCCCAGACTGCCAATTTGCCCTACCCACGCATAGCTAACGTCACTTACTGCAAATATTGCAAAATTTGTGAGGCCTTTGCATACCCATGTGGTTTCTGATGTCTGTGCAAAGAATTGTTGTTTGGACTCTAAATGGCTTTATACTCTCTGGGTGTTTTTTTTTTAACTGGGTATGCATCTCCTCTTGCCCCACGTGTGCCAGGAGTTACGGAAGAGAGAAGCTGTGGCAGATGAGCTACATACCATGCAGAGTACAATTGCTGCTCTCTTCCTGGGATCTGGGTGTGTTGTGTCTCCGTAGATATCTCATCAAGGAGTTCTCACCTGCTTTCCTCGTTCCTCCTGGGTTAGATTTTGCACATTTTTTTATAGAAGTTAATTGCTTACCAGTACTATAAAGCCAATTTTGTGGTCTATGCATAACAAAGCCTCCTATTTGTATTAACTGCATATCTGGAAACTTCTGTAAAGTAACGCGTGCTGTCATTCTGCATAAATACGTAGTGGCAACACCCAGAAAGATGGATCAGAATTTGGCAATTCATTTAGAATGTTTATAGCTGTCTATTTTTTACCTCATTGGGGAAAAGCAATATTTGGGAGACTCCTACACTCTGTCCTCTGCAGCAGAGAAGATGGAATATAATGTGGTTTAACTTGCATTGTAAGTAATCCTAGATTTTTTTTATTTTTAAATACACAAGGTCAAGTGTTTGTCTCCCTGGTAGTTGTCTGCTTCAGTCCCTTTCCAGCAAGAGGACCACTATCTGTTCTTGAAAATCTGGTGGGTTGGTCTTAGCAAGAAATCAAAAGATAAATGAGTGTTCTGACCCAGGGAGGTTTTAAAAATTCCTCTGACCCTGATATTGAGAGAATTCTTTCCTGAGGGTGGAAAATGCTCTCTGCGATGAGCTCGCAGTTTAAAGGCACTGAAGCTGAACTCCTCAGATGCAGCTGCTCTTTACAGGCTATTTTGTTTCACAGTCTTCTCTCCAGCACAGTTCAAGTTTCATGGTGATTTCAACAAGCCCTTACAAACAGCTGCTGCGTTTTAACAGAAAAGACTCCTGGTTTCTGACACTGCCCAGCTTTCTCTCTGAGCTACTGACAGAATGGCTAATTAAAAAAAAAAAACAAACCAAAAACCTACATGTGGTGTTTCATCATTATCTCATTTTCAGAATATGATTTTTGGGACCAGTCTGAGCTAATTGAACATCCCTCTTATGACACTGGGATTGACAGTATTTATAGCAATCTAATTTAAGTTTTCACTTCCCCAAAAGGATATGCTGTTAATACTAAGTTTAAAGAAGTACTTAGATCTCCCAGCAGGCTCAGTTTTCTGGTCCGGAAGGCTGTTGTAGGTGGTGTTTAGCCAGCTGCTGGAAGACAGCTCTTAACAGTTCAGTTGGTGAGCTGGCAGTAGCGTTTGCTTTTTCTCCTTTCTTAATAAATTTGCTCATGTTAAACTACTCTGGAATTTCAGTCTATTGGCAGAAATGAATGTGTGCTACAGGGCTACAGATTTGTGACATTAAAGAAACATATTCTAGGTGCTATAATATTTAAATGACAGGTTTCTTCTCTTGGGTGTGCTGTGTAACAGGGAAAGTTTTTGCACCTCATGATTATGAGCATCCCCTCACCAACCATCTCCACCTCCCCCCTGACCAAACCTCTTTAAAAAAGAGTTAGGCTTCTTTGGTGTAGGTGCTGATTTGAGATACTATGTTGGGTTTCCCACGCTTTTCATTGTACCCAGCACTAGTCAGTAGGTAAAAGAAAAGCGTAAATAATACTTGGTCAGCAGTCACAATTCCCTGTCACAGATTGAAGACAGTTCAGAAGCTGGTCCAAGTATCATCATCTGCATTTTGTTAATGAGTCTTTTCATCTCCCTTATGCCATACCTTGCCTTTTCAACAACTGGTTACCTTCCAGCTGTGATCCTAGTTTCAGAAAAATAAGCCCTGTTGACTTTTGATGATATCAGTCATAAACCAGGAGATTTTCACAGACTCTTCATAAACTTATAAAAGAACTTTTGAGGTAGGAAAACAAAATAATTCCAGATTTTCCAGTATTTTGGGTTCAAAGGGACAGATTTTTATGTAAAAAAAAAAATTAAAAAGTTTTATCTGTCCTAAAACAGCTGTTTTATTCCATTTTGTTGAGTGTTTCCACATTCACAAAGGAGAATGAAAAGGTCATTGTCGATGGTTTAGTGGTAGTCACCAAACTCTTGATACTCTTTAGAAATTTTCCTCTGTGTAGCAAGTGGCCCTTAATTCTGGTTCTGTGGCTTTTGAGAGAAGTGGTGTTTAGTGTTGCAGCCAAAACAAAACCTCTGGGTTTTGGCTAGGATTCATACCATGACCAGAGGTAATTGATCAATATTTGTTACTCACTCATGAGCTCTGTTGCTTAAATGCTTTCCTTCTTGTTCATGAGGAGACTACAGCTTACTTCAATACAAGGCGGCTTACTCGTGTGGAAGCCGTGTTCATTGGGTCACAGCAGTGCCAGCAGCCGCGGTTCTCGGCAGGGGTAGCCATTGAAGTCCCGCATCTCTGGAGGACTGCCATGTCTTCCTGTGAAGCTGCAGGTGAGGCCAGAAACACCGCTATCACCCAGACTAACCAAATCCAATTACACAGTTCCTTTGTCCCTGCCACACTTTCAGTTGTTGTTGGGCAGACGCAACTGTGTGTTGCACACATAGTATTCCTGCAGAGTCCTGAACCTTGTCTTTTTTGGGGGGGCTGCAATAAGCCTAAACCAAAGCCCTTGGTTGCATCAGCCCCTGATAAGAACTGTAAAGCAGCAAGGTAAGATTGCATAGGTCTGGGACCCTCTTTCTCACTGCTTTGTGCTAAAGACAGACAGACCCAGTGTGTGTTTCCTACTCTAGCTGACCCTCTGCTATATAGTGGTCCTGGGGGGGGAGGGAGTCCAGTTTGTGCTAGAAGACAATCCACGAAGGAGCTTACTGCTAACAAAGCCAGAAATTAATCAGTGTAATCATGGCCAGAAATATCATTGCCTAGACATGTTTCGACTTAGGGGTTTTTTTTAGAAAGATAGAACAGCATTTAGTAATAGTTATATATTTTAAATCTGTGGTTTTAGTACCTTCTTACAAAATGTAGTATCTCTGACCTACACTTCTTGAGGTGCAATGTCGGAAGTCCACTGCTAAGATGAACCTGCTTTGGTTTTGCCCTCTTCCTCTTCCTTGCTGCCCCTCCTCACAAAGGTCACACGCCTGAAAGCACTCGGTTACCTTTTCCTTCTTTATCTCACAAAGGAAGCATTAAGGAAAAGGAAGAACTGTGTAAAGTTTTGATCCATGTCTCTTCTGCAGCAGACAGTTTAGGAACTCCAAACACACTGCTTTTCATCCTAAATGGGATTTCCCTAAGTGTAAAAGAAATTTTTGGTTGAATTAATAAGATTTTGAAAGAAATCTGTCTGGGATACTATATTCTGTATTGGTGTCAAACACTAAAGAGTGCAGGCTGAGTTTCTTTGGATGTATGCGATCCTGGCTGAGGCTGCCTTTGACATTAATATATTAGGTGACAGAAGGCCACAAGAGAAACAAGTGCAGTTGTTCCCTGTTGTGTTTGCCATCATTGGATCTTCACATTAATTCTTGGTTGTAGTCAGCATTGGTTTGTACTCTTCAGCTGCCAAGGTAATGCTTCAAATGAGAAGAGGTAGAGGGCTGCTGCCTACAAGGGAGACTGCAGTGAAGATTTATTTTGCAATATGATACTTAAATATATTTTGCAATAAGGTACTTAAACCTATTTTGCAATATGATACTTAACATCCTTAATATGTACTTAATATGCCCTTCATACTTTCCTTTTAGCATTAACTTATTTCAAAACAAAGAGTTCTGCAGCAATTCAAGTAGATTTGATTATAGCATCTTGGCTTTCGAACACATGTTTGAGAAAGACTCCATTTCTCTGTCAAAGAATAAAGTAATTAAGGCAGAACTATTTATTTTCATGTCCAATTTTACTTTATTACTAAGGCCTTGATTTTCTTTTTGTTTTCTGTTACTGTCCTGTCAGCCATTTACCTCCAGGAATCATTGAAGTGACTGGAAGGACAGCCGATCTTTGTTCTTTCTGAAACTAATTTTGTTAACAGACAACATAAACCTTCTGTTTCAAGAGATCTTGGCAGGAGGACGTCTGTCTTCTTTGTGTGCTCTAAAGCTAAGCAACCTCTCCTCTTGCATTACTGGTTGTCCTGGGTTTGCTTTGGAGAAGAAAAAAATGCACTATTCTCCCTAGTCCTTCCTTTTTTCTTTCCTACATGTCCACTGAAATTTTAAAGACTCAGAAAAACTCCTTGAGATGGATATGAGGGATCTCAATCAAAATTCAACTTATTTAAGAGAATGGGGACTTAGTATCTGCAATGACAGCACCAGATGATTCAAATACAGTTCAAATTCAGTTGTTTGTATGGTGCAGCCAAAAAAGTTGTAGTTGGCTGATCAAATTAGACAATGCTTTTTTGCTTACGTTACAGGCAGCAGTTTCACTTATTCACGGAACATAAATTAACTAGTTTAAACAGACAGGATTTTCAAAATTTAGGAGGGTATGCTGTTGTTTAGGGATGCAAATGACTATTCAAATATTACAATATGTGAAGCATCAGGAAATTTGATAGAAGCTAATGCATTCTCCAAGCTCTAAAATTAAGCTGGTTATTTATGTACTGGCATATGGATTTAGGCGCTATATGTGGACTCTTTTAAGGCAAATGTGAAGAAATCAATATTTCTCTGAAAATCTTGCTCACCCAGAAATATGTAACCATGTATCTGTACGCAAAGGCTAATATTAAGTCCTGCTAATAGCATTAAAACTTTGAAGTTTATTTACTGTGTTTGGGAAAACCAAGGTGTACCTTTTACTGCACCAAACATTTGGTTTATTTGTTGACATCTGTTTTCTCTACAATTACTTTGCACATAGCATCATCCTGTAATTTTTTTTTTTCCATATGTGGCAAATAGAAGCTAGACAGATGTTCAGATTTAATGAACTGGGCCCTTTAGTAAAAACTCTTGAAGACAGTGTCCTAAAAAGGAAACTTGATGACTGGTGTGCCAAAGTAATATTTGCAAGAATTTTATTCCCAGTAAAGAGCTAATGCGAACTGGTTTGGGGGAGAATAATTTTGGTATGGTTTAGTTCTTGCATGTACGAATGCAATGCACATCACATGCATTGGAGTAACACATGTTTAGTGCCTTCAGAACTGTACACTTACACTGCAAAGGGTCATTCTTGGATACGACTGCCAAGATGTACACAAAAAGTTGAGAATTAGTAGGAATACCCGTAAATTTTTGCCAGTTTTGCATATGCAGTAGAATCCACCCCCAAAATGAAGACATGTTTATTGGATGTTCGTAGGAGGGTACTACTGTGGTGGTGGGATTTTTTCTCCAATGAAAGCAAAAGCTTGGGGTGCCTGGTAGAGGGGAGATGAAGAGGGAGGGAACGAAAATCTTCAGCCTTGTTTTCAGGCTAAAGACAACTACACAACTTATTTCCCTTTCACTGCCTAGCCTTCACATCTCAAGACCTTTAGAGGGGGTGGGTTGAGCTATCCTACCATGACAGTGAACATACAAACATTGAAAAATAGAATTGATCACTAATATCCCATTGAGGAGAAATAATAACATTGGTGGTAAATGTGGGCTGAAAGCAGAAGGTAGACTTCTTTATGCGTACATGAGAAAATGTTGCTGTGCTTTAACACTTACATGGCTGGATCGTTATGGCCTGGAAAGCTGTGTTGGAAGTTAGTGAGAGTCTGAGGTATTCCAGGTGCCGTGGACTCCATCTCCTAAGGAACTGCCCATGCTTTCTGAGTAGTCCTGTAGTTTATGCGTGAACTATGTGTTAGGAGTCTATAGGCAAAAATTCCTTCTTTTTCTTCTATAACTTCACCCCCTACCTGCCTCTGAAAGATGGCACACGCATCATTGCCACAGGTCAGCCAGATTTAAACAACAAATACCCATGTATGAAAAGAGCCTTGTGGAGATGTCCGTTTTAGGATTCTCTGCAGTTGTAGGTGAATGACATTTTGTGACTCAGGCAGTGATTCCCAGTCAGTTCTGTGTTACTAATAACAGTGCAATAGCTACTTGGCCAGCTAGTTTTGGTAGAGGTTTTTGCTCTGTGGGAGTATATAAAGTGCTTTGACCTGGCTTCCTAAAGCAGCAAGGCACGCAGGATTATGCAATCGATCAATCCCTTCTTTCCTCTTGAAAGAGTTGGCTAATTTCAGGAAAAAGTTAGCAATGGAGTGAAAGAATAAAACCAAACATTCTTACAAAACTTCTAGGACCTTAGCATTTGTGGTAAGAGAGGATCTATTACTGTACTGCTGGTGGAAGGGCTGTGGCATGACAGCATCCCTGCAAGAGCTGGATCCTCAGCTAGGGTCTGTTGGGCAGCCAGTTTTGTGGTCCCTCCACTCGTGGGACTGCTTATCTGTGAGTCTTTGTGAATTACATAGAGGGTGTTGAGTGATGTGTTTGGAGAAAGACAATTTTTTTGTTGTTGTTGTTCTTAGTTTGTTTTTTTTGTTTGTGGGGTTGTTCTTTTTTAAGCAAACGATGATGTGAGCCTGACTGGTCTGGATTCCTACACCGCTTTTTTGCAACAGCAGACACATTTCAGTCATCTCTTCTAGACCAGTTTGTGACAACCAAGCTAAAGTCACCTCTCTGAAGAAGTTTGGTAAAAAAGTTAATAGATGTGCAGATCCAGCTACACGTGAGCAGGAAGGGTGCTGAGCCTGAAAGACTCACCTATGCTCAGGGACCGCTTTCCCCCTCTTTCTGGTCTAACAACTGTATTGAAACTTGCAAGTATTAGTGATGAAAGTCCAGAGATCATTCCAAATATTATTCTTGCCTAACTGGCAACACCGTTTTTAATCAGCATGGAATTACTTCTTTCCCTGTCCAACTTCATTTGTTGCTAGAAGCATTTTGGGTTTGGACCCTGTAGAATTCCCCTGGGAAGCTTGCAGCTTGTTCGGTCTCTGACCTCTCAGGGGGAAGCAACTGTGCAAGACTGTAAGGACTGATATTCTTGGACAAGAGTTTCAAAGCAAAGAGATAAATTGACAGGAATTAAGGAACAGAAAGAAAACACCAAAGATTAAATATGCAGGTAAATTGATTTTAGAAATACATTTTTTAACCTTAATTCTTGCAAATGGGTTGTCTACAATCTTAGCTTTTTATTTAGCTTTCTAAATTTTAAACAGACAGCAGTCTTCAGATGCTTATGGTACTTAGTACCCTTCCAAGTTAGTTGCCATGGCCAAGAAAGTTGCAGTGGATTTGTAGGCAGACCTCAAACCCTGAAACCACCATAAAATGAAAAGTGAAAGGGAAACTCCATAAACAACACCACAAAAATCCAAAGCTTTATGAAAAGGGTTGATATTTTTCACTGTCACTTGCTATGGTCAAACAGGTTCCCTTGGACAAAAGATATCTTGGGCCAAAGGCACTATTTCAATACAGGGTAAAGGTGGTATTAATAAAATTGAAATACTGACATATTGTCCCTTAAAAAAAAAAAAAAAAATGGAAAACCAAAAACAAAAGCAGGAACTGGTATAATGAAAGCTTGAGGTCATGTGAGAGTTGCGCACTTCCGTGTTCATTCTGTTTGACCCCGACTGCCAAAGTTAGGTGTCAAGGATTTGCAGGCAATGTATCTGAAAAGTTACATCTTTTTGAAATCTGACACGCAAATTCCACATGCTTAGTAGAGAGCTGCCAAAAGCTTGCTGGTAGAAATGTCCTTTCGAGCAGCAGCTGGCCTACAAGCTTAGGGGTTCAGTCCTGAATGGGAACTCCAAATTCTGCCATAGTTTTGTGAGGCAAAGTTGGTGGATAAGTTTCTGCTGTGTTTTTAAACTTGTATAGAATTGAATACCTTTGGAAGAGAGTAGGATTAGGTCTCACTGCGTGCAGTGACATGCCAAACACAAGACAACCCTAATCGTTGCTAACCAGAATAAATTTATTTTGCTCAATTGTCAATATGGATCATCCAAAATACTAATGATAAAGAAAATGAAAGGGAGAAAGTAGCTCGTACTTTTAATGATGTGAGGATGCATTGTATCTGATGATCACACCTATGCATTTCAGGAGCCTGTTGCTCTGGTATGCTGCTTTTTGTTTAGTGCTCTGGTAGATGTCCTATAGCTTGAAGCAGAGTGAATAAGATAACTGCAAAGATGAACAGATTTGTGTAAACAAATGTGATTTTGTGCACCTCAAATAAAAGCCAGGGAATTACTCTGCTGTTACTGAAGTGAAGAAAAACAAGTGAATAATGTATAAGCACTTCCATTAAGTGAAAAAAATGTACCTTAAGGGAAAAAAATACTCTAAGCTGTACTTAACTGTAAAAAGACATATTATACAATTGAAAGGCTCTGGGCTTTTAAACAATGACGTAGCTGACAGAGTAAGGTGGTAACTGTTCTTGGGGGTGAGGAAAATAATGCTGAGCATCTTTGTGCATCTTTGTAACCAAGTGTTAAAAGCTGATGTGGCGCTGAACTATTTCCCCCTGTCCTCAAGACCTCTGCAGTTAGATGGTTCCCCAGCTCCTGGGGACTGCAGCAGCCAGGTGGCCTGGACAGAACAGCCACTGTTTTGATTTGCTTTTCCTTGATGGCCATTATTTGCCAGAAGCTGCAGTAGTAGTGGACTTCCCTTCTGTCTTCTGGGACAACAGACATGCAGCAAAATACCTTCTTCTCTTTGGAAGATTTCACAGGTCATAAAGATCTAGGGTGCAAATACATAGATTTTTTACAGGACTTGAGAAACTGTTAATACTATCCGAGAAGATAAATTTATATAGTCAGAAGTGTGTTAATCTTACGACAAGGACAGGTGTTCTAGAAAGTGAAATCTTTAATTAAAATTATTTATTCCCCTAGGCATTAATTCTTGACTTATATATGTGATTATATATAAATTCTTGATTTTTATGTGTGTGTGTGTGTATATGTGTGTGTTTATATAAATATATATAAAAATTGAACTTTGGGTGCACCATTCTCCATTAATTTTTACTTATTTTCTCTCCACTAGTGTCAAGGAATGGCTGCATTCTCTTTGCTTATAATACTGTAAGGCTGACAATTATCCACACTTACCCAGGGCGGCAGCTATTTGATGTTCTAGTATTCTCCTCCTGACATTACTTGACTTTCTCAGAAAGCAACTGGTTAAAAAAACACCTGGAGGATTTCTAGTTAACAAGTGTGCAGCTGCTGCTGAAGTTAACCCTTTACAACTCGCGGAAACAAGAGAGTCTCTTTGAGAGAGGAGGGAAGGAGGAGTTCAGTTGTAGAGAGCTGACAGTAGTTGTGTTAATTAAATTCCCAGCAGAGCTGAGGGTGGATGCTGTTATTCATTAAGAACTGAACAGACTATTTCATAGAAATCAGTAAATATATTCAGAGTTGAAAGGCTGTCACTGCTACAGGTAAAACAGCACTGGGTCTCAGCATCTGACCAAGAGGTGAGATGGAGTATTTACTCTTTCTGGTCCTGTTAAACCACTAAGGGCCTTGTCTAACATTTGCTGAAATCTATTTGAAAGGATGTCATCAATCTAGATTGACCTTGTTTCCAAAATACTTCTGTGGGGTTTTCTTGTGGTTTTGGTTTTAACTAATGACTTTTTAATCTTTCTGTAATTCTATCCCCTATCCATTCCCTGTTACTGGTATGCTGGATATTTTTCTTCTGCTTGTCTTTGTTATGGAACTGATAGGAACTAGCTGAAGTTAGATGAATGTAAATTTTCTGTAGTCCAATGAGTTTTGAACTTTCTTGGCTGGGAGGAAGAGTGAGGTCTTGAGTAGCAAAAACATGACTCCAGATCAGTTGATGTGCCACTGGTACCCATGCTGGACTTCTGTGCACTTGTCACTACTTAAAGAAAGTACAAGTGTCAAGTGTGTGGAAGTCCGAAGGAAATTGGGTTATCAACAGTGAAGCAGGAGCAATTTTTTTTGCTTAAGGTTTGAAAGGAGCATCCATATTTAAAAATAAATCTTAAAACTCTGCACAGACTTTTTTCTTCAAGCCACAGTGCTCATCTCTTGCCAGTAATTCAAGGTATACTAAAATAAAGCAAACCTGAAAGAAGGGAGAAGCGTACATGTCTACGTCTTTTAGAGTCTAGTATAGTTGAAAGCAGTGATGTTGCATAAATATTTCAGCAGCAAATCCCCATGTAACTCTTTTTAAGTGACTGGTTAGTGCCCAAATAGTTGCATATTACAAATTACCTCCAAAATTGTTGAACCTGTTGTAAAAGAAATCACTTACAGGATTTTACATATCATTAAATTCTTGCAATGTTTTAAGTGAAAGGAAACAGCAGTAACACTGCTGGTTTAGTTTTTCCCTTCATTTAATGTATAACCAAATATTCTAGCATTTTTGTTTGTGAGCCTACTACAAAAATTCCTATATTGTGTCCCTATGTTATGCTCTGGGAGTTTAGAGAGGTCCCATTTAACTGAGGGGAAATGAAATTTTAAAAATAATTTTCATGATATTTTAGAACCAGGGCTCTCGAAAGAGTTTAGGTGCCACTCAACTTGTATTTTACATACCTCCTCCCAAGACAGTCAAGCCATCTAGTGAAATACTCTATTGGCATCCAAAGCACCTTGGAAAATAACAGGGAGAACTACCTCACGTACAAAGACAGCATAGTGGGCCAGCTTGTTTTGGGGGCCAGCTAGGAAGAATGGTTAGAAGAAAAATGCCCAGATACATGAAGATGAGTAGGTAAATCAGGGTGGAGGGAAAGTATTTAGGCATTTAACAAGAAGTGCTTCTCTCTCATTGGGTGCATCACTCTACTCCTCTTGGAGTTAAGCTTTTTCTTGTTACGTTTGACTGCATCTTAAATCACAGCTGAAGAAGAGACTCCTTATGTCCTAGTTCATCACTAACAGGACAACAGCCACTCAAATCATTCTGTAAGAAATCAGCCCTAAAATGGTAGTTAATGCCCTTAATCTCTGAGATTAACAACTCAGTTGTTGTAACTGTTCTGTACATTTTCATGTCTAAGCAATTTCAACCTTGATCAGACTAAGCTTTCCTATAACTATCAGGCAAACAGCCTGTGGCCTAATTTTAACCAGCTTGCTAGATTTGGCCTATGTGGCATCAACAGCATAGTAAAAAACAGTTTTAACATTGTCTTCCTGTTTGCTTATTGCAGTATATGGAACATAACATTCAATAAAAATATAAACACATCCTATGTTATTAAAATCAGCACTCTTTAGTAGAATTTTAAGCAGTAGTCTCTGTGACCTTTTAAACTAATCTGTCTTTCTAAACCAACAAGATGTACAGTATGGCACATTCTCCTTGCTGATTCATGTAAATACCCATACTTCTTTACTGTGGGAGTGTTTCATATAAAAGTTTCTAGTTACAGTACTGAAATCTGGACTTCGGGCATCGGCTTGTGTTAACATAACCTTCACTCAGTATCTAAGACTGTGGTGGAAAGGTGGCCAAAATAATCTGACGAGCCTGATTCTGAGAGGGGACATTCCTGTTGCCTCTCAGGGCTGCAGCAACGCCATAAGAAGCACAAGCGGGCAGGCCAGCAGGCTGGCCAGGTACTGCCAGATATGGTCAGGGAGCAGCATCGCCTCTCCAGGCACCATACAAACACCCGCCAGGCAGAAGTTTCTGCTCCGATGATCTGCTGGCTGATGGAATACATTTTGGTAGTCTTCATTTGTGGGACATTGCTGTGCTCAAATACAGTGCTTGGACAGGTAAACAGCAATCCAACTGGGTGTTGGCACAGATTGGTGTTTATTTTACTCATAAAGCCAAAAGTATTGGTAACCTGTTGTGCTGGAGACATTGTAAGTGTTTCTGAATGCCAACAGGGCAATGCAGCTATCAGAAAGCAAAAGCACTGAACTTGGTAGGGCAACCTATGAAACTGCCCATCTTCACTGCTGGGCCCCTATGATATTAGTCTCCAAAGCGCAGAATCATTCCATTATTTCTGGGGAAAAAAAAAAAATTATTTGTTCATTTTTTCTGTTATAGAAGAAATTTTAAAGCAATTATCTTTTTGTTTCCTCCTTTAAAAGTGCTATAGGCCTTTTTTTCCCCCTTTCTTCCCTGCAAAACCAAGGAGGGGATAGAAAAAGCCTAGGACTAACCTCACAAGAGGCATTTAACAGTGGCATTAGTCCTCAAAGTGTTTCTGGCACTTGCGTCATTGAGCTGCTCTCTCTCTGTTTTACTTCCAAATCCCACTAGAAACAGCTTAATTTTTTTTTTAACGTTACACTTGGACAATGTTGCCTGATGCAAAAGTTCAGACTGTCTCTGACTCCAAAGAGGAGGGACCAAAGCACCACATCACCAGGGCTTCCTCTCAGCCAGTAAGACAAGAAAGAGGCTGTAGGGAAATATGTGCCCTTTCTGTGGGGATCTGAGCCCCGCCTTCCCACTTTCTAGTGGAGAGCATCCTGTCACAGGGAGAATGAAGCTGATGGATGGGTAGTTGTTACAGCATGCACCTGGAAAGGAGAAGAAATCTGCGTGCCAGTTCTTGCTCTAATAAATATCTTTATATTTGAGTCACTGGAGCACATACAGAAAATCAGACAGCTGAGCCAAACCACCTTGCAGAAATGAAAACGATTTTTTTTCCGATGAGTGTCATTGCTGCCCTGTTTTTGGTAAATTCAAATGTTTTTCCTCAAAAAAAAAAGAAAAGGAAATGTCTTCTTTTTTGGCAGAAGCACTGAACTCCAAGTACATTTACGGGTGTGGGTGATGTACATCCATCCCTGAGGGGTTAGAAATCAAGTCTCAGAGAAAAGAGTCGTATTTCCTATAGATATTGTTCTCAGTGGCTTCCTCTCCATGGAGGAGTTATCTAGCAGAAATGCCAGGGCTTACAACAGAAATGAATGTATTTGCCATCAAGATTTTCTGACAGTCATCTGGCAAATTACTTGGAGCATTAATACACCTGCAGCTTCAGGGAAGTTTCTGGCTCTGTTTAAATTAATTATACGGAGCAGTGGGACAGTGCTGCTTCATTCACAAGGCTGAAATCACCACACCATTTGCTGGGCTCCTTTGTGCAGTTGCCTTGTACCTAGCCTTGGTGCTCAGCCTATTTATCATGCACTCAGCTGAACTGAGCCAGAACTGTTCAAACAACTGTGAAACAACTCGTGAAGCAGTGTGAGGTGAGCTATCCTGTAGCTCCTTGCAGGGCAAATAGTGTGAGTTAAAGTATGTGGAACTTCACATCCTGAATCGTGCATTCAAGTGCCACCAGCTAGTACCTGGCCATTTCATACACACGTAATAGGCGTTTTCTCCACCAGCTTAGAAGGTTACAAAAGGCCTCTGCATGTGACAACGTCTTTTTTACATCCACTGGGCAAAGATCAAGGGGGGGGGGGGGGGGGGGGGGGCATGAAGACAGCTTTAAAAAAAGAAAGAGACTTTGCCAAGCTGCTTGTCATTTAGAAAAAGCTTAATGGATAAATGTCATGGAAACAAGCTGTTCCTACTTAATAAAACGAATACTGTTCTTCATATTTCTTCCTTCTTAATCTTTTTAATGCAGAGGAAAAAGAAGGCAAATGTTAAACAGCTACAAGCAAATATTTTCTATGGTAGCAGTCTAGCTGTCTGTATTTTTTTTTTCTTGTCTAGTCCCCTTTGAATATTACATTCTACAGCTGGAGATTTTCGAGCAGAAAGCTGGCAGGGGAAGCAGACGTTCACATGGGTGAAGTGTGACGCTGCCACCAGACACCAGACCATGTCTACATTGTCTGTAGAGATGGCCCATGTCTTCTCCAAGGCATATGTGGACATGGCCTCCAAAGGACAACTCAAACCTATGCATTGACGGCTAGTAGAGAGGCCGCAGGCTGTGCAGGACTGAGGATCAAACACTCTCTCTGTCCTATTTCTGCCTCTCTGAAATTTGTTGCAAAACTTATTTGGAAAGCCTACCCGCTACTTGCCCATCTCTCTTCTGATTCCCTTCTGCTGAAAAGAATATCTACATTTCTGAAAATACACATATTTCATGCTGCTGTATTACAGCAATTGCTTAAAATTGAAAATAAATACAGCTGAATCGCTATATACATTTTATAGGCTGGAGAAAACAGGGTAGCAAGGCTCGAAAAACCACCCTGAATATGAGAGCTCTGAAAAAGCAGACTATTTCTTATGTACAATTTTCATGTTTCTTTTCATGCGCTTGATAACTGAAATAAGTACGGCCTAATTTCCTACCACTGCACTTTCAATACTTGATTGGCTTCCTCTGTGTGTAGATTGTAACTAAAAATCTGAAAGAACAGAAACGCTTCCAGCGAGTCCTGCATTATCTTCCAAAGTAGCTTGGGAAATCATCAGAAAGCTTCTTCTCTCCAGACCTGATTGGGGAGGATGTGCTGAGCAGCCAGTAAAAGGTGTTACAGCACCTGCTGACCAGGCAAATTCAATGGGCATGGACATTTTCTGGCACATCTGTGGAAATGGCTTGCCAGCGGTGCCAGCTGAGCCGCCTGAAGTCAATACAATCCTCAGAGGGTCCTGAGCTCGGCAGCAGGAGGTGCTTTTGAAGCGTGTTGAAACCACAGTTAATGCAATGTGTTTGATTCACCATTATTAGACAAACTGACTGAAAGTTCTGTTTCAACAGAAGCTAATGAAGCTAGGTGGCTTGCTGGCACATTTCAGCCTCAGGACTATCTTCTGAACTCTTGCGCTCAGGAGTGAATCTGCAGGTCCTTTCTCTCACCATCATGCAGAAAAAGCGAGACTCTGAACTCCAGCCAACACAGCTATCAAGAAGGGCCAACCAACGTCTCTCCTTGCGCTACTTTTTCCCCTCCTCTCATTTTTTGGAAGTAGACTTTAATGTTTAACCACTTCTTAGAAGATAAGCTCCTAAATTTCATTGCCCAGCCAGAACACCTTGCTGAGTTTGTTCACCTTGTTTCTTGATAACTGGTGCTGGCGGAGTGCCTGAAACCAGGCAGTTGCCTGAAAGGGTCCTGCTGGGTGGCATAGGGCTGCCCTGCGCTCACAGTGGAGCAGCAGACCTCGTGCTTTCTTCACGGCAGTGGCACAGCCTGTCAAAATGGGTGAGGTCTTATCAGGCTTGAGATGTGTAAGGAGAAGCGTTTTTTAAGTCCATAAGACCATTTGAGAAGAGTAAGAACGTAGTGACAGAGTGATGCGGGCAGAAGAACAGAGGGAGTCATCGTAACCCCTAGGTTATGATGCCGCTGCTCTGCTGAGGAGGCCATGGCCGCCTTCAGGATGGGTCTTACTATCTGCTCTCTCCACTTATATGCACAGGGCCAGTGGCCTCTCAAGCACCCTGGGACCACCTCATCTTTCAGATCAGTACTGTTGGCTCTGTACCAGGGATGCTGACAGAGGCAGCCATGGTTCCCGACGATCAGCAGCTGCTGGAGGAAAACGCACAGAGCAAAGGGTTGAGGGTGGGCAGGAGCAACGGAGGGGGTGTGGGTGACATCCACTGTTAAGAGACCTTCGAACCAAAGTGCGTCCACACATGTGTGTGTGTGTGGTAAGTGAAGTCTGCAAATATAAAATCTTGGAGCCCTGATCGTTGCTGCAGTGTTACCCAGCGTGCCACAACTAGTTGAAACTATAGGTAAAGTTTAGGAGTGATTCTTAAGATAGATTTCTTGTTCTCTGACACACGTCAGGTTCATGTGTTGACCACCGCACATTTCTAACTTATCCTGCAGGAATCTGGACTCAGTTTGGAGAGGCAGAGCACTGCCACACTTTATTTTGCGCAGATTTGTGCTACTCAGCATATTGTATAGTTTGTTTTGGTTTTTTTTTTTTTTTGTTTTGTTTTGTTTTGTTTTGTGTTGTGTTTTGGTTTGGTTTGGTTTGGTTGGTTTATGGGTTTTTTGTTTTGTTTTGTTTTGTTTTTTTAAAAGGGCAATTCTGAGTGTGCAAAACTGCTCCCGAGGTGTTTTTTTTTGTTTGATTTTTGCTTCAGAACGCTTGAAACCTCATCTTGCAATTTTTCTTGAGGCCTGTCTTTTGAGACAATAATTTAGGATATGCTCTTTCAGGTTTTCTCCTTGCTTCTATTACAGAATCTGGAGTTCTTTGTTAAAAAACTCTTTCTTTATTTCCGTGTAATGAGCAGCCCTCATACTCCTGTAATAGTTTGATAACTTATCCATATAAGGCAATAGATAGTATTAAACACAAACAGTGTGTCCCTATTGCTCTCTGTCAGGAATATAATTGCACATTCTCTTGCTTTTCATTGATCCCCATGACTTTCAGATGTGGAGTGAGGTTTTACTTAAACCTTTTCTAAGCTCTGAAGCCTGTAGCTGGTCAATTTACCTACTTGAATATTTTGTTTTAACTTCATTATTATTTCTGGTGCCATTTGATATTTGATGATTTATCTGGACTGGAGATGCTCTTCTGCTCAGAGACCTTGTTGTCACCACATAGCAGAACAGGTGGCTCATCTTCAGATTCAAGATATTTGAAAATGTGGGTTTGGAAGGCAACAAGAGGTTAGAGCAGGCATCATTTTAAAGTAGAACCTTTTACTCTAACTAAAAGCTTGTTGCTTGCTTCATGTATAATTGAAAACAGTCTAGATTCTCCTAAATATTTGAAGACACTAATGGGTTTAAGTGAGTCTGAATGCAAGGGAAGTCAGCATAAAGGGTTTTATGCTTCACTTCTCCATCTGATTTGGTTACTTGCCATGTTAGATTGCAACAGGTTCATGTTTGAGGCTTATGGTTTTTCTTGCACTGCAGCTGTGTTGCTTATCCTCCATTACGCAGAAAGGCATTGCAGTCCTTGGTGGGAGAATCTTCTCAATATAAAAGCTTGAAAATTACTGACCTAATGGGAGCTTCAACCGTATCACTGTAATGAAGTCTAATATACCGCAGTACGGTCACGCAAATTCTGGCAACTGCCTCCGTTTTAGCTTTCTCAGGGCACGTCTACACACCGTAGCCCAGACCAGGCTGCACCTGCTCCATCCATGTGCTTGTGCTGCCCAGCTGCGAGCAATGCTTGGCCGGGGGTCAAGTGTCTGCGTTAGGCTTGGTGCTATGCTAAGCCGTAAGCCTTGGGCAGCGTCACATAAATTAACACAACTCTCCTCTCCTCCTGTTGATTGCGATCACCTTGCGCATCAGGTCGTTCTTGAGACAGGGGGCTTATTTGCTCAATGCTGTGCTCACTCTATAGCGAGTGAAACCTTGCGGTTTCTGGACCAGAGTTGATATGCAGACGGTGAGGCACACAGGTGGGTCAGAGCCATACCTGACTACAAAGTTCCTCCTAAGCATGTCTTTTTCTTTTTTCCCTCAGTCACAGAGAGGGGAAAGATCCTTACAGATACTCCTTGCAAGGTGTGGAGAAAAAAGGCTAACAGATGTTACAGCTCAGCCTTCTCTGCACTTGTGCTAACAGATCAGATTCATAAGCCCTGATTGGCAGATGTGGGTTAATTTTATTATGCATACACTAAGTTCCACATACATAAATTGGTTGGCTATCGGTGTGTGTAAGCTCCACCTCAGGACTGTACTGATGCGCCAGTGCTCTCCCTGGCCTACAGCTGGCTTGCATCGAGGTAGCCAGGAGTGCTCTTGGAGGAAACTTATGACCATTTCTACCTGAGCACATAGGTATGCTGATGTGGGGGTAGGTTTCTCAAAGTGAGATACGGCAGCGTTAGCTCTTTTCTCCCTTCCGCACCTTATCTGGCTGCTTCTCACCACTTAATAATTATTTTGAGAGGGGTGAACTGAAAAAGCAAAAGGAGTTTAAGGACTTTCTTTTTTTTAAAAAAAAGGAACAGTACAAGCAACAAAAAATTTGGCAGATGGAGAGAAGAGACTTACCAATCCTTCCTTCCATAGATAAAACTTTGTAAGAATTTTTCGTAACTTTTAGTTAGAGGAAAAGAGCTTTCAGGCAATTTCCACTTATAGTACTGACATGGGTAATACGCTGCATTCTGAATATTAGACACTCGTATTTAAGCCATATATTTTTTTATGCTTAGATGTGCTTTTAGTGTGCGGTGTATCAATTTGAATGTCCACACGTCATCTGACATAGAAAGTCTTACAAACTGATCGGCAGTAAACCAGTATGCCTATTACCTATCTTTGACCTCTGATGATGACAGTGATTCAGACCCAGTCTTGGGGTTTTTAAATAGCTCACAAGGAAAGATATGGACTTCCAGAAGGTGTTCAGAGCTCCTCAGCTGGATGCTTGACTTTTAGATAGTGAAACTCTTTCCACATCAGATCCATCTTTGCAGGGCAGCAGGAGATAAAGAAGTCTGGGAAGTTCTGCAGGCTTACAATAGATAATGATTTGCAGAATTAAGAACTTGCATTTGCAAGTATAATATCTGTGACTGTATTATTCTGATCCTGCAAAAACTTAAATGTAACTGAAAAATACAGTTTAAATCAATGTACTTAGATTTAAGTGTGATGAATAGGCCTACTTGTGATCTCACATTTCAGTCCTTACAGGCAAGATCTCTCTGCTAAGTGTCATTAAAAATGCAAGGATTAGCAACAAGACTCTGAACTAACTGATAAATGGAATTGGTGTCTGGAGTGCAGTGAAAAGGAGAAGTTCAACAGCAACTGAAAGCTGAGTTTTCCTGTTGGTGAGAATAAAGCAAGAGGTGCATGAAGTTTTTCAACTGCAACGTGGTAAATATGCTATATGCTTTGAGAAAGATTCCTTGTTGTTTGTAAACAATCTTTCAAAGAAAAATCCACATTCAACTACCCAAGCAGTTTCAGAAATTTGTCATAATGCTACTTTTTTCCTTTTGGTGAGCTCGTGCGCTGAACACAGTGAGGGAGCTTAAGTTTTGGAAATAAAAAATCAGTAATGGAATTTGTGGTACTTCAAAACTCAAACAAGTAAACGTTAAAAGGATTAAGAAAATCAAACCTATACTGCTTTGTGCTCTCCTGAATATACATTTACATCTGTCTTTTCTTGGACTGGATTCACATGAAGCATTCAAGTGCTTTTCAAAACCAGGTATAAGAAGAAAAGAAACCAAAAGTGCAGATAAAATATTTGTACTGAACTTTAGAGTAAATTAAGAAATTGAACTGGAGTATTCCATTGTGTCATCATTTGTTGTTTGCTTTTAAACACAAAGAAAAGGGAATCCAAAAGAATTTGGCATGTTGTTACAGAACCCTACTGACAGGGATAGTGCTGCTACATCTCACAGCCCTGCTCACATCAAGCTGCTGCTTTATGTAAAACTGCTGCTTTAGTATGATCAGGCTCTTGAGTCCTACTGAGTAAAAGAAATTGAGAGGTGTAAAAGAGGTGTAAACGAGGTCCTGATTCCTACTGTGTAAAGGAAATGGAGAGGTCAAAAAGGACGGTTGCTCTTCCACATCAGAATACGCCAGCTCAATACTTACAGCTAGATCTTAATTCAAACTTACCTCTTACAGACTGGCAAGAATTTTCAATGTGGAGCTGCAGTTCTTTAAAAACCCAATTGTACAACCCAGAGGAGAAAAAAACCCAGGTCTTACAAGTATAAAAAAGATGTTGTGAACAATGAAAGAGATAATTCAAGTGACAGGACAAAAAGGAATGTATTCAAGCTACAGCAAGTGTATTTCACATTCAATGACAGGAAATACATTCTAAATTAAATACAAAAAATGGGAGAACAGACAAACAAAAATCTTCAAATAAGAATTCTGAAAATTGACTACTAAATTCCAATATTATTAATCACTACTTCTAATCCTGCCAACAGTGTAAAGCGGGTGGCCTCATGACCACACAAAATCTAATCTAGTTTACAACTGGGCTAGCACAGTATTAGCACTATATAATATCCATCTTTTCCTTTGGAAATGAACTTCATAAAAACAAAAGCAGAACTGCAAATACTGTGCAAACTGCTTATTATTTCCAGTCACAATATACCACAGTCTGTAAACAAGGCACTCCAAAGGCATGTAACTGTCCTGCTCATCCAGGGGCAGAAATGCTGCAAAGTCATCATCTTTCTCAAGGACATAAAACGTGCTGGAGAAACTCTTGACCTTTTCGTAAACAAGCAATGCCTCTGGATGTAACATATTCATCAGTTACATGTTTTGTATCCCCAAAAAAGGCAGACCCTTTATTTGAAATAGGCCTAAAGCGTCTGCTGTTTTTAAGATTATGTATTTGGTTTGGGAAATTTTGGTTGCTGGCGAGAACAGCTCTTCTGTCTTGTCCAGCATGGCTCTGCCCTGACTTTCTGCGTTACTGTCTTCCCTGCCTGTCGCTGCTGACCAGAACTCACGTCGTCTCATGGAGCAATCGGCATTTCCTTCAACATGCATGTTAGTTACTTCCAGGCAGATGTAGTACTCCTGCAAAACAGTCAGCCATGCCTACTTGTTATACTTGGCTATGGTGTCACCCTTGTCTGTAAATTGGGTGGGGGGGGCGGGAGACAGGACTAGTATATTTCATAAATAGCAAGTACTACAAAATATTTCATAAAGTTCAAATAATTTCCTGTTTATAATTAGGAATTGTGAATGCAATTCGCATGTGCTGAGCATTTAAGTTTACCTAGTTTTGCTACTCTGGAATATAAACCAGGAGAAAAGTCAGCCAGAACTTTTTCACAAACATGTACACTATGCTTTGTGGACTTTTTTTAAGAAAGCAGGAGACCTTATTATTTGTGCATGAAAGTAAAGTACCACAAATACCCCACTGCCATAACTCCAGTCTACAGCAGGTTTTTTTACAACAGTTTTTGGAAATATTGCTAGAAGTGTCTTGCTAAGCTTGACTGCATAGCAGAAACCATGGGGATTACCCAAACGTAATGTATACAGAACACCGTGCTGCCATCACACAATTGTGTATACTATAACTCTGTGTCAATCATTCACTCCAGAAACATTAAACACATAAAAGGGAGTGGAGAAAGTAGCAACCTAACGCTTTCAAAACTCAAATAGCATTAATGGGGGATTTCCAGCTTTAAAGTGATGCTTCTGTCTGGACATATTTACCTGGCATAATTATGACTCTGAATAAATGAACAGGACTTTACCTGTGCTTTTTGCATGCCAGTAGCTTTACAAATAGTCAGTTTAAAAGATCTTTGCCATGGGCATTGCATAAATAATTTTATATACATAAGTATATATGTATATATATTATCTATGTGTGTGTGTACAAATGCATGTTAAACAAAAGCCCTAAGAAGATTTAAAAAACCCATAGCATACTTCATAACTTATTTTCTAGGATAAACTATATTTTTCATTAATCACTTCAGAAATCGAAGCTGTCAGTGACCTTTTAAAATGACTATACTTATACAGCACACTGTTAGATGATTATTGATTTTTTTCCCCCTCCACTGCAAGCAAAGTTTAGAGAATTAGTTTTCATACTGAGAGATAATTATTAAGCTTCAATTTTGTTTCTTAAAAGTTTATAATTAGGCCTTTTGATTGTGAGCTTTTTTTTTAGTTGTTAAGTCCAAGTAACCAAGCAACTATGTGCAGAAATTAACCTTTTCATTATATTATATACTGTAGTAGTAAAGTTTTTTTTGAAGTGCATGAATAAAAAGTTAGTGAAATTACAGGAGGAACAATCTAATATAGCAATAATAGGTGCATTCACTGTGCATCTGAGAGGAGGAGGGGGAAAAAAGAAGAGTTTTCACTCATTTTGGCCTAAAACGTGTTCAGGTTTCCAGGATTCTGACATCAGAACCCAGATAACACTGGTTAGAACCATAGGGCTTTACAATAAAAGCTAAAATATTGACCATATGATGGCAAAAAGTCTTTATTTTGTGGTTAACTTATTCTCTTCTAGCTACTTTCTGATGAAGTTGGTGGTGCTGTGGAGGATGATCTCCTTCTTCTTGACAAGGATCGTGATCGTTCAGCACTGTAGGCAACATGCTTATCATAATTTTGTATCTGAGCCTCGAGGAAATCCCTTTGTTGCTGGCTGATTGTCTGGCTAATCAGTCCAGGGAGAGCTTGAATGCTACCAATTAAAGTTTCCAGTTTAGTTTCCAGAGTAACAATTCTCTTCTCAAAATCTTCACTTCTTTCATTTAAGTCAGAAATCATGTCATACATGATGTTTTGAGTCTGAAAGTAGAAGGATGGAAACAAAGGTTTAGAGAGACCTTGCAAATATTTTAACAAGCAGCACAACTCTACAAGGTTTTGTAAATGCTTTTGCACTTTGCCACAAAAAAAAAGGTTATGAATATTATAACAATACCTAGTCTTGTGAAACAATTTGCCTTCAAGATTCAGAATAAACTTTCTACTAAATTTGTTGAGCAGAAATGTAATATATTTTGATATTAGATTTCAAGGTCTAAACGAATTAGAAAAAGACAGGACTGTTTTTGGAAGTTCAAGTGCTTAGAAATGTACCATGCTAAGCTTTGTGAACAGTCAGTTGTGTAAGCCACCAGGAGACCAAAGGCTCCAAAGCCATGATCCATCCTTGACTTTTCTGTGTTTCCTCTCATTCTAAACACCCTCATTCTTCTAAGCAGAACACAAGTGTTGTTCATCTGCTTCCTCCTTAAACTGACTGGGTTTCCTTTAATTGGCTGTAGTAAGAGCAGTTTGGTGGATTGTTTTAGAAATGTAGCGCAAGGAGTAAAAATGCCATTGTATGCTTCTCTATTTCTGCGTTCCCCAATCTATCTATCTGCCCTCTACTAAACAGTGTTTGGTTACAGCAAGTATATAGCGTGTACTTTAAAATGCCATAGCAGTCAGTAAAAACGTGATCTGAAATGTGTTATTTCATAGAGACTTGGAACTGGTTAAAAATAATGACTCGATTTCTCCCTCTGATACACTCAGACTTAGCATTTGACTTAAACTAGAGTCAAAACAGGACGTAAACCAGTAGACAAACTGGTTGAAGTTTATAAATCATCAAAAGGGAATGAAAACTAATTGAATGACTGCCTGCCTGAAGGGTAAAGCACTTCAGTATCAGATGAGTGTTGATAACTCATTTCTCTGCCCCCTGTTTCAAGATGCTAGCAGAACCCTTGAAAGCAAAGTAGTTTACATTAAACAGTATCTGCAAAGTCCTTATCAGTTGCCAGAAGCGTTAGACTGAAATGTATTTTCAGCAACTGAAGTTGTCAGGTGGTTCTCTAAAGCAAAAGGGGAATGAACACTGAAGAGTTTAAGCTTTGCTTTTATGCACTTTAAATTAAAGAGGGTTTTGAGGTACATGAAGAGGCGTACAAGAAACTCTTTGGAAAAGCCCATTAATGCCTCTAACGTAGCCTCAAATTAAGATCAAAGTAACTGTTAAATACTGAGGTCTAATGTGAAACCTGGAATGCTATCAACTCAGCCCTCTAACTCTCTACTTATTATTTTATACTAATGAAAAATTCCAGCAACAATAGACAAGCAGTTTGCCACTGAGTAGCTTCTTTTACCTCATCTCAAATGGCTTAAAAAAGATTAATCAAGCCTTACAATATATCGGCAAAGTAGGCAGCTATTATTCATTATAAAAACTTAAACAAATGCAGACCTAAATTTACTTGTCTAAAGTCACTGCTGCATAAGACAACAGAATAGAAAACGAGAACCTCTAATTCCAGTCTGCATGACAGCCTGTGTACTATGGTCCCTCACGGGACAATCACTATCACTGGACAGGAAATCTCTTCACTATGCAGCACTACACTACTACGGCTCACTCACAGTTCAGCATTTACCATGACCACTGCAGTCACTTCAGGAGGTCTCAGGATCAGCCTCTGAATTGTGAAATCTTTTTCAAATGTACAAAAAAAAATTAATGGTGCATTCAAACTTTGGTCAGAGCCATAAACAAGGTGTTTCATTCAGTAAGTGTTACCACAAAACACACACATATGTTCATTTGCTACAAATAACAAACTTGTTAACGATATTTACATGTATAATGTGTAACATTTTCACTTACAAACTCTTCATTTTGAAAGGATGAATGTTAAAACAGTAATTGCCTACTAACCTTTGCCAGGTCCACCAAAGTGTTGGCTTGATCATTCAGTTTCCTTTGTTCCATTTTTACACTTCTTAATCTAAAAAGTGGAATTTTAAGTCAGATTTTTTTTTGTGTATGTGTTCTTCTTAGGATTTCTAAAAAGCATGCACAAAACTTACAAGAGCAAATAACTGCATGGACAATGCCTTGAGTACTTTGTGTAAAGTCAGAATTGGTCATGTGCCTGCTACAATGAGAAGCATGCTTCTTCAACACCGCAAAAAAGGAAAGAGCAAGGAAATGTGATGTCCTTGAGAATACCATTTGCCATGGTCAAAGTTGAATTCAAAAAGGGAGATAACAATTTATCCAGACTATATGAAAGAAAGCCAAAACATTCCTCAAAGCCTCAGTATCGTGACAAGTAGATATAGGAAGAAACATAGAACAACTGTTGTTTTTTTCATTCATGTTGTAGCAATCAAGAATCTTCCCATGCCTACATGACTAGATACAGGTAGTATCCCTGTTCTGTCGGAAATGGATTGGGTTAGCAGGTGTTTGAACCTGATGGAAATACAGTGATAAGTGAGTTTCTCATTACTTTAAACAGAACTTTCATCTGACCAGCAGCTAAATAACCAACATACTTGCCAATGCATTTGATTTTCTTACTTAATTTGTGAATTTAAATAGGATTGCATTTTAAACTTACATTAGACATTCCTTCTCAATCTGCTATTTAAACTACAGCATTGAAAAACTACAAAAGAAGCAGCAAGGGTATATTTTTCTCATTGATGCGTACCTATCTGCATTATTATTAGTTATGCACATTCTTTGAAAGATATATACACGACCATTGTTACGTGTTCCCTGAAACAAAGTCAATGTTTTTCAGATTAACCAATAGAGGAGTGCTTTGCAGATGGGATTTTCACAAACAAGCAATTTCTCTCTTAAGTACGAGTAATTTGTTCAACATTTCCCAACAGAGAAATATTTGGACTTTCCATGACGTTTCTGGTGGCTGCTCTAAGCAGGAAATAGCATTTTTCAAAAACAATATATCAATTCACAATGTGTGATAAAATACCATGCAATCCACTAGTACGTCAAGGGCCAACCAAGCTAACCATTTGGTTAGCTGTCAAATGAAAGTAAGTTTGGCAGCATTTTGTGGCAGGTGGGTTGCTAATGCCTACTCTGCCTATTTCTCAGTGATGGTGTTAGAAAGCTAGTTTAAAGAAAGCCTTCTTGGAGATATTCCAATATCAGAAAGTTTCTGTTCATATCTTTAGTTACTGAGCATTTCCTTTCATGTCTAGGCTAACCATCACGAGAAAATAAGTTGTGAAGAGTGAAAATTCTTTTAAAACACATGGAAATAACTCTGTTAAGGTAGAAAACAACTGTTCATATAAAGTTGACATTCCAGTGGCTTGTTGCTGGAATGCCAGACGCTCTTCTTCCCCTGGAGGCTTCCTTCAGAGCACAACATAAATGCAGACTGTAGGAATGCTGCTTTCAGAGGCAATGAGCTGAAGCTATTCTAAAGCAAAAAACAGGGAGGAGTCTCCAAGGTGTGGAGTTATATCATTACAGTCTCAGAACAGAATAATTACTCAAATGATTTGACTGGAGAATAGTAACCCTAGTGTTTGGTGAGCATCTCTCAAATAATTTGCAGAATATGTGTTTTCTGCTTTTCTTAAGATTTGTTGACCCATCTATTTGTGAGTTAGTATTTTAATTTTAAAATGCCAAGAAATCCATTGTTATTCTAGCAATACAAGTAGCAGCTGAAACCAACATGATAATTCCTCATGGTAACCAACCCAATACCTATCACAGACTGTAAAATTGTATCTCTAGGTAATGGCAAGTCTTTAGCTGCAGCAGCTGGATTTAAAGAAAACTGTCAGACTTTCGTTCCTAAAGTCATTATGAGAAAATATGAAACATCTTGATTTTATGAACTTCACTTATCACAGCAAAAGATCATGATTCTGGATCGCGTTTCCATGGCAGCAATCAGACCACCAAAGTTCACGAATAAAGACTCTTATTTTTTGCATGCAGACAGTGGTAAACTCTGCAAATTTAGAAAGGAACAGCTTATACAACTTACTTCCGAGCTCTATTTGCATTTTGTTGAAATAAAAAGACAAAACAAAAGAAAACAAACTGTAAAATATACTAAAACAACCAAATGAGCACAGTGGGCTCGATTCAGCAGGTGGGAAATCCAAGGGAGTTGCTACTTCTTTCAATCAGTAACTGCCTGAGATGGAGTCTAACTCACTTGCATTTGTGATGAAGGAACCTGCAATAGCTTCAAACGTTCCCATTAACTATCATCTGTAGATTTTCTTGTTCGTACAATACATGAAATGGATTTTAATACTATCATTCAGAGTGATGATTTCACCTTCATCTTATTTAGTGTGCATTAGAAGCAAAAAGACCCAGACCAGCTGAAGGCAGTTTTAGAGCCGTGACCATGGGTTTTGAGACTGTTATCATGATCTGCTCCAGTTTCTTGTATAAAACTGGCCCTGAAACTTCACTCCTTTTACTTCTGTCTCCAGTGAAATGGTTGGAAAGGTAACGGAGGGGGACCAATAAAAAACTAGGAATCCAGAAAGACAGAAAAGAGCCATATACTACCATGAGTCACTTGAGAAAAGTTC